>NC_072402.2:3215000-3842500 GCF_028858775.2 Pan troglodytes | reverse complement strand
TTTTCATCCTCAGTGCATCTTTTTACATATATATATTTTTTTGTTTTTGTCTTCTTTTGCCAAGTAATGATTAACAGCAATTTGCTTTTATTAGTAAAGGGTTCTAACAGCAGAATGACAATTTTAATTTTACATATTCAATTCATCACATCATTAGATGAATGCAAAACTGTTCACCTTTGCATATTCACTGAATTTTGCACTGTGGGATCGAATGGTAAGATGAGCTTTAAATCTGCAAATTAAATATTAGGTGCCCCCTATAGTAATACATTAAGCGTGATTGGCTTAGGAGATGACAAGGAGAATGTGACAGAAATTATATCAATCCAACATATTTGTTCTTCAGTTTGCTCTCCCACATTTTATTGTGAGGACTAGCAGATAAAAAACACAACTGTTTGCTAATAGGACTCACATCTTGTTATGGGGGCTGATTTTCCGTTTCCCCTAACTCACCGTGATTACTTTTTTAGAAGCTCTCCCTTCTCCCCAGCTGATCCTCATCTAGTTAGGTGGCATTAATGACACTTCAGTCATCCCGGCTTTCAAGCCGAGTCCTTCCACAGCGAACAGAGAGTTGACATTTCCTGACATTTTCCCAACTAATTACAGGACAAATAATTAAGCATGTTCTCGTATGTAACAAATGAAGGCAAAAGCCGTCTGTCAAGGCTGGTGATTGATGACACTCCGGGAGACTTTATCTGATGGGTCCTGCCATGCAATGGAGGGGAAGCAAATTTATTAGAATGAACAATGCAAATTCTGAGTCATCTCATCCAGTTATGCACCAAAGCAATATCCATGTCAAGGTGAATGTGACAATGAAAGCCAAATATTTGCATTTTGTGGAGCAGGTTGAAGGGGAAATCAGAGCGAGAAGATGACAGGCCTAATTATTTTGGCTCATACAGGCTGGGACAGCTGTTTCTGGTGTCCTGAACAAGCCTGTCACACAGGTAACTAAATAGGTCTGCATATAAGTCTGTATCCAACACTGTACTGAGATGTCTACCGCTAATGACCAACGCTAATGTTACTGCCATCCCTGAAAAACAGAAAATGTGTCACCGTGCACCTTCTGCATGGCAGTCAACATTTCGCTACATAATTACTTGTTAGTGAATTAATTCCTATCTGTCAGTATCTATGCCAGTGTCATTTTTAGACCATTACAAAATTATGCCATCACTATAGCAACTGCAGGCACAGTTAAAAGGCAAAAGAGTTCAGATACGCAGGAAAAGTGCCTAGTTAGGAAAGAGATAATAACGTAAAACCCAAATCCAAATGCCCACGTCCACCACCCTCATTTTCTTTATTTGGACTATGCATCTGATCAATGATCATTAAACAATAACTTCAGGTTTCCAATTTCAATCCGCGGTTAATATTTCATGTAATTAAAACCGCAGTCCGCAGTAGTATCTCTCTGAAAGGAGGAAGCTCACCGCACCGTCAAGTCAATTAATTGGGTGCTTAAAAGTGACAAGCCCGACGCCGCGTCGGGGTCTGCGAGCCCGTATGCAAATGTGCACACGCCTGAGAGCATCGCAGCACCTCTCCCTTAGCTTGGCTTCCTCCACAATGGATCCCTATTGAGTGTGTGTTCAGATCCCTCCCTGTTTTCTTCCGCCTCCCTTTGTGCAGGTTTCGTTTGCTCCCACGCACTGCCAGACTGTGCCGCGTCCCTTTCCCGTTCAGCCCTGCAAGAGGCCATCACGGTAGGAAGAGCGTTCCTTGCTTTATTCAAATCAACACACTACAGGATTCAGATGCTCTCTGCACTAAGAACAATTGGCAACCTTTTGCACCCTAAATGCCCCTGGAGAAATACATTTTAAGATGGAGAGAGAGAATCAGAGGTGGGGCAGGGTGGGGGAATAGAGAGAAAGAGAGAGAACCAGGGAGAGGCAGGGAGACAAAAATTGTGACTAACCGAAAAAAATGTTAAAACCCTTAATTTTGAATAAAAGTAGAAAATATAAAATATCATAGGAAACAGAATCTTTGTTCATTGATTTTTCCCTTTTAATTAATTAAAATATTACCAAGCTGGAAATGAACAGCTCCACTAAGCCACCCACATAAATTCATCACGTTGGTGTGTAAAACAAGGTCACTTCTGGTAACTGCAAACATTTTACCGGTGAATTTGAAATGATGTGTCTCAGGCAGACATCTGACTGAGAATGGTATTGTTGGGCCCCAGTGATTCAGGGAAATGACGAGATAAAGAAGAGAGAATTTGGAAACTGAAAAGCTGCAGTTAAGGTTGGACATTCTTTAGAAACATCATTGTGTTTCCGATTGTCGCCCTCATTTTTGTGCATTGAGCTGCCTTATTTTTAATGCTCTCTGATGTGATGGGGGTGCGGTATTTTGGATGCATTGAGATGCATGTTAATGGGCAGTGAGGTTAAGAATGCAGACGCATGAAATGGGGTGACCTGGGGATTGCATTCAGAGCCCGACGTGCCACAGGTGATCCTCGAGCAGGTGAAGATGTGATCAGAAGCAGAGTCCATCCCGAAGATTCCTTGGGTCAATATGCGTGTTGGCGGGGTCCTATCAGAGAAACAGAAATACATGATGATCAGCTGGGGGAGGCTGCCGAAAGCCCTGACTTGCAAAGGTGTGTCACTCCTTAGTTCACCGGCATCGTCTCAGAGGCACAGCACGTGGCTTGGCCGCCTGTCACATTCTGGCAGATTCCCAGGACAAGGGTGAGTCCTAACTGAGAGAGCCGAACTTGCACTGCTGGTCCCGCCTCATGCTGGAAGCGGTGAGAGATTTAACTTGGGTTCCACTTAACAAGGTTAAGCTTGCAGTGCCGCTGGTTACTTCAGAATCCCGAACGGGCAGAAATCAATAATTTCCCTGGAAGGGTCTTGGCCATTGCTCCCTTCTTGACAGTGCCATCGACAGTTGTTAACACAAAGGCAACAAAGAAAGGCGAGGACCCTTTTGAAATAATGCTCAATTTTGCATATTTATGTGATTTCCCAGCACACCTTATACTATCTGAATGTTCGCAGCATGGCAAGTTGCTAAGGACTGACTCTGGGAGGACAATTCTTAATTTGTTGGAGACTTATTTTGCTTACATTTCAGGCATAATGACAAATCCCAAATTAATCAATTTTAAGCAAAAGAATCAAGTAATTTGTAATTGGTAAAAGAATAGTTGGGCATGCAGAAAGTGGCTAAGTCCACTCTCTGGTCAAGAAGCAGGTTTCTAGGCATGTAAATAATGCATTATCTTGATAAAGATTGTATACAAATTTGATACAAGGAGCCAATGAGACAGTTTCTGTCTAATGATCCTAGTCAATCTAATTAATGCATTCTGCTACATTACATTTTAAGAAGTGACCATTGTGTAATACACTTTGAAATATGCACAAGCTAATGGGATAAGATACAAAAATTATTATGCTGACAGTAAATCATATTACATTCCTAATAAGCATTAACTAGATAACTAGGTCAAAGCAGTATTATCTTAATTGATTTTTCAAAAGAAACCTGACAGAAAAATGTCAATGCTCGAATATTTCTTCATGCATCATTAAAACAAGATTGGCTTTTAACAAAAGAAGAGCCCTTCACAGAATTGATTCTTGCTTCGGGCTGCCTGCAAGTAAGTGTATTACATAAAAATCTATACAGGATATTAAAACAACACCGCTCTGCAAGACAGTTACAATTAAAAGCTGACACCCCCCAATGTGTCGGACACAGTGGCTTGCCAGCAAATGTAAGAAAGTCTTCCTAGCCACCGGTGGAGGAGCACCACACACTCTGCGGTTGCAGGGAAAGGCACTGATTATAGGAGTTTCTAATTAAATTAGAACACCCATCCCTTCTCTGTTTTGAAACAGCATAGTTATTAAACAAATCTCACAGGATTACTCGGGAAACCCCATCAACGTTACCCGGAGTCTGTAATGGAAGTTGCAGGCCTGCAGATTCCAACAGAAGCTGTGGATGGGGATGCCTTACAAGTCTCCGGCAGCTCAGGTCAGGGAGGAGAGCAGGAAGGTCCTTCTGGCCCTCACAAGGGGAAAGTGTTGGAACTCTGCCTGGGTTGGGACCGCCTCCTCGTGGAGTGCTGTGTCAGCCAGGGGTTGATTTGGTTCAACTCTTGGGTGGCTTCTTGCCCAAGAAACCTTTGTGCTTTGTAGAAGTTCACAGTCCTGACTGGGAACCTAAATTGTCACTGGCTCCAAGGACATCTGTCCCTGACTTATTTTCTGTGTTTTGCTTCCTCCAACTAAGAATCAAACCAGTTCCACGTGCCTAAAGCAGGTCCACAAAGCAAGACATAGATGAGGCTTGTTCTTAACCCCTAAGGTGCTGAGCAAGCAGGGCAGACCCAGGCCAGGGCTGTCCCGACAGAAGAGTCCTCCGGTAGCACCTGCTTTGGAAAAGCATTTTGTTGGTTACCCAGGAGGCTTCACCATCAGGACACTAGGCCTCGGTTGAGGGGTTTGTGATTCACCCATGGTGAAAGTTTAAACATTTCAAGAGAAAAATAAAGGCAAAAATAGGCACAGTCTTGTAGTTTTTAATTTTAGACAGAAGATAGCTGAAAAACATCACACCTTTCCTTAAACTACTTCTTTCCTTCCATTCTCTCTTCCCCTTTTTGCTTTTTAAGTTCCAAATCACTTTTGTTTAGCTGATTTATCCTTTGTACGTAATTATTCCTTCTCTCTCTCTCTCTTTCTTGCTCTCTCTGTCTCTCTCTCTGCATATTTATTTTCATGTGAAGAACAAGTGGTTCTTTGTGACTTGGAATGAAAACTGAAGACTCCTATAAAACAAACACTCTAGAATTGAGAGTTGGCTTATTCAAAGAACCACAGTCTTTAGATAACTGGCAAAATGAGATCTATTGGTGACTCTTTATGAAGAAGGAATTTGTGTTAATCAGACAAAACTAGGCTGTGTGTTTGACATGGTTTTGGATAATTCAGGACTTCACTGAGCAGACTTCTAATCTACCAACTCTGTCAATTAATATGGCTTTACCTATGTACGTCTCATTTCGCTAACAAAAAGGTGTTAAGTGTTTCAATTAATAGAAAAGCTTCCACCCAGGTACTGCCCCCATGACCTGGGAAGGTATTTCACTTTCCTGAGCCTGCCAACTGTCCATGCAAACAGTAATAGCACCACACAAAGGTGCTGGAGGCTGAATAAGGAGTGAGGAGTGCTGAATATTGGCTGTTCCCCATACTCAGGGTCAGCAGGCAATCAACTTTTCTACCAGAAATTATCTTACAGGTGTCTATAACTTACCTTTTTAAATAAAAATTTTGAAACTTTTTATAGTAATTTTCTTCTAAAACATATTTTATGATTCATTTCATTACAGCAGAATGCAGGAGACATAATTTGATCTCTTTATGGGGGCCGGGGCACCCCAAAATCCATGTGTTTATGAAGTGGCTACTTAGTTCCAAGCCCCAGGGATCTGATGGTGAGCTCGGCCCTCGCAGGAGAAGGGCAGGGGCTGGGGGCCTCTGAACGGTGCCCACCCAGTCTTGAGGTTCGGGCAGGCCTGGATATTGAGTAGGATGACCAGGTAGCCTGACTCTCCACGGAACAAATCAGCTGAGTAACTCACTGTCTTCACTGCTTAATATCTGCAGCCCATTGCGGGCGCTTCACTGCATTGTCGATTGCGATCTCACGTGCGAAGCTGTGAGGGAAACGCGGTGATGCCCATGTGCTAGAAGAGGAAACGGAGGCGCACGTGTCACTAGCACGTGTGGAAGCCACAGCTGGCACTTGCCTTCTGGGACTTCTAAGCCTCTCACCCACAGGGGCATGGCCCTGGGACCTGACAGCTGTTTCCCATCTCCGGGTACATTGCCAGGAGGAACTGCGCGACCATAGGATCCCGCTCTATCTCCCGTCCCTCCCTGCTAGGGTCCTAACCTACCGGCTTTCCCTGCCCTGTCTCTCTTAGGTTCTTCCTCCTTCACGGTAACCAACAGAACCAAGTCATGCCCAGTCTCTGGGGAGGCGCATGGGGTGGGGAGACAGGCCGAGGTTTAAGCCAGACACCTTTGAGTTTTGGTCTTGCCTGGATTAAGGCTGCTTTGCTTCACCGTTTCATCACCTTGGATGAAGAAAGTAAGACTTATTGCTCAGGGTTTCTGGGGGAATCAGGCATTATGTAGAGCACATATTTAACAAATGGTGGGCGCTCATGTGAGATCCCTCTTGCCTCTTCACAACACGGCATTCAAATTCCTCCAGTGGAACCCTGGTCACCAACCCCATGGCTCAGAGACCTTCCCTTTCCTCTTGAGACACAGGCCTCAGCCTTAGTGATGGTCCCCACCCCAACCCTCCCCGCCTTCCTGTGTCCTTTGCGTGAATCATGCTGTGGACGAGCTGAGCCCCCGGGCTTCTCCTGGTTCTAGTTCTCGCTTTTCCCCGCAGTTTCCTGAGCCTGTAAGCATCCCCTTCCTCTTTTTTACCCTCACTGCAGTTCCAGTGTAGTTCACACGCTGGCCCCAGCAAGACTGCTTGGTGACTTTCTTGTCCCTTGTTTGGATTGAATATCGATCACGCGTTTTCCTTCCCCGACAGTATGATTTGCATGCAGAATTCATGTCTGGCCCTTCACAGGGCTGCCCCTAATGGCCATGACCCCAGCGTTAAGCAATTACAAGTGCAGGTGAGTTTTGAGTTTAATTTCTTAAGAATTTTTAGTTTTTTAAAATAAAACCGTATTTTAAAAGCATGAAACAGATTTTTAAATGTCTACCAATTTTGAGTTTAGAAAAGTTGCTGCCAATAAAATGGAACAGAAAAAAATCAATTGTATTCCTCTTGAAGCTTCCATTTATTTTCAAATTAATACAAAGAACATTGCAGGTCATTTATCTTTCAATTAAAATTTATTTCTTAAATAAGGCTCACATATCTTTAGTTGTTGCCAATAGAAACTTTTGGTTTTATTCAGTCATGTCTTCGAGGGAGACTTAGAGGAATTTTTAGAGTTGTCTGGACAGGCAATTGAGTGGGAAAGGCCAAGGAACAACCTGGAGTCTGATCACCTTTATTTGAAAGTCTGTATATATATTATTAAATCCATTATACTCACATATTTCTTATTTTAACAGAGGGTCTATCTGTGGTGTTCATGTCCCCATTATCATTTCAATCTCCGCCATCCACAAATAAGTTTTCTATGGCAAACATATCACTGGTTTAATTACGATTTAATGTGCTCCCTTCCACATTTCGGATCTGGAGTCCACGTATTTAAGAAAGTGTCAGGAGGTCACCCGCCGCTCAAGTTGATCTGAATTACAGCACTATCATATGTAATTCATAAAATATTGTAATACAGAAAAGGGCCCTGTACACTTAAAAATTGGGTATTGATATTGCGTGGCTAATCAAATATGGACAAGTGGTACTAACTTAATAATATCCCTTAGGTATCACTAAAATAATAAATTATATCTGGGTTCACACTTCATTCTTAAAGTAGAATGTTTTTATTTAAATGGTGGTCACTGCTTACCTGAGGTGGATTTGACATATTAACACTGTTTGAACAGCCCTAAAATGTCATACTTTGCATCGAAAGCTAATTGTTATTTTATTTCAATACTTCCATATATTTTAAGAGTTTTAGCATAAATTAGACTAAATAATTACAAGGTAATTGGTGGGCATTGTCAGTTTGTTCTTCTTGAAGTATGGCTTTGAATCAGTGATGCTAAATATGTGAGTTATTGCTGATCTGATGGCAACAAAATGATAGATAAGCAAAGCACACAGAGCAGGCTAGGAATCGAAGTAGCCTCTGGGGCTCCACACCCCTGTGGGTCGTGCTGTGCCGCTGCCTGCCCTGTCCTGGTGCTGCCCCCTGTGTCCATGTCACAAGGAGGAATGCCACAGCAGACTCGGAATAACCAAGACCGTTCCCTTCCTTTGGATTTCAAGTTTTTTGAGCCACGTTGCAGAAAATGTCCTGAAAGTCAAGAATGGATTCTTAAGAGCCTGGATTTTGAAAATTTAAGGTTATTTTTCAAAGAGTGAAGGCACAAACAATAGACTAGGGACTTCTGGAAACAGAGCAGTCCTAACTACAGTCAACTCTGCTTCTTCCACAGGTGGAGCATAAGTGAGATATAACCAGATAGACAAAGGGACAGATAAATAGACAGGCAGACAGAGAGAGACAGGCATAGATAGGTCGATGACAGATGATAGGTAGGTAGATAAATAGATAGACAGAAAGACATAGACAGGTAGATAGATAAACAGGTAGATAGAAGACAGATAGAGACTGATAGATAAACAGATAGGAAGATAGATAAATAGATATAGACAGATGATAGATAGACCAATAGATTGATAAATTACATATTACATAGATAGATAGATAGATAGATAGATAGATATATGATAGGCAGATAGATAGACAGATACATACATACATAGAACAGATAGATTGGTTGATAGATAATAGATAGGTAGGTGATTGATAAATAGATAACAGCTAGAATATAGATATACTATAATATAGGGGACTTTTAAAAGTTCATACAAAAAAAGATAAAAATAAAAAATATGAACTTTATTTCTCAACATAATCACCATCAAATTCAAGACATTTTTGTAAGTGATGATGCCCCCATTTTGTCCATCCCTAAAGGACTGAGGGTCCTGGGAATTTAACCCTGGCAATGCAGTCTTTTATTATTATTATTATTAACTGAAGAAAAATGGATTCCCTTTACAGATATTTTAAAATTAGGAAACGAAAAGAAGTTGGAAGGAGCCAATTCAGAAGCATAAGGAGGATGCCTAAAGATTTCCCATCAAAACTCTCACACAAATGTCCTTGGTTGTGAGAGGAATGAGCAGGTGCGTTGCTGCATTGCTGTGATGAAGGGCTCTGGTAAAGCTTTCACTGGCATCTTTCTGCTAAAGCTTGGCTTTCTCAAAACAGTCTCCTAAGAAGCGCCTCTTATCTCTCTCTGACCCTTCAGAAAGTCAACAAGCAAAATGCCTAGAGCATCCACAAAAACTGCTGGTGAATTTTAAAATTGTTATCAAAGAATTAAATAGGCAATTAGATATAGATAAGTAAGAATTACTAAACTGAAAGACACGGAAGAAAATTACTCACAGGTAGCCCAGAAAAAGAAATAAATAGAGTATAGGAAATAAAGATTGAGAGATTGAAGACTATAATAAAAAAGACAAAAAGTAGAAGTAGACAAAAAGATTTTATTTAATCAAGACAGAATATTTACATTATCCCATCAGAACCAGGAGAATAGTAAAGGTTGACCTTCAATTTTAAATGAGAAAGAAGATTTTTTAAGAGAGTCTACATTTTAAAAAATGCTAGAATTAAAGGAATACATAAATCTCCAATTTGAAAGCACCTAAACACTTATAAAAACAATTTTTAAAAAGTCTACACCTCAAAAACAGAAGACACCAAGAGGAAAGCTTTAACACAAACAAATAAAAGACATAAGACTTTCAAAATGACAATAACTAGTTTTTCAGCAACTATAAAATCTGGAAAACATTGTGCAGTGTGATATATACTGTGGGAATAATTTTAAACCTAAAATGCATGTCCAACTACAGTATCAGTCGCATCTCTTACTTGTGATTTTGCCAAATCTCGTAAGCAAAAATGTACAGATCTGGTGTTTCTATGAATATTGTTTCTATTTTACATGATTCTCTTTCCAGGCCTAGGTCTATTAAAAGCTCTCTCTTAAGACAATTTTTGTTGTTTTATATAAAATAATTATGTTTTGACCTTTCCTTTTTAGTTGGTAAGAATAGTCATTCAAACATAAAACGCGAGAGGTTTTTTTATTTAATCAAGACAGAATATTTACATTATCCCATCAGAACCAGGAGAATAGTAAAGGTTGTGCTTCAATTTTAAAAATACAAATACGGAAATAAAGAGTATGATAGGAAAAATGTTAGACAAAATATTGGTAAACACAGATAAACTTGAAAAAACATGGTTACTAAAAATAGTCATGTGTGAGGTGAAAAATAATATGAAAAATAATAGACTGAACAAAATGCCAATGAATATGAACAAGTGGTTGAGAGTTAAACATTTTTACACCAATAAAATTTTAATGTTGGTTAAACATTAAAATTTTATTGGTGAAAAAAAGTTAAAATCTTCACATAAAGCTATTGATTGGTTTTATACAATAAACAAATGTATTAGTCCATTTGCATTTCTATAAGGGAATAACTGAGACTGGGCAATTTTTAAAGAAAAGAGATTCAATTGGCTCACAGTTCTTCAAGCTGTACAAGAAGCATGGTACAGCCTCAGCCTCTGGAGAGGCCTCAGGAAGCTTCCAATCACGGCAGAAGGCAAAGTGGGAGCCAACGCCTCTTACGGCAAGAAAGGGAGCAAGAGGGATGAGGGAGGCGGCACACACTTTTAAATGACCAGGTCTCATGAGAACTCACTCACTATCACCAGGACAGTACCCAGGGGATGGTGCTGAACCATTCATGAGGGATCCTCCCCCATGATCCAGTCATGTCCTACTAGGCCCCACATCCAACACTGGACATCATAGGTCAACACAAGATTTGGAGGGGACAAACCTCCAAACCATATCAGTAAACATTTTGGTGTTTTTATATAGATAGGACATAAAAGTATCAAATTGATAATAAGGGGGAAATGAGTAGATAAGCCTAATTTAATGCAATTTAAAAAAAATGTAGACTAAGAAGAAAAGAAGAAATGAGAATACATGGTAAATTACAAACTTAACATACAGTGACAGAAATAACCCCGAATATGTTATCAATTAAAATAAAGATAGAAATAATAAACTATCTTTTTCAAAGTTGTAGATTATCAGAAAGAAGCAAGTAAAAATCTATCTACATCCATTATAAAAGAATAACTCGAAACACAGAAAGAAGCACAAATAGTGAAAATAAGAGATTTAAAAAATCTAACTAGTAAAACAAGATGGTATAACTGTCAATAACAAATGAAATAGACTTTTTAGCAAACAGAAACACCTGTGGAAACAAAGAAACTATATCCTTCATGTACACAATAACATAGAGTCCATAAACAATGACAAATAAGCAAAAAAAGTGGGCAAATCTGTCATTGTAATAAGTGCTTTTAACAAAATATTCTGAAAATGAATAAAGCAAGCAAGTAAAATTAGTTACAATAAAAAATTTGAATAACACAAATTATCAAAGTTGATCGGATAAATACCCTAGGAACCTGTACTCAAGGATTTCAAAACTCTCAGTTCTCTTTTTAAGCGTATACAACTTTTAAAAATTTAACATGCAGTGGGATTCAGAAAAGTTTTTAAAAGCCAAAAAAGTTTATATTATTTTCTTTTAACAAAAAAATACCAGGAGAAAGTAACACAAAATAGTCACCAATACTAAAGCATTTGGAAATTAAAAACTAAGACCCAAGTAATTTATTACTCAAAGATAAAATTCTATGGGAAATTAGAAGATATTTCAAACAGAATAAAACCAAAGCTCTTGTAGGGTACATCAACATAATATTTAGGGGAAAAGTTACTACTTTATATTCAAAATCTACAAAGGGATAGGGAATGAACATTATTAATCAAATCAAAAATTTGGAAAAATAGAGGAAAAACAAATTTTAAAATAGCATAAAAAATAAAATCAATATAAATTAAATATAAAAGAGAGAGCATGTATAAAAAGCATTTTAGTTAAAGACTCATAAAATGTACAAACAAGCTAAATGGTTGTAAGGAAAAAAATCATGTTCACATAATACTTGTATTATGAAATAGATTGCAAGATAGAGTAGATATTTTTTAAAATCATACAAAATGAATTTCATGCCATTTTATTATGTTAGCCTAGCCTTGTACCAAGGCCAGAAAACAAACGTATAAAACATAATAATGATAACAAAATGATACCGAGTTTTTATTAAGCGTTTTAAGATACCAGGCATTGTTCTAAGCACTTCACTTTTATAAGTGTGTAAAGCCCTGACAAAACACATTAAGATAAATAATCTCCATTTTATATGTAAGACAACAGCAACAGGAAGAGTTGGGAATAATTTGTCAGTTTTTTAGTTATTTGAGTTAAATGACCAATTATATAATTATTGTAATATTTGTCAATATTTTATATGTATAATACATTACATGTCTTCACTGATATATAATATGTATGAAATGTATGTGTATTTGTACATATATGTATATGTAATATTTATATACTCATATATGTATATAATCCTGAATAAAATTTATGCAAACAAAACCTAGCATCCCAAACCTTGGTATGGAGAATAATTTATTTCACAAGACAAAATCTGTATGAATAATAAAGGAAATATTTGATAAATATGGCTACATTATCATTTATAACTCATATAATAAAACATAGTATAATCAACATTAAAATACAAGTAATATACTAAAAAATATTTTTTTTTCCAAAAAAGAGAATTGTATCCAGAGAATATGAAAAGACTTTCAAATATATAATGGACACATGTAAGCAATTGACAGATGAGAAATTCTTATGCATACAAACATAAACAGATGTTCAATCTTGCTAGCCAATGAGAGGTAATTAACAATGTAATGTAATGTACAGTAATATAAACTAAAATGACAAAGAATTACATTTTCTTCACAAATTTGCAGAAGAGTGGAGCTTCAGTCAATGCTAGTAGGAAGGGAGATAAGTACAGCACTTTGGAGAACTGCACAATACACAGTAAAGTGAAAAACAACCGTACCTGGAATACTACTCAGTCATAAAAAAGAATGAAATCGTGTCTTTTGCCGCAAAATAGATGAAACTGGAGGCCATTATCTTAAGAGGAACAAGCCAGGCACAGAAAGACAAATAACGCATGTTTTCACTCATAAATGGGGGCTGAAAAATGTATTCATGTTGACACAGACAGTGGAAGGATAAATAATGGAGATTTAGGAGAAGGACGGGGTGGGAGAAGGGAGGATGAACAGGAATTGATTCATGGGTACAGCATACATTGTTTGGGTACTAGGTATTGTATGAGCCCAGATTTGACCATTACACAACCTATGTATGCGACAAAATTGCAGATGTAGGCTATAAATTTGTAAAAAAATATTTCTTTAAAATGTAAATTACCGTCTTCCTATTTGTGAGGTGTTTATTGATCTTGTTCTACCTTTAAGATGGAGAATTCATACTTCAGAAATTTCAGTCATTCTGTTTTTTAAATATAAGCATTTAAAGCTAAACATTTCTTCTCAGGTATGTTTTGCTGCATTTCATGACTTTTGATACATTTTATTTCTATTACTTAGTTTTAGCTTTTTTAAAAATTCCATCATCATTTCTTTAACCCATAAGTTACCAAATGTGGGTTTTTATATTTCCAAACAGAATTTTTCACTTAACTGTTTATTTTCTTCTAAATAAATTGTTCTGAGTGTTTTCACTTTAGACTAATTTCGCCTGCTCTACAGTTTTGTGTAAATTGATGTATATTATATGTAATTTTTAATCCAACTTCTTCCACTCAACATTACGAATGTGAAATTTATCCATGTTGTTTATTGCAAGAATAGTTAATTCATCCTTATTACTCAGTGATATTCTATTGCATGAATACATCAACTCGTTTGTCCATTGCTTGTTGACAGACATTTGGGTTGTTTCCAGGGTTTAGCTACTGTTAATAAAATGATTATGACCATAAAATATATAACCTATGACCCAGAAATTCTGTTTCTAATAATATGGGTTTTTCAATTGTCCATTGAAAGAACTGTAGAATCATATTACAGATACAGATTTCTAATCTTATGCCATGTTTACACAATTATAAATAGGTCATTTCTGTTGTATTATAAATATGTATTAGAAAATAAATTGTCACACATTTTTAAAATATGTTTAATGAAATAAAAATATATAATGAATATCATCATCAATGATAAAATATATGAACAAGCTGTCTAAATCTCATAAATATTATATTGTTTCTTTTAATTCTTGAATTCATATTTCTATTTCACTTCTAAAGAAATGTATGCTGGCTGGGTGCAGTGGCTCATGCCTGTAATCCCAGCACTTTGGGTGGCCAAGCAAGGAGGATCACTTGGGGTCAGGGGTTCCAGGCCAGCCTGACTGACATGATGAAACCCATCTCTACTGAAAATACAACAAAATTAGCCAGTGTGGTGGTGAGCACCCGCAGTCCCAGCTACTCAGGAGGCTGAGGCAGGTGAACTGCTTGAACTGGGGAGACAGAGGTTGCAGTGAGCCAAGATCACACCACTGCATTCCAGCCTGGGCAACAGAGTGAGACTCTTTCTCGAAAAAAAAAAAAAAGAAATGTATGCTCATTATTTACTTTGTGGAAATTGGTCACCCTATCATACATTCCTGCAAAATATACAAATAAATTAGAAATTTTAAATATTTTGTGCTTGTAGTGACCTAGGCGATAAATTTACATTATTCAATAATCATTTAGCAGAATTAATGACAATGATCAAATAAATAGAAAATGCTAATTTATCTCCAATATGTGATTCTGGTATTGACATGTCAGAAGAGAATATAGAAACTTACTTTCTCTTCCTTGATAACATGTAGAGTGTGCAACTGAGACACACATCAGATTCGGGTGCTATATTGATTCTCATTGCTAAGACTGGAGAAAATGAAGAAGGCACAGAGAAACTGATTTTTCAGAGCATGCACTTTACAAATCATAAAATAAATAGGGCAAAAATAAATGTAGATCAATGATAGGTAAATAGATACATAGATAAACAGACAGATAGGTAAACAGATACATAGATAAACAGACAGATAGATGGAGACAGACAATAGACAAGGTTCAAAGCCTTGCCATGTGCTTTTTGCTGTGATGAATTAGGGTTCCACAACCTTTAACAGTATTTATTGACTATGTTTTCATGGGAAGGTCTGTCTTAGTTCAAGTTGCTCTAATCAAATACTATAAACTGGGTAGCTTCAACAGCATAGTTCTGGAGGCTGGGAAGTCCAAAATCAAGGCACTGACAGATTTGATGTCTGGTGATGGTTCACTTTCTGGTTTATAGATGGCCACCTTCTTGCTGTATCTTCACGTGGTGAAGAGGCTCTGGTCTCTTCCTCTTTTTCTTTTTTTATTTTTTATTTTTTATTTTTTTTAGAGATAGGGTCTCACTATGTTGCCCAGGCTGGTTTAGAACCCCTGGCCTCAAGTGATTCTCCCACCTTGACCTCACAAAGTGCTGAGATTTCAGGTGTGAGCCACTGAACCCAGCCTCTTCCTCTTCTTGTAAGGGTACTAATTCCATCTTGGGGCCTCTACCCTCCAGACCTTATCTAAAACTAATCACCTTCCAAATCCCCACATTCTAATACCATTACATTGGAGATTAATACTTCAATGTATAAAATTTGGAGACACAGACATTCATTCAATAGCAAGGACCTCAGGAGCATTGTATCCTTGACAATAGTATGGACATAGAATAAACAAGATCATAAAATAATGTTCATCATGTCTGCTGTTCCTTGCTACTTCAGGAAGCCAAACACATTCAAACACACCTCTTTTATAATTTCATTTTGAGTGTAAGTGGGTGAAAGACACAGTATTTCAAAGTGCCCCTTTGTTTGTTTTCCTAGAGAACTTCACATTGCAGAAAAGTTCATTGTAGTAGGATTGAGAATGAGAAAAATATATACCCTTACTTGTAAAGTAGAGGATAGAAAGTTGTAGAAGAGAAGAAAAAAAAGCAGGAAAGAAAATGGTAAAAAAGAATAGAATAAATAGAAAATAAATGGCAAGATTGTGTATTTAAATGTAGGCATATAGAAAACTATGTTAAATATAAGTGGCCTAAATCTTTAGTTAAATGACAGGGATTATAAGATTGCAAAAAAAGAGCAATACTCAAATACATGTTGTCTATAAAAAATCTACTTTACTTCAGCCTGGGTAAAAGAGTGAGACCCTGTCTCAAAACACACACACAAAAAGGAAAGAATAAAGAAAGAAATCCCCTTTAAAAAAGAAATACATAATTTCAGAGTAAAAGGGTAGAAATATATGTATGATATGTATCATGCAAACACTGAGCAAAAAGCTACAGTGACAATATAGGTAATAAAATAGATGTAGAAAACTAAATAGTAATAGGGATTTAAAGGGACATTTGGCAATGATAAAGAGGACAAATTATCAGGAAGACAAAGCAACCATAAACACATATGCAGCAAATAACTGACTCAAAATATAAGAAGCCCTGACTTACAGAACTGAAGGGAGAAATAAACAAAACTCTATAACTTTGTAGATTTTAGTAGTCATCTTGTAATAACTAATAGAACAAAGAGACAAAAATGCCATCAACAACACTATCAACCAACTTGTTACATGATGGACTTTCATGACTCAATCCGTTCCCCAAAGGCCCTACCTCTTTTTTTTTGAGATGGAGTCTTGCGCTGTCACCCAGGCTGAACTGCAATGGCACAATCTCGGTGCTCACCACAACCTCTGCCTCCCCGGTTCAAGCAATTCTCCTGCCTCAGCTTCCCAAGTAGCTGGGATTATAGGAATGTGCCACCACGCCCAGCTAATTTTGTATTTTTAGTAGAGACGGGGTTTCTGCATGTTGGTCAGGCTGATCTCAAACTCCCAACCTCAGGTCACCCACCCACCTCTGCCTCCCAAAGTGCTGGGATTACAGGCGTGAGCCACCACGCCTGGCCAGGCCCTACCTCTTAATTCCACCATGATGGAGATTCAGTTCAACATGAAGTTTGGAGAAACACATTCAAACCATCGAAATTCATAAGGCTGAGACATTAAAAAATGTCTACCAAGATATTTTTTGAACCCATTCCTCACATGTACTTTCAGCAAATCATTTTGCCAAATATGGGGATGTTGGCCAAAGTAGTTCATTCCACAATCTTCAAGATTCTATGTGAAACACACACAGATCTTGGTGGTGAATCCAAAGCCACCAAGTTGTCTTCTCCGTGTGCTCTTTCTGTGGAGATGGGCCGTGTGGTCGTGCACTCCTGATCCCGGTTACTGTTCCTGGATCGACACGCTGTGACCAGGTACAACATTGAGCAAGCCCCTCCTGATGGGCTCTAAATGCACCATACTTACATATTCCACAGATTCCAGCAGCTTAACTTGTAAGACTCTGGAACATGTAACAATTTGTATCTAAAGACAGAAATGGCACATCTTCTCGTAAATTATTTGAGTCAATTTTGTCATAAAAGAAAAAAAATCCCCAAAATCAATAGCAACTTTTTGCCACTCTGAAGGGAAATAGAAAAATATGGAAAAGGGACACTTTCTAAAATGTCCTTCTGCTCCCTTTGATGAATTATCTTAAAAGTAGGCTCTTCCTCTCCATTTTCAAGATAATAATGCATATCCACTGTGCAATGGAGTTGAGTTTAGGGTACACATGTTTATCTCTTATCTGGGTTTATTTTCCTTTGGGTACGGATGCGTAGGCTGCAGCCTGGTGTCTATGCACTACAGAGGGCCTGGTGCACAGTTGACCTCTTCCTCTCCACCTGGAGGGGGGCAGACGCCACACTTCACATCTAAACCAAGAATGTAGATTGATATGCACGTTTTCTAATGCACTTCTCAGGGCCTCTTATGGCCTGAATTGGGATCTATTCTAATTCCTAATGTTATTTTTCCTTTATTAACTCTTTCTTCTTGTGCACCATCTTGATTATTTTAGTTGCATAGTAGAAAAGAAAATAGTGGGCTCTGATAGTTAAGTGTCAATTTAAATCAGCATTTTCTTAATTTTATTTTTAACAGCAACAAAACACTTTTGGAAAAAAATTTTTTTTGAAAAATCCCAATCTAACCTCTTTCAGGTGGCTATCTTAACTTTATTTCTAAAGTTAAGTTCTAAAACTTTATTTCTTTATAAAGAAAATAACCAATAAAAATAAAATTATTTCTAATACTCAAATGAATTTTTCTAGTCTAGGGTCTTGCAGACTTTGAGAATTGCATTTCCTGTTGGAACCCAGGAGTGCAGAAACCACCTTCCTCCCTTCACTCCTCAGCACTCCCGTTCACAGGCTGTTTACGTTTTTGGCCATGCACTGGCCAAGGCCACCTGTGGTCTCTCCAAGATACAGTTGACCAATGTTGGCCCTTACAAAATAAGAGGACAGATTGTCTTCTATGTGTGTCCTGAGAATCAGAAATACATCTGTGATGCTAGATCATACACACTACGTTTTGTTGGTTTTGCTTTTTTTTTTTGAGGGTTCATATATCACATCGATGTATGCAAATATTTTGTATTTCTGACAATTCGCAGCTCTGTGTTGGTACACATGAAAACATCCTCCCACTTGAAGCCCACTGCTCAGCTGCAGATGCCTGCTGAGAACCTGGTGCCCCAGTGATAACACAGAGCACCCAGTGAGAGCCCATTATCCCAGCAGAAGCTCCTGTAAGTTTTAATTTTACCTTAAAAATGCGGAACTCTTATTTAATCTTCTTTGTTTAACTTTCCCTTGGACAGGCAGAGCCCATCTTATGGTAAAGTAGAGCCTTGTGGAGCCTTCTATTGGGGAACGTTAGCTATTGGTCTTGGAAGTAAGATAAAATTTCGATTCAGCTGTAAAAAAATTAAATCTTTAAATATATTAGCAGTGAACACGATTTTCACAGAAGTTGCTTAAACTAGCTTAGTTTACATAACAGCAATGTGCGTGTCATAGTTCTCTACATATATTTAAAGGGATACTATTTAAGTACTTCTTATAAATTAATCACTCGTTTTATAAACCAGTAGACTTGTTTCGTGAATCTGATTCTCGAAGTATGTATGTACAGTGAAGTGCATTTATAGAAAATTGACAAGTGAAAATTTACCCATGTTTTAGTCATGTTATTATTTTTATTATTATTTTGCTGTGGAGTTATAGCAGTTCCTAATATATTTAGGATATTAACTCAATCCGAATTATAACTTGCAAATATTTTCCCCATCCTACACGCTGCCTTTTCATTCTGTTGATTGTGCCCTTTGCTTGCAGGAGCTTTTTTAGTTTGAGCAAGCTTAGTGTCACTTCCCTATTTTTGCTTTTGTTTCCTGTGCTTTGGGGTCATATCAAGGAAATCATTGCCAAGACCAATGTCTGGAAGATGCTTCGCTATGTTTTCTTCTAGGACTTTTGCAGTTTGGGGTCTTATGATTAAGCCTTTAATCCATCTGGAGTGGATTTTTGTGTCTGGTATAAGGGTCCAATTTCATTCTTTTGCATGATCCAGTTCCCTCAACCATTTGCAGAAGAGATGGTCTCCTTGCTGGTGCTCTGCCACCATGCCTGTGTTCCCCGGGATGATCTACTGGAGGATGGCACAGGCCCCGAGGGGGTCACCCAGGGTCCCACCCAGGTGGTTTACCCAGGGTGGTTTACCACCCTGCCCAATGCCTCCACCCAAATAAAGATCCACACCCTGACTTGTTTATTTATGTGATGAGTATCCCCACATCTGCAGTCACTCTTGCTGCCTGGCTATGCAGTTTGAAGGTTTTCTCACCCTAGATGTCTTGAGGCTGTGTCCAGTGTACAATCTGCAGTCAGCCTTGAATTCCGTGGCATTTTCAGGACTCACTGTCTGAAACTCATCACTCTCCAAATGATACAAAATGAAGCCTCCTCTTCTTCTTACTAACCTGTAAAATGTGCATTCATTCATCAGCAGCTACTTATTACAGGGAGACTTGGCGTGGGGCTCCTGGACAGAGCTTTTCCTTGATTTACCAGGGGCTGGGCTTTTCAGACTCTGGCATGGATCCCCCAACCCCCAAAGCAGCTGTTAAAATGCAGACTCTGAATTGGCAAGTCCAATCTGGGTCTACTTTTCTAGCCAGCTCCCAGGGTACACGTGTGCCATGAGTCTGCGGGCCACACGTTACTTGGTAGGGCTCCTGGGTGGATGGATGAGCTACTAAGGAGCTGCAGGTTCCCCAGGCAGCCCTAGTGTGGCTCCAACCTCAGGACAGGTGCTTCTCTCCCAGAGTAACCTCCTGTGCATCTCTTCAAGGGAAGCTAGTCCTATCAGGGCTTAACTGTGCTCCCACGACGGTGGTGCGTGAGGGAGAGAAGAATCCCCTGGGACTCTGCACCCATCCTCCCAGGTGGTCTTATCCTCTTGAGGCCTCTGCAAGGAGCACACTGCTGATCATGGAAGATGGCTGGGGGCCAGCAGGGCTTCTGCCCATAGGTCCAGGAAAGCTGTGGCTGACCCAGGTGGAAAGACGAGGACCTGTGGGCAGCATCGCTCCAGGCAGTTGGTCCACATTGGATGCTCCTCCGTTAGGAGTGCACAGGTGCCCTTTTGGTAGTGGACTGAGAGCCACAGGCAGACTCTGCAACTGGAGACCTACATGTAAGCGAGTTCCATCTAATACTGACTCTGTTCACATGATCTCAAAAGAAAGCCCCTTACATGCGTCCATGAAGGATAAAGAACAGCTGCCAGACACTTTGAATACAATTGTGAATGTTTCAATGGTTGCTTTAAAGAACAGTGTTCAAAATTTTGTACTTATTTGTGCAAATCAACTTTCAACTTAATAACTGTCCACAATCCAAAAAAAAAAAAATCACCAGGACATAAAAATAAATTGTGCATAGTCATTTCATGCAAGATATTTGATGGTTAAAAATATTCTATAACAAATTATTATTACCAATAATAGAAAATACTTTCATTGGAAGTTATACACAAACCCAAAATGCAATATACTATCTAATAAGTTTATTTTTTATTTTATACAATTTTTAAATGGTAAAATTTTCACTAAACTCTACACACATTCTTCTAAAGCCTCCTTAATTTAGTCTGTACAGTTTAACATTTCTACCCGTGATATGTCATTTACAGGTTTGAGAAGTGCTACTCGGTGGCCCACAAAGGCAAAACATGGCGGCTTCACTCAAGTCATTTAGAATGTCATTGCAGAGGGAGCTGCATGCCCAGGGAGGCAAAGTGGGAGGCATCAAGCTGCAAAGTGCCATACAGATGTTCCAGTCACACACAGAAAAGTCAGCCCAAGCAAGGCAGACCACTTTCAGTCAGGAGGCCGTGCAAAATGGGGCTGAGGTTAGACACCACCCTTGAGAGGAAACACTCTTTGATTTGAGATATGATAATAAAGGACAGGAAGAAGAAACACAGATATTAGAAAATACTAGCATGTTTGGAAAGTAGTAGGATGACCTCTCTAAAACAACAAACTTGAGGTTACAAATTATGAAGGATACTGAATTCTAGTCTTGGACTGGCTCATACATAAGGTGATGCTATATATAGTTTTTCTGTTACATTAGAATAACATTATGTAATATTTGCAATATGAAGGTTAACTTATATACAGAATGCAAAACTTAACAGGTTTTATGCAGAAATTATCAGCAGTCTAAAATATGTATGGAAATGTAAAGGACCTAAAATAGCCAAACAAATGGGAAATAGAGCAGAATTGCAGAGTTTATACTTTCTGGTTTCAGAATTAGCTATGAATCTGTAGTGATCAAAGTAGTGTGGTATAGGAGTGATGGCAGACTAACAGATCAATGAAATAGAAAGAGCCTAGAAATAGACTCACACATCTGTGGTGAAAATTGACTTCAACAATGGTGTTGAGGGAATTCAGTGGATGAAGAAAGGTCTTTTCAACAAATGTTGTTGAAATAGCTGCCTATTGATATGGAAAAAAAATGTATCCCTTACCTCACACCACACTCAAAAATTAATTTGAGATGGATCATAGGGTTCTATATAATTGCTAAATCCATACAGCATTCAGAAGAAACTATAGGAAAAAATCTTTACAAATGTGGAATTGGTAAAGATTTCTTAAATATGATACAAAATATTAAAAGTAATATATTTCTGTGTAATATATTTTCTGTATATTTTCTGTATATTTCTGTAATATATTTCTTCCTGTGTAAAAAGAAAATAAATGAACAGATTGGCCTTTACCAAAATTAAAAAATTATGCAATTGAAAACACCATTAAGAAAATAAAAATGCAAGCCACAGAGCAGAAAAAATATGTTTACAATATCTGCATCTGATGGAGAACCTGTATCTGAAATATCTAAACAAACTGTCCAATTTTTTTCAGAGATGGGGTCTTGCTCTGATGCCCCAGCTGGAGTGCAGTGGTGCAATTATAGCTCACTACAGCCTCACATTCCTAAGCTCAAGCGATCCTCACACTTCAGCTTCTCTGGTAGATATGATTACAGGTGCAGGCTACCAAAGCTGGCTTCAAACTGTACAATTTCATAATGCAAACACAGGCAACCTAATAAAAACAGGCAAACTATTTGAAGATATACGTGAAAAAGAAAAATATGTGTGAGTAGCCAATGAGAATAGGAAAAGGCGTTCCACATCATTTGTCAATAGGAAAGTGCAAATTAAAACCACAAGGAGAAACCACTAAGACCCAGCAATAACTAAAACGAAGAATACTTAGAATACCAAATGTTGGTGAGCACGTGGAGCAATTCAAGTTTCAATATTGTTGAAATTCTCATGTATTTCACTTTGAAAACCTTTTGGCATTTTGAAAATAAAGTCAAGCATATACTTACTCTAAGAATGAGCAATTCCACTCTTAGTAATTTACCAGAGAAATGAACACAAAAAGGTTTTTATGTACACAGAAACCTTGCATAAAAATGTTCCCAGACCTTTATTTACAATGGCTCTATGCTGGAAACACTCCAATTGTGGATTCGTTAGAGAAAGAAGAACCCTACTGATATGATTTGACTATGTCCTCACCCAGATCTCATCTTGAATTGTATTTCCCATCATCCCCACATGTAGTGGGAGGGACCAGGTGGGAGGTAGTTGAATCATGGGGCCAGTTACCTCCACGCTGTTCTGATGATAGTGAGTGAGTTCTCAGGAGATCTTATGGTTTTGTAAGAGGTTTCCCCACCCGCTCTGCTCTGCACTTCTCCTTGTTGCCGCCATATGAAGAAGGACATGTTTGCTTCCTCTTCTGTCGTGATTGTAAGTTTTCTGAGGCCTCCCCAACCATGCTGAACTGTGAGTCAATTAAACCTCTTTCTTTATAAATTACCCAGTCTCAGGTATGTCTATTAGCAGTGTGAGAATGGAATAATACACCCACTGTGGTACATTCATTATTCAATAACAAGGAAAAGGCTGCTGAACACACAACAGCATTGATGGATCTCACAGACATGTTAACCTAAAGAGAATGGGCACAACAGAACAATTCCGTATGAGTCCATTTATATGAAGTCCAAGAACAGAAAGGCTAATGTGGTGTGAGAGAAATCAGAGCAGCAGGGTCCTCAGGAGCTAGGGATTGATTGGAAAGGGCATGAGAGACATTTCTGGGTGATGGAAATGCTCCTTTTCTTGATTGAGGTGTGGGTCACATGAACTAAGCCATGCCTGTGTAGAAATTCTGGAATCTGCTCTTCCTGAAACCCCTACTCTCTCCACATATAGCATTCATTTGATCGCCATGCTAATGTAATGAATACTCATTAAGTTATTATCATATGCCTGACATGACATAAGAATGGATAAAGCAAAAACGAAAAGTCCTTCCGTCTTTTGGAAGCCCCTGGTGGCTTTCTCTGTGACCTCACCGAGGGGCTGCGGGGTTGTAAGTGTGAGTGGAACAGCACCTTGAAGGAGAATTACATGACAACTATATGAGGGGACTTCAGAAGTGCCAGGCACAGCAGTCTCACATTGCCATCGTTATTGTTATTACCCAGCAAAACCAAGATCGCAGCCAATTCTGCCAAGGTCGGGGCTGGAGGGAGCAGACCGAGGTCTCATCAACAAGGTGGTATCTGGCCATGAGGAACCCAGAGGCTACGGTGAAGATGGCAGGGCAGGATGCTGCACCCTGGCTGTGCCCGCTCTGGGCCAGCGCCTCTGTCATGGTCTTCAAGCCCCACATAGCCTCGAGTGCCCCATCCACCCTTCCTGGCTGATGTGTGGATGCCTGAGACGCTGAGTCCAGAGCCTCATGACAGGCAAAGCCAGTGCCTGGTGGGCAACGGCACTGTGATCAACTGGACCCTGCGCTTGCCTCAGCTTTCCCGATGCTCCTCCCTGCGGAGGCAGGGCTGGTTCGTGCAAGGCGGCCCTGAGAGTGTGCCAGGGTCTGACAGAGCAGCCCCAAACAGTGCTCCTCACAGGCATTCCAACCCAAACACGTGGGTTAAAAGACACACCACCGCCCTGAGGTGTTGTGACGGCTTTGGCCACTTTTGTGAACTGAAGCACTTACTACTGCGCACAAGTAAAATGACAGTGAAAACCAGGCAAAATGACAGTAAAAAGCATGTTTTTGAAAGGAGGCTGACTCTAGCTATGCTGTTTTCACTTTCCATGGGTAGACTTCAAAACCGTATATAATTTTGCCAGACTGTGTTTCCTCTGTGGAAACATAAGACAACACTGCCCAGTAAGGGGCTCAAGAAGCACAAGCGTGGGGCATCTGAGGCTGTGGGTGGCCACCCAAGGGGAGCAGGGCTCAACCACACTCCCGAGACAGTGGCCTCCCACAGTCTCCTTCCCAGCCCCGTCAGCAACACAGGCCTCTCCCTGGTTTTCTCAGAATCTCAAATTCCTGAATGGATACCGGCATTGGGAATACCATGGCAAACAGGAAGTGGTCTGAAGCTGGATCGCAGAAGCAATACAGAAACAGTAAATATTAATGTGGGCCTCAAAAAAGAAAGTCTCCGCGTTGATTTTCTTCAGTAAAAAGACACAATTTGTCCTTCTAACAAACCCAAAGAGAGTTACAGAGTATGATGTGATGAAACACACTTAAAGGGAAAAATACAGAATTACTCTCAAAATTTACATGATGTAAATAAACCCTTCAGAGAGAGAGAGGAGGGAGAGAGAAATGAGATCCTGAACTATGATCCCATCTAAATAAAGAAATATTGATTAATAAAAGAAAAAAGTATATATGAAAATATGCAAGAAATGAAAATAACTCACCACAACAATACTGTTGGCAACATTTAATAGGGCAAGAAACTATTTAATTTAAAATTCATGCACCATGCAATACCATATAATCAGACCAATTTGTTCCACGGATTTGTTCCAATCCGTTCAAGATCTGATCTATATTCAATTTTGGTCCAACTTGCAGTAGATGTTAGATTGAAGCTACACTGCATTGTCAAACCAAGATAAATACCACAAACTAAAATTATATAAGCTTTTTGAATCTCCGTTTAAAAAATCAGATGGCTACTTTTTTCTATTTTATAATGTCATAGTTAAATTGCCTAAACCTTGGCTATGTAGAGAAATCAAGAACAGTGCTGATGCTTAAGAATTAAGTTATTTTATTTTCAAAGAGATCAAAGTAAATTCTGAGCCACCAAATGAAATAGAAGCATTCATGTGAAATCACCATGGAAGAGCTGGGTGGTTACCAGGAAAAGGATAATGCTGGCTGTATATGTGGGTGTGTGCAAGTGTGTGCATGTGATGAGTGCATTTAATAACATAAAAGTACATGAAATCCCTGCCTTTTGTCATGCTCTATTAATTGGAAAATAACTCTTGATATCCTAATCTTATTCAACAATCTTAGATCAACAAATTTAGCCTCCTGTATGTCTTTCCCACTTTGTGTGCTTGCAGTTGTATAAACGGGGAAGCAGGAATGTTAGTTTAATTGAGAAGGCAATAGTCACAGCCGGGTCAAGGCCAAGTTCTCTTTGAGTCACTGATTTTGAATTTGAGGAACAACCTCTGACCATAAAAGTCTCCCCTGATTCCCAGTTGGCATTGCCAAATACAGACGCCAACAGCAGATGAACAGAGAATGCAAACCTGCAAAGGAACACGCTGGGCGAGGTGCTTCTGAATGGAGAACTTTCCAGGGTCAGACATTAAGGCTTCTTGATGCCCCGCCTACAAAAAATTCTTATAATTTAAATGGTCAGAAGGAATATCACTTACCATAGCACTCTCTCAGCAAAAATGCACCAACCTCCCAGGGACCCAGAGAACACTGTTGGAGCCCCTGTCCCTCCCCTCACTCCTCACTTTGGCTGGGCTGGGCAGATGGTGCTGTGGGCTCTGCCCTGTTTATTCTATCAGGGATGTGGAAGCACATTTTAAACTTCACAGCCTCATGGCTTATCAGTGAGCTAAGAGCACACAGCACGCACAGCTCAACCAGAGGAACCAAACTTCTGTAAACAGCCAGAGTGGTTGTGCAAATGCCATTTTCTTGACATAAATAACAGGCACATATGGCCCACGACAGGAAGTGGAGGCTACCTGGACAGATTGATGTCCTGCTTGACAAGTGACTCTATTTATGACTTGATTCCGCCCGACAGCATGAGAGGATGGGAGGCTGATGACTTTCTCATGAACTCCCCAACAATGCACGTCGGCCACGGGAAACAGTGCTCCTGTTGTAAACATGGCCAGTGAGGATGAAGAAGAAGCGTCTTCTAAAGGCAAAGAAACACCACCTCCGTTCCACTGGGAGTGGGTGGGTCTGTCCCACAGCAACAATGAAGTACAGCAAATTCTCCCCCAGCATGGGTAGCTAATTTTAAACAAACTTCATGCCAACTTGATTCAGAAAAACTGTTGATGTTTCTAACTCTCTTTGCCATCCCTACGATGTATTACTGGGTGTGTGCTTAGATCACATTGCAAGCCAGAGACCAAATTTACCTATTCCACAGCTCGATGGAATCGGTCCTACGTCACCTGCTCCTGTGTGGCTGCAGACCCTCATAAGCACAGCCAGGCCAAGTGTCCCGTGTGTGGTGTTCCTGGCTGTGAGCTCTACCTCTAAATGCTATTGGCCTGTACTCCACCAATGCTGTGGTCCTCTAACCAACAAACGCCATCTGCACCAGGCACTCTTGTTCAGATACCCAAACTTGAAGAGCAATGCTGTTTTAATTGAGCTTCATTCTGCAAATATTTGTTGAATGTTTTACATGCAGTTCTTCAAGGAATTCCAGGCTCAGTAAAGCAAAGTGCTTCCCATGGAATGTGGGCATGCTACATGGGTCCCAAAATGGCAGTAACAGAAGGATGAATCATACAGAAATGCACCTCACTCTTTTCTTCTCTCTCTACAGAATCAATCGCCTCAGCCTAGAAACACATTGCTTTTGTCATTGTAAGATTAAAAAAAAACCACGATGTTTTAAAAGGAACTTCCCTTGGCTGAGCATAGTGGCTCAAGCCTAGGTGGCTCCCAGCACTTTGGAAGGTCAAGGTGTGAGGATCGCCTGATGCCAGGAGTTCTAGACCAGCCTGAGCAACATAACGGGACCCCTTCTCTACAAAAAGTTACAAAATTAGCCAGGGGTGGCGGTGCAGCCCTGTAGTCCCAGCTACTTGGGAAGCTAAGGTGGAAGGATAGCCCGAGCCGGGGATTTTGAGGCTGCAGCCAACCATGATTGCATCACTGCACTCCAGCCTGGGAGACAGAGCCAGACCCTGTCTCAATAACAGCAACAACAACAATAACAACAAAAAGGAAATAAAGAAAGTTCTCCTACCTCACAGTGCTGTGTCCAACGCCTCACCCACATACGTCTCATACTTCATCCTCACTGTCTCCAGTTTTTCTTCTCACGCTGTCCGTAAAAGGCCCTCCATCTAGCCATGTGTTCCATAAAGGGAAGTCTTGCTGTCCTGAGCCTTCTGCGAGAGGATCCCTGGCGCCGGTCCCTCCGTCCCCGCATACACCTCGGCTCATTGCTTCCAGGGCTCTGCGCTGTCACAGCCTGCCTTGGGTTTATCCAGGAAGCATTCCTTCACTGTCTGCTACACAAGCACCTGTTCTTCTCCCTGATCTTGGAACATCTGAGGGCTCCAGCACTCACTTCGTCACTTTGCTGTCCACATAAAATCTCCCAGGGCAGGGCTCCTCACATCCTAAGATAACTACAGATCCTGTGGGGAGCTTATTAAAATGAAGACTGAGTCCAAGGTCGGGGTGGGACCAGAGATTCTGCATGTTTTTTAAGTTTTATTTTAAGTTCAGGGCTCTTGTGCAGGTTTGTTGTGTAGGTAAACTTGTACCCCAGGGTTTTGTTGTACAGGGTATTTTGTCACCCAGGTATTAAGCCTGTTACCCATTAGTGATTTTTCCTGATCCTCTTCCCTCCTCCCACCCTCTACCTTCTGGTAGACCACAGTGTGTGTTGTTTCAATGATAGACTGAATAAAGAAAATGTGGTACATCTAGATAGTGGAATACTATGCAGCCATAAAAAAGAACCAGATCATGTCCTTTGCAGGAAGATGGAGGAAGCTGGAGGACATTATTCTTAGCAAACTAACTGAGGAACAAGAACCCAAATTCCACATGTTCTCACTTATAAGTGGGAGCTGAATGATGAGAACTCATGGACACAGAGATTCTGTGTTTTTAACAAACGTGAGTAAGGCTGCTGGGGCTGCTGGGGGGTTGGGAGTGGGGACGTGCGCATTTTAAGTAGTAAGGACAAGAGAATCTCCCTCTCATCCTGATTTTAAGTGTCATCTTTATGCTAACGACTCTCAAAGGTGTATCTGCAGCTCCGATCGTTCTCCTCTACCCCAGTGACTAGGTTAACAGGTCCACCTGGATGTCTCATCAGTCCCTCAAAATGTGCTGCCTGCAAATGAAGGTCTGCTTTTCCTGCCTGGCCCAGCCTGGCCCCCGGCTTTCCCCATCTCAGTTGATGGGAACCGCACCCTTCTTGTGGTTCAGGCCAAACCATGAACCTCCACCCAACTCTTCAGCACTTTCTCTCAGCTTTATTTCTGAGATATCCTCAATTTGACCATTTCTCTTCAATCTCCATGGCTGCCGCAGGGATTGAGCCACCACTGATGACCTGCCCTGGGCTCCCTGTGGGGCTGAGACCTCATGTAGCCTCCTGTTACCCAGCAACCAGTGGGATTCTCAAAAAACAGGAGCTGGACCCTGGCCTTGGCGGTGCCAGGTTCCCCACCACACTCAGCAAATGCCCACAGTGGCCTCTCTGACTTCTTCTGCCCCTTCCCTCCCCCTCACATACCTCCCTAGAGTCTCTCTTAGGCTCAGCCGCAGCCACGTTCCTACCTGGAGGTTTTGCCATGGCCGGTCCTCCAGCCTGGAGTGCTCTCCCCGTGGGCTCCTTCTGCCTACAGCTCCTCTCCTCTCCCTCTGAACTCATCTCCAATGCTGTCTTTTCAGTCCTCCTGGCCTGATTAAAGTGTTAATCAGTGCTCCCCCACCTCCTTACCCCCTTAATACTGTCTTCCCAATGAATTCACTGCATTCTGACGAATCTAGACTTTGTGGGTTGTGCGTGATTCCCGTACACAGTTTGTCTCCCATTCGAGGCTCTCGGGATCACTGAGGACAAAAAAAATGTTTTAAATATAAGTGAATTCAAGTAAGTAGTTTGATGTGTAGTCTGACAAGCCAAACTAGTGGAGATTATTTTACGATGCTAGTTCTGCTTTAAACTACATAATTATTTCAGGAAGAAAAGCCAGAGGTGTGACCCCAGAGCCAGCAGGCAGGTGTGCTGACAACCTTCCCTCTCACCCTGGATAATTCCGACTTCCATTCTGCCTCCTCCCTGCCCCTCACTCCTCCTGACTTGTTCTCCCCTGCCTAGGTGAATGGCCTGCTCCTCACGTCTCTTACCAAAGGAGAGCAGGCAGAAGAGAGCACCTTCGTCTCCCTGCCACCAGCCCTCCAGGCCCCTCTCCTCGGCTCCCGGCCTCCTGCTCCCGTGGATGAGCTCCTGCCTCCTAACTAAGCGCAGCTCCCTTGGGTGCTCTGATTCCGGGGTGATGCTATGTCCAGGTTTGCACAGATGTTTCAGGTTTATGTCTGTTTCCACGAGTACCCCCTTTCGTTCTCAAGAGTGTCCTGTTTAAAAAAAAATATGCTGTAAAGAACATTATTAGATAATTGACGAACTTTTAATATTAATTAGAAATAAGTTTTCGCATTGCATCGATGATCGTTTCCTGAATTTAAAAATTGTCCTGTGGTTGTGCAAAAATCAATAGAAAATGGACACTGAGGTGTATATATATCGAGATGGCAGAGATGTCGGAGTTCTCTGATGAAGATTTTTAAACCGTCATCATAAAATTGCTCCATCAATCAACTACAAACATTTGTGAAACAAATGGAAACAAACAAATGGGAAAAATAAAAAGTCTCAGCAAGTAAAATCATATACATAGAGAAGAACCATTTGGAAATTTCAGAATGGAAAAAAATGCAGTGAGTGAAATTTTAAAAATAACAATGGATAGGCTAAACGTCAGAATAGAGAAGATAGGAGAATTAATACATGAACTCAAAGGCTTAAAAATGCAAAATACCCAATCTGAAAAACAGAAAGCAAACAGACTAAAAAATAAATATAAAAAATCCCTCAGACATGTTGGACTATGTCAAAATACCTAAGTTTTCTGTCACTGGAGTGCAGGAAGGAGAGGAGAAAGAGAGCAGGGGTAAAAACATAACCTAAAAAAAAAAAAATGACTGAAAACTTTTCAAATCTGGCAAAGCACATAAATACACAATTTCAAGAGACTAAGTAAATCTCAAACAGAATAAATCCAAAGAAATACACACCAAGACACATTGCTATGACTGAATGTTTGTGTCCCCTCAAAATGCATATGTTGACGTCCTAATTCTCAATTTGATGGATTTGAAGGGGAGCCTTTGGGAGATAATTAGGTTTAGGTGAGGTCACGAGGGTTGAGCCTCATGGTAGGATTAATGCATTTATTAGAAGAGGAAGAGACACAAGATCTCTCTTTCCTTCTGCCTGTTTACACCAAGGAAAAGACATTTGAGGACCTAACCAGAAAAACTGCAAAGATGACCCTCATCAGGAACTGAATTAACTGGCACCTTGATCTTACACTTGCCAGCCTCCAGAACTGTGAGAAATCAATTTCTAATATTTAAGCCACCCAGTGGTTTTTTTGTTACTGTAGCCCAAACTGACCAAGACACACATCATAGTCAAACTTCTGAAAATTAAAGACAAACAAAATTTAAAGCAGTGATCAGAAATGACACTTTACCTACAGAAGAAAAACTTGAATGATAGAGAGTTTCTCAGATGAAACTACAGGGGCCAGAAAAAAAGGAGTGCATTTTTCAAGTGCTGAAAAGAAAAGAACTATCATATCCAGTTAAGACGTATTTTGCGAATGAAGGAAGGAAATCAAAGCTTTCTCAGTTGAATAAAATTAAGAAAGTTTTTTACCAGCATCTACACTTAAAAAGAATAGCTAAAGAAAGTTTACTACCAGAAAATAATAAAAGTAAGAATCTTGGAACCTCAAGAAGAAAGAAAGAACAATGGAGAAAAGTAAATATATGAATAATACAACATATCTTCCTTCACCTCTAGAATTTTCTAAATCATGTTTGAGGACTTAAGCAAAATAATATAACACTGAATATGGTTTTAAATGTATATAGCAGAAATGCAAAATAATTGTATTATAAATGGGAAAAGGTATCAGAACAGATGGAAGGTTAAATTTCTACAACTCATTTGAACGGGTAAAATGATAACACCATTAGGCTTATAAGTTATGCATATTTAATAAAATACCTAGAGCAACCTGTAAGCAAGCTATATAAAGAAATAGACTCAAAAACACTACAGATGAATTAAAATGATACTCTAAAAAGTGTTTAAGTAACCCATTGAAAGGCAGGAAAAAGAAAAGAGAACATTAAACCAAAGAGAACAAACAGAAATAAAACAAAAAGTAAAATTGCTGAAAAGTGCTAATATATTTATAATTTCATTAAATGTAAATGTTCTGGACACACCAACTAAAGGATAGAGATTTCAGAGTGGATTTAAAACAAACGAACAAACCAAAAAATCACACACATGATCAAATTGTATTGCATATGATGTATAAGAAACTCACTTTTGGCCAGGCATGGTGTCTCACACCTGTCATCCTAGCCCTTTGGGAGGCTGAGGTAGGTGGATCACATGAGCTAAGGAATTCTAGACCAGCCTGGCCAATATGATGAAACCCCATCTCTACTAAATAAATAAATAAATAAATAAATAAATAAATAAAAGTAAAAAAATTCAAAAATTATCCAGGCATGGTGGCGGGTGCCAGTAATCCCAGCTACTCAGGAGGCTGAGGCAGAAGAATCACTTTAACCCGGGAGGCAGAGGTTGTGGTGAGCTGAGATCACACCACTGCATACCACACTGGGCAACAGAACAAGACTATCTAAAAAAAAAAAAGAAAAAGAAAAAAAATGAAACTCACTTCAATCCTAAAAATATAAATAGGTTAAAAAATAAAAGAAGAATTAGTAAAAACAGATGTATCATGCAAACAATAATCAAAGAAAAACAAGTATGAATGACAATATTAATATCAGGTAAAGTAGACTTCAGAGCAAAAAAGTTAACAGGGACAGAATGGTAACTTACACAATGATAGAGGGTAAATCTATCAAGAAGACACAGCAATTCTAAATGTGTATACACCAAACAACATAGCAGAGAAATATGTGAACCAAAATTGATAGAACTGAAAGGACAAGTAGACAAATTTACAATTATTTGTCTTTATTATTTGGGTTTCCCTGAGACAAGGTCTCGACTACAGGTAGTTTACAGGGAAGGTGGTCCCAGGAAGGGGAAGTAAAGGAAGTATTAATAAAATAACTTAAAAATCCAAATGAATAAACAACTGATACAGAAAATCAACAAGGATATAGAAGAGCACAACAACTGAATCAATCAACAAGATTTAGTCCACATTTATTGAATACTCTACCCATCAACAGCAGAACACACATTATTTTTAAGCACCCACAAAACACTTACCAACATGAATGATATCCTAGTCATAAAACAAACCTGAACAAATTTAAAAGAATTTTAGTCATACAGCGTACATTCTTTAATTACAATGGAGTCGAACTATAATCAATTACAGAAACATAAGAAGAAATTCTCTCAAACTTGGAAACTAAACCACATAAGTCTAGATAATCTATGAGTCAAAAAAGAAACCTCACAGGAAATAAAATGTACATTGAACTGAATGAAAAGAAAAATACAATATATCAAAGTTTGCAGGACGCTGGTAAAACAGTGCTAACAGAGAAATTTATAGCACCAAATGTTTATATTAGAAAAGAGGAAAAATAGCTTGGCAGTTTCTTTAAGAACTGTGCATGTAAATACCGTGTAAACCAGCAGTCCTGGTCACTTATTCCAGAGAAATGAAAACTTGTGTTCACACAAAAACCTGTTACAAAATGTTCATAGCAGCTTTAATTGCTATAGTAAAAAACTAGAAAGAATCCATGTTTTTCAGTAAGTAATAATTTCAAAATATGTGGCCAGGCTTGGTGTCTCATGCATGTGATCTGAGCATTTTGAGGGGCTGAGGTGAAAGGGTCTCTTGAGGCCAGGAGTTTGAGACCAGCCTGGGCAACAAAGTGAGACCCTACCTCTACAGAAAAAAAAAAAAAAAAAAAAAACTCATTTATATCATGAAATACTACTCAACAATAATAAGAATGAACTGTTAATACACACCACAACCTGAAAGAATCAGCAAAGAAGCATACCAAATGAAGAAAACCCAGTCCCAAAGGACATATGCTCTATGATCCTACTCAGAGAACATATGCTGTGTTATCCTACTCAGAGAACATCCGAGAAGTGAAATTGATGGTCAAGAGCGACTCTTGGCCAGGTGTGGTGGCTCATGCCTGTAATCTCAGCCCTTTGGGAGGCCTGGTAGAAAGACTGAGGCCAGGAGTTCGGGACCAGGCTGGGTAACACAGTGAGACCCCATCTCTATTTAAAAAATAAATTAAAAATGTTTTTTATTTTTATTAAAGGAGCAACCCTCAGTCAGTGGGATGGGGCCAGGGCAGCGCCACTGACTCCAGTGGGACTATTTTAAGGTGTGAGCAATCAAGTACTCAGGACACCAGTGGTCCGTGGCAGTCAACCGGCTTATTTACACACACTTCATTAGGTTTCTCTTCTCTATCACCATTCCACTCCTTTACTTCCCCTTCCTGGGACCACCTCCCAAGTAAACTACCTGTAGTAGACACCTTGTCTCAGGGAAACCCAAAGTAATCCTTGGGCAAAACAAGAGTTGCATTTTTGGCATCAGGGACAATCTGCACAGGAGTGTGTCAACCACACTAAAAAATGAAGAGGAACAGAGATGAGTACAGGCCTTTCTGACTCCAAATCCTTGCCTTCCAGTCATCACAACTTCCATGAACCCAATGCTCAGTGGCCATGAGTCATTTCTTCTTCCATTTCTCTCCTCCCCAACATTTTTCTATAAGCAATAAAGATAAACAGGCTGAGCCTTCAACACTTTGCCTAGAAATCTCCTCAGCTCAGCGTCAAAGGCCATCATTTTCAAAGTCTAATTTCTAGGAAACACTCAAGCAAAATTCAGCCAAAGTCTCTGCCACTTTATGACAAAGATTGCCTTTTTTCCATTTTCCAATAATATGCTGTTTATATTCATTTGACATCTCACCATAAGAACCTTTCATGTTCATATTTCTACCCATATTATGTTCATGATGATATTTGTGTTCTCTAAGGTGATGGAAGCTTTCTCTACAGTTCTCTTCTTTTCTTTCTGAGCATTCACCTAAATGGCCTTAAACATCTATATTTCTACCAATGATCTCTTCAAAGTGACCTGAGATCTTTCTAACATGCACCTCAGGTCTCTTCCACACACTAACTAATGCCCAATTCCAAAGCCACTTCCACATTGTTAGATATTTGTGACAACAGCCTTCCACTTCTCAGTACCAAAATTGCATTGGTCAGCTCAGGCTGACATGACAAGGGGCCGCAGCGTCTATTCTGGGCTAAGCACAGTCTTTGCCATCAGCACCGGGGCTCATCCTAGAACCAGAAAGCAAAGAACCTCCCTGTGGTCAAATGCGTTCAATAACTGTGTGTTTCTTGGGGCCTCGGTTTTACAAATTTTATAAATTATAAATGTATTTTAGAACATTTGAAGGCTAAAATAAAACAAACAAATATGCATTTTCTGAGAAAATATCAAAACACTATTGGTACTGTAATTTTTCATGTTATCACTGATATCAACTCTGCAACTTCAAATTGTATAAAAAGAACCACCACACCTTACATCCATTAGGATGGCTACTATCAAAAACAAACAAATAAAAACAAAAACAATTGTGTTGGCAAGGATGTGGAACCTCTGGAACCCTTGTGCACTGCGGTGAGAACGTAAAATAATGCAGCCACAGAGGAAAACAATACAGTGATTCCCAAAAATTAAAAACAGAATTACGGCTGGGTGCAGTGGCTCATGCCTGTAATCTCAGCACTTTAGGAGGCTGAGGTGAGAGGATCACTTGAGCCCAGGAGTTTCAGACAAGCCAGGTCAACAGCGAGACCCTGTCTCTACACATAATAAAAAATTAGTCTGGGCATGGTGGCTCATGCCTGTAATCCCAGCACTTTGGGAAGCAGAGGAGGCCAGATCAAGTGAGGTCAGGAGTTCGAGAGCAGCCTAGCCAACATGTTGAAGTCCCATCTCTGCTAAAAGTACAAAAATTAGCTGGGTGCAGTGGTGGGTGCCTGTAATCCCAGCTACTCAGGAGGCTGAAGCAAGAGAATCGCTTGAGCCCAGGAGGCAGAGGTTGCAGTGAGCTGAGATCGTACCACTGCACTCCAGCCTGGGTGAGTGTGAGACTCTGTCTTAAAGAATAAATAAATACAATTAGCCAAACATGGTGGCAAATGGCTGTTCCATGTAGGTTCCAGCTACTCAAGAGGCTGAGGTGGGAGGATTGCTTGAGCCTGAGAGATTGAGGCTGCAGTGAGCTGAGTTTGTGCCATTGCACTCCAGCCTGGTCGACAGAGTGGGAACCTATCTGAAAAAAAAGAGAAACAACACAGAATTCCATATGCCCCAGCGATTTCACTTCTGGGTAAATATCTAAAGAAACTGAAAGCAAGGTCTCAGAGAGATATTCGTACACCCATGCTGGTAGCAGTATGATTCACCATAGCCAAGATGGGGAAGCAGCCCAACTGTCCATCGATGGATGAATGGATAAACCAAATGAGGCGTCTCCATATGGAACATTACTCAGTCGCAGAAATGAAGACAATTCTGACACACGCTACAACATGTTTGCACCTTGAAGACATGATGCCACGTAAAATCAACTGGTCACGGAAGGACGCAGGTTGTAAGTTTCCACCTATTTAAGGTGCCAAAGGTGGTCAAATTCATAGTGACAGAAAACAGAATGGTGGTTTCCAGCGGGTGAAGAGAAACGGAATGGAAAATCATTGTTTATTGGGCAAAGGTTTCAGTTTTGCAAGAAAAAAAAAAACATGTGCAGAGGAACGATGGTGATAGTTGCACAACAATGTAAAATTAAAAATAAATAATAATAAAAGCAAAAGGGTCATTAATAAGAACATTGAGGGGTGGAATTGGTGTTAAAAGTAGCGGAAAATGAACTCATGGTATATTCAAACAATCCAACTATAATCCCAAACACAAGATGTTTGTAGAGTAAAATATGCTAAAAATCCATGAAGGTCTTTGTGCATTATTTATCCACACAAAAAATTCCTTTCATGGCTGTTTTATGTGATAACTTAATGTTGATTTTTCTATTTGTATTTAAAATAAAGTCTAAATTAATTAAGTATGAGCTTTGACGTGAAATATTCTTTCTCTTTAGGAGTGGAAGGAGCACTTTAAAACCATTAGCAGAAGGTGGTTGAGGCTTTGGTGGCCTGGGTGTGGCCCTGAACGCTTAATGGCTTGTGGTTTGCAAGGTAAACATTCCGGGCGGGGGTCGTGATTAGTCTCAAACCCGGGAAAAGTGGAAATGTAAAATGCCCAGCCACAGGCAGACACTAAAATGAGGCAGCCACAGCCGTCCGCCCCAAGGATTTTCAGACCCATGGCTGTGAGTCCGCTCGGCTCTGGGCCACACTTCTCTGGGTTTTAAGGAGAGAAAGGAGGACTTGGAAGTCAGGGGAGAGCTTTCTCCGTGTTTTCTCATCTGTCAGGCTCGGGCTGGGGCAGTATTGATGGGAGGCGGCCAGGTCCTTTCTAATGTACTGGAAAGTCTTCCGCATGCCTCGCTCGACTTCACGTCTCAGGACCCCGTGGGCCAGGGCCCCGGCCCCGCAGAACAATATGGCCTTCTCAAGGCAATGCCCTGTGGGCTGACCGTTGTCAGGTGATGTTATGTTTTCATGGCAGACACTTCAATGCCGGTTTTGTGCGCAGTTGTATCAGAACAAGAGCACTGAACAAATAGGGGGCCCCTGGAGCCTCCATTCATCAAGCGGCCCTGACACGGCCCCCACCTAGGGCCTACCCAGACGGTCACTGCGTCTCCTTTCCAACTCCTCCCTTTTATTATTTTAAAGTATCTCCTCAAATGCCTTCCTTTCCAAACACGTGAAGTATTCCCCAATGTTCAAAAAGTCATTTTGAGAAATTAGAGTGAAAACAGGAATGACAGAAGAGTTTCAGGGTCCTGGAGACCCTGAGCCACAGTGGCATCTCTAACATGGAGACAATGTGTCATTCCAGGTAAAACAATACCAACTGCATCGGGGAATATTTACGGCTCACTCAGGAGCTGAGCTTCCACACTGGATAGATTTAGCAGCATTCAGAAAGGCCAGCGCAAAAGAAAGAGGAAGTCTAAAGCCCTAATATTTAGTTGGAGTCTATTGCAGAAAAAGCCCAAAAGGATGGCACTTTGAAGTACGTATGAAGCCTGTGTGGGCACCCGAGGATGAGCAAATGTCGCGCAGGTGGGAGGGATCTCATGCTTACAGCCTGAAGCTGGCTGCTTATGGTTAAAGTCTCATCAGGGGTTCTCATCCTAGGCCCATGTTGCCTTTCAGGGACCACTGCCATGTCCTTCCAGACATTTTTTATTGCCTACTGCACACCAGTGCTGCTGGCTTCTCATGAGAGAGGAAAGCAATGGCACCAAACAGCCTACAACCCAACAGGACGGCCCCAGGACAAAGACAACGCAGCCCCAGTGTCAAGAGCGGCTGAGATGGAGAGATCAGCTCTAAAGGAACAGGGAGAGATTTTAGTTTTTAGCACAAGGAGACTGACTATGATGTCTTTTTCTTTGCATTCAACCACCTATTATAGCAAAGCTTTAAATATTTCCTTTCCGGAAACATGATAACATTCTTAAACAGTTGCAAAGCACTCATTAGAACTTCTGAAAATGTTCTAACAGGCTAGCCAGATTTTAAGTCTTGCAAATGAGGTGTCATAAACTTTCTTTTTTTTTTTTTTTTTGAGACGGAGTCTTGCTCAGTCGCCCAGGCTGGAGTGCAGTGGTGCGATCTCGGCTCACTGAAAGCTCCGCCTCCCGGGTTCACACCATTCTCCTGCCTCAGCCTCCCGAGTAGCTGGGACTACAGGCGCCCACCACCACGCCTGGGTAATTTTTTTTTGTACAGTAGAGACGGAGTTTCACCATGTTGGCCAGGAGGGTCTCAATCTCCTGACCTCGTGATCTGCCCACCTTGGCCTCCCAAAGTGCTGGGATTACAGGCGTGAGCCACCGCGCCTGGCCGAGGTATCATAGACTTTCATTCGATAGATTCTAAGCCAGCTCATTCTTATCCCTGGGCTTGAGACAAAGGGCGCTTGCTGTGGAGTCTACACAGGAAAGACAGAAGTGAAGCAATCACGGAAACAGTGAATGAAGTGCAATAGTGCAAAGCGTTTCAGTGAAGGCCATAGGAAGAGGGGATTTCCCCTGGTCTGGGACAACTGATATCCAAACCGAGACCTGAAGAATGAGAAAGCCTCCCTGGGTGAGGTGGGGAAGCGGTGGCCCCTCCAGGGAGGGAGGAGAGCATGTGCAAGGCCCCAAGGCAGGAGGGACCTTGGCCTGGGTGCATCCCAGAGCGAGGCCCCCGCACTAAACCATCAGTTAAGCGGGGAGGGATGGGAGATGGGGCCAGAGAGTTGAGCAAAGGCCGGATCACGCAGCACGGCTTGAAGACCAAGCCAGAATTCTGGATTTTCTCCAAGGGCAGTAGAGACCCATATGAGAGGGTTTTAGGCAAAGGAAAGAAATGCTCAGAGTCCCATTCTGGAATTCCCCTCTGCCCCTGGTCTGGACCTGGAGAAAAAACCTGTCTAGTCCAGTTAGAAACCTGTTCAGTTCAAGCCTGAGAAGATGGTCACTTGGGCCATGGAGAGGGCAGGAGGTGTGAGTCCCACATGCAGACACGTGCGGGCTCCTGAGTCGCTGGGACTGCGAGCTCTCGGAAGTCCATGCTTCTGAAATCGTGAGCTGCATGTGCTCACAGTGTCCCCTCTCAGGTGTCCACCCACAGGTTTCTGGAATAAAAGATATTCCTGCAGTCTACAGAGGACTTGCCAAACTGCATTCAACAGAGTGGTTGTCACCCAGACAGTGAGCATTTTACTTTTTTTTTTTTTGAGACTTGGTCTCACTCTTTTGGCCAGGCTGGAGTGCAGTGGCTCAATCACAGCTCACTGCAGCCTCGAACTCCGGGCCTCAAGTGATCCTTCTGCCTCAGCCTCCTGAGTAGCTGGAAGCACAAGTGTGCACCACCATGCCTGGCTAATTTTCTGTTTTGAGTAGAGATGAGGTCTCACTATGTTTTCCAGGCTGATCTCAAAATCCTGACCTCAAGCAATCTTCCTGCCTCAGCCTCCCACAGTTCTGGAATTGCAGGTATGAGTCACTGCGCCTGGCCTACTATTTTAAATGTGGATCTTAGCACACTGACTCAGGCACAGACAGACCCACGCAGAACTGGTTGTCTTGGCTCTGAGAATACCTATCACAGGGTGGGTCTGTGGAAACCACAGCACCTCCCTCTGGTCAACAGAGTCACAGAGAGCAAGCCTGTGACAGTGAGGATGAGGACCTCAGTCAACAGGGAGTTGCACAGGCTGGGAATCTGGAGGAAGACCACGGAGCAGGAAGACACAGGAAAACACTTACCCATATGTGGCTTGGAAGCCTGCCCCCACTAGTATCACACTGGAAAAGCTGGCAGCCCACGCACATTATCTACTGAAGTTGGCCTTCCGGGTAGACTCCTGGTTTCTGAGGGCGACTTCAACATAAGCCTTCTGCAGAGAAATTCCATCTGGATGTCATAACAGCAGATCTGAGTTATATGAGTGAATAATCAAGGTATGGAAAAATGATGCCCTAAGGATTGAACCTGTTACAAAGATAGTATCTGCAGACTGCAGTTTAATTAACAGAGATGTGTGTGTGTGTGTGTGTGTGTGTGTGTATGCAATTTATTCATGTAACAGATAATTATTGAGTACCTACTATGTGTGCATAATGTTTTAGGGACAAAATCATGAGGTTTTGTGGTGAGCAAAATTATAGGGTTTTGCAGTGAGCAAAATCATAGGATCCTGTCTGCAAGGAGCTAACAGCCAAACAGGATGACAGAAAAGACTTAGAAATGAACTCAATATGTTCGGTCAGAAAGCTCTTTGATGTTAGTTTCAAACAAAATATGGGTCTACACAGGAAAGCTTCTAAAACCTGATGTTGCTCCAAGTTCTGGAAGGATTTGCCCTGGCCTGTTACAATGAAGTCCGTGGAGGAAGAGGGTGGTGTGGTCCAGGGTTCATCCTGCTTCCTTGGAAGCTTGGGTGGGAGGAGGCAGCACCTTCTCCATCCTTCTAGATACACCTGATGGAGGATGCTTGAGCTGTCTCGATGCACTGCTCCTTCGAGTGTGTGGATCACCACAAACACCCAAAGATCCTTCAGGGCCTTGAGCTCTTAGCCGGTGTGAGATGAGTAGACAGAGCTGACTTAAGTGATGTGTGGATTGGGGAACGTGGTTGGTTTAGGGATCAATCAAGGTCAAGTAGGACTGGAGCCAGGGAGGGATTGAACTGGTGCTGGGTGTCAATGTCAGAAAAGCAGCTTTGAAACAGAAGCCTAAGCCCAAGGATGAAGGGGCCTTGCTTCTCTTGGCCTACAGCGTAGGGAGGACTTGAATAGAGGCAGTACCTGTGGGAACCGCAAAGAGCTGTTTTGCTGCACTGAATTCAATAACTCCACTTCCCAGACCTCACATCCTCCTCTGTGGGGGCTGCTGCCCTCCCCACCGAGTGCCCCACGGCTGCCGGCCTTAGCCTCAAACAGGCCCCCCTCCTAGGACTCATCTCCTTACGAGTTGGTTTTCTGCATCTGAGGAGGGAGATACATTTTTCTGACATCTGTGGGGTCCCTTCAATGTAGGTCTTTGCAGGCTTGGCAGAAGATAGTCTCATCATAGTTCACTTTCTGCAATTCTTTTCTTCCTTGGGGCTGGGGCTGGGGCTTGTCTGGTTTTGGGGCAGCCAGTGCAGAAAATGCTAAATGTCATTTGTGTAACTGCCCAGACCTCATTGACAGGCTCCTCAATTCTAAATAAAGCTTTCCCTTACACGGGTTTCAATTATGCTCAGTTTTGGAGGGTTTTGGAAGTCTTTTCTAAAACTACTTTCAGCAAGCCTTGAAAGTCAATGATATATTGAGATTCCTAAAAAGTCAACATCACTGAGACATAATTTGCATATAACAAAGCAAAATATTATACGCAAATTATGTTAACAAAAATTGTTAAGAACACAGCTTGGGCAAATTTATACACTGCAGTAATCACCACCGCAACTAAAATATAGAACATTCCCATCCCCTAAAAAGTTCTTTGTGCCCCATTTCAGCCACGCCCTGCCCTCACCCCAGTAACCACTGACCAGATTTCTGCTGCATTAAATAGACTTTAAAAACACAAATATAAACGCATTATTAAAAGTCTCATGGCTATAGCTCGTAGGCTCTGTTTTGTACCTTTTTTTAACACAATGTAAGTTGCATTTTAGAAGTTTGGTTGCAATTGCATTTGTTTGTTTGTTTGTTTATTCATTCAGACAGAGTCTTGCTGTGTCATCCAGGCTTGAGAGCACTGGTGTGATCACAGCTCCCTGCAGCCTCGAACTCCCGGGATCCAGTGATTCTCCCACCTCATCCTCCAGAATAGCGGGGACTACAGGCATGCAATACTATGCCCAGCTAATTTAATTTTTTTTTTTTAATAGAGAAAGATTCTGTGTTGCCCAGGCTGGTTTCAAACTCCTGGGTTCAAGTGATCTTCCTGCTTCTGCCTTGGATTGCAGGCATGAGCCATGGTGCCCTGCCCAACTAATGACAGTTGGAACTAGCACCGCTTAGTGGATGCTCACAGGGCACATGGTGTCCCCAGATTGCCACCTTGTTGTCATTATTGTCATACACCCCATAACACCCACCATATATGCCACGATGTTCCCGTAAGATTGGAGAAGAGCTGAAAAACTTCTATCACCTAGTGATGTGGCCATCGTAAGGTTGTAAAACAGTCACTTTATTTCTTCTTATAAATTTAGTGTAGCCTAAGTGTCCAGTGTAATGTACAGGAATGTCCTGGACCTTCACCTTCACTCCATACTCATTGACTCACTCAGAGCAAGTTCTAGTCCTGAAAGCTCCATTCATGGCAAGTGCCCTATACAGAAGCACCATTTTTTAATCTTTGTCTATTTTTACCAAAGCTTTTCTATGTTTAGACCTATTTATTTTTATTTTTATTATTTTGAGATGGAGTTTCACTCTTGTTGTCCAGGCTGGAGTGCAATGGCGCGATCTCGGCTCACTGCAACTTCCGCCTCCCGGGTTCAAGCGATTATCCCACCTCAGTCTCCTGAGTAGCTGAGATTATGAAATTACAGGCACCCGCCACCACTCCGAGCTAATTTTTTTTTTTTTTTTTTTAGTGGAGATGGGGTTTCACCATGTTAGTCAGGCTGGTCTTGAACTCCTGACCTTAGGCGATCCACCTGCCTTGGCCTCCCAAAGTGCTGGGATTACAGGTGTGAGCCACTGCGCCCGGCCCTGTTTAGTCCTATTTAGAGACACAAATACTTGCCTTTGTGTTAACAGTTGCCTGCAGTATTGAGCACAGTCTCATCCTGTACAGGTTTGTAGCCCAGGAGCAATAGGCTATGCCACATAGCCTAGGTTTGGCGTAGGCTGTACTGTCTAGGTTTGTGTAACCACACTCTACAATGTTCGAACAATGATGAACTCACTGAACCACACATTTCTTGGAACCTATACCTATGTTTAAGTGACATGTGACTGTACTAGTATCCTGGAATGCATTGACGATTAGTTTAACTGAGCACTAGCTAACTCAGTGAGGCCAGTATGGTGGCCCTGCAGGTTATTAATATCCTGATGGGATGCACTTTGTAATCTTAAAAATTAACTTTTTTCTAAAAGTTACACAAATACTTTTTAAAAATACCTCAAGAAAAGTAAATAGAAGGTTAATGTCTGATGGGCCAATGGCATATTTTGACTAAAAGGCCAATAAGAAAAGCTAAAATATATTTAAAAAATTAGACTTGAGAAAGAAAAAATTGATCATCTCATAGTAGATCCTGTTGGTAATTTTTTATATTATTTCTGAAGTCGTCCATGTATAATAGACATGTAATTTTGCTTTGAAGTGCCATCTTCTTTGCATATCATTGGATAAGTTGATGGTTTATGTAAATATATCACCAACTTATCCAATGATATGCAAAGAAGATGGCCCTTAGAGGCAACATTATATGTCTATTATACATAACAGACATAATGTGTATTATACATAATACAGAAGATATGTATGATACGTACACAATTAGCAGCATAATTGAAGGGAAATACCATCATAGCAAAATGGTGAGGCCAAGGCACCGGTCCCACTTGAGTTGCCTGTGATCACACTCTCACAAGCTCACCTCCCGTGGGTCAGAGGAGCCATGAAAGCAGGTTCCCAACATGCAAACACACAACTGTGGTCCATTCTGGACCAACAGCCAGCAGGGAAGTCCCTGTGATCAGCCATTATTGGGTTTCTCAAGCAAGCTTGGCTGTGTAGAGGCATGATGGTACCATTAATGTCAACTGGTCTTTCAGCTCCCTTCTTGTACCATGAGGTGAAAGTTAGATGTAAGGAAACAGTCTTGTTTTAATTAAACTAAAGTGTGTACAGGCTAGAATTATTTAATGTAATTAAGAAAGTGTGAACTATAAGAAGTACTAAATAGTGGCCTAATGGCATGTATTGTAGTTCCCATTATATCTCCTTATGAGTGACTCAAAATAACCGAAAGGACTTTTTAAAGTGGCTACATAGCCATGATGGCAAAAAACTTAAGAAAAGTTGACAAGAACACAAAGCACAATCTTGGTAACCTGAAAATGTCAATTAAATGGAGATTTGGAAACTTAAGAGGCCGACTGTAAATTAAACCAACAGTAAAGGGACCAGCCATGCACTTAAGAGACTCTGGCCTTACCATTCAAAGAAGCTGCACCCAGCAAGGATGCCCATTCTAAGAGGCCTATCCTCATTTTGAAAATACACCCTTCTCAATTTTTAGCAGAAAAGGCAAGAAACATGGATGTATTTTGATTTCTGCGTAAAGAGGCCACAAATACCCAAAACTCAGGCTGTGCTGCCAACAAAACATTTTCTACTGCTGTTTTTTGCACATGGAGGTGACTCACTTCCAAAAAGGATTCCTGAAACACAGCCCCAGGAGGAGGTCACATATCTGAAGGCACTTTACAAGTCTCGGAAAAGAGTCCCCTCCTATCTCATCCTCAAACCATCGTCCCTGTTAACTCATTTCCCTTGAAAATCCACCCCAGGAGAGAACTGCACCCCCCGTAAACATGCACTTATGCATCTGTCTTCTGTTGTTCAGTTGGTGTTTGCTTGGTTATTAATACAGGTCATGGTCTTCTCTTCCACACAGAACCTTCCTTCTAAATCGTCACACAACATTGCACTGGACTTGGTTTTATGTCTGTCCTGGCCTTCTTAACCACGACAAGAGCAAGACCACACGGCACCCTCCTGTGTGCTCTAGGCCTAAAAACCAGTGTGAGCCCAGAAAATGTGCACAGACAGGCAGAAGGAGTGAATGAATGACCTTTGTATCCTCCCCTGAGAACAAGATTTTAGAGACATTTAAGAAAGGCAGGACATTTCCAGCCTCTGGTCCAGCAGGAAAAGATGTTGGACATCCTCACTCCCATGCACTCAAATAAAAACCTATACAAACTAGAAATCAGCAACTCCTGGGTCCCTCAGAGAAGTGAGGTCACAGGCAAATTGCTGCTTTCAAAAGTGGAGAGACAGACAGGCAGACACACAGCGTCACAGCCTGTGGGAGCACGAACCCATGAGCAGAAGTGGAGACTGGAACCAGCGCAGGGTAGGAAGACTTAATCCTCCTTGATGAGCTGCCAGAGATTCAATGTGGACAAGCCTTAGAGATCAGTCTCAGGGGGCTTATTCCTAGGGGTCCCCAAACTCATGAGAGAAAAATAAGATGAGAGAAAAATAAGATTAGAGAAAAACCCCTGGGACTCCCAGCAGGGGGAGGGAAAAAGGAACCATCTTAAAATATGCCCAAAATACTCTGTCATGAAAAGGCCAGACCTCAAACAAAACTATTTTATCAGCGCCTAGCCTGCTGGGATTTTATCAGAGCCTAACCACCACCCCCACCCCCACCCCAGGGGAAGGAGGCCATTCTATCTCACCCAAGGGGAAAAACAAAACAAAACAGAGAAGTGTTTGGGAGAGCCAAGAGCCCAGGGCCAGGCTTGCTGCAGAGGGCAGAAGGGGAGTCAAGCCGGTTGTGAAGGATGCTTTGATGACGAGAAGCACAGGAGCGGGATGCAGAGGACCCTGAATGTGAGCTTCCCTTCCACAGAGCTGTGTGTGCTGTGATGTTCCCCAACCCTCTTGTGAACAAGCTCGTGCCGCCGGTGCTGCCTTTTCCTGACCCAGTGCCTCTGCTGACATTAGAGGGAAGAGGACACCATCCAACAAGAAGGCAGCACAAACCCCTCCTGGCCAACCCTGGGAGCTATTGCTCGCTGCACCCCAGGCCAGCCAAGCAGCCACGCGGCCTTCCCACTAGGCCTACGGGAACTGCCCCAAAGTCAACACACAGAGAACAGAGCTTCAATCACTCCACAGTCAGCCCAAATGTAAGCTAGACTCTGCCACTCATCAAACAATAGGAAACCCAGTTTTGTCTTGTCTCATGATTACCGACTTCCATGGGCTTAAGAATCATCCGAAATCTCGTGACATGAGAGCCAAGAAAACCTCAACAGAGGGAACTGGAGACTTGTGCAGAGTGTACCACACCTTGAGTTTCTTTCTCAAGGCAATTTTTGATAACCCATTGGATGAGGGGACGTGTTCGGCGTTGGGAGTAGGCTGCTAGCAGAATGATTCAGTATGTGACGGTTTAATAGTAACAACACCCAATGTCCAGTAATAACATCGGGATCTCCAAGCATCTGACAGCTGGGTCACAGAAATTTTAATATTTCCTTCACACTAACATCTTCTGCTTGCAAGCGTTGCCATAGGATGGGGGCTCTCACATCCAATATGCAATCGGAAAGCACAGAAGCTTCCTGTTTTTATACAATGTGATTCACTGAGCATTCCAAGTTCATTGCTGGCCAGATTACAACCAACAACGGTGCCATCAGGATGAGGCACAGGTGCACCTGGGACTCTCAGGTCACTCTACAGTCAGCCCAGATGCAAACTGTTTACCTGCCCCAGGTTACGACTCCCCTGTAAACCCTGCACCTTCTCAGTTGACCTGTGAGCACCACCAGGTAAGCCTGGACCTGGGATTCCAGCTTCATTGAGATGGAGAACAGTTTCGAAAAACTTCTCAGAATGGAGTTATGAGTGATATGGGGGTTAGGAAATAGGAAAAATTATTCTGACGATGCCTTGCAGGTTGGCTGAAGGAGAGAGTAAAGGGAAACTGAGGCCATTAGGGATGAAAGTTGTTTTCCATTGCACGTTTGTCAGGGCAAAAATGAGACTTTGCATCTTTGCAATGTCATGCTGCTCCCAGAACACCTTCTTGCCCTTTGGAGAACCTCCATGAACATTCATTCTGTTGAAGAGAAACCGCCTGGAGAGAAGGTCCCACCTGGCAAAAGCCACAGGCACTCTGGAGCGTGCACACCACCTGCAGGTCACTGTCACTGCCTCCACGTCCAAAAAGGTAATTTAATGCAACCTTTTAACCGACCTCTCTACTTTGGGACTGAGGTCTTTCTCAGTGAGGTGAGGTGATCTTGGTGTAACAGCTAGAAAGAATTGGCCTCCTTTGGTCAGCCATGCAGACAACGCATCAGATGCAGAACCTATCGCAGTGCCAGGAGTCATGGAAGCAAATCCAAGCTCATTGGTCTGACTCTGCCAGGTTTGAGGGCCCAGGACCACAGCCTCTCTGCTGCTGTTGACTTTGATGGGGGCCACAGCGAATTGCAGCATCTGTATTGGGTCTGATTAAATGCATCCACAGCACCTAACATCTTGGTTCTGGAATCCCAATTTCCGGGCCAGTTGCTAAACCTAACAGTGCAACAGTTTCAGTGCCTAACAGGTAACCAGGCCACGGTGGCTTTTCAGTCCTTGCTGTCTGCAACCCCAGCTGTGCAGCACAGCAAGCCAGAGGCCAGGCTGGATCTTCCCCATGGGCTCCAGGGCATTGGAACTCCTTGGAACCAGAGACTTATAACACGCATGTGTGTGAACAGATTCTTAGGGGAGAAAGCCCTCACTTTCCTCGGAATTCAAAGTTGTCCACACCCCCAAAAAGTGCAGCCTGGCTCTGGGCTTCTCTGCCCTGCAGCCAAGGTTTGTTGTCTGTTTGTTTTTGTGTAGATCTGATAACGACACTCCCTCCCGTTGACTGAAAGACTTCCCAGACCCTTGGTTTTCCCCCAGTACACCTACCAGCCTTGCATCTGTCACTCCCCAAACGCTCCCACTGCCCGAGAACAGCTGGCGTTTTTGTGTCTGCGCCATTGCACAGGCTCTTTTCTTTGCCTGAATTGTCTCCGCTGGCTGGCCAGTATGGCAAGTCCTGCTCTCCACCAATGGCTCACCTAACAGGGAAGCTCACTGTGAGTCTTCCCATCTTCTTCAGGGCTTGCATACTCTCTAATTGCCAATTTTATTTTACCATCAATTATATGGCTATAATGTCTTGATTACACTCAGTGTTAGTCTGGGTGCTCCAGAGAAGCACATAGATACACTCTCTCCACACACATGCACACACACGCACACACACACGCACGCACATATGGACATAGAGCTGGGAATTGGCTCACAAATTACAGACCCGAAAGGGCCGTCATCAGGCTGGAAGCGCGGTAAGAGCTGACGCTGCAGTATCAAGTCTCAACTCCACCCGCTGGCAGGCAGGGGAGCCAGGCGGGCTTCCTGTGCTGCAGTCTTGACGTGGAGTTTCTTCTTCTCAAGGAAACCTCAGTCTTCCCTCTTAAGACCTTCAACTGGTTGGATGAGACCCACCTACATGATGGAGAAATCTGCTTTACCTCAAGTCAATTGAGGTAAATGAGAATCACATCTACAAAGACCGTCCATAGCAACCTCCAGTCTGGTGTTTGACCAAGCAACTGAGAACCACAGCCAAGCGAAGTCGACACACAAAACTAACCATCACACTCTCCTTCCCCATGAAGACCAAGAGCACCACAATGCCCTGAGTAGGCACTGAGCACTGTGCCTCCGTAACATGTAACATACTTTCCAGCACACAGTCAATGTCTGTTATGTGAATTATTGAAAGTGACAGATTCAGGCACTGACTAACTCCATCACTAATATTTTAAAAATACAAACAAGAGTTTTCCCAGTTTGTTAGCATGTGTGTGTGTGTGTGTGTGTGTGCATGTGTGTACCTAATTTATCAGTTTCCTAAAGCCCTTTTGAAACTTCTGTGCATTGGGACCTTATACTCCACAATGGCCAACGACAAATGCTTCCAACTCCCCTTCCTCTAAGTCTCTGAAGTCACGAAGCTGTGCACAATGTCGCTATTTAGAGAGTGACAAAGTGCAACTAAAAGCAATTAAGTGATTTGGGGAAAACTGTAGAGTGTATCAACAGCAAATATGAGGGCAGAGACCACGGGCCCCAAAAGCAGCTGTCAGCAAACCAGGCTGCCCTTTGGCCGTGATTTAAAGCCCCTGTTTAGACTGCTATCCACATCCATCTCAGGAAATAAATGGCCACAGTGCAGACTCCAGTATCTAATCCAGATGGAAGTGTTCATCCTCCTTCAGAAAGTTTAAATCACCTCACAACGTGAGGTTTAACGTTCTTATCAACGTCAGCAAATATCTCCAACAAGGCTGTACGATGGATGAATGTGGAAGACTGTAACCAAAAACAAACAAACATATGAACAAATAAAACCAATTGTGTCTATCAATATACCATAATAACCAACACACATAGTTATACAAAGAGACTTTGCTTGGCCCCTCAAAAATCAAAATGTCTCGTAATTATTTTATGTTGGCGTTCTGTGTCTTATATTATCCACACAAGCTAGCTCAATTCATAGTTTTGATACCTCACTTTGTGAGGATAACAGCAACAAAAATCTCTCATTCTGACGCGTATTTTTGAACGGAAGTATCTGGCCAGGTGCAGTGGTTCACACGCCTGTAATCCCAGCACTTTGGCAGGCCAACGCAGAAGGATCACTTGAGCTCAGGAGTTTGAGACCAGCCTGGGCAACATGGCAAAACCCCAACTCTATAAAAAAATACAAAAATTTATCTGGGCATGCTGGTATGCGTCTGTAGTCTGAGCAACTCAGGAGGCTGAGGTGAGATAATTGCTTGAGCCTGGTAGGCCGAGGTTTCAGTGATCTGAGATTGCACCACTGGACTCCAGCCTGGGTGACAGAGTGAGACCCTGTTTAAAAAAAACAAAAAAGACAGAAAGAAAGAAAGAAAGAATGTATCGAGTTCTAATTCAAGGGCTAATCTTTTGAATTATAATTTATTTTAAATAGATATAATTTTTAAAATAAGTTTTTGTTGCCTCTATATTAACTTATTACCAAATTTCATAAAGGTGTATCAATGGCTGATTTGCTCTTATTCCTTAATTTATAAGACATCGGTCTAAATAAGTATTTGTGAAAAAGATAAAGGCAGCACAAGAATAGTTATGCATGGAACTGTTTGAAACACTGAGTCATGTGACTGGCACCTGCATTCTTGAGCATGTCACCAAGACCATTCTTCAAGGCACCACAGAAACTTCTCTTCTGCCTCTCCGTCTCCACCAAAGCATTTTCTGCCACGTCAGGTTTTCACTTCTTTACTCTTCCAGGATAACTTACTCAACACACTGCAGCTGCTCATGTAAGAATAAGAAAGCCCAATGGGAATATCTTAGAAAAGGAAGATGCATACGGGTGTTCCCTCCATCCTCTGGGCACCCACTGGGTGTCCAAAGGAAGGTTGGCAGCTGTCCCTTTTTTTTTTTTTTCTTTTTTGAGACAGAGTCTCGCTCTGTCGCCCAGGCTGGAGTGCAGTGGCACAATCTCGGCTCACTGCAAGCTCTGCCTCCCGGGTTCAAGCCATTCTCCTGCCTCAGCCTCCCGAGTAGCTGGGATTACAGGCACCCGCCACTACGCCCGGCTAATTTTTTGTATTTTTAGTAGAGATGGGGTTTCACCGTGTTAGCCAGGATGGTCTCAATCTCCTGACCTCGTGATCCGCCCACCTCAGCCTCCCAAAGTCCTGGGATTACAGGCGTGAGCCACCGCGCCCGGCCGGCAGGTGTCCTTTTAAACAGAAATTGTCTCTTCCACAGCTGAGGTTTTACTCAATGGCTTTCTGTCACACCTGTCGACAAGGTCCGTCCTCCCTCCTAGGGGCAGCCCCCATGCACATGTGGGGCCTCCATCATGGGCACAGTTCACATGGTTTCCCACCAACTCGGGCTGCCTCCCCTCATCCCTTCACTCTGCCTGATAAATACAGTCTCCTGAATGAGTGTGTGTTCTACCTACCTACAATTTGTTCTCTGAAACTACCATTTTTAAATTTGTGTCTATTTCGATAGAACTATTTCTAAAGGTTTTGCCATACATACTGTCTTTGTCCGTGGCATAAGCTAAGGGTGATTTGTCACTTTCCCAGGGACCTGGGTGTGACTGAGACACTGTCTCCTGGACTTTGCCCTGCAGAGTTGACACCTGAATTAAAGGAGCACCGTTTATTTGTTTCACTGGTGTCCTTTGTCCGCGTTTCTCTGTCTTATGTTGCTTCTCTGAATCACGCATCCTTTTGTTGGGTCCTCTTCTTCTGCTATTTTTAGTCTGTTCTTGCTCTGCATGTAGATAATCCAGAGTTTCCGAAATAAACAGGACACCAACTTGCCAAATCACTGGCCTTGCTCTTGTAGTGGTAGATCTATGGAAAACGACTGAACGTCCCCACCAAAAGTGCCCGCGGTGGTGCTGGGAGCTCTCTCCCCGCGGCTCAGAAGCCAAACTGCTCGTGGTGCGTGGGTGGTCGTGACACCCAGCGGGCTGATTTGTTGATAAGCGGCACCCTCTGTCCATTGTGACACTTCAACATTTCATAAACAAAAAAGTCACGTGAAGAATCAGGACACATTTTTCTTCAAACTCAGGAGCAGGAGGTGCTTTATTAGCAAAACATCAGGGAGAAAGTCTCAGTGATTGTTGCCCCATCTGCTACCAGTGGCTGGGTCCTTGTCGCTGAGTGGTAGGAACTATTTTTACCCCTCGGTCACAGGCCTTCCTTCTATAGAATGGCACTCAAAAAACGGAGAAGCACAATATGGGATGCGGCTCTGCCCCTTTTCTTACCAAGACACACTTGCTGTCTTGCGTTCAGACTGCCTGGACCTTGGGAGCCACACTTAAGAAAGTCCTTGAGTCAAAAGGGCAAGGAGTCCTCCCTGGGGGCTCTTGCCTGATAAAACCAGGGTTGCAGCCCCTTTCCGGCTCCGCTCCAAATTCAGCACCAGATCCAGCTCTCAGAGCCACCAAGTCTGAGGCCAAGCTGGTTGTGTGTCTTGCAAGTCAGCAAGAAGGTAAGGTTCATGCTGAGCTGATGGAGTCAGTCTCTCCCAGCCCAGCAGGGCATACGCCCTGCACCACCCAGCACTGCAAAGAGGGCAGGCAGGGTGATCCCTGCACTGTTGACATTCGCAGAACCCAACTCCAGTCCCTGTTGTTCTGAAAGTTTTCTATTTCAGAGTCTTAATGCATATTTACACATATGTTTAAAATATTAATATTTAAAATGTAATTAAAAGATTTAAACCCATTTTAATACCTAAGGGAGACAAACACGATGCCTGTCTGAGGCATTCACATCCTTAGGAGAATTGTTCGTTGGCATAATTCATTAATATTGAGGAGTAATCCTGATGTGCCTCATTTGGTTCTGGGAAGATCAAATGGGGTGATCTGAGAAGTGCCGGGAGGCGGTGGTGGCACAGTGCACTGCTAGTGCGTTCAGCCCTAGAGCTGGGGACAGGGGCAGGAAAGCCTGTGACAGCAGGACCTGGCTGAGAACCCCCCGGAGATGAGGCCTGAAGTCTGATGGCAGCAGAAGCAGCAGGGGCTGGTTGAGGGTGGAGTCTCACCTCTTTGTCCCAAGGCAAGGTCTCCTCCAGGACACCATTTATCAACTTCAGCCCTACTGACATCTGGGGTCAGGAAACTTTTTTGTTGGGGGCTGCCCTGTGCTTTGTTGGGCACTTAGCAGCACCCCTGGCCTCTCCCCACTAGTTGGCACACTTCCCTCCCCGGGTGTTAGGACCAACACTGTGTCCGGGCACTGTCAAATGTCACAGGCGGCAGAGTCATTCCCAGCTGAAGGCCACTGATGTAGGAGGACGTGGGTCCCATGATCTGGCTTCGTCACTCATCTGTCCAGCTGGCTGGGGGGAGACGGGGCCTTTCTCGGGGAGTTTGGAGACAGCCAAGCTCTCCTGAGGGGCCCCCTAACAGCCTGAAGCTAATGCAGTGAGGCACCACTGCCGAGCTCCGTGTTGAAAGTAGAACAGGTGCCCTTTGCCCATTTTGTTAAACTAAAGGACAGAAAACATTTGTCTAATTTTGCCTTTCTCACGTCTTTCTACCAGGAAATATTAAACTCACTCGCTCAGTGCATCTTTGGACTGATTGTTACAGAACAGGAGCATTTCAGTGGCATGTTTCAAGGCAATCACCAGTCTCAGAAAAAGAATGTAGCCCATGTACATCTCTGAGCAGATTCGAAGTGTCCATAACTGAATCGATGTATTGTGTCATGGAGGGTAAGACATCCAAAAAATAATACCCAATCCAGATGTCGTTTGGTGAAGATGGAGAGGAATCCGTGACCAAAAGAACTCCCATTGTCAGGCCAGGAGCGGTGACTCAGTTTGTAATCCCAGCACTTTGGGAGGCCAAGGTGGGCAGATCACAAGGTCAGGTGTTCGAGACCAGCCTGGTCAACATGTGGAAACCCCATCTCTACTAAAATTACAAAAATTAGCTGGCTATGGTGGCAGGCACCTGTAATCCCAGCTACTCAGGAGGGTGAGGCAGGAGAATCACTTGAACTCGGAAGGCAGATGTTCCAGTGAGCCAAGATCACACCACTGCATTCTAGCCTGGACAACAGAGCTAGATTCCATCTCAAAAAAAAAAAAAAAAAAAAAAAAAAAAACTCCCATTGTGTCAAACCACTCCCATTGTCAAAACTCACCAGTGCTAAGCTGAGGACTGGGCTGGGCAACATTCTACACACTGGCTTACTTAATTTACACCCCCAAATCCACACTATTACAGTATTTTACCAATTTAACAGTACCATGGACAAAGAGATGTTTTGTGGAAATTAAAAGATTTTTAAAAATTAATAAGAAAATATAGAATGTACTAGAAAAGAAAAGAACAAAAGATGTGAACTCAGAGTTCACAGAAAAGAAGCACAAAAATATCAGTAAGAATATAACTATGAGGCTCTACTATACAATTTAGTTCATAGTTAAATATTGCAGATCAAAATAACACATAGGTACCCACTTTTCCATTTGAAAACAGCAACAACAACAACAACAAAAAGAAACAAACAACAAAAAGAAACAAACAACAACAACAACAAAAAAAACTTTTAAAACCCTATTGCCAACCACAGTCTAGAAATCCAGGCCCTGTCCTACATGATTGGGGGCATGTAAATTTCATAAGCTACCTGGGGAGAATTGGGTTCACAGCTAACAAAACTTAATTCTACCAACTTGCTGATGGTATAATTTTACTATCAGAAATGCTCCCTAAAGTCATCCAAAAGCAGTAAGTATGAGGAAATGCACAATGAAGTTTTAAAAAATCAGAACCGACTAAAATGGCCATTGAGGGGAGTTGCTGAATAAATTAAGGTGTGGGCCTGGACGCCTGGGAGCCACGGGAAAGACAAGGACCCTGTGGGAGGCAGAGGAACAATCTCTCAATTATAGGTGATTAAACATTACCACATAGAGAAGTTTCTGCATGATTCCATTGACTTCATAGAAGACTCAGGTGCCTGCAGGAGGGATATGGATACATTGTTTCTTTGAAAAGAAATTGTTAAAGAGAGACTGTCTCTGGGTGAAGAGGGAGTTGGCAAGGAAGACTTTCATGATCTATTTTAATGATTGTGCAAATTACTTTCTTTAATTTTTGAAATAAATTAATTAAAAATGCAAATGAAACCAACTAAATAGCAAAAGGGAAAGACCAGCTCATTGATGGATGAAGAAAGCCTTACCCCAGTGTTTCCCAAAGTGGGTTCCACCGGGAACACTCATTGTTCAGGTAAGGAAAGATCCGGATTTGAAGCGTGTTGTGCATCTACCCCCAAGACCAGGGTCCTGCAGGAAAGAAATGACTTGCCTCTCTACGACCTAAGGTAAAGGATCCACTACTGCACACTCAAGGCTGCTGCCTCTTTTGTTTAAGGAAGAGGTGCTGCATTCCCTCTGACGATTGCTCCCAGCAGGTGTCCACAAGGCAGACTGGACTCAAGGACATGCAGGAAGATGGCTGCAGTGTCCAGTGTTATTCATCCACAAAATGCAGCAAGTGAAGTCGTGAGCAGAAAGCACGGGCCATCCAACCTACATGTGGGCGAACCGTGGTGACTACAGGGAAACAAATGCCTTTGCAAGAGCCAAAGCTCCCAAGTGGTCTAGTCCACAAGTGGGGATCTTGCAAGTCTGACCCTACAGCTGTGCTTTCTGTACTCAGGTCTGGCTGTTTCTCCATCATTTTAAACATGTTGCTTCCGTGAAGCACCAGTTTGTGGTTTTCATAAGACTACAGCAGCCTGCCACCCTCTTTGAGAACCAGGCCACTTCTGCTCCTCTATTTCAAAATTAACTTTAAATTACATATTGATTCCAGCCCTATGAAATTTAGCAAACAGTGCATTACATTTAAATAAATTATAATAATCAAGCTCCAGTGTTTGAATTAAAGCTTTTTGTTGCATGATTTGACTGAATACTGTAAAAACCTCATTAATTTGTATGCCATTAATTTGTAATTTGTGATAAAGCAAAGGCAGGAGAATTGGAAAGAAAGGGGTGACCTGACTAAAGGGTTTTCTTTTTTTTCTTTCTTTCTTTCTTTCTTTTTTTTTTTCTTTTTTGCCCTGCAAATCTTTTTCATGAAAGTGCAAATCAGTACTGTAAACAAGGTTGCAGGGGGTCTTATTTAAAATACTTAAGAAAATAAACTTTTCAAATACCTTTTAGAAGCATCATTTACATGCATACAATTTATATGCTAATTACAAATCACTCTGGTCTATTCACTGGAGTAATTCCCTTGACAACATCTACTGGGCTTTTTGGGGTTTTTTGCTTTGTTTTGTTTTTTCGCCTGTGTTAAGTTACTATTGTACTTGAAATTTACAAAATGTGTGTCCACCAACACATTTTATTTAAATGATTTTGTTTAATTAATTTAAATCAGTAAAAATTTCGCTGCAGCTTCTAAGGGTCACTTTACTTTTTTTCTCTTGCTTTCTAATGTGATCCTAAAATGCTCAGGAATTTGCTGTTCTCTAAATCAGAGTTCCTAACAGAGGTGAGGAAACCAGCTTCAGGGTGGAGGCCCTGGGGGGCCACAGACTCCAGTCATAGCCTGGAGCTGAAATTAGCTTTTATGAGAATTTTTTGAGTTTAGGTGTGTGTGTGTGTCTGTGCCTGTGGGTGTATATGTAGATATGCACATACACATATATAAAAAAACACAGCAAACTTGTAATCCTGGTGTTCGTTTTAAATTTCCAAATCATTTACTATCAGAGGTCACAATCCACAAACAAATCAAAGATTTTTTTCCCCCCAATCCAGGGCCATCATGCTCCCTGTGCTGGAAAAATGGAATCCAATATTGAGGTCGTATCTGCAAAAACAAACAGGTTTTCCAACTATCCACAAAACAATAGGCATGTAGCTCTGCACTCCGTCCCCAGCCACCCTGCCCCCAAAGAGAGTGCTGAAAAGCCCCGTGTTCTGAAAACAAAAACATTTTGGAGTGGGAAGGTGGGAAAAGCAATGGAATCCATTTGATCCCTGGCTTGGCTGTGTAGCACAGCCCTGATGCACTGTCAACTGATAAGCTCAGCTTCTAATTTATTTACTTTACTAATTGGTTTACAAAATAAAATTAACATCAGCAACAAACACCCTCCTTCAAACCATGTAAATTACATATTGCACCTCTCAGAATATAACTTTAGGTAGTAATATAATTAAGCATACAAATGCTCACAAGAGGAAGACTGGAATTCACAGAATTTAGCAAACGCCTTGGAATTTCAGTCTTACACAGCATCATTATTCTTATGTGAAATATAATTAATGAAGAAAATGCCTCAGATGTGTGGGCTAGGAAGGCAAATATAACCATCCTTTATTGTGCCTTCAAGGTTAGAATTATTATAGCACTTATAATTTTATTTTAATTACCCATAATGAGACTCCACACATGTGATATAGCCGACATGCTTTTGACAATAGAAGTTTTTGAAATGCCTCATTAAGTATTTTAGTATATATTTATGTGATTTTCACTCTGCCTCCCGGTTTTGGTGGCACCACAGCCCATGTAAAGGCATATGTACATATTTTAATAAAAAATACTACCATTAAAGATCATAAAATGATTACGATGTATAGATATTAAGATGTCACAGCTGTATAACCCTTTCTTTTTATGTACTCCCATGCTGAATTGTTTTATGACCTATCATAAACCTATTAAACTACTGGTAATAAAGTATTGTAATTAGTGATAAAACCGTGTTGCTTAGTGAGCCAAGACAGTCATCCTTACTTTGAATTTTATTGAAAGTAATCAAGACAAAACCTTCAGCAATGTCAAATACCAGTCTGAGAACAAGGTTGTGCTTTTACTGGGGACTGGTAACATTTAACCTTTCCTGTAGTTTTGACTCTAGCTTTATTTTGCTGGTTGTGGAGTTTTTTGGCTGTTTAGCTTGGTGCGGTTTTATTTTGTTTGTAAACAGGAGGTGCAAGAAAGCGCATTCCAAGGGGAAGGGACGCCGGCAAAGGAACCCCCTGAGCTGGGGCCCATTGTCCCTGCTGCCTGGCGCTGGGGCACTGTGTGTCGCCCACGTGGGATGCAGCCATGACCCAGCCAAGACTATGGCAAAGAGAAACCGCGCTGCCATGGATCTGGGGCCGAGCGAGGGAGGAAGGGGCTGAGAAAGGGCTGAACAAAACATACGACCTTTTCGCCTCGCAAATCAAATTAACTGTTTCCTGGCCATCCTCGGCTGAAAGTGAACATTGTCACCAGAGGCACAAAGCCCCCTCGCGAATCGCCAGGGCATGGCCAGGCCCCGTCACCTGTGTCTGTTGCTTCCTGGAAGGCATTAGCTGTGCCCACACCCTCAGAAGATGCTTCTGGGTGGATGTGGTCTACTGAAAGAGGTCATTTTCAGCTCCCTTAATGTACATTTCCCATATCTTCACCCCAAAATTCTGGGCGCTGCAATTTTATCAGGGAATCAGAGCCCAGAATATGTCTTTGCAAAGCCTAAAAGCGGAAAGCGCCCTTTTGTGCCAGAGTGGAGAGCGCACTCAAGCCCTAGGCCAGGGCAGCAAACGAGGGCATCAACCAGTCTAGCGGCAGCCCCTGAGCTCACCGAAAACGGCCACGCAGGGGAAGCCCCGTGCGTCTGGGAGCTTCACTTAACTTCGAAAGTAAACTTAATAGAAGACCCCTTTAAGTGGCAAACAATGACCCAGCCCTTCATTGTGGGTCTCACAAACCAAACCCGAGATTATCTCAAAGAGGGAAGACCAGGTAGAGGGGCGTTTATTCCTCTTCTTTCCTTCTAACTGGACTTTGCAACCCACTGCGCTGGGCTTTTCACAGCCCTGAATTGAGCAATAGGGAAACTATAGTAACCAATAATCTGCTTCAGTTCAATGGAAACTATGTATCTTGGAGGATGACAAAGCCAGGGATACACACACACACACACACACACACACACACACACACACACACCACCCTAAAGCCTGCTGTAGGACCACAGAGAGGCACAGCACAGCCAGGAGCTGGCCTGTGGTCAAACCAGCCTCACCACTGAGTCCTGCCCCAACCTGTGGAGCGCAAGGGGCCTGCACGCAAGGCCAGGGTCCAGGGTGGCTGCTGTGTGGAGCAGAGTTTCAAACGGAGATGCTGAGAAATAAACCCAATATTAAATGGAAGGGTTGAAATTGAATACAAGGGACTGGTTGAGTGTGGAGACAGACAAAAACATTTAATCACAAGTGCATTCAGGTCTCTCTTCAGACCCAGGAAGGGTTGGGATTTTAGAGCAGCAGAAATCTCTTTATATTATTTACACTATTTGTATTCTCCTGGCTATAATTCCACCTTATCACGAATACAATGTGTGCTTTCCCATTTGCACTACACCGGCATAAGGGGCGTATTAGTGTAGTCTCGATGAAATTATAAAATGAAAATAAAACGTATCCCCAGCCCCTAAATGTCAGCATGGCTGTCTCGTTCCCATCACTTGAGGTCTATATGGAATCAGGGGCACCAGAGGCTGATGACTTCAGCTAGCAAATCAGGAAGATGGCTCATCAATTTTATTTTTTATCTTAAACATATCCAGAGTTGTATGGCTACACACACAAGCTGTAGCAGTTGGTCAGGATTTAAGCTACTAGAAGAAAGTTAAGCTTCTGCGTCAACTGGCCGAGATACCAGCCATAAGCTGACAAGTAATTAAACCGGTATATCTATAACAACTGTCATCTCTTATTTCTGTGCAGCTTGGATGTAAACCAAGAAAGCCAGAGACAGAGAGAATGAGTGAACCTTCATCATCGAAGGCCACCGCCCTGCTGAATAGTTTAGTAGACTTGAGCATTTAGCGGTTTGACGCCCAGATCAAAAGGGTCAGCGCTCCCTTTACCAATTAACAGCAGGGAGAAGCACAGCAGCTAAGGTGTAAATTTCAACTCTGCAGTTTTGAGGAAGCCAAGCATAAAATGCACTCTCACACTCTTGAGTGGCTGCTGCTCAATGGTGATGCCACCACTGCTGTCCCTGGAAGCTGGAAGGCAGGCGGTAGCCTGCCCAGGGCCAGCAGGGCCTGGCCCCCTCCCCAGGTGGTCTTCTTGGGGTTGGTGCCTGCATTACCTGTGGTCTGAACAAAAACTCCCCTCTGCTCACATTCTCTCTCCACCAAGACACACGACAGATATTCTACAGAGATCTCTTTCCGTGTGGAGATATTTCACATTAATAGAGAGAGAAGAAGTGGGGCCGGTGGAGCTCTCAATGGTTCAAAATGATGGGAAAAGTTAAGTGGCAGCCAACCCACCTTTCCAGGCTTGAGGCTCAATCTAACGGACGGTCTGAGCTCTTTTTGTGCGGGGACTTCGTTTGTTTGATGCATTTGAAAACAATGTTATGGGGACTGTTAGCTCAATTGAGATGCCTCCACACTTTCCAAGATAAACAGGCAATTAGGTTCCTCTGCATTCTTGGTGCTGGGAGGATGAGAGACCTGGGTTAGGTCAGAAGCCCATCTTTCAGGGGAGGGGGACTCAGGGTGACTCCCTATGCCATTATCTCCTGCTTGGCACCCCAGTGACTTGCAAAGGATTACTTGCCTGACACTGGATGCCACTATATAGCAACGAGAGAGTGAAAGGAAAACTACTGCAGAGCACTCTAAACCTCCAGACATTCCTGTTTGCAGTAAGATTTGAGATGTTTAAGTAAAAATTTTAAACGTTTAAGATGAGCTATTTACTCTCCCTCAAGACTGTTATAATCCCCCAAAATATGGAAGAATGAGCAGGGCATTTGTTAGGGATCGAATTGCAAAAATGTGTGATGTTTTTGCTTTTAAAACCTCTTAATACTTTCCCAGTCTTTTCTGTTCAAATGGACGCTAAGCTTTGTTAATTTCCAAGTAGTTAAACTTGGAATTACTTGCCAATCTTGGAAACACGGACCCCCAATCCAAGGCCTATCACACATTCTGTTTATTTTTCTCCTAATGAAAAGTGTGACAAGCAAATAATTAAACTGAAAAGCGAGCATAAATTAGAGTCTACAGCTACAGAACAGATCGCCTTTTGAAGACTGCATTTTGAAAGATGTGCTTCGAGAGAACACTCACTCCAGTCATTTGAATTATCTGGCTTAAACTGTATGTGGTTCTTCTGTAAGATGGTTTATCCCATTTCATCAAATAGAATGTTTGATGTACCTTGGCATAACAAATTATTTGTGTTGGATTTATTTCAGCGAATTCCCCTTCTCCTTCTGGTTTCAAGAGAGTAAGCCCTGAGTTTCTAAACATTATGAAAACAACCAGATCTCAGAGACATTATATCCACAACAAAGGGAAATGAGTGACCAGCCCAGTTGCATTGTCTTTTGAACAACAAGTCAATGCAGACAGAAGTAAATGACAGTTAATTACAAATTATATTCTGGTTGGGGCTGCGCGGGCCTCTCGCCCGGCGTAGTGCTCAGGCCCTGGGGCGCTCACCTGCCTGCCGAGGGCCTTGCGGAGACCTGGGCTGGGGTGCTGCACAGGCTTCAAAACAAGCTGCTAAACACAAAAGCTTATTGGATTACAGAGATTTAGGAAAAGACATTCAGATCTCTCTCGGCAACTGCAGGAGGGTGGAGGGGGTTCTGGAGGACGGATCACTGCAACTTTTTGAATGCTGGTCTCACTTTCTTTGCAGGGAAATTGGCCCCCTTGTTTGGCAGTGTTGGGAAACTGGTCCTATCATGGGCAAGCTCCCTTTAGGAAGCACAGCAGTGCTGGGGGCCCCTTATAACTTGGCCACCTAATTGCTTTTCAAACAGGGAAAAGTAGACAGTGCTGATGCTATGTTAGATTCGTAATCACATGAATTCGGTGATGCACTCAGACTGTTTATTTTTTATCAGGGGAGGATTGTCATCGCCATCAGCAGACATTTTGATTTACTAAGAATGTTTCACATTTTTAATTGGAACAGTAAATGAATTTATTACATTTTAAGTCAAATTTTAAGTTAATACATTTGCAAAAATAAGACAATGTCGAAAATAATTAATGTCATCATTGGTGCATTAAAAAGACCTTGGCTTTTGTAATTCACTAAAGCAATTTCTATTCATTTAGTTGAGCTAAATGCTTATTGTTAAAGACAAAAGATCCAACAGCTTGACATTGAGCTCATTATGTATGTTAGAAACACTCAGAAACCCAAGGCCACACCACACGCCACACAGCCAAAGACTTGGGGGCGGGGAGCGTTTCCAGGGATTAAAATGCAGACCACGCCATTCTCAATCACTTTCCATTTAGACCTGATTAAAACTTCAAAACGAAGCTTGTTGGGAACATTGGTAGAACAATTTTTGTTGTTGTCTTTAAGTGATGGTGTAATCAGTAAACTCTGGGGAAGTTTAATGGGTCTCTCTCTCTCTCTCTCTCTCTCTCTCGCTCCCTCTCTCTGATAGCTCTAACAGCCCAGATCTCACTCCTTACTCCCAGCTGACTTGCAAAAATATTTGAATTTTTAAAGAAAGCATTCAGAAGCACATACTGAAAACTGTATCTTTTGGAAGTGCAGCGACGTGCAGAAAATAAACATTCCTCCTTCTCTTAGACATCATTGATGATGCAGAATAACAGGGACTTACTAGTGTGATGTTGGCATCTCCAGCCCTAGGAGGTGGCTCTCCACTGCATTTTCCACACTATCCCTACACTCAGCCACGGCATAGGCTCCTGTTAACACAGCCATCACAAGAAGTTCCCTTTTGTATGTAGGGAATAAGACATCCTTATTGCACTCCACATTTGGGGGGGATCAATTACCCTGCCCTCTCCATGACAGTGTCATAGGTGAGACAAACACTGTAGTTTGCACATGAGTCTCAACACGATAAAAGCTAGATTCAATCCTGCTGAGATAACTTCAATGCTTTCCCCTGCTGCTCATTCTAAAAGAATGCCTGGCTGTTTTCATCACCGAACAAAACAAATGAAGCAATTTTCAAGCACCGTCCAGAATGAGTGTGTGAGCATATTTAAGGTTTCATAAATACCACCAAAAGGCTACACTCTAAAAGTTTTACCTCCACGCTTCAAAATTTGAAAGGCTGCCTTTTAGAAGTGTTGGTGTTTTCCAATAAAATGCACTGATAGTATATTTCCAGTCTAAAGGACTGAAATTAATTTATGGAGTGATAGGAGTCTTCTGCCTCCCGGATGTGCCATCAGAGTGAGACATCTCAAATCCTGCTGAAAGGACACCTGTAAGAGCTCTTTCCCTAAAATTAGGTAGAAAAATATCTGCCTTCTCCGTGCTTAGGGGAGTGGCCTTCTTATCGGCGGTGGAGTGAAGCTGACTGTAATGACAGTGACAGGCGAGATCCATGGTGTCATCGGCACTGTGAGGGATGGGGCCCAGCCCCGCCCGCCTGCGGATGCTAGTGGAACCCCCAGCCAGGAGGCAGGGAGTACTTAACCCTGCAAGCCCCGGGTTCCCGCTGTGCATCACCAGGCCTCTGTCTTGTGTGGGAAGCCTACAGGATGACAGCAAATCTATACGGGCCGCGCAATCAGCCCTCGCGACAAGCTCCTGCCAGGCCGCCTTATAACACGATTAAATGGTATCATAAGGGCAGGGCATGCCTTGTGGAGCCATCACAAGGGTTTTGGGGAGACTGTGGCTGCCGTAGGTGCGGGCAGTGCAGGGGGAAGCAGGGAACACCGTGGACCGGGCCAGAGGACTTCTCCGGGTCAGTGACACCCCACCAGAAGCCTCTAGTTTCCTATTCCAGGGCGATGGCTTTCAGGCCGTCTGCAGTCTGGACAGATTATGTTTGCCCCTATACTGCAAGTTCACTTTGATATGCCTGTGAACATATATGAGATATATATGTGATTATATATATATGAACATGAGGACCAATTTTGAAGATGTCTTCGTACATCCTTAGTAGACAAATCGGTGAGATGCACTAGGGTGGGGAAATGCTATTGAATGCTATGTAGCATGTTTTTCCCGTCCTGGAGAAAAACCTAAATTATGTAAATGGCAGTGATAATAATACGGTAGATGGCATTTTAGGATGCAATCTTGAACTCCTAAGATGTCAAGTGCCTGATTGTGAGCTCGGTGCACACACATGTAAAGTGGCATTTCTCCCGCTATTGTGCACTCATATTTCTAGGAGGACTGTTACATTTACAACATGAAATTTAAAAGTTAAAAAAAAAAAGAATGTAAGAGCTTCACGTAAGGCTTTTTCTAGATTGTGTTTTTGTAGTATTTCTGCCTTCTCTTTTGTTAAGTCACAACAAGCTTTTCTTGGGTTAAAAAGAGAGGAAAAAAGCCAGTTGAATAGTAATATGGTTCTTTCATGTATATGCAAGAAAAAGATCTTTTCACACCTTGATTAAATTAGCATAAATTTAAATACTAATGAATTGCCAGTGACTGGTTAAGAATACCAAGGACTACAGTCACACAAAGTTAGACATCCCTAGGAAACAGCTCTGATTCTAGGGGCATGTGGCCTGATCCGGGCATGATTTTTCCACACACACAGTCCTAGACAGGTCAGGGTGGCAGGGGAATCGTTAACTCTTCATCAGGGAAAAGTTTCCTCAAAATGGAAAAATTGAGGCTGAGTGATAGTTAAAAAGCTCCAGGCCTGGGAGTCCGAGACGGGTGGATCACGAGGTCTGGAGATCGAGATCATCCTGGCTAACACGGTGAAACCCCGTCTCTACTAAAAATACAAAAAATTAGCTGGGCATGGTGGTGGGCGCCTGTAGTCCCAGCTACTCGGGAGGCTGAGGCAGGAGAACGGCGTGAACCAGGAAGGCGGAGCTTGCAGAGAGCCCAGATAGCGCCACTGCACTCCAGCCTGGGCAACAGAGCTAGACTCCATCTCAAAAAAAGAAAAAGCTTCGGGCCTTGAGTAGCTGGCCCTTGCAAGGGGATTGCTAGAGACATTTTGGTGGCTGCCACGTTGTTTTGTGGTGGGTTTGTTTGGTACAGGACTGGGCTGAGGAATTATTTGCGTGGGTATCTCAGAGCAGCATGGAAGGTTACTCTAAAGCTCTGAAGACACTTCTGCAAGGTGGTATCCAATATGACAGAGACCAGCCAGAAAATATGAATTGTGTGCCTTGATGCTTGGCGTCAAGTCAAGTTTAGGCTAAAGCTGCCTCCTTATGAATTTTAAGTTCAGCCTAAAGAGTTCTCTGCACATAGTGAACGGCAGTTTATGTGGAGGTGGAAACAGACTAACCTCCTGCTCTTGGGCCAATCACAGAGTTTTGGCCAATCAAAGGGCGCTGACTGGTCAAACTGTGTTCCAATAAGGCAAACGCCGGGCTAGAACCTCTCTGGCTGTTTCTGTGCCTCACTTCCGTGTTCTGTCTATACATCTTCCACCACGTGGCCGCGCTGGACTCTGAGTCTACTCAGGCTCGGAGGCTGCCGGATCAGTGAATCGTTATTTGCTCAATTAAACTCTGTTAAATTTAATTTGTCTGAGGTTTTCTTTTAACATTGTGTTTAGGGAGGGGGACACTCGCAAAGTGCTCCTGGGATTCCATCTGCCCCACACACGTGGCAGCACCAGCGGCCTTGTGTGGGTGCAGTTCCCCCTTTGCCTCAATACTGAGTGCTCTTAGACAAACCTAAAGGAGGAATCCTATTTTTTTTTCTTTTTGAGGCGAAGTTTCACTCTTGTCCCCCCAGGCTGGAGCTCAATGGTGCAATTTAGGCTCAGTGAAACCTCTGCCTCCAGGGTTCAAGCAATACTCCCACCTCAGCCTCCCGAGTAGCTGGGATTATAGGCACCTGCCACCATGCCTGGCTAATTTTTGTATTTTTAGTAGAGACAGGGTTTTACCATGTTGGCCAGGCTGGTCTCAAACTCCTGGGCCTCAGGTGATCCACCGGCCTCAGCCTCCCAAAGTGCTGAGATTCCAGGTGTGAGCCCCCATGCCCGCCCCCTATTTGTTTTAAATGTTCTGCTATCATATGGTATTGGGAATAATTTCATGTTCTTTCAGGTAAAGGTTGTATATTGATACACAATCACATCATCAGTCCTGCGGTTGTGATCTAAGGTCTCAACATCGAGTCTTGATTCTGCAGGGAGTTGCAGCAGGGCCTGGTTGGTTTCCCTGTCTCCGTGTCTCTGTCAACACACATCTTGCTTGACACCCTTGAGACACTCTTCCAGGAGCTTTCCCCTTGCTCTGCATCCTGACTGGCATTATCCTGCCATCCAAAGTCACTACTTACTGTTCTTGTTTTTCAGTTTAATCGTTTTAAAAAATTCCAAAATATTTGAAAATATAATTCTAGGAAAAATATTTAAAATGTCACCATTGGCAAGAAGAAAAACTACATCAAACCACAAAAAATAAATACTTCTTAGAAATGTGAGTAATTGACATTAAGTAATATTATGGTTATTTTCCAATTTTTTAAAAATAAATTATTTTCAGGCTGGGTGTGGTGGTTCATGCCTTTAATCCCAGCACCTTGGGAGGCGGAGGCAGGCAGATCACGAGATCAGGAGTTCAAGACCAGCCTGGCCAACATGGTGAAACCCCATCTCTACTAAAAATACAAAAATTAGCCAGGCGAGGAGGTGGACGCCTGTAATCCTGGCTACTCGGGAGGCTGAGGCTCGAGAATTGCTGGAACCCAGGAGGTGGAGGTTGCGGTGAGCCACAATTGTGTCACTGCACTGTGGCCCAGGCGACAGAGAGTGACTCAGTCTCAAAAATATATATATAATACAAATAAATAAAATAAAAATAAACAAATGAACATTTTCAGGCTGAGTGCAGTGGCTGACATCTGTAATCCCAGCACTTTGGGAGGCCGAGGTGGGCAGATCACCTGAGCTCAGGAGTTTGAGACCAGCCTAGGCAACATGACAAAACCCCATCTCTACAAAAAATGCAAAAATTAGCCAGGCGTGGTGGCACGTGCTTATAGTCCCAGCCACTCGGGAGGCTAAGGCACAAGAACCACTTGAATCTGGGAGCCGAGATTCTACCACTGCACTCCAGCCCGTCCAGCCCGGGTGATAGAGTGAGACCCTGTCTCAAAAAAAAAAAAAAAAAAAAATGTAAAAAATGTAAAAATTAATTATTTTCTATGGTTTGCAGTATTTTTTCACATCAGTTCCTTAAAATTCATACAACACCTCCAATACAACCTCAGAAACATGTACAAAGTTATTATTTAAAAAGGCAAAAGAGAACAAAATACTTTCTGCCATGGCTAAAAGCTTGGATAAATGATCTTTTTTTTTTTTTTTTTTTTTTTTTTTTTTGAGAAGGAGTCTTGCTCTGTCACCCAGGCTGGAGTGCAGTGGCACGATCTCAGCTCACTGCAAGCTCCACCTCCCAGGTTCACGCCATTCTCTTGCCTCGGCCTCAAAACATTCGCCTTCGTAGAAATACGCCTGGCGGAGCCTTCAGCAGTGCTCAGTTTACATGCCCCTGAGGGGCGCCTCTCAAGCATCAGGTGCTTGAATCAGATTCCAGCAGGAAGAAACAGCATTGATTTAGGGTTGAGGCCTCAGGCGAGAACCTAAAGTTCCTGTTTCTTGGGTTGTCCATTCAACAGAAATGCAGAGCCATCATTACCTAGGGTTGACATTACCACCAAGCAGTTCCAGAGCTGGATCTGTGCCCTGGTCCAGAAGGGGAGCCAGGCCACCATGCCGTGAGTCCAGGACAGGCTGGCCGGAGCAGAGGTGGGACTCAGGGACACACAGGGAACTCCACTGCTTGTTCCCCTACAGGAGCACCTTAGTTACAGTCAGTGTTGGAGGGGAAAAGCCCACAGAACAAGTAGATCCTGAAAATCCACTAATCACTTGGAATGAAATGGACAGGCACAAAGTAAGACTTCCAGAGACAGCAGGGGATGGGGACCCCTATGTTACTGTCAAAAAGTTTGTTTAGGAAAAAGGAACCGGAAGTTTTTCTACAGACCACGGACCTGAGGAAACCCTGTACCCACCTCACCCACCGCCCACCCCAGACCTGGTTTAGAGGCCTCTAAGCACTACTGAGAGGCCCCACTTCCAACAGTGCCCGCCTGGGACTTCCAAGCTGAAAATGGCCTTCCTCAGGGGATGGGGGTGGGTGGGGAGAGTGTCCAACACTGACAGATGGAAGGAGTGAGGGAGATCTCTGCCACTGAAAGACTGAAGAATCAACCACAGGCCGGGCTCACACTTGTAATTCCAACACTTTGGGAGGCCAAGGCAGGAGGATCACTTGAGCACAGGAGTTTGAGACCAGCCTCGGCAACATAGTGAGAGCCGGTCTCTAGAAAAAATTTTAAAAATTAGCCTGGTATGGTGGTGCACACCTGTGGTCGCAGCTAGTTGGCTGAGGCAGGAGGATAGCCTGAGCCCAGGAGGTCCAGGCTGCAGTGAGCTATAATTGGGCCACTGCACTCCAGCCTAGGCAACAGAGCAAGACCCTGTCTCAAAGAAAAAAAAAAAATGAAATGAGTAATGATAATGGTAACAGTGCAAGGGCCGGGTGCAGTGGTTCATGCCTGTAGTCCCAGCACTTCGGGAGGCCAAGGTGGGTGGATCACTTAAGGTCAGGAGCTCGAGACTAGCCTGGCCTGCATGGTGATACCCCATCTCTACTAAAAATACAAAAATCAGCCAGGCGTGGTGGCACGCATCTGTAGTCCCAGCTACTCAGGAGACTGAGGCAGGAGAATCACTTGAACCTGGGAAGCGGAGGCTGCAGTGAGCCGAGATCATGCCATGGCACTCCAGCCTGGACAAAAAGAGCGAGATTCCATGTCAAAAACAAAAACAAAAACAAAAGCAAAACAAAACAAAACAAAACAAAAGCAAAAACAAAAACAGTGCAAGTAATAGCCTGCACTGCCGTTTATCAAACACCTGTGGAGCAGCAGGTCTTGTGCTCTGCATTTTATATGCATTGGGTCATTTAAGATTCACCTTGCAGGCAAGGTGAGTCTGCAAGGACTCAGCCCTTGATGATTTCTCTTAACCAACAGTCAAGGAGGAATCGCCCAGTGCCAGGCACTGCAGGGTCCTTCTGGCACATGCCAGCTTCTTGTAGGAACAGGCTGGCACAATGTTAATCAGGCAAAAAGGAGAGCAAATGGTTAGGGGGAAACAAATGTTGACAGCGTGGTCTGGTCTGGAGGAGTGTCAGGCGGGGTGGTGAAGGCACTGCCACTTCCCCTTGGGCGGGATGTCCTAGCACAGAAAGCCTGCCCTGGAGACTAGGCTGGCAGGATACTGAGGGCACTGAGAGCCCTTCTAGACCGAAGCCAGGGTTCCGCCAGGATCACGGCTGTTCCCCAGGTGAGGAGACCCATGAGGAGGACATCCGAGTCCTGCCCTCTGACCTCAATCCATAACACACATTGGGGGCAGGTGCCGGGATGAGGAGCTGTCATCATTTTACCTACTCGTACAATTCTCATTAACGTGCTTTTCTGAAAGACTTGGTTTTGTTCTCCAAAGTGTGGAGGTCCCATGTCTGACAGACCTCCTGGGAGTGCTTGGAGGAATACTGGGCAAGTTCGACAGAGTGAGAAAAGGTGGACACGCTCTGTGAAGTCACCCCATCAATCCCGTCAGTGCCACTGCAGACCCTGAAGGAGGATTTTCCCTTGGACCAGTGTGGAAGGCAGTGCTGCGTGCTGGCCCCAAGCTGGGTTCCACTTTCGCCTATGCACGCTGATCTTGAAAAATTCTGGGCTTTGCTGGCCCGAGGTATTCACTCTCTAAACTAACATGGTTGGGTGAGAGCTGCTCCCACATTGCTTGCAGCATCTGTGTTGTGACTTGCATGCTCTTCCAATTATGGAGAAAGAAAACTCTACCAGAAACCAAACCATTTTATTCTGGTGTTTGGGTGACAATGCCTGAGTCAGTGGTTGGAAGCGTCCCCTCTGTGTATGGGTGTGGCTAATGTCCAGCTTTTCCCAGACAGGCTGTCTCTGCAGTTGGAGCCTTTCCTCCATGTGACCCCCAGATTCACCATGGAGGTCTGGAAGAATTCTCGCCCCTTCCTGACTTCGGCCATCACACTAGCCACTTCCGTGTGACTCCTGGATTGTGTTCCCACCTGAGCACAAGACACGGGCTCCTATAAATCAGCTATACCCTTGGTGAACTGAGGTTCTAAACACCGCAGGTGGCCCTTGCATCTGAGCTGTGAACATCACCTTTGATAGAAAATGCCTATAAGTACCTCCCTGGCAGAGCCACAAACAGGCTCCATGAAGCAAATGTGGGTAACACGTGGCAGTAGGTAGATGTGATACTGATGAGAAAAAGCTCCCCCGAAGAGAGCAGGTTCTTTAGGCTGCTGTTCTGAGGCCATCCTGGAAAGCCCTCTTGCAGACATGGTGTACTCCTCCCATGAGGATTTTACCTTGCAGAATTTTCCCATTACCCCTCAAAATCATTAGTAGCAAAATTTCACCAAAACATATAGCTTCTTTGAGTACCATGTTCCATGACTCATGATTTAAAGATTGGAAAACTGAGATGTAGAAGAGATGAGAGCCACCAAGGGTCATCAGGAAACTCAGCCCAAGCTTAGACAACCTCACTGTTTCTTGTGTTCTTCAGCGTCCCTGCCATTTGCTCATTATTCAGAACGCACACATCGAGGATGGCTACGTGCTGGCCCCTGGGGAGGTGACCCTGAGCCAGGCCTGACCTGGGAAAGACACAAATGATCCCTGAGCTCTGGGAGCTCCTGCAGTAGAGGAAGACAGCTGCAAACAAACAAACAAACAAACAAAAACCACAACCTGGAATAGATATAAAATAATTCTGTTTGCTTAAATAAGCTAAGCAAATACAGTGTGGCTGCAGGAGGAACAGGAAGAGTGTTTCTCTGTAAGGAGGCCATGGAGGTGATGTCTGAGTTTGGGAGAAGAGTTTTGCAACCAGTGCAAAGGTCCTGGGGTGGGAATGAGCTCATCAGAGCTGCACAAGGAGCAGTGTGGGAAGGGCAGAGACGGGTGGGATGGGGGAGGGCCAGACGTGAAGGACCTTCCAGGCTGAAGTGACATTTGGGTTCTAAGTCCCATGGGGAGCTGCTAGCAAGCATTTTGGTGCTTAGGGGGGACATGCTGTGATTTATATTTTTAGAAGGCCCCTCAGACTGCCGTGTGGCATGGCTTATGGGCCTGGGAGGAGGAGCAGAGAGCTGCAAACCTCCAGCATAAAGGTGGGGGTGGATTGAGGGAGTAGCATCAACAAAGATCATGGAAGGACTTAGATTCTAGACCTTCTGGAAAGAGGTTCCAGGGGCTCCCCAAAGTGGATTGGATGGGACCGGGCAGGTTGTGAAGAAAAGTGAGTGGAGGCTGACTCCTAAATTTTGGACCTAAGCAGACTGTTTGGGTCCTGGTTCTCCTGAGGAGTAAATTCTGTAAATTAATCATATTGATAGATGGGATGAAGAAAACCTTAGAGGGAGAGACTCCTTCTTAGTTTCAGTTACAGGGGAGGAAAATGCATGCATGCTGAGAGGCAGCATGAGAACTGTAGCTTCTGCAAAGCTAGGATAAAATGGGACCAGGACCACAGCTGAGCTTCCAGCCATCCCCAAACCATGCATGCACCCTGTGTGTCTCCTGGCTGCAGTGAGGACAGGTGGGGTCTTTGGCCTGCAGTTACATTTTGGAGAATCTGTATCAGCAATGGAAAGACGAACATGGTTGGGAACTGTTTCCTTGCACCTGCTCTGTGGACCACGTCCCGTGTGATTCTTGTACATCGGCTGTGCCTGGTTTTAAAGTCACAGGCCCCTCCGAAGGCTGTGAGAGGGGAAGCAAATGCCTGGGGCCTTAGGAAGCCAAGAGAAACCCTCAAGAGTATGGCGTCATCAGAACCGGTGAGAAATCCAGTGTCAAAGCCTCACCCTGTCTTCCAAACTCAACCTCAGATGCACAAAAGTTTTCACCTCCACTGCATATGCAGCAAGAAGGTGGCTCAGGTGGCTGAAACCCTGAAGAGGGCAGGAATGTGCAGAAGGCTGCTCAGCAACATCAAATCTGGTGACATGCCACTGAGAATGTTCGGCTCTAAACACTGAGCATCCTCTCTCTTCTGCTCTGGCCACAGACACTGTTTCCATCCTGCAGGGCCAGCAGCCAAGGGAAGAGGCCGAGTCTGAGGGAAGAGGACCCAGTATTGGTCCAGAGGCAGTGAGTTGGGGGTGGGGGGCTGTCGGCAGTTGGAGAAAAGAAACTGCATGTTGAACACTGTGCTTGTTGCAAGAGATCTGTGCTCAGGGGACCACAGATGCCGTGGCGGAGCTGGCCTCAGACGCCAGAAGACCCGGGCACCTGCCGCAGAGACTCTGAGACAGGAGGGGCCATGTATGAATCTGTTGTTCCAAGCTGGCTTTTTGAGGGTGCATTCCGGAGGCCCCCTGGCTCTGGGTGGAACTGTGGGTGGGGGAATATCCCATGCACGGAGTCAGGTTGCAGGAGCGCTTGGCTTTCACAGAGCACCAGCGGTGAGAGCTGGGGCAAATTTTCAGCACAAGAGTCCTGGCCAAGGATTGATGTAAATAGGGCATTCTTCTTCTTGTTGTTGAGAGAGCTGTTTTCACATGGAGGTGAAGCACTCAGTTGTTTAAATGAGGAGCTGGTTCATCAGTCAAAAAGCAGTTCCTCATAGGGGCACATGGGGGTGATAAAAATCAGTGACAAGGATAGTGAATTGCCTGGGAGGGTTCAAGACAAATTCGAGATAAAGGAGGGAGAGATGAAGTCAAGACAGCCTGACTGCCTTGGCTGAGCTCTGCTGCGGTGCGGACCATGGCTGGCCTATTCATGTCCAGGGCCCAGGGCCAACCTTCTGTCACCTCTGTTGTCCCATGTCAAACTTTCCGGAAACAAGGCCCAAGAAAGCAGATAATCAATAATGAGATCAGGAGATGTTATCAGAAGAAAAACAGGGCCCCCTGCTTTGTTTGTGGGAGGTTGTTTTGCCCAGGCTGCTTGTCAGTGAGTGAGTGGGGCGCGCACAGCATGATGGAGTGGGCAGAGATGACGCTGGGAGGGGAGTGAGGGGAGGGGAGAGGAAGAGGGGGGAGGGGAGAGGGGACAAGAGCAGGGGAAAGAAGGGGAGGGGAGGGGAGAGGAAGGGAAGAAAGGAGGGGAGGGGAGGGGGGAGAGGAGATGAGGGGAGAGGAGGGGAGGAGAAGCAAGAGAAAGCAGAGGGAAGGGTAAGGGAGGGGAGGGAGAGCAGAGGGAGAGGGGAGGGGCTGGGGAGCCAGTCACACAGAGTCAAGGGGAAAATGCAGCCCTGTGGCCCCCTAACCTTCCCCTTCCATCCCAGGGGCACCTCAAGCCACTTCTCTGAGTGGCTTCATTTCTTTGGTGTCCTTTCTCGGTCAGGTTATTGAGAGTTTCAGAGGCTGTGGCAAGTCTGACTTGGGACTCTAGGGGGAAGGGACCCAGCCTCCTCAGTTTGGCCTCCCCTCCTCCACATGGCAGGGGGCGAAACTGTCTCCCATATCAGGCAGACACACTTCTATGGAACAACACTTCTGCATGGTTTTGGGGACGCCCACGCCTCCTCAGAGGACTCCAGGCACACACCCTCAGTTACAGGACATCTGCTGCAGCCCTGCCTGGCTCATGGGGAGTTAGACCCCACTCCTCTGATAGGTGAGCTTCTGTAGGAAACACAGCACCTGCTCTTTGTCTATAGAACAATGGGCGCAGGCACACCTCTGCCTGATAACAGGCTCACCCACGTCCTCTATATGACAGTAGGAGCACCCGTCTCCTCTGTGTGGTAACAGGTGCACCTGATCATCCTCTGCGGAACAGTGCAACCCCCGCCTCTCCACTGGGACATTGGGCTTACACAGGACCCCTGCGGATAAGCACACCACATGGCCTTTGGGTCATCAAGCACGTGCCTCTGCCACATGATGTGGGTTTCCTGCTCCTCCTCTGTACGGCAGTGGTGCACACACTTCCCATCTAGGACCCTAGGTGCACCCACACGGCGCTCACATGTGACAATGGACACTCTTCTCTGCTATGTACTTATAGGCAGGCTCAGGCCTCCTACGTACACCAGGTGCCTTATCCACGCAGCTACAGGCTTTCTCAGGAGGTGCTGACATGAGACTCTGAACTGCGGCCTCAATTCTTTCTCAAAAATATGTTCGTAGGAAGAGTGATTAAAGAACATAGATGCCACTTGTGTGTATATTTGAATAGGCTTTGCAAAACAATAAATAAAATAGTCCTGTTACTACCACCATCTTATAATTGGAACACTCTTTGTTTCCACTGAAATCATCATAGAGTGCATGGAACAATGAGTCATCAGAGATAAAGCCATTCTACCAATGCATAGTTTTTGTTAAAAACACTATCGTACCCAATCACTCATCTGTACTTTTCTCGCATATAATTTCTAACAAATAAGCTCAGTCATAAACATTTGCCGTTGACATTTTTTCGCATGACCAACAGAATTAAACTGGCATTTGGGGGGGATATATTTTATTTTTCAAATTACTCTGAATTCGACCCTTGGACATTTTATTAGTAAACCAACCCTAGTACTGGGTGTTGTGATTATTTATAAAACGCACCAGGATGGTCAGAGGGCACTGGGCCGCCTTCCCTAGCTGGCAGGTGTCTCCTTTTAACCCCTCCTTCTCTGTCCGTCTTCTGCCCTGGGCTCTGTTTGGGGAGATGGCTTTCTTGCTTGTGTGACTGTGAAATGACACTTGCTTTTAACACAATACGACACGACCATGATCGTTTAAGGCTGTTTTTCAGAGGGGGCAGCTGAAGTGTTTGTGCAAGATAGTAAGGGAAACAGGAAGGGGCCAGGAGCGGGGAGCCGGGGAGCCCGCAGGACTCCTGGGTCTCCTCCCCAGATTCCCAAACTGCCAGCCGGTCTTAGCCGTGTCTTCCAGTGAGGGGAACCCGCACAGTTCATCCCGACCCTTCAGAACGTCTCTTTCTGAGGAGTGTGTAGTTTCTCTAAGCTGAAGGCTGATTTAAAGAAGAATTTGTGCCTGGGGGAAAGGCCCCGTTGGCCTTTTAGTACAATACAATTCCAAAGGCAATCACAAAAGAAGATAGGCTTGCTGGAGTTAATGAGATTCCTCACCAAAAACACTAATCTGGGTTAAAACTAAAAGAATGCTGATAAGGATATTACAGCTCACACTGAGAACAAGAAAGGTGCTCTGCCAAGATCAATTGTGCATATTAGGAGGCAGCCTTTAACAGTGTTTAAAAAAATCTGAGGAAATGGATGTTAGAGACAAAGCCTCTTAGATGAGGAGCGGCTGAAATAGAATAAAACATACCATTTTCATTTTTTTTTTAAATAACGTTCCAGGTACAAATCAACTAATATTAGCAGAAGTTTAACATCACTTTAAAAGAAAGCGATTGACCCACTGCGAAAGTACAGAGTGAAATGTGGAGCGATACAGTGATTATCTCTGTTTCCCCTCAGGCAAATACCTCTCTCTTAGGCATGAGCACTGCAACATTTTGTTTTATTACCTTGTGAGATAAGTGAGGAAAAAAGCCGTCTGTACCTGGGGAATTAAAATATTCAGCTTTGTCATATCAGGGTCTGTTCTCAATTTCATGCAGGGCGCATAATTATAACAGTGTTTAAATTGAGCCCAGAAGAAAGATGGGTTCAAGTGCAAATTAATTTCAGATTATCACAACAAAGGCAATCATATCTCAACAAGCTTGCCAGCAGAACACTCAGCTAAGGTCCCCGGGTCCTTCCCCTCCCCAACTTACAACAAAGACCTTTCAGCTCAAATTAAGCTAATGATCTCAAACAGCCCTTCTGTCTACCTTTTTGGGATTTTACTATTTGCACAGTTGAATGTGGTAAAGCTGCAAAAGAGACAAAAAGCAGGAGAGGAACAGGGCTGGGGCTGGGGGAGGTGGTGGCGGAAAGGTAGCCGGGAAAGGTCAGGGCTTTCTAGCCATCCAGTGGTAAAATAAACAGGGAGCTGTGCGGCCGGGCCTGCACATCCTCAAATCGTCTTATTCAGTGGAGCCGATCAGAGCAGACGGACGCGCTGAAAGGGGCCTCGGTTTATCTGAACTCTTGCAAGCGGCTTCTGAGGCCACAGAGCCCGACTCCGCTCCTCCACCCAGCCACAGCACAGCTTTTATAGAAACCCAGCGCCTTATGCCATCCTGGGGGACCTGCTGGGGAAGGAGGGAAAGCCAGGGCTGAGGAAATTCAAGTCAAGCCTCATTACTTCCTCATTACCTTTGCAAAAGTGGAGGGAGAGAAATCTTTATCTGGGGAGCGAGGCTGGGATGTCATTGTGCTCTGCCTGGTTACTGCACAGCCGACCGTGGCATGCGGCCGCCGGGGGACTGGAGGGTTCTCCCGTTCCTCTGCAGCAATGATCCACTCGTTAGGGTTTTTAAGGCAAATTGCCATTGCTCATCACTGTGTCAGCCCGGGGGGCGGGTTCACGCAACTTCCCGCCCTGCAGATGGTTGGGGGAGATGAAGGAAATGCATTCTAGGGTTTGCACCCTAATTCCATGTTAATTGTCTTCACCTGCTTTTATTTGGCTCTACCCGGAAGACAAATGCACTTGATGCCAACCCAAATGCAGCCTCCTCACCCGGCAGCACCCCTGTGGCCTGGGGTCCCTGCTTGAGGCTGAAACTCTTCTTACTCCCACTCGGGAGCTCATGCCTGGGTTCAAATGAGCAAAAATTAGTTCATTAGTTCACAACAGGGCTTCAATTCTTCCATGCCGGTCTCTTTTCTCTGACTTTGTGTCTTCTGGCTGAATTGTTTTCCTCTGGCCAGCAGTTGCTTCTCAGGGTGGATGAGAGCAGGCAGCGGTCCCGTGGCCAATGACACTCCTAGGCCCAGCCCCACCTCCTCTGTGGAAAGCAGGGCTTAGGTTGAATTTAGGATGTGGCCCGATGACAGGATGGGCCTTGAGCAATGGCAGACACAAACGCTGATTCCAAAATAGGATCCTGTGATCAAAGGCCTAAGAGGCCGGGTGAACTCAGGCTGTCTTGCTCAGAGAGTATGTCTTCCCGGAGGGTGGTTCTCATCAGCAGCCCCTCTGGGGAGAGTTTGGTGACATTTTAAGCTGCAGAGCAGTGCCCTGATGGAAGCCTGCTACCAGCCTTCCCCTGCCATGTCTTCTGGTTTTAAGTGTTTGTAAGAAACTATTCTTATTTTCGCGCTGTATTTTCTCAGAAGATGCTGTTTCCCCAGGTGTGTCTGCCTCTCCCTCCTGTCTCCTCTTCCCTATCCCTATTCTTTTTTTTTTTTTTTTTTTTTTTTCAGATGGAGACTCGCTCTGTCACGCAGGCTGGAGTGCAATAGTGCAATCTTGGCGCTGCAACTTTCGCCTTTCAGGTTCAAGTGATTCTCCTGCCTCAGCCTCTCGTGTAGCTGGGATTAAAGGTGCCTGCCACCACAACCGGCTAATTTTGTATTTTTAGTGTAGACGGGGTTTCATCATGTTGGCCGGGCTGGTCTCGAACTCCTGACCTTAGGAGATCTGTCTACCTCAGCCTCCCAAAGTGCTGGAATTACAGGCGTGAGCCACCGCACCCAGCCCCCGATCCTTACTCTGAAAACTTTGTGCCCCTCTTTTATTTCCCAATGCTTGCCCTTTCCTGTCTGTCTCCTGGTTTGCTGTGGGTTCTCTGTGAAGATGGAGGCATCACATTCGAGGGACAGGAAGCAGCAGCAACACTCAGGTCCCCAGCAGTGGCCAGCAGTCGGTGACAGCCCAGTGTTGACAGGAATTTAAAGGAGAGGGACACAGAATTAAACACAAAGAGAGCTCCATCCAGAGGCTCCAGGGGCTGGGGGAGGGAGAATGGACTTTGTAGGGGGAGAGGAGGTGCGATGGTACCGTCAGTGTTTGTCAGGAACAAATTTCCCTAAATGGAGATAAGCTGTTCGGATTTTGCTCTGTGGCCTAGAGCACTCCACCTAGAGCCTAGTGGGTGAATGGGCTTCCTTTGCCTACCAAAGGTTTTCTAAGTTTGGTCCAACACTGAAAATCAAGAAAATCCACCTGTCAATCATTAGTTCCTCCTCTCCTTGGTACCTGCACAAGCGCGGCCTGGGGGCCGGGCTGGGTTGGGAGAGGGGAGCAGGCGGGAAAGACTTAGGAAGCATGGAAATGAAAATGTGTCCTAGGAGAAAAGAAGCTAAAGAAGTGTAAATGACATTGTTAGGGATCTGGAGACGCCTGGGCTCCCGGGGGGCTGGGGACGCATTCCTCACACTTGGGGATGACCCGCAGCTTCCTTCATCCCAGGGGGGCCGCTGTCCCCATTCTACATCTGAGTGAGCAGATTCAGGCGCTCAGCCCCACGCAGCTGGAGGTGGCCTCTCACTGGAAGGCCCCTGCAGAGTCAGAGAGGAATGGGGGACCGGGGGAGGGTCACATGGACAAGGGGCTTGGGGGAGATGGGAGGTGGAGGACAGAGCCGAGGCTGGGGCCTGGGGACAAGCCACTCCTGCTGTGACATGTCCTTGGCATGTACCAGCTGGCAGTCTCCTCCCAGGTGTGTCTCCAGGCCCCTGTGCCGTGCTGGTCCTTGCAGGGGCCTCTCCCTGAGCAGTGGCCTCTGCCTTTCCGGAGATCCAGCAGAGGGGACAGCCTCTGGCTCTGCCCATGGGCCTGGTCCCGGTTCTCCCCTCCTCCACCATCCCCCGTGGCTGTCCAGGCTATGCTTCTCCATCAGGGCCCAAGGGAGAGAAAGGAAGCAGGTAGCAGCAGCCCTCCCTGGCGGGTGGCTCGTGGTGTGGGATGGCTGTGGCACCAGGAGGACAGCGTATTCACTTATACTCCCTGTCTGATGAGCCTCCTGTCCAAGCCTGTGATTCCCAATGCCCGAACTTCCCAATCCATCTCCTGTTTGCACTTGTGGTTTTCTGTGAAGACGGAGCCATCGCATTTGAGGGGCAGGAAGCAGCAGCAACACCCATGTCCCCAGCAGTGCCCAGCAGTCGGTGACGGGGCTCTTTGTGTCCCCAAGAGTGAGGTGGTCCCAGCCTGGCCTCCACTGGCAGGAACTAGAATGGACCAGAGCCACCACGTGTGGGAGGTGGGGGTCTCTAGCCTGGATTCTCTCCAGCATGTGTGGGAGGAAGGCGGGAGACTGGGGTCTGTGCCTGGCTTCAGGGCCGATGGAGGGGTGGTGCTGCCGCGGGGCTGGCCCTGGAGGCTTGAGTGGGGCAGGTGTCTCCTGATGAGATCCTGGGGGTGGCAGCGGCCATGTAGAACCCCAGCGCCTGGTCCCGGCACCCCTTCTTTTTAACCTCATTTAGAGGGAGTCTGTTGTCTGGGACAAGACTCCAGACTTGCTCTCCTCCCCAGACAGCAGAGCACCTAACTCTACAGGTGGTTCCTTAGGTGAGAGGGCACGTGCCTGGCTGCCCAGGCACACTCGTTGTTCCCCCTGGCCCTCAAGTGTGAGCTGGGGCTGAGGAGGGGACATGAAAGCAGGCTGCATTCACTTTGAACGTGAACCTTCTGAAATGAGCAGGGAGACAGGCAGTTCTGAGCTGACGGGGGTGCAGAGCATCCCCCGGGCAGGATGGGCTTGGCTCATCCTCCAGAGCAGTGTTGAAACAGGGCCATGCACAGTTTTATTGATGTGTTGAATTCTTTTCAGAAATAGTTTCAGCATTGCTGTGGTCTGAATGTCTGTGTTCCCCAAAATTCCAGTGTCAAAACCCTCACCCTCAAGGGGATGCTATTAGGAGCTGGGGCCTTTGGGAGGTGATTTGGTCATGGGGGTGGAGCCATCATAAATGGGGTGAGTGCCCTTAAAAGAGGGACCCCAAGTAGTCCCCTTGCCCCCTCCACCCCGTGGGGACACAGCGAGAAGGCACCTCCACGAACCTGGACAGGAGGCGTTGCCAGACGCCAAATCTGCAGATGCCTCAATCCTGGACTTCCAGCCTCCGGAACCACGGGAAGTGAATTTCTGGAGGGCGTAATTTAGACGGTGAAACACCCCCGTTTCGGAGCACGTCATGTCTTCCCAGCAGCTGTGTGCATGTTAAGCTAACATGAGCCACCTTCCAAGAGTTCTGGGTGGTGCTTTCCGTAGAGTCTGGAGGGGCTCATCCTCGACAGCGTCAGGACGGGGTGGGTGCTGATGGCTTCTATCTATCTGTCTTCTACCTGTCTGTCTATCCAACTGTGTAGTATTGATCTTTCTACCTATCTATCTGTGGAGAGCTATGGAGACACAGAAAGACACAAAGAGAAGAAAAGAGACAGAGAAAGTGAGAAAGAAAAGAGACAGAAAGACAGAGAGAAGAAAAGAGACAGAGAAAGCAAGAAAGAAAAGAGACAGAGAAAGAGGAAAAGAGACAGAGAAAGAAAGAAAAGAGACAGAAAGACACAGAAAAGAAAAGAGAGAGAGAAAGCGAGAAAAAGAAGAGGGAGGGAAGGGGAGGAAGAGACAGAGAGTTTTGCTATGCAAGCTAAACTCTTTGAAGAGTTAATGTACGAGTGCGATGCTCCACCTCCTCTCACCACATCACTCAACATCACCAAGCTTCAGGTTTGTAAAACATAGCTCATTTTCTGCACTGGGAAAATATAGAAGTTTCTAGTTTCAAGGCTTGATTTTAAATATATTTTGTCTTTCTCCCTTTTTGGTGATCATTGGTGAAATCCTAATTACATCTTGCCTTTAACCACCGACAGAGACCTTCACGGTCACCTTTTTTCAGACTTAAAGAGCAGGGCCTTTCTCTTCCTTTCACTGGAGCAGGTGAGTGTTCTCCAAGTCAGATGTTCACTTTTTGGCACCATAAACAAGCAGGTTCTGTCTGCTGAGGTATCAGGGGATGTGAACCTGATGCTCCGGCTTTACAATGATGACCACAAAATGCCTTTAGAAAGAAGATTGCAATCCATTTTAATCTGGGAAGACATTTCTTTTCTTTTCTTTTTTTTTTTTTTTGAGACAGAGTCTTGCTCTGTCACCCAGGCTGGAGTGCAGTGGCTCAATCTCGGCTCACTGCAAGCTCCCCCTCCCGGGTTCACGCTATTATCCTGCTTCAGCCTCCGGAGTAGCTGGGACTACAGGCGCCTGTCACCACGCCCGGCTAATTTTTTGTATTTTTAGTAGAGATGGGGTTTCACTGCAGTCTCAATCTCCTGACCTCGTGATCCGCCCGCCTCGGCCCCCCAAAGTGCTGCGATTACAGGCGTGATCCACTGCACCCAGCCTAATCTGGGAAAACATTTCAACTTTGAAACCCAAATCCACGGTAGATATTTCTGTTGTTTCCCAGAGTGCGAAGCAGTGCTCATTGATAATGCTAATCGCCTGTTCCACCCCAAGGACACCTTCGGAATTCCGCATCTGTGGCTATTAGAATCAATCATGACAAAACTTACACATTTTAACTTTGTGTGTTTTATCTAATCATTTTTATTAGATTTGCTATAAGATATATGACTATGTCGTGCCGTTATTTTGATTAATTGTTAATATAATACAAAGATTAATGATAATTGTCTACTAGATATCTACATAGCAATTAACCAGTACTTTGCTTGTATGTGTTTTACAATGTTCATTTAGTTTATTGAACTTGTTTATTCTGGGTTTTTAGAAATGAATGTTTGAACACACGCCTCTTCGTATGCTATTAGAGTTGATTTGCCGAGAGAGACGGTCAGCTGTGCATAAATCCAACAGAACCCATGCTGTATCTAAGAAATCTTAGTTTGTTTTAACTGAAAGCTAAAGCAGCCCTGGAGCCCTCACCTGTGAGGTGTGGAAGGCATAAAGAAGTTGGCAACATGTAATATATTAATGTTTATGCTTCAGAAATATTTACATGAGATTGAAAGAAATTCCAGACAAGTCACATCAGGATATGTGAACATATTTGAAGGACACACATAAATATTGCCAGCATTAAAATGAGTAATTCCAGAGAAAACAAATTAAGATGGCCAATGATAATGGTCTCATTTGACAAACGTATATGACACTTTCCTTTATGGTTTATCGCATTTTACCTTGCAGTAAGAAAATGGTGTCTATTTTCTTGGGGCTAGAAGAGGAGGGGTCCCGGGCCCTGCATGGTGTGAGGCCTCTTGTCCAGAGTTGCAGTGAAGTCACTGCTAGTGGCCATGCAGGCTGCTTTGGGGGAATTACATGCCCACAGTGAAGGACAAAGGGATGCAAGAAGAAAACGGGAACCCCAAGGAAGGTGCTCAACCTAGAGGCCAAGGAGAGGGAGAAAGCAAGCGGGGAAGGGAACTCCAGAAACCACGGTCATGGGCAATAGCATGGCGGCTAGAGCCCTGGAGATCAGGGTTGAGCCTCAGAGGGGCACCATGGAGCCCAGGAGCACACAGACATCGGGAGAGGCCAAGGCATGTGGTTCTCCCATCTACAAAGCATTCATCAGAAGGCAACCACGGTCATTACAGTTGCTGCTATCGTAAAAATCATTACAAATAAAAGCAAAACACGTTTCTGTTATTAAACACAAAATTCAGCTCTCTCAGGTTTCTGACAAATGTCTCCACATATGTTAATATTTGCATATAAAATAAGTGTCTTTGTCTTTTGAAGGTTCAGAAACATGACGCTTTAATTTAACATATTCTCCAAATAAACATACTTGAATATTAGTCCAAGACTTTTTTTTTTAAAAAAAGAATGCAATAGAATGCTGCAACTCACAACTTCTTAGAGCTGTTTCACACTGAGCCAGTGGGAGTTGGCAGTGATGGAGAATTAACACAGGGAGAGCCTGTCTTGGTGCCTGGTGGGTGGAGGAACGGGGCTTTCACAGGGGCGGAGACGGGAGTGCAGGGCTGAGAGCAAACCCTTCCTTTAGCCATTTTGTTTTTGTGCAGGAGCCCCGAGCTGCTTAATCAAATCCATCTCCTCTCAGGACTTCGCTGTTGTGAACAGGATCAGGGGTCCAGTGGGGCCGACCTCCGCCCTCAGGGCAGTGAGAAGGGGGTCACGCTGGAGACTCCCTATCCCATGCATTTGAGGGGTAGGCGCAAAACAGAGACTTCTTTTTTAAAAAATTTGTACTTTTATTTCAGGAGTTTTGGGGGCACAGGTGGTTTTTCGTTGCATAGATATGTTCTGCTTTTTTTTTTTTACACAGTCTTGCTCTGTCACCCAGGCTGGAGTGCAGTGGTACAATCTCAGCTCACTGCAACCTCTGCCTCCAGGGTTCGAGCGACCCTCCTGTCTCAGCCTCCCGAATAGCTGGGATTACAGGCACGCACCACCACGCCCAGCTCATTTTTGTATTTTTAGTAGAGACGGGTTTTCACCATGTTGGTCAGGCTGGTCTTGAACTCCTGACCTTGTGATCTGCCTGCCTCAGGCTCCCAAAGTGCTGGGATTACGGGTGTGAGCCACTGCGCCTGGACAAGAATCCTACATTCTTACCACTCCAAGTACAAGATAGGTGTGAGCACCTGACTCGCAGAACATCAACCCGTGCCTTCATCATGTTAATAAATTAGCGCCAAAGAGGAGGACGATGGATATTTACATCTTTATATCAATCATGTGACCTTTTCAGAATCAGTTTTCTCAGCAAGAATCCATCCCAAAGACGCAGCACGTGCACTGCGATGCCAAATCTGAGCTTGTTTTCTTTGGAAAACAAGTTTCACTAAGTCTGTCAGAGACTCCCCATGCAGAGGTCCCTCGTTACTCCTGCCAGGCCTGAGCCTCTGGGGCCTAGGATCCAGCCATGAGCATGGCTGACTTTGGGGACAGTTGTTAATGCAGCCATCATTGCCAGTTTGTGGCAACCAGTTGAATACTGGGCCTGTAACTTAAAACGCTTCATACCTGAGTTTTACCACTTTTATGTAATTGGCAGTTCTCAATAATTTGAATGCATTAAGTATTCAATAAAGGAGAAATAAATGAAAATGAGACATTATGCATTTTAAGATTGGAAACTGGTAATCCAAGATTTACTTTATGAGAAACAAAATGTTTATGGAATTGTCAGTCACCTTGGGCCTCCGATGAGCCCAAGGAGAATCCCCATACTGCGGGTCATTATCTTAGGGATTTTCTTCTGTTCATGGAATGTTTGGCACACCTGAAAGCAACAGTTTCTGTGAAAATTTTTTTGACTTGTGTGAATTCCTTGGGGGCATCAAATTTGAGTGAAATAATACACCAGGTCCAGTCTACAAGACAGTGCTCTGTTTCTCTGATGACGCTGAAGTCGGCACCCAAGCTGCATGCAACGGGATGGAGAAGGACCTCCTGAGAACACTGGCATTTGCTGCCCTGCGGCCACTGCCCTTGGCACCCAAAGACACTGAGAGTCAGGCTGGTGGGAGACACATAGACAGAACCTCTCCCAGAGCTACCAGTGAGAGGTCTCAAGAGCCTTATGACGCGAATACACCTAAGCTTAACACCCCGAGTACAAGACTAAAATCCCAGACTGTAGCACTAAGTCCAGGAAAATTTTATGCACAGAGATGGCCCCTGAAATGTTCCATGGGATTATCAGGATTTTAAATGTCAAATCACTAAAGGATGCTCTTCTATGTTCTGGCCAAGTTACCTGAATGAACATTTGGCAAGCAACAAAAACGTTTCACGATGTTGGAAAATGCTTGTGTGATATAACCTTAAAAGCAAGGCATGAAGATAGAAATGCAATAGTATACCACCCATGTAAAACATTATGTAAGCATGGAACTATTATGTAAAAAAGAAAAGTGATTAAACTATTAGTGCTTATTTCTAAGTGCGGCGTTATGAAGTATATTTTTTACCTTATAATTCTTTTTTTTTCCAAATGACAATGAGAATGATAGGAAGACATACAGGTGGGTGCAGCCTCAGAAACAGGTGCAGACGGTTATGAGCTGAATCACGGCCCCCCTCCCCCAATTTCCCGCGTCAAAGTCCTAATCCCCACTACCTCAGAATATGACCTTACCTGGAAATAGAGTCACTGCAAAATAATTCGTTAAGATGAGGCCACATGGGAGTAATCCAACATGACCAGTGTCCTTATCACAAGGGGACATTTGGACATGGAGAGGGACGCATACAGTGGGAGGGCTGTGTGCACACATGGGCAGAGATGGGGCGATGGCCAGCAAAGGCTGGAGGCTGGGACAGGGGCACAGAGCAGAGCCTCCCTCACAGCCCTCAGGCTTCAGGCTCTAAAACAGGAGAGAATGCATTTCTGTTGCTTAGGTCACCCAGTGGGGGATACTTTGTTAGGGCAGCTCTGGGAAAGGAATATACAAGTAGATACAGATGTAGATATGGAAATAGATCAGATGGAGATATATGAATCCATAGCAATTCAGAATTACAGATGTGGAAATTTATATAGATACAGATCTGATACAGACATGCATGAAGTGGTTATAGATGTATGTTTTTGTATAGAGAAAAATTGATATAGATACATAAATCAATAGAATATTAATACAGACACAGATGGTTATGGACATAGACGTAGGTACGTGTGGATATACTTGGGGTATACTCTTTTTTTTTTTGAGATGGAGCCTCACTCTGTCGCCCAGGTAGTAGTACAATGGCATGATCTCGGCTCACTGCAACCTCCCTCTCTCGGGTTCAAGAGATTCTCCTGCCTCAGCCTCCCGAGTAGCTGAGATTACAGGCACCTGCCACCACACCCGGCTAATTTTTGTATTTTTAGTAGAGACGGGGTTTTGCCATGTTGGCCAGGGTGGTCTCGAACTCCTGACCTCAGGTGATTCTTCCGCCTCGGCCTCCCAAAGTGCTGAGTTTACAGGCATGAGCCACCGTGCCCGACCGGGGTATGACCTTAAATAGTACGTACAATAGAGACAGGGACCAGAAAAGACCGTGGTGGAACAACAGTCCCTAAAAACCATCTTTGCGCTACACAGAGATGTGTCGGCCTCCGTGGGATTCCTTGTGCTGCTTCTCTCCACCCCCTGGCATTTCTTGTTTTGAGTGATGCTGTCCGAATTCCTTGTGAGCTAGCAAGTGACTTATGTATAGATCATGACATTCACCTAGGTGACAGATGGCCTCACATAAGGATCTAGTCTCCTGAGCCGCGGGCCAGGACACCCAGCCTTTTCCAGCAAGTTTTCCCCCAATGGTAGAAACACATATTTTTCCTTTTTTTCCTGGTTCTTTTGAACTTACATGATAAAATCACCCCTTCTGACGTTTTATGTTTTAATTAGTGTCATTTCATTTATACTTATACCCTTAGGCTGTTTTAGCAACAAACTATAATTTTACAAATTGGGGCAAAAGTCCTCATTCACCGTATGTATTTAAAACAGAGTATTTTATTTCAATAGAATGATTTAATCTTTAAGGGTATAAAGTCCCCCTGATATATTAGTCATCAACATTGGCCTCTGCAATGACTATCAGACTCCCCGAAGCTACGTGAAACTTCGTCTTTTTAGGAAGTTTGCATGGCCTGGCCAGCTCCTACCAGATGGAAACTTGGTTCCTTCCCACTCTGGGCCATCGTAATTACCTCTTCCTGCTCTGAAGGCAAACCCGCCCCTACAAGTAGCGAACTGCCAGGGGAGGCTGCTGTACACCACCAGCAAACAGCACTTCCTCACTTCACACTCTGCCCACGCTGGCGTCTTCCAGATAACCTGAGTGTGATGTTGTGAGCACTGATAACCCCAGGACACCGTGAGCCTTCCCAAAATAGGAGCAGACTCCGGGGCCCTCAATCATAGCATCACTTAGGCAAAATCCGCTGCAAAAGTGGGTAATCTCTCTAACCACCTCACTCGTCAGAGATTGTTGAGAACGCTGAACCCGCAAGCCCCAGAAATCCCATCAGCCAACACTGTCTAAGAAACAGTCGTCAGTTACTGGTAACAGGAAACGGAGGGACTCTGAGGTTTGAGCTTAGCAAAGCAAGCCCTGGAATGCTGTTTGCAATTTTTGGGTTTGGGAAATCTGCTGGCACCTCTGTTCTGTCCACGGGAAGCCTGCTCTGGGGCTGGAGGGCTGGTGCACCTGGCTTTCCTCATAGGCCTGGTTCTGAACGTTTCCTTAGAGACACATGACCTGCTGGAGAGGCCGTGGGTGGCTTATTGGACCAAAGACAGGCAGTGTTTGAGGACACCAAAGCCAACCTTGGCCACGCCTGCTTTTTGGAAGGTGGATCCTCCCTCAAAACTCCTGCACATTGTGGAGCCTGTTGCTGAGGCCTCCACACAGCATGTCTGCAGGGCAAAGAGAAGCGATTTTCACGAGGCTCACAGAGGGCCATGCAGATTCATCATCTGACCTCACCCAACACTTTCCGCTTCCCAGTGTGGGAGCCATTGAGTCTCCTCGTCTCTGGTGAGCAAGCACACGGTGCTGAAAGCGTATTGTTAAGAATTAGCGGCACAATCCTTTTATACCAAATGCTGTTTTGAAAACCCATTAAGGGGCTGGGCAAGGTGGCTCACACCTGTAATCCCAGCACTCTGGGAGGCGGAATTGGGTGCATCACCTGAGGTCAGGAGTTTGAGACCAGCCTGGCCAACATGGTGAAACCCCATCTCTACGAAAAATACAAAAATTAGCCGGGCAGGATGGCAGGTGCCTGTAACCCCAGCTACTCGGGAAGCTGAGGCAGGAGAATGGCTTGAACCAGGGAGGTGGAGGTTGCGGTGAGCCGAGATCATGCCATTCTACTCCAGCCTGGGTGACAGAGCAAGACTCTGTCTCAAAAATAAATACATAAATAGATAAATAAATAAATAAACAAAATTAAATTAAATAAATAAAAGCCATTAAGGGAGCCCCTTCAGCCATCTTCTTTCTTTCCAAACTTCCAAATGGAACTCAGACACACTCAGGTTGTCATCCCGTTAAAGAGTCTCCTTTGTAGACTGGGGTGTCAAGGACAGTGACAGTTCTCACAGTAGGAACCACTTAGACCACATCAAAAAACACTTCAGCACATTTTCCCCCTCACGTGTTCTGTGAATGGAATGTTGCTTTCGACTTATGAGAACAGGAACCTTTTGTTTCACTCTTTTAGCACACGTCAGTTTTTTTTTCTCTTGTCTTTCAGTCATTTTGAGATCAGACTCTTGTTTCCATTTATAATAAAGTAAATTGGAAAAATTAACCTCCAGACTTAGGGGGAATTTTTAGCTTTGAAAAATCTGCTATATAATTGCAATAAAATAAAAAGTGTCCGTGATCTTTTCCATGGAGGAGGGGAGGGAGAAAGGCGTCGGCGTGGTGGGCAGCATGCTGCTATCTCAGTGCCTCTGACGGTGATAGTGTGACGAAGGTTTTTCAGAGTGGTTCCTTCCTCCCAGTGAGAACACATGGACACAGGAAGGGGAATATCACACTCTGGGGACTGTTGTGGGGTGGGAGGAGGGGGGAGGGATAGCATTAGGAGATATACCTAATGCTAAATGACGAGTTAATGGGTGCAGCACACCAACGTGGCACATGTATACATATGTAACTAACCTGCACGTTGTGCACATGTACCCTAAAACTTAAAGTATAATAAAAAAAAAGAATGACCTTTTTGAATAAAGCTATGTGGACAGAGAGCTGTTTCTGAGGGACAATAAATAATGAGCTTTCAGAGGTGAAGATAAGAAAATCCAGTTTGTGGCTATCTGGCAGTCCCAGGAAGGAGAAGAGAGACAGGTTTGGCTTTGAGGGAGTCGCTAGGGCCCTGTGTTCCCCTAGGTGCACTATTCCAGACTCTTCTAGAAAGTGAAAAGCCAGCTGCATCTAAGCAACTCTGTCTTCCACTAAAACAACCAGATCCCTTGATTTCTCTTACAGGATGTAGGGGAAGGGACAGGGTAGAGGGAGAGGGTCCTGCTGGAACACACCGAAGGCGGCTGATCCGGATTTGATCCCAGGGAGGATGAGGGAATCATGAAGACTAAGAACATGTCCAGTTGGCATGTGAGAGATCTTCCCAGACAACACCGGAAGCCCGGAGGTTCCTAATGAGAAGCTGGACACCGGAAGCCTGGAGGTTCAGAATGAGAAGCTGAACATAAGAAACCACAAGAAGGGCCTTAAAAGTTTTTCCTGGGGAACATCACACTTTGGGGCCTGTTGTGGGGTGGCAGGAGGGGGGAGGGATAGTATTAGGAGATATACCTAATGTAAATGACGAGTTAGTGGGTGCAGCACACCAACATGGCACATGTATACATATGTAACTAACCTGCACATTGTGCACATGTACCCTAGAACTTAAAGTATAATAATAATTAATAATAAGTTTTTGCCTAGGAAAAGACATAAGACACATTCAGCAGCAGTTTCAGTCAAAATGAGCCAAGTCATGGCACAGTAACACATAGCGCCCAGATCTCAGTTGTCGTAAGCAGCAAAGGTTTTTTTGCTCAGGGCACGTGTCCATCTCGAGTGACTGGAGGTGTCCCAACTTAGAAGGTCACTGGCCACTTTAGCAGAGAGCACACATCACAAGCCATTCCTTGGTCCTATGGCTTACTCGGTTACATGGCTCCTGAAAAGGCTTGTGGAAGTGATGCTGGTGAGTTGCTCAAATTTCGCTGGCCAAGCCGCTCACCCCATGACTGGTTTAGAAAGGAGAGGAGAGTACAATCCTACCATGAGCTCAAAAGGAGGAGAACCAGAAATATTTACAAATAGCACTACTGACCACATACTCCACCCTTCTGGTCACCAGATATTTGGCTGATTTTTTCTTCCACACAAAATACTCTCAGCGTCTTCTCAAATCTAGTCATGACATCAAACCAAAAGTTAAGGATTGCTATGGAGAAGTGTAGCCTCCACCTCAAATCATGAGCTGTAGGATTTAAGGAGAAAGCTACAGTAACTCCCACCCCAACACCTGCCATCAATCTCCCCCAACCCCTAACAGACTCAGGATACAATGGTGACACAGGAAGAGGATAATGGCAACAAACACTCTTACCTGGAAAGGAAAAGAACGTGACACAAACAGTTCATATTTTGAACTCTTTTTTGTTACGATATTTTGAAATCTTTTTTTTTTGAGACGGAGTCTTGCTCTGTCACCAGGCTGGAGTGCAATGGCGTGATCTCGGCTCATGGCAACCTCCACCTCCCAGGTTGAAGGGATTCTCCTGCCTCAGCCTCCTGAGTAGCTGGGATTAGAGGTGCACGCCACCACATCTGGCTAATTTTTGTATTTTTAGTAGAGACGAGGTTTCACCATGTTGGTCAGGCTGGTCTTGAATTCCTGACCTCAGGTGATCCACCTGCCTCAGCCTCCCAAGTGCTGGGATTACAGGCGTGAGCCACCGTGCCTGGCCTGAAATCTTTTCCAGACTAATATTTTGAGAGCTTCCTATCCTGGGAGTATATAATTTATTTTTCTTGATTAGCCCCTAATTCTATTCCTTGGTAGTGATTTTAGATGCATTTTTTTCTGTAAATATTGGCTTCATTTCTTAGGAGATTATGTCTTCTTCATTTTCATCCTTGACCACATTAAGATCTTGATTTTCTTAGAAGCTGAGCATCTTCTAATCCCACTTCTTGCTTGTAAACATTTAGGGATGAAGGGTTATCTGAAATCTCAGTCCAGCCTGGTGGTTCTTGTGACAGCATAAGCGTCTCGGCACTTTGGTTAGTTTCTCATCTGTCTGTCTTACATTCTGGTCAGTTCCATGTGCCAAGATCCACACTCATGGCTCCCATCCAGAGGTACATTTTACATTTGTTCTCTCTCCTGCATGCTTCATCTCTAAGGACATTTTGGGTGCCTAGCGCTTATCACCCTTGGTGACAGGTCCGCGCATTTAGCCTCCTCTCCACTTCTGCTGCTTTTTCAAAGTTAGCGTATTTGCCAACCACTATACTCTCTATTGTTTCTCTACTCTCTATTGTTTCTCTACTCTGAAATCCCCTCATTCAGAACTTTCCAGAATGTGTGTAATGACCATGTTTTTAATGTAATCTTTGCCAGAAAGCTATGTTCCAGTTCCCCTTTGTTGCTTCAAGACTTTCTTAATTTTATCTCCAGCATTTGAGGGTAAGAGGTAATTACTTCTTTCAACACTAAAAGTTCTCAAAATTGTACATTCTTTTTTTTTTTTTTTTTTTTGACATGGAATCTCACTCTGTCACCCAGGCTAGAGTGCAGTGGTGCAATCTTGGCTTACTGCAACCTCCACCTCCTAGGTTCAAGCAATTCTCCTGTCTCAGCCTCCTGAATAGCTGGGACTACAGGTGCATGCCACCACACCCAGCTACTTTTTGTATTTTTGGTAGAGACAGGATTTCACCACATTGACTAGGCTGGTTTCAAACTCCTGACCTCAGGTGATCCACCTGCCTTGGCCTCCCAAAGTGATGGGATTACAGGCATGAGCCACCATGCCCAGCATAAATTCAATTTTTAATCATCTTAATATGGACTGAATGTTTATGCCCTGACCCCCAAATTCATATGTTGAAATCCATACCCCCAGTGTGATGGCATTAGGAAGTGGGGCCTTTTGAAGTAATTAGGTTATGAGATGGATTTGTGTCCTTGAAAAAGGGATCCCAGAGACAGCTCTTGCTTTTTTTCTGGCATGTGAAGATACAATAAGCCAGCAATATGAAAGCCAGTCAGCAATCTGAAAGCCAGAACCTAACCATGCTGTTAGGAAATTTACTTATTTCCTAACTATACACAATAAATTTCTGTTTATAAGCCAACCAGTCTACAGTACTTGTTATAGCTGCCCAGAATGAGACTTCATCTTAAACCATTTTTAAGTGTGTAGTTCAATAGTGTTAAGAACATTCATATTGTTATACAACCAATTTCCAGAACTCCTTCAGCAAAATTGAAACTCTGTACCCAGTAAACCAGAACTCCCCATTCCACACCCTCTTCCCCTAGCCCCTGGTAACCACTATTCTACATTCTGTCTCTGTGAATTTGACTATTCTAGGTACCTCACATATGTGGAATAATATAGTATTTATCTTTTTGTGGTTAGCTTATTTCACTTAGCATAAGGTCCTTCAGAACCTTACATTTCCACTAACAGTGCCCAAGGCTTCCAATTTCCCTATGTCCTTGCCAACAATTATTATTGTTATCACAGCTAATGGGCATGAGGTGGCATCCTATCTATTGTGGTTTTCATTGCGTTTCCCTAATGATTAGCTATACTGAGCATCTTTTCATGTGCTTCTTGGCCTTTTGTATATCTTCTTTGGAGAAATGTCTATTCAAGTCCTTGGCTCATTTTTAATTCTTTTTTGTTCTTGAGTTTCAGAAACACTTCATGTATTCTGTATATTAACCCCTTACCAGATAAATATGTCAATGTTTATTTCCATTTTAGGTGTTCCTTGTTGAGTCTATTGATAGTGTCCTTTGATATGCAGACATTTTTAATTTCAATACAGTTCAATATTACTATTGTTACTTTTGTTGTCTGTGTTTTTGGTGTTATCTTCAAGAAATCATTGCCAAATCCAATGCCATGAAACTTTCTCTCTATGTTTTCTTCTAAGAGTGTTATAGTTTTAGGTCTTATGTTTAGGTATTTGATCCACTTTGAATTGACTATTTTCTATGGAATAGGGTGAGGATCCAACTTCATTTATTTTGCCAGTGGATATTCAGTATCTCAGCATCATTTGTTGAAAAGATGGTCCTCTCCATAGAACGGTCTAGAAACTCTTATCAAAAATCATTTAACCAAATATGTGAGGATTTATTTCTGGGCTCTCTTTTCTGTTCTGTTGGTCTATACGTCTGTCTTTATGACCGTACGGTGGTTTTGATTATGGTGCCTTTATACTAAGTTTCAAAATCAGAAAGTAGGAGTCCATCTTTGTTCTTCTTTTTCAAGATTGTCTGGTTATTTAGGATCCCTTGAGATTTCACATGAATATTAGGATAGATTTTTCTATTTCTGCAAAAAGAAATGCCCTTGAGATTTTTACAAAGATTTCATTAAATCTGTAGGTTGCTTTTTTCTAGTACTGACATCTTAACAATATTAAATCTTCCAATCCATGAACATTGATATTTTACCACTTATTTATGTCTTCTTTAATTTTTTAGCAATATTTTGGAATTATTTGTACAAGTCTTTCACCTAATTGATTAAGTTTATTCCTAAGTGTTTTATTCTTTTTGATGCCATTGTTAACAGAATTGTTTTCTTATTTCCTTTTTGGATCATTTATTGTTAGTGTGCAGAAATACAATAATTTTTGCATATTGATTTTGTGTCTTGCAATTTTGCCATATTTATTAGTTCTAACAAATTTTGGTAGAATTTAGGGTTTTTTACAAATAAGATCATGCCTGCAAACAGAGACAACTTGATGCCTTTTATGTCTTTATCTTGCCAAACTGTCCTGGGTAAGCCTTTTAATACTATGCTAAATAGAAGGCGCAAGAGTGGGCATCCTTATCTTGTTTGTGACCTTAGAGAAAACATCTTCACTCTTTCATCTTTGAGTATGATGTTAGCTCTGGACTTTTCAGGTATAACTTTTATTACATTGGTGTAAGTTTTTTTTTTTTTTTTTTTTTTTTTTTTTTTTTTTTGAGACAGAGTTTCACTCTTGTTGCCCAGGCTGGAGTGCAATGGCACGATCTCAGCTCACTGCAACCTCCACCTCCCAGGTTCAAGTGATTCTCCTGCTTCAGCCTTCTGAGTAGCTGGGATTACAGGCATGCACCACCATGCCTGGCTAATTTTATATTTTTAGTAGAGATGAGGTTTCACCATGTTGGTCTGGCTGGTCTCAAACTCCCGACCTTAGGTGATCTGCCCGCCTAGGTCTCCCAAAGTGCCGGGATTACAGGCATGAGCCACCACACCTGGTTGATGTAGTTTTCTTCTATTCTTAGTTTGTTGGTGTTCTTATCAAGAAAGGGTATTGAATTTTGTCAAATGCTTTTTCTGCATTTGAATAATCATGTAGTTTGTTTTTCCTCCAATATTTTTTAATGTGGCGTAAGACATTGATTGATTTTTATAGCTGAACCATCGTTGCATTCCAGGAACAAACGCCATTTGATCATGGTATATAATCCCCTTAATGTGCTGTTGAATGTTGCCAGTATTTTATTGAGGACTTTTCCATCATATGTATCAGGAATATTGGTCTGTATTTTCTTGTTCATGTGTTTGTTTGTTTGTTTTTGGAACACTTTTGTCTGGATTTGTTATCAGGATAACACTGGCCTAACTGAATAAATTTGAAAGTGTTGAAAGACTGTAGAGAATTAATGTTAGCTTTTCTTTAAATGTTTGGTAGGATTCACCAGTGAAGCCATCTGGTCCTGTGCTTTTCTTTATTGAGTGGTTTTTGTATTGATTCAATCTCCTTGCTCTTATAAGTCTGTTTAGATTTTCAATTTCTTCATGATTCAGTCTTGGTAGGATGTATGTTTCTATGAATTCATCTGTTTATCTAAGTTAACTAATTTATTGCTGTAAATCATTCATAGTATTTTCTTTTGATTCTTTATATTTCTATAAAATTGATTGTAATTTCCTTCTTTCGCTTCTGATTTTAGTTATTTGAGCCTTCCCTCTTTTCCCTTAGCCAATCCAGCTAAAGATTTGTCAATTTTGTTCATCCTTTTGAAGAATCAACTCTTGCTTTCATTGATTTTCCCTATTTTTTCTGTTGTCTATTTGTTCATCTATATTATAGTCTTTATTAACTCAATTTTCTGTTATTACTGCCTGCAAGTGGACTAATTATTTTTTGAGGTAATGTCTTTCTTTCAATAACCTTTAAATGCAGACAACAGAAACATAAATACATGAAAATATTTTTATTTTCTGCCTTGTTTCCTTAGTGCTGCACATTTATTATTACCTCCCAAGTTCCCAAAGGTAATAGTTTTTCAAACATTTTGCCACCATACAATGAATATCATTCTTTCACAGATTGATAATTCCATCATTATCACATGTTAATCAGTCCCAAACCAATGAGATATCTACCTAGCTATCCACCTGTCTGTCTCTCTCTATTCATCTATCCATATTTCTCTCTCTCTCTGTTTTTCAGTAAAGCAACTTGGTTCCATGTAACAATTTCGATATCAGGCAGGATGAATTAGGACGATGCACTAGACAACACCTAAAATTGTTTCTGCAACTAAAGACAACACATGTGCAGGCCCTATGTCTACCTTGGGTCAGCGTTGGGTGTGGGTGACTCCCGCATTTATAAGCTTGTCATCCAGGGATGGAGGCTCCTAGAGACGCTACCATGTTGAAAGTTACTGACCTCCCTGGTAGAGGGAAGGAACCATGGCAAATAGCATCTGTATGCTTCAAGCCTCAGGCTGGAAGTTAAACTCTTCACTTCTAATCACTTTCCTTTGGCCAAAGTAAGTCACAAAGACATGGCCACCTTCAAGATGGAGAGGGCACAAACTGACTACGTGTCCAGAGTGGGGAAGTAAGAATATAGACAGCTTAAAGACTTCAGCAAAAGTCAGCTAACGGTCATGGGAGAATGTCTACAAAGCAGAGGGCAGAAAGAGTGTTATTTATAATTTTAAAGAAAAAAAAACTTGGAAATCCAAACAAGATAAACTTCAAATAGAAAAATGGGCAAAATAAAAAAACAGAAACCCATAAAAATGTGATTCACAAAGAAGCAACTCATGTATCTAGCACATCTGTGAAAAGATGCTCAAATCCCCGTGAATGAAAGTGACAGCGAAATATCATTGTGTGCTTGTTTGCTTGGCAAATGGAGGCGATAAACCAGAAGATACCTAGTGCCTACAGGATGTGGGAAGAATGTTTGTTGTTACAGCCTTTGGGAAGCTCTGGCCACATTAATCAACTTCACAAACATGTGCTTCAATTCAGCAAGTCCACCCCTGAAAAGCTATGGTAGAAATAAAAAGCATAGTTATGTAAATATTTTAGTACAAAAATATTATTACAGTGTTGCAGAGTGTCCAACATTGGCAACAAAATGAATACATCACAACGCATCCATATCAAAAACATTGCAGGTTGCTTGCAGAAAACTAAATTAGAGTTATGCCAGGTGACATCTGTTAGATATTACTAAATATGAAGCAAAAGGGACACAAAGGTCTGTAGTATGTGGTCTCACTTCTGTAAGGCAAGCAAAGGGGCCTTACTATGTGTGTAAATATATGTTTCTATGGACTGTATGAACAATAGGAAATCTGAAATCATGAGAACCTGGGGATGACAGTGGACTCTCTGGGGTGGAAGACATGGGGCTGGCTGGGAGGCAAGTGAGGAAGGAACAAGATGTGTGGCAGTGATGAACTCAAAAGGAAAGAAAAACTGCATGATAACTTGGCCTTATGTTACTATCCCATATGTGTATTTTTGCAATTTTATATGATTGTATATTAAAGCTTCTTAAAAAATGAATATTTAACTTTAGTCTGTACCACTCTATCCCTTTTAAAAACACAGTCTTAACTCTGGTCATGCTAGCAAGAAAGTTTATTAAACTTGCAGGCCTGTCTTCTGCAGATACCCCACTTTCCTGATCCTACCTGGGGCTTCTTTTGACTATCTGCGAAGCTGGAGGATGCGTGCTGGAGAGATGTTCAACAAAAGGGCATCATTGATTGGCCAGCTGGTGAGCAAGACCAGTGTATAACATTCCCCTGTGACGTGCTGTCTCAGAGCCGTGCAGGACCTCGGAGAAAAGGTCCTGCCGGGGGGTTTTTAAGGCAGGGAATGTTGTGAAAAATTTACCACAAGGTTCTCGCACAGTATTTCAGGGGCTGAAACTGAAAATCCCAAAGAATGAACAGTGATGGCTTCTATTGCCCCATCTCACATATACCTCAAAATTCTATTTCTAAACTCTCATCCTATGTCATTCTTTTCCAAAAACATCCAGAATTTCAAATACAATTGACTTATTTTTGATACAGTTACACTGTTTTTGTGTCATCACTAAAACAGAAAGAAACCAAAGAAAGATATGTTTATTTCTATGACTGAGGGCAGACAGAGTTTTAAGGCTTGGGACATAGTTTAAAAAATAATTTAGAAAGCCGAATTGCTAACTTATGGTTTCTTTAAATGGAGGTACTCTGGATCCAGGTTCCAGTCCCACAAGTCATGGCACAGTGGATTCCATCAATGGCTGTGCCGTTGATCAACAATTCAAAACCACCACATCAATTGTTCTATGGTCAATTTGAGGCCACACAGCATGGATTACATGCTTGTCAGTCAAATAGACATGGATTAAGTCCACTTAGATTTGTATGTCTATTGAGATACCTATTATTTAAATAACGCTGAGCGATATTCATCTCCCTTCACATGGAGTGAGTATATACTGCTTTGCTTGTCAATACATACCTGAATTATTATTTCTTTCAATGTAGTAAACCATCTTTCCAGGTGCTGGAGACATGGGAAATGATAACTCATAACAGTGGCCCAGAGTGCAGAGCCATACATTAATGCCATGTGATAAAAATCAGACACCTGCCAAACCCAGGCGGAGAAAGGAGCCCTTGTTCTTCACCTGGGTAGTTGATGTCTGGAAGTTATTTTTTCCCCAATGGTGCCCATCTTGCAGACTGAAAAGAAACACTAAGGCTTATGCAGCAAAAACAGTCAAACGGTTTCACTTAAACTGTCCATTTCATGACAAATTTAAGCAAGCTCCATCCTCGTTCTCCCTGCAGGTGGAATATCATGGATGGGGCATGGAAACAGACCTGCCTGCATTGAGCCCAGTGCAGCTCTCTGTGCAATGGATCTTGGTAAGTTACTCCACCAAGGTAGCAGTTTCCTTGTCTGAACAGCACGGGTGGGTAGGTATTAGACAGATGAGGGTGGGCAGTGGTGTAGCTGTGGATGCAGAACATGGCAGCTGCTGGTTCCATCTGCTCTTCCTTCTTCCTCTTCCCCCGTCCTGCCCTCTCTACCTCTTTGCAGCCCATGTTCAGCATGAATATTAAAGTCAAACCTCCTCTGAGATAATGAATTTTAATTGTCAACTTGGCTTGGCTATGGTGCCCGGTTGTTGTCAAACACTTAGTCTAGATGTTGCTTTTTAAATATGGTTAACATTTAAATTAGAATATTTTGGTTTTTGTTTCTTGGGGTATTTTTAGAGATGGTGTCTCATCTGTATGTTGCCCAGGCTGGTCTTGAACTCCTGGGCTCAAGCGATCCTCCTGCCTTGGCCACCCAAAGTGCTGGGATTATAGGTGTGAGCCACCGAAGCTGGCCTAAATCAGAAGACTCTGAATAAAGGAGATGACCCATGATAATGCAGGTGGGTCTCTTCCAGTCACTGGAAAGCCATGAGGGCAAAGCCTGATGGTTCCTAAAGGGAAGGAATTTTGCCTTCAGATGACAAAACAGGAATGCGGCCTGGGTTTTCAGCCTGTGGACTCGGACCGCAGCATCAACCCTTGCCTGAGTTTCCTGTCTGCTGACCTGCCTTGCAGACTTCAGTTTTAACAACAGTATGAGCCAATCCCTTGAAATACAGCTAAAATAAAATAAAATAAAGCTTAATAAATTATACACTTGTGTACACACACACACACACACACACACGCCCACACACACTCGCCCTGTAGGTTCTGGCTCTCTGGAGACCCCGGGCTCACATGTCCTAACACGGCTCTCCCCTGCCTATCTCCATCTGACTCATCTAACTGCCCCCACAGCACAGCCTCCATGCAAGCAGGTGCATTTTTTTGGGGACCTGGCCCAATCCCTCTCACAGAGCCGCCTCCACCATGATCTTGCCTCTGCTTCCCCCTCCAGCAGGCCAAGCCCTCTGCTCAGCACTGGTCTCAGCCATGCCACGGAGTCTTGGCCCCCAAGCATGTGTTGCAGGACGGTGGGCTTGGACAGTGTCCACACCCTCGGCCTTAGCTTGCCAGCAGGGCTGAGAAGCACCAGCACTGAAAGACAGGACTGGTCCGTGGCAGGGCTGCTGTGCCTGCAGCCTCCAGGCTCCTGGGGGCCATGCTGAGGAATATTCTCAGTCATGTGTCTTTTCTTCCAACTCAGCACCCAACAGGATCGCATACATTGTCAGGGACAGAAAACCCACTTAGATCAGCTCAAAACCAGAGGATGTGTAACCTGGTATAAATGAAAGTGGAAGGAGAGACACAGAGTTTTACTCCCCCTCTCTATTAGGCCTAGTTTCCATGTCCAGTTTCTGGCAGCCTCCAGTTCCTCCCAGGCCCCAGTGCAGACATCTCCATGCAGCGCCCCTGCTGCCTGCTGTCTGGGGATCTGACGGCCGGGCTCAGCATGGACTCCAGCCGCCAGCCCTGATCCCCCTGGAGATCAGGGAGAGGCCCTGGCAGCTCCGCCTCTCCAGGGCTCCACGGACCTGGGACCAGCCACCCAGGGGTAAGTGCCACAGCCTGGAGGTGCTGGAAGGAGGGCCCCTGGGCCAAATGCTGGGCCATCTGGGCCATGTCTTGGAAGCCAGCGGATAAATTTCCCTCCCTTCTAACCTCTGCAACCACCTGGGGCTGTTCTCAGCAGGTGGTTTCACACGCCCTGCCCAGAGCTGAGCCCCTGACTTCCCTGGTGCGGCTGGGCCGGATCAGAAGTGCTCAGCCTTGAACCTGTGCCTCCCCTTCCTCACTGCTTGTTTCCCACCTGCCCCTGCCCTGCATCACACTCCTTGAAACTGCCAACCCTTAAATGCAGGCTCAGCACCTATTTTCTGGCGTGCCTGGACTAAGGAGACCTCTACCATCGAAACTCAGACGGACGTGATCCCATAGTTATCCTTGGAGGCCTATGGATGCAGCTTTAACATATTCTGTGAAGAAGGGAAAATTATGTTTTTAAAATTCTTTCTCATGGCAGCCACATGCTCCCATGACTATGTCCTCAAGTCTGTCCTCACCTGTAGCCAGCAAGGCCCCAATAATATGGTCTCTAACTCTGATTGGGGGAAATGTGGAATAAACACATGTCCCCGAGCATTTCCTAGCTGGGGTGCAGCCTCTGACCTTCTGCAGCTTCTAGCACAGGCTGTGCCTCCAATGGCCTCTAGGACATTCATGTGACATGGATGGGGCCATTCCCCTGGCAGATTCTACGGCGCTGGTGCCTCACGGCTGCCAGCACAAGCACTTGTTCGCATGCAACTCCCTCTTTCCCAGCTCAGTGGGCCCCCAATGCAGGGGCTTTTCTTCAAATCCCCCATCCCTCCTATCCTTGCTGGCCTCCTCTTCTGCTGACAGTCTTCCTGGAGCAAGACCCAGGAGGCTGCAGGCGGAGTGGGCTGGGGAGGGAAGGCTGACAGGGCAGGAGGAGGAAGCCTGGCCCACCTCAAACCTCACCTCCTGGATGAGGCTTCCAGACAGCGGTCCTCTGAGAACATGACGGCCCGAGGGGTTTTGTACTCCGAGTCGTGTTGAATTTGTGTTTCTTCTTCAACATTTCTCACCAAAATGTCATGTTTCAGGAATAAGAATGGCATCAGAGTTTTTTATTAAATTTATTTTTAATTTTATGTATTTAAGGTTGTATAATATGATGCTTTGATATACATATATACACAGTGAAATGATGACGAAGTCAAGAACTTAACCCATCCATCACCTTCCATAGTTACCTTTTTTATTTGTTTGTTTGTAGCAGCTAAAATTGATTCTCTTGGCAAATTTTCAGTACACAATACAATATTATTATCTCTAGTTTTCATGCTGTAACAGATCCCTCCTGGCATGTGGTAGATTTCCCTAGAGGTCCCTCTTGGCTCATGGTAGATCACCCTGTGGATCCCTCCTGACACGTGGTAGATCCCCCTGAAGGTACCTCCTGGCACGTAGTAGATGCCCCTGAAGATCCCTACTGACACTTAGTAGATCCCCCTGTGGATCCCTCCGGACACGCGGCGGAGTCCCCTGTGGATCCCTCCTGGCACGCAGTGGAGTCCCCTGTGGATGGATCCCTCATGGTACATGGCAGATCCCCGTGTGGATCCCTCATTAGATTCCAGGTTCATTCATCCTGCATAACTGTAACTTTCACCCTTTACCTCTGCTGAAGTCCAGGATGTTCATCCTAGCCTCCTTCTCATTCCCCTTATGTACATTCTTGTTATTCTGCATTGATGAGTCTGATTCTCTTTTCCTACCACTTCATCACACCCTGTTCTTTCCTTTTTCTCTAAGCCCACCCTGTTCTCTGTCATCAAAACCTTCTTAGTTCATTTTCCCCTAGATTTCTTGCATCCTACTCTTTCTCTCTACTGAGGCCTTCATATCAGCCAGGAATCCCCATCCCGAAAGTGGCCTCTCTCACCCTGACAGCTTCCGGGAGACCCACAGGCTGCACCCCACTCCCTCCCGTGGTTGCTGGAGGGTGGCCTGCCCCCTCTTTGCAAGTCCTCACCAACCCTGACGTCTTGAACTCCTTGAAGACAGGGTCACGAGTCTCTCGAAACTGCCCTTTAAAGTTTGCTGGTGGCCTCGTGCTCATCAGACCCAGTGGCCTGGCTCCCTCTGCTCTCCTCCTGTTGATGAGATTTGCCATGGGGTCCATTCCTCCTGCCCCTTCAGAGACACGCTCGGCTCCTTGGTTTCCCCAGCCCTCACCTACCTCTGCGTGCCGCTTCCTTGTCTCAGCCTTCTCTTCCCTCCTGGGGTCTCTCCCAGAAGCCTGCCCCAGCCTCCCTCCTTTCCCACTCTGTACTCCCTTCAGACGACCTCGTGCTTCACAGGGTTTAAATCCTTCTTCTGGGCAGGTGTGTGCCACACCCCATGGGTGTTCCTAGACAGTTTCCTCTGCATTCATTCTGGAGGTCCTGCATTCTGCTTCCTGAATCTTAGAATCTGGAATCTTTAGCCACAAACTCAACTTTCCAGAACCAACATTACCTACATCTTCTATGAATGGACCTTATCCTGATATCTATATTTTTGTCAACCAGTCTGACAACTTGCCTTCTCTCTCAAGCTGAAAAAGGATGCTCATCTTTGATTCTTGTCTCTCACGTCTACATTCGAGGAGAAGCCATGTCTTATCTGCCATCAGTTCTACCTTGAAACATTTCCAGATTTCACTTTCTTCTCCCTCCTCAATGCCACCAGCTTGTGCCCCACATTCCTCCCAGGCAGCTTTCCACTGGCAAGGCCCCTGCTATTTGACTCCGGACCACAAGATCTGGGAGCCGCAGTGGAGTGGAGGGAGGGTGTATTAGTTCATTCTTGCATTGCTAAAAAGGAATACCTGAGACTGAGTAATTTATAAAGAAAAGAAGTTTAATTGGCTCACGGTTCTGCAGGCTGTACAGGAAGCACAGTGCTGGCACCTGCTCAGTTTTTTGGGGAGGCCTCAGGAAACTTGCAATCATGGTGGAAGACGATGGGGAAGCAGGCATGTCATACATGGCCGAAGCAGGAGCAAGAGAGAGCAAGGGGAAGTGCTGCACGCTTTAAATTACCACAGCTCGTGAGAACTCACTCACCATCATTGACAGTACCAAGGGGGATGGTGCTAAACCACTCACGAGAAACCACTCCCATAACCCAATCACCTCCCACCAGGCCCCACCTAAAGCACTGGGAATTACAATTCAACACGCGATTTGGTGGGAGCACAGATCCATATCAGAGGGAGGCTTTGATGTTAGAAGTCAGATTTGAGGCATCAGTGCCTCTGTCAATGCCGTTCTCCATACCTGTTGTCTATCACAGTGCCTGGCACACAGTAGGTACCCGGATGTGTTGGATGAGCTCGAGAACGGTCAGAAGAGTTACATTTTCTGGGCGTATCACTTTTCAGATTTTACATCTCATAGCCTCCATTCTGCCATGTCTAAAACCGAGATGCAGGCATGTGTTGCAGAGGACTATGGGGAAGGAGATGCGATCAGGTGCCTCATGTTCCCGCCACAGAGGAGGCATTGGATAAATGGGAGCTATTATCGTTACTGAGCGGCAAGGTTCATTTGTGGAAGTGTGGTTCTGTTGATGCTGTTTAGTTGCTCAGAGCCTGCATTGTGTCCTCAGGGCCACTAGATTCACTGTGGTGTCTCTGAAGCCCTTAGCAGGATCCAGGGCGACCTCCACAATCACCCCAAAAGTTTGCTCACCTCCTGCCTTTGTTTGCACGTGGGAGTGACATCTTCAACACCACCCTGCCTGAGGTCCTAAGCACAGTGGAATACACAGTTGGTGCTCAGCAGATGCTGGGAAGTGCGTGAATTCATGCTCTCAATCGGGTCCTCAAGCCCCCCTTTAATGCCATAATGAAAAAACAAAGGTTTGCAATGGGAAATAGAAAATAATGCTTTTGCAGTGCTTGAAACTAAACATGACTGAATTTTAAAAATAGATAATTTTTTAAAATATGCATCTTCAATTTTTTAAGAAAAAATAGAAATTAAATGAGGGAGAATAGTTGTGAACTCCAGAAGGATATGTCTGGATTCTTGGAAGCTAGTTTTACCTCGCATTTTGCAGTTTCTAAGTTTAGTTCAGAGGTTGATAATGATAGCAACAACATTGATGACACTGATTCTCTGACCTCTTGGCTGAGAAAGGGCCTTGTCTGGGCTCATCACATGCATTTTCTCATCAGTCCTTGCAGCCCTCTCTAAGGGATCCCCACCCTCTAAGTAGAGCACTGTTACAAGAAGTGCTGCACAACTTTTCTTCTTATGCATTAGGGTGGGAGAGAAGGAAAGAAATCCATGTGCCTAACAAGCACTGGGTTAGGTGAGGAGTCAGGGGATAACAGGCAATAAAGTTGAGAATTGGAGAATTGATGAAATTACACACAGTGAAAGACAGAAAGTACTAGAACACACCAGGTTTGCAATCCCCCTTGGTAGGTGGAGGGAAGTGAGGGTGGTGGAGTTTGAGAAAACACTGAGATTTGCAGTTACCCAATCTGCTCACTAGGTGGTACCATCTTCCTAGGACAGCTTGGTTGCCAACTGCCAGGTTGGAGTTGGGTGGGGTGGGGTGGGGGTGGGGGAACAACCTCCTGGGGAGGGGCAAGGGTGGGTTTAGGTGCCTGGCAGCTGATGGTGGGATATTTAAAGTGCAGGATGACCCTAAACTGTGTGGCAGTCTGTAATTTCCCTTTGGCCTTACTTAGATAATATGTCATAATGTGTGAAGACACACATGTATGACACAGGAGAACATTTGATTTAATACAGTGTCTAGCTTGCAGTCTCAAATGTAAACACTTAGGCCTTCTCAATCAGTAGGAGACCTGATCAGCATCCAAGTGAATAAAAAATAGGCCAAAGACATTTTAGACACCGTCTTGTTGACAATGAACTCTTACCACTCAAGGCTTAGTAAATATACTTAAGTGTTTATGAAAATGAATACACTAAACTTATGAAAATGGTTTATTACAGAAACTAGAAGAAAAAGTTAGAAAATAGATGCATACTTTTAGTAACACCCAAGAAGACACAATCTCTATAAAGACAGGACAGAAAGTCAGAAGGAAAAAAAATGCTGAAATGAAAAGTAAGAAAAGAATAAACACTTACATGGAGATTGCTATACACCAAACACTGGAGTTCATGTATATTAACTTATTCAGTCTTTGCAATAATCATGTAAAGTGAAAACCATTATTATCCTTATATCTCAGATGATAAAATTGAGATAGAGTTAGAGATAGAGATAGAGATAGGAATTTAATGTGGTTCAATAATTTGACAGTCTGTAAGGATCCACTTAGCCTCTTCACCCTTGCGTTTCCTTCTTCGGACAGACCTGTTTTGGCATCTTCCTTAGTGCTGGAAGATCCTGGATGCAGAGTGCAGACATGGAATAAGATTGTATTGCCTGGAACACTGGGAGAAGCACCTGCGTTCACTGACTTGCTGACCAGCAACCCATTGATGAGAGCAGAGCTTTTCCTTTCCGAAGCCTAGAGTGTGGTTTCCTGAAAGTCAGCAGTGGCAATGACACACATGTGCATTTGCAGTTCTGTGCCCCCTTTGCCTTTCTGAACTGTTCAGAAGGAGTACATTTGGGACCTGCACAGACTTTTTAAGGTTTGATGTGGTAACTCTGAGGAGCCAGAGGATCCCACACAAGGGGGGTGTCATTAAAATTTATTGATTCCCGATCATGAGGGTGTGCAAGCGGGGTGTCAGCCTCTTCAGAAGGAAGCTTCCAAAACTGCGTGCTCCCTGTCCTTCAGCCTCTGATAGAGCCCACGTGGGAGCATCCTTTTGGTAGAACAGGGGTGGGAGCCAGTGGCCTCTGACCTGAGACCCCAGGACGGACACACCAGGAAAATGTCCCCCAGGTAAACCCATTTGCCAAAGACTTTGCTTCTAAGTTTAGCAATTTTTAAAAAAATATAAATAAACAGGTCTTGGCCGGGTGCGGTGGCTCCCAGCACTTTGGGAAGCTGAGGTGGGTAGAATACCTGACATCAGGAGTTTGAGACCATCTTGCCAACATGGCAAAACCCCATCTCTACTAAAAATACAAAAATTAGCCGGATGTGGTGGCATGTGCCTGTATTCCCAGCTACTTGGGAGGCTGAAGCAGGAGAATCGCTTGCACTTGGGAGGAGGAGCTTGCAGTGAGCCAAGATCGCGCCACTGCACTCCAGCCTGGGTGACAGAGCAAGACTCCATCTCAAAAATAAATAAATAAATAAATAGGTCTTTGTTAGAGAAAGAGTACCTACGGAAAAGGTATTTTCTTTCTCCTTGGAAATTTCAGTTTAATGGGATGTAATAATCGGAAATATGTAGTTGATCATTATTCCCAGCTCCTGACACGGTTTCTAAAACTCTTGAATTTCCTGAGTGATGGGTGAGAGGGACATCTTTTGTTATTCTTCACAATCACCTTTCAACCATCCTGAGTTTATGCTAATGATGTGACTCCTGGTGGGCCCCCATAGAGCTTCAGGGTAGGGCTGGTTGCCAGAGGAACATCCCTGTGAGTAGAGGGCAGGAACTTTCAGCCCCACCCCCTAATCTCCAAGCAGGGAAGGGGCTGGAGATGGAGCCCCATCACCAAGGGCCAGTGATCTAACCAGTCTTGCCCACGTAATCTAACCTCCATAAAACCCCTAAGTAGTGGGGTTCCAAGAACTCCTGGATTGGGGAACATGGGGAGGTGCTGGGAGGAGGTGGTGTCCTCAGAGAGGGCGTGGAAGCTCGGCGCCACCCTGGACCCCTCTCCACGCATCCCTTCCCAAGGTGTGTCCTTTATGATGAACTAGTCCTAGGAAGTAGAGTGCTTTCCTGAGTTCTATAAGCTGTTTTAGCAAATTATCACACCTGAGTAGAAGGTCTGGGAGGCCTGGGACATGCGATTCGCGTCGTAGGCAAAGGCAGTCTTTTAGGACTGAATCTCACCCTGTGGGGTCTGCACCCACTCTGGGTAGTTAGTATATGAATTGTGTTGAATCACTGGACACCCAGTTGGCTTTGGAGAGTTGGAGGACTGGCCGGCATAATAAAAAAAAAAAAAGAAAGAAAGAAATACTGCAAACATTCGGTGTCAGAGGTGCAGTGAGTTTTAACTCTTTCAGACAAGGGGGTGTAGAATAAGCAAAGGTTAAAAGCCGGTAATATTCCAAATCTGTTTATAGCGTTGGGGCTTTGAAGTCACTCCAGGAAGGAATCCTGCTGCTTCCACGTCCTGCTGTCAGCTGTGGGTAGCATCCTTGGCTTCTCTGGAACTCCATGTCCTCCTCTGTAAGTGGAGGGAAGTCACACATACCCTACAACGTCGTGGTCAACACGCCGAATATGCACAAAGTGGCTACTGCTCTGGTTGTTCTAATTATTGTGTGTTTATCATATGGATAGCTAGGAACATATCCCATAGCAGAAATCATATTCAAATGCTCAAGGAGCTCAATCAAGACCAAAAGAAGAGATTCTTGTGATCAGGGCCTGGCTTCTGGTGAGGGCTCCCTTCATGGCTTGTAAACACGTATCTTCTCACTGTGCCCTCACATTGCCTTTTCCCTGTGTGAGTGCAGGGAAGGAGAGAGAGAGAGAGGCAGGGGGGAGACGGAGAGAGAGAGAGATCTCTTCCTTTTCTTAGAAGGACATAGGACATTAATACGGTTGGATCAGGGCCCCAACATTTTAATCTCATTTAACCTTAACTTCTCCCTTACTCCAAATACAGAAACACTGGAGGTTAGAGGTGCCACATGTACTTTTTAGGAGACACAAATATTTAGTCCATGGAACCCTCTTAAAAGCTTCCATTATGACAGTTCAGAAATTCCAGGTTGCCTTCCTTAACACTACCTACAAAAATTAACTGCAGATGGATTAAAGACTTAAATGTAAAACCCAAAACTATAAAAAAAGAAAAAAAAAAAACGCTGGAAGACAGCCTTGACAATACCATTCTGGACATAGGAATGGGCAATGATTTTCCATGACGAAGATGCCAAAAGCAGTTGCAACAAAAACAGAAATTGACAAAAGGAATCTAATTAAACTAAAGAGCTTCTGTGCAGCAAAAGAAACTGTCAACAGAGTAAACAGGCAACCTACAGAATGAGAGACCATTTTTGCAAACTATGCATCTGACACAGGTCTAATATCCAGCATCTGTAAGAAACTCAAACACATTTACAAACAAAACAACCCCATTAAAAAGTGAGTGGACATCAACAGTCACTTTTCAAAAGAAGACGTACATGCAGCCAACAGGCATATGAAAAAGAGCTCAACATCACTTATCATTAAAGAAATGCAAATCAAAACCACAATGAGATAGCATCTAAGACCAGTCAGAATGGTGATTATTAAAAAGTCAAAAAATAACAGGTGCTGGTGAAGTTATGGAAAAAAAGGAACACATACACTGCTGGGAGTGTAAATTAGTTAAACCATTGTGGAAAACAGTGAAATGTTTCCTCAAAAAGCTAAAAACAGAAGTACCATTTGACCAGCAATCCCATTACTGGGTATATACCTAAAGGAATATAAATTGTTCTATCCTGAAGACACATGTGTGTGTATGTTCATTGTAGCACTCTTCACAAAAGCAAAGACATGGAACCAACCTAAATGCCCATCAATGGTTAGACTGGCTAAGAAAAGTGTGGTACTTATACACTATGGAATACTATGCAGCCATAAAAAAGGAAGAGATCTTGCCCTTTGTGGAAACATGGAGGGAACTGGAGGCCATTACCCTTGGCAAACTAACACAAGAAAAGGAAACCAAATACTTCATTTTCTCACTTGTAAGTGGGAACTAAATGTTGAGAACACGTGGACACATAGAGGGGAACAACACACACTGGGACCTATTGGAGTGGGGAGGATGGGAGGAGGGAGAGAATCAGGAAAACTAACTAACGGGTACTAGGCTTAATACTTGGGTGATGAAATAATCTGTACAACAAACCCCCGTGACACAAGTTTATCTATATAATAAACCTGCACGTGTACTCCCAAATTTAAAATAAAAGTTAGCAAAGGCTGGGCAGGGTGGTTCATGCCGGTAAAACCAGCAATTCGGGAGGCCAAGGCAGGTGAATCACCTGAGGTCAGGAGTTTGAGACCAGTCTAGCCAACATAGGGAAACCCCATCCTACTAAAAATAGAAAAATTAGCCAGGCATGGTGGTGCGCACCTGTAATCCCAGCTACTCGGGAGGCTGAGGCAGGAGGATCTCTTGAACCCGGGAGGCAGAGGTTGCAGTTAGCAGAGATCACACGACTGCACTCCAGACCGGGTGACCGAGCGAGACTCCATCTCAAAAATAAAAGAAAGAAAAAAGAAAAAAAGAATTTCCAAGACAAAAAGAATTTTTACAAATGTATATTTTAAACAGTATCAATCCTAGGAAAGAACAAAAATCAACTTAAAGTTAGGCTGTACTGTGAACCCCTTGACAGTCAGCCCAGAAGGTTTCCAATATATGCCCCTTAGCATGTTCCTTTCTTTAAGACTTAAAAATCAGATGCACCCTTATTTGAATGCAGTGAGTGGTCATGAAATAAAATCTTCTCTGGATTAGGAAGACCCTTGACTGCACTTTGCAATCATTAGGCAGCTTCGTGACATCTCTACACATTTATTCAACAGGACAAATGCTTGTGGTCAATCACGTATATTTTCCTTCCAATCAGAGAGTCTTCATCTTGAAATCCCAGTGCCTACTAGCTTAATGGGATCCTTTACAGCATGCTTCCACTGGGGTGTTCCAGGAAGAGACATGGCTGGGAACCTGTCCCATGCTCTGATGGCCAGGCTGCTTGAAGCTGAGCTCCCATATCCATGGCCAAATGCCCTACAGCAGTCCTGGAGGCCAGACTCTGAAGTCCTGTGGAAGTCCTTCCTCCAGCAGGAGGCTTAGGGCCCAGATGGGAGATGCCCTTGTCCCCTGCAGTCAGGTGGCTACTGGTCCCGATCTGTGAAGAGAAAAGAAGTTGTAATCCCAGGGCCACAGGCATTGGGCATCAGCATCTTATTGGATAAGCAGGTTTAACAGCAGGCAGCTAACATCTCATCAAGTAATCTTGGCCTGTGTCCAGTATCCACTGTGAATTAGGAAGGATTTTAAACAGTATTTTCAGAAAAAGGCAATGTAACATTTATACAGAAATGTAGGAAAAAAAATTCGGAAGTTTCCAGGGAAAAGTATCTAAAGTTCATGTGGTGCGTTTGCTGATCTTAAGGCCACGGAAGGGGAAGAAATGAGATCAAGAAAATCATCATTGAAAAACGACGATTTAAAGTTGTTCAACAAGATTCCTTCAAGTAGAACTGTTGAAATTTCACTCCTCTATTAAGATATAAAAAACAATATTCAAATAGACATTTGTCAAAAGTAATGTGAACATTTTTCAGCAGAAATTCTCATTTACAGACACAGACCTTCATAAAAATATAAAACTTGAGAAATGTGACTTGGGCACTTCTACAAAGTCCGCCATGTTGATTTTCTGCAATATGTGTAACAGGATATGCATGGTTACGGTCTGTTGTGACTAATGCACTCCCCTCACTGGGTAATCTCACACCGGCGATGTGCTGAGATGTTGAATAATTGGGAAATAAGAGCCGGACTGAGATTCCATTTCCCTCAACTTATACATACAAGGTGACTCTCACCCAGGGTTCGTGGTCACGACAATGGAAACCAACTCTGGCTAACTCAAGCAAAGAAAGAATACCAGAGCCGGGGATTGCCAGCTCAGAGAGTCGGTGGGTAAACTGGAGGACCCCTGAGAAACACAGGCAGAACCAAGGGAGGGAGGAGCAGAGATCACTGACAAGGGGGTACACACCACCCCCTTGCTGGGTGCTCCCGTAGCCCCAGTGGGCAAGCCTCAGAGTGCCAAGCAATTCTGAGATTCTCCTTCAAAATGCAAGGACTTGGGTGGGAGGCTCACTTGCCAAATCTCTGGCTTCCAGTGAGTAGGAGGAGGAAAGGTAACCCTGTTTGACTTCCACTGGGGAGGGCAAAGGATATCATGTCCTTTAACACTACACACAATGAGGAATTCCATGCAAAGAGGGAAAGGGCTTGCTTGATAGATGACAGGACATAAAAAAAAGACAAATGTTCCCTGGAAGAATTTCATCACACAGGAACTTGAAAATACTTTCATAAAAAAGATTAGCTGAAAAGAAACTTTCACAACAAACTGCATTATGTACATTCTGCATATCCTGTAATTTAGATGTTCAAACAACTGATGCTATTCAGTTACAATGCCAAGACGCTCGTGGTCTACCAGTTGTATACTTTGGCAGGAGGGCTGAACACAGATTGGAGACTGGAAGATTCCATCCCACCAGAATGTCTAATAGGGTGTTCATGCTGTGAGAGCAAAAGATAAGGACGTAGGGGAGAGCTGTGGAAGGAAGGCTGGCGTCTAGGGTGACAGCACAAAGACTGTTACCAGCCAAGAAAAGGGTTTAAAATGCAAAATCGTCCCCACACTAACCCAGGCTTAAAACCATGTGCTTAAGGAATGTGTGTGCTTCATGCAAACTAAACAGAACAGAGAGAAGCAGGTCAGGAGGGCGGAGCTCTTTGGGGGACTGTGGAGAGAGACTGCTGGGCCTGCACACTTGATGGAGGCTGGGAGGAAGCTTTCTCTCCAGCAGAGACAAGACGAGCTCTAGAGGCTCCAGGGTGAGGAGCTGCCTGGCCAGGAACCAGGGGAGACGCTGATGCTCGCCAGCCAGGGAACGATGGGGAGCAGGTGCTAGTGGCACTGACAACTCCACCACAATACAGCAATGGCATCAAAACTACTGCATTTCAAAAAAAAATGGAATCAGATCATCTTTTAGGGTGCAGTTGCTGGATGCAAGGTCAGGGTTGCTGAGCATCTGTGAAAGCAAGTGTGGGTGCATGTGGAGGCAGCCACATCCAGGGTGGGCTCCACAGAATTATGCAGATTGTCCACCTGGGTTCTACACTCACTGATTAAAGCCTTACGCTTGACAGGGACCTCATAAGCATAGCCATCATAATGGGCCACAGGAGTGGTTAGGTTTGAAGAAGTATGGGGTGGTGGCTGGAATACAGATTTTGCGGGTAATGGCAACTCCCATAGGTGACCAAGACATTGCAACCAGCTTCCTGATACTCCTGGGGGAGGAGTGACAAGCAGAAGGTTGCAGGGGAGCCTCTGATGAAAGACACAGAGAGAGGCCAGACGAGGCGGCTCATGCCTGTAATCCCAGCACTTTGGGAGTCCAAGGTGGGTAGATCGCCTCAGATCAGGAGTTCGAGACCAGCCTGGCTAACGTGGTGAAACCCCGTCTCTACCAAAACCACAAAAATTAGCTGGGTGTGGTGGCGTGCATCTGTAGTCCCAGCTACTCTGGAGGCTGAGGCAGGAGAATCACTTGAACCTGGGAGGTGGAGGTTGCAGTGAGCCAAGATTGTGCCACTGAACTCCATCCTGGGCAAGACTCCATTGAAAGAAAGAAAGGAAGGAAGGAGGGAGGGATGGAGGGATGGAGGGAAGGAAGGAAGGAAAGAAGGAAGGAAGGAAGAAAGGAAGGAAGGAAGGAAGAAAGGAAGGAAGGAAGGAAGGAAGGAAGAAAGAAAGAAAGAAAGAAAGAAAGAAAGAAAGAAAGAAAGAAAGAAAGGAAGGCACAGGGAGGAGGAAGGACCCACTCGGGGTTCCCAGCCACAGCTCACTTCAAGGTCTGGGGATACCCTTGGCATCCCATGGGCTCTGTTTTCATATCTACAAAACGCAGAGCTTGGGATAGACACCCTGAGTTCTCTCCCACTCTGCATTATTAAGGGTCCTGCTTGGGAGTTTCCCTCAGGGCTAGCCCAGGTGCTGCAATCCATCTTCCCTCCTAACAAACCAAGCGGCACCTCTGTAAACTGCAGTGCGAGATGGTCTCCCATTCTGGGAAGTCAGAGTGAGACAACGGGATCAGGGAAGGTAAGGCAACTCCCTTGTCTGAGGCCTCCACAAATGTATATGTACACGCACTCACACACACACACACACAAACATCTGTTGGGCTGATTTAAGAGTAGTATTGACTGAAGAACTAGGTAGGTTTCCCCACACTTGGCCAGACTCTGGAATTCATGGAGAAGATCAGGTATTCGTAAATCATAAAGGATGGTCAGGACGATTGAATCAGACTCCATCAGGCTTCTCAGGGATGGAATCAGTAGATGATGTTGGCTTTGAATCCTCAGTATTCTGATCTTGTCAGGAACTGGCAGCCACTCCCACTAACAGGGCATCAAGTGGGACACTCACATCTAAATGTAGGACAGCCGGCTGTTGGATTTGTCAAGGGCTGAGGCATAAACACCCATCTTCTTCTCTCTCAATCTCAAGACCAGTCAAGAAATAAGACAGAAGATGGAAATAAATCATCACTTTTATTACTGATGAAGTTCATTAGAAAAGGGGCACTGGAATACTAGCCACAGGGATTTTCCAATGCTTCTCCCCTTAAATAGACCAACCACAAGCCTCATGTGGGGCTACGGACCCAGGACAACGTGGTAAAGAGACAAACAACTCACTGCCTTGAGGCTCAGAAGGAGGTGGACAGGAAGTGCTCAGCGTGCTCAGCAGATCGGGATTGGATCCTCTCCCCAAATTCATGAGTGAGTGAAATCCTCCCCATTGAGAATCAGCTGAGGTGGGGAGAAAGGCTGGCAGAGTCACTCTTTTGGAAGGTACAGCCAGGGAGGTGAAGTTCCTGCTTTGCCTGCCTTTCAAAGGATGAATTTTGCAGACAGATAATGAATTTCAGGGTCTCTGTAAAAATGTGTAGAGATTATCTAGTATATGAAAATCACCCAGCAAAGTGCATGGCACATAGGAAGTACTAAAAAAAAATTAGCTATCCGATGATCTTTGTTATTTTAAAAGATTTCAGTTTCATTGCATTGCTTCAATTCTATTGGTTTACACTTGTTAACTCTAAACAGCAACCACATTGTCTATCATTCTTAGGATTGGAATTTGTGGAAATTAAATAGATATCATATTGCAATTTTCTAAAAAGTGATTTAAAATAGAGATAAAATGTAAGACAATATATGATGTCATTTTTAGGGTAAATATTGAGAACCTGGTCTCATTTTCTGCATAATCCCCAGGAAATCAAATTTCCCCAGGTGGACAGCTAACAGAAGGAAATGCTGGGGGTTCGGCTGTGCCAGGAGAAAACTTCAAGTCAAGTCATACTTTTGTAACGTGCATATGTTTGTTTTTGCTCTCTAGTCCAGGAGCATTATTAGCGATCATTTTAAAAATTCAGCTTTTAGCAATTTTATCATTCTGTTTCTTATCAATAAGAAAGATAGCAGCAGTTCTCTTAATTCTAGCATAAGTGTAGCTATTATCTCTTCAAGACTTAAGAGTATTCGGGGATCAACAAAAGTGGGGTACCCAAGGGGTGGCTGTCAAGGGCATTTCAAAGGGGTTACATGGACACCTCTTTAAAAATGCATTGTACTGGACCTTCCCCAAAATGGACAAGGCTTCTGATATTAGTCTTAGGCATATTCTCATTGTTCCTGAACTAGATGGGAACAAATTCAACAGTGGAGAAGTCGCCTGTATTATTGTAAATAATTAAACAGAAGAATTTACGAGTAAAAGAAGAGAATGAGGAGAGCTCAGAAAAGTAAGAAAGCGGCTCCTGCTTAGTTATTTCCCTTCCTGACCTCAGCTGGCAGCTGCTGTCATCAGCAGGGACAATAGCTTTCTCGGTGCTTTCCATCTGACCCCACAGATTTTCATATATATTTAATGCCCCTCTATGTCCAAGATCATATAAAAATTTTGAATTTCTTTTTTCCTTCATTAGAAGAACAAAGAAAATAATTGAATAACAAAGTAGTTAAACAAAAATTTAAATTGGCTGATTGCCATTGCAAGGATGATCTCTTTCCCTACTTTTTTAAAAAGCTCAAACTTCAGGCAGAGATGACACAAATGACTGGACTCTTCCTCCAGTCCCAGGGTCTTGGATCCTGAGTCAGAGGCTGAGCCACGGGCAAAGGTTGGTGATGAAGGCCAGAGAGGCCACTCTGCTGGTGTGTCAGAGCTGACTCATGGTGCCTGGATCCATGGGCCGTTTCTGATCCCCGGGGAACCATCCTGAAGGTCTCCTCTACTGCTGGCGTGGCTGGATCCCTGCCAGCCTCGCTGGACGCAGCAGTAGCCACAGTGCCCCTCAGATTTGATCGGGGGGGAAGTTATTGAAAGTTGATAACATCTACTTTCCCCACTCTGGTCTCAGCCCTGAAGATGGACACAGACCTTCTTCCTGATCAAGCTTTGGTCGGGCCATATTTTCACTGGGCCTGGTCCTCCAGCCTGCTGGGCGCAGGTGCGGCAGGAATCCGGCTGAGCCACTCCAGCAAGAATCTGCTGTCCTGGATGCTTCCTCTTAGGAATTTCCTATCCTCTGACCCCAACCGTGCTTCTTCACTATGAATTCACACTTGACTGTGCTGTATTTAGAATTGAGCCCAGTTTTATTCTGTGGTCTCTGTTCCCCTATTGCAATAGTTTCTGAATCAAATCTGCTTTTTTTGCTTTAACTGTTTCACCAGCTCTGGTTGTCTTTAACAAGACCAGGCCTTAATATTCATTCAACAACCAGTGGGTGCCTTGGACCTCTCTCAACACGTTCTCATGCAACATCGAATTTCAATGGCCTCATGGTGAAAATCCCCAGATCACACCTGGGTGACTTGATCATACTCCTCTGGGGAGCGCCATTCCTGGTCCTCATGAAGGATCCCCCTACAGGCTCAGCCTCCTGGCGGAGGGATGTGCTGCCTTGGCTTTTGTCTTTATTTTGTTTTGTGTTCTGTTAGCGGTAGTTACATTTACCTTTAAATAGCAAAGCAAAAATGAAAGCTCAGCTCATCTACTTTCTCTCTGTACTTCAGGGCAATCTTTCCTGAAGGTGGCCCAGGAAGCATGATCTGGGCCTGTTCTGGCAACTTCTCCTCCGTGGGCTGAGACTGAGATAAAATAGCCTGCCCAGCAAGTTCTTTCACTCCACAGCTTGGCATGTGGTGGCTTCACCCAGGGTCTTAACTCTCAGAAAAGCAAACGCTGATTCTACACATTCCCAGCCATTCCACACCATGGGCCATTGCTGCCCCTCCCTCATTCTAGAAAATCTTCTCAACCCTGTCCCTCCACTCCTCTTAGCACCTGGAATTGGGGATGTTTGCTGTGAGGAAGGATTGTTTTGAGAGAACCCTTGATTCTTTCAGGAAATGTTCATGTCCTGATATACTCTTTGATGAATAGAATCCTACCATTTTACTTTTTCAGTTATTATTTCAAACTAATTTTAGACTTACAGAAAAGTTATAAAAATAGTACAAAGTCCTGTATGCCTCTCACCGAGCTTCCTCTGATGCGAACACCTTGCACAGCCAGAATGCAATGATCAAAGTCAGGATTACAACAGTGGAAAACCACTATTAATTAAGGCAGAGTGGGGAGGCCAGGCAGACATCACAGTAGTGGGATGGATGGATGAACACCATGAGACCCTCGATCCACTGCACTGAGGACACAGCTCCATTTCCATGCTATTCTTGCCATAAATTCATAATGCCATTCTAATAATGAAAAAATACTAGACAAGCTCACATTGAGGAACATGCTACAAATAATTGACCAGCTATGTTAAGAACACAAAAGAAAAGAGGGTTAGTTTGCTGGGACTGCCAAAACTAAGTACCACAGACTGGATGGCTTACACCGAAGAAATTTATTTTCTCACAGTTCTGGAGGCTGGAAGTCCAAGATCTGGGTACTGGCAGGGCTGGTTTCTGGTGAGGCCTCTCACCATGGCTTGCAGACAGCTGCCTTCTTGCTGTGTCATCATCTGGCCTTTGTTCTGTGCCTGTACATTCCTGGCTTCTCTTTATGTGTTCAAATTCCCTCTTTTTATAAGAATACCAGTCTTATCAGATTAAGACCCATTCCAACAACCTCAGCTGGACCTGTAACCTCTGCTGGTACTTCTGTAAAGATCCTATTCCAAATAAGATCACATTCTGAAGTACTTGGGATTAGACTTCAACAGAGGAGTTTTATGGGTACACAACTTGGGCCATCACAGGTGGTAGCAACTGAATGTGGCATGGGATCCTGGACTGAGTCCTGAAGCAGAAAAAGGAAAGGACATCAGTGGAAATACTGATACAATTCACATTCTCATGTTTTCTTTCTGTTTTTTTTTTGAGATGGAGTGTTGCTCTGTTGCCCAGGCTGGATTGCAGTGGCATAGTCTCGGCTCACTGCAACCTCCGCCTCCCAGGTGCAAGTGATTCTCCTGCCTCAGCCTCCCAAGTAGCTGGGACTACAGGTGCACATCACCACGCCCAGCTAATTTTTGTATTTTTAGTAGAGATGGGGTTTCACTATGTTGGCCAGGCTGGTCTTGAACTCCTGACCTTGAGATCCACCCACCTTGGCCTCCCAAAGTGCTGGGATTACAAGCATGAGCCACCGCCCCCGGCCTACATTCTCATGTTTTCAAGTCGATAACACTTTGATATTGTCTATAGTATATTGCTTAAGAAAACTTATTCACAAAGAATTGGCCAAATGTATCAGTCAGTTAACATTTTATATATATTAAACATACAAAGCTTAAGAGTACTAATTATTAAAAACATTTATGTAGAAATTTTTTCAAAAGGGAAATGAAAGATTGCAGATATTTATAGAAATATTTGGTGGCTTTTTGATTCTAGATATTTATGGAAATATTTGGTGGCTTTTTGATTGCAGATATTTATAGAAATATTTTGTGGCTTTTTCAGAATCCGCTCAAAAGGGATTTACTACCATAAACTAGAATATATTATTGTTAGTTTAAAAAAAGATAAAATATATTCTGCATTCTACCTTGTAGAAGAAAAAAAGAAAAATGGAGAGAGCTAGAGAAAAATGGCTGCCCAGTGCTGATTGTTGCCTGAGGTTATGGAAACACAATGAGCTTGGATGCAGGAGCACTTTACAGAGCAGGGAGGACATGCCTGGGCTTTGTTGCAAACAAGTCTCTAGGAAAGTAGCATGAAGCTGTTATGGTCAACCAACAGGCATCATTCCTGGCTGTGACCAAGTTCTCATGGCTACAAATAGAAAACCCACTTTTTGTAATGTTGGAGTAACAATTTTGTCTTGATGTTAAAGCAACTAATATCCATTGTCAACAAAGCAAATTATCAAACAAAGAAACTTAAAAAACAAACATTCCTGATTTTATAACCCCCAGATAATCTCTGTAAAGCCCTAAATTATACGAGGTTTCCTTCAGACTTTTTATTTTGTTTCTATCTACCTAACATGATTTGGCTGTGTCCCCACCCAAATCTCACCTTGAATTGTAGCTCCCATAATTCCCACATGTCATGGGAGGGACCTGGGGGGAGGGAACTGAATCATGGAGGTGGGTTTTTCCGGTGCTGTTCTTGTGACAGTGAATAAGTCTCACAAGATCTGATGGTTTTATAACGGGGTGTCCCCTGCAGAAGCTCTCTGCCTGCTGCCATGTAAGGTGTAACTTGCTCTTGCTTGCCTTCCATCATGATTGTGAGGCCTCCCCAACCACGTGGAACTGTGAGTCCATTAAACCTCTTTGTTTAATAATTACCAAGTCTCAGGTATGTCTTTATTAGCATCATGAGAACAGACTAATACACTATCCTTACGCATTTTACTAAAATGGGATCATAATATTTAGTAAGTTTTACTATGACAACATATTATGAGCATATCTCCGTGTGAAATAAAGATCTGTGTTTTTATTTTAATGGCTACATTGAATTCCATTGTAATTCAATAATACTTTATTTAACCAAAACCCTATTTTTAATATCTAAGCTACTTCTGATTTGGCAGTACTGCAAGTATTGCTAAATTGGCCATCCTTTCCAAGTGTCCAGTGATTTACTGGGTGAATTCCTAGAAGTGAGATGGGTGTTAGGGAAGAAAATCTTTGAGGCTTTGATGTTGCCAAATTATTCTCCAGGAATCTTGTATTAATTTGTGTTCTCAACGAGTGTATAAAAGTGATTTATTTCCTATACCTTTTCCCACAATATATAAGATTATTTCTTAAACCTTGGCTAACCTGATGGTGAAAAATGTCGTTTCTGCTACATGTGCATCAATTTCAATCGAATCACAAGTGAAGAGCAAAGTCCTTTAAATATTTACTTGAAATTTATGTTTCTTCTTTGTAGATTATGCATGTCCTTTGTCAATTTTCCTGGACTTTTGCTTTTCCTTATTTATTCTTGGGTCCTTTATATATTGAGGGTATTAATTCACTGACGATCATGTGATTTGCAAATTCATTTTTCCCTAGTTTGCCAAATGGGCTAAGTCAGCCAATTATCATTTGCAATTCACATAAAGTATGAGTTCTCTTTAGTCCAGGTAAAACATGTAGAACATATTTGGTCACCCAAGCAGTGGCCATACATTGTAGTAGCATCTGAAATAGATCCGGCATAGACCAAGGGCTTTAGGGTAGAAAGAGCCACACCTGGGGGCTGCAGACCCAGGTTTCAATGCTGGCTGGGGATTCTCTCCTCTTCTTTATGGGAGTGCAAATAGTAGCCCCAATTCTTTTCTTTTCTTTTTTTTTTTTTTTTTTTGAGACAGAATCTCACTCTGTCACCCAGGCTGGAGTACAGTGGCACGATCTCAGCTCACTGCAAGCTCCACCTCCCGGGTTCACGCCATTCTCCTAACTCAGCCTCCCGAGTAGCTGGGACTACAAGCGCCTGCCACCACGACCGGCTAATTTTTTCTATTTTTTAGTAGAGATGGGGTTTCACCGTGTTAGCCAGGATGGTCTCAATCTCCTGATCTTGTGATCTGCCCCACTCGGCCTCCCAAAGTGCTGGGATTACAGACCTGAGCCACCGCGCCCGGCCAGTAGCCCCAGTTCTATAGCTTATGTCCCTCACCTGTCCATGGTGCCAAGGGACAACCTGAGCTGTCTCCCTGCAGGCTGCAGCTCTGATTGGCCAGGAGGCAACACCGCACTCAAAGTGGGGTTTGCAATCCATTCACATGCGCTTCCTCCTCACCTTGCCAGAGGACAGGATGACCAAGCTGCACAAGCTAAACAGACAAAGAATCACAAGATGTAGTCCCCAGTGCCATCCTCCTGTGAGGTGTGCTAGCAAGTGGGCTGGGAAAAATGCCTGCTTCCTTTTCGAGACTGTGGAATGCTGCTCTCTGGAGACTGGAGCCATGCTGCCATTCATTTCCTGAGGAGGTGGCCCAGCTAGGCCTAGGAGGTGTGCTAAGACGGCAGAAGGTCAGGTGCGCCCCACTGACTGGACCCCGGGATCAGCACTGGCCCTGGGGTCAGACGCGGTGGGGAGCTGCAAGCTTCCTGCAGGACCTGGGGAAGCTCCTGGGACTCCGATTTGAAAGTCTGGATGGTAATTGTCAGAGAAAGGAAACAGGGCTCATCCTGTTCAGAACTGAAGAGCCATGGAGAATTGGATGTTAGAATTTGAACACAAAAGATTTTCTTCATGACGGAGTGTGTTTCCTCAAAATAATAAAAGTGTAGACTCCCCCGTGCCCAGGCGGTCTAGACAGGAGGATGCGGGGCTCGCTGGATCCCCTCAGCCCTGCGTGGAGGTGTCATTCTGCATTATTATTCAAAGCATGTGATGAAGTGAAGTACTCACAGGAAGCCCGCGGGTGTCTGAGCGAGGGCCCTGCTCTCCAGGGCTGGCTCCTGCGAGGCTTCAGAGCTGCAGCAGGAGCAGACACGTGACAGCCTGACCCTGGCGCCCCATCCTTACACACAGCTCCCACACACAGATTTTGGTCGGGTTTGGAATAGCCGTTCATCTGCAGGTTATCATTCGTATTTCCCTGGGAGCTGCAGTTGAATCTCTTTTGTGGCTGTACCTTTGGCTGTTTGAATTCTTCCCCTCCTCGTTTTTCTTTGGTCTGTTGCCCTTATAAATATGCGACGACGTCGCTAGGCTGTTAGTCCTTTCCCTGCAAGTCTGGGTGTGTTGTGCCTTGTGTCTGTGTCTGGGCATCTGATCAGCTTTCTCACTGCACATCCCTCGAATGCGGGTCCTGGGTGTGTGGTGCCCGCTGTTGTGACGTCCCATTCGTGCGTGGGGCCGCACTTCTGCAGCCACCAGCTGTCCCAGGAGGGGCCAGGCATACACAGGCTGCAGGCCTGGCCGGATGTTATGGAGCTGCCTCAGTGGCCTCCCTTTTCCTGCTCCATGGGTGAGAATCCCTACAAATGAACTTAGAAACCAGCATGGCCTGATGTGGCCCTGAAAAGCATCTGCGGAGGTGCTCTGTTTGTTAGACGTGGTGGTTTGCGTGGAAAAGGATAGAACTTGCCACAGGAACCCGTTCAGAACTCAGGCCTTCTGCCGCTGCACCCACAGAGCTGCACCAGGCCAGGGAGTTGCACTGGGGCCCAGCCCATATACTGGGTTTTGCTACCCAGAGGGAGCAAGTGTTATGCATGACTAGGAACTGCATGCCTGAAGATTCCCCAGTCCTGCTGGCCAGGGGAGCCAAAAAAAAAAAAAAAAAAAAAAAAAGGAAAAACATGGAACGCTGCAGGTATGAGCAGGGTGAGGCAAAGGAGGGTGCAGAGTCTGGATTGCTCTGGATTGCTGCCTGGTGCAGGGGGCAGAGGCCCCCGACAGATCCTAAGATAAGCTCTACCCCTTCCTGCTTGGCTTTCCATTGGCCCTGGTGTTAAAATACGATCACTCCGTTTTCCGCCTCTATAGACTGAGGCTGTCTGCTGACTGCTTCTGCTTCCTAATATTCCACAAACGAGCCCAGCATTTTATGACGCTGCATTTAGAGCACCTTCGGACCCTCCACCAAACCCCAAACCTGCCTGGTTCCAATGGCCTCACCACCACCCTTGTGCCTCTGACCTCATCTGGTCTTCCAGTACACCCAGATCCTCTTGGAAACACCTCTTTCCCACTGAGTCCAAGTATTGAGGGTGGGGACACTTCATCATTGTTTGTAAAGTTGTAAAAGAAAAAAGGGACTTGCCCAGAAGTCAAACTTAATACAAGGTTTAGGAAGTTGTAGAAAGCGTCTGCCCAAAGGCCAAGATTCAAAGTGATCACGTTCATTTGCCCAAAGCATACAGCCCGGGGCCACTCCGTTCACCCACGCACAGTGACCACCGGCAGAAGCCGCGGGGAGAGCCTGCCGGCCCTCAACCCAAGGCTTCATGACTCCTACCAGCTGATGGAGGTGCCCAGCTCCAATTAGCAAAGGAGAGAAATAGCAACGGGTGTGGAATGCAAAGTTGTGTCTCTGTAGCCTACGATCTAAGTGCATGTGTCCTTCTATTATCCGTTATGCTAGTGCAAATGTGATTTTGGTGAAATAAAAGCAAACAAAGAGATGACTCTTTTATCTTTTTATTATCATCCTCAAAGCCATCGTTGTTTCAGGTAATTCTATTTTTTCAGAAGTAGAGCCAGTCTGTTTGAAGGTCATTGGCCTGACTCAATTTGTAAGTCGTTGCCAGCTTGAAGTAACTACAGAAGAGAGGGGATGCTCCCATTGTTTGCATCCTTTCTGGGTTCCCTGTGCCAAATCTTCTCCAGATACAACCTGTCAGGGAGAGACTTGCTCAAGCAACTTTCCCAGCCATGAGTGGTCCTTGGATAGGGCACTGAAAAGACATTTCCTGTGCTGTGTGGTGTAATAGGAGCTACAGATTTTACTCCAGCTATGAGCTGCACGAGAGGAAATTGGAATGCCCAGAGACAGCGCACAGTAATTAATCATCGTATGCCGAAGCCTGTCAAGTCCCTTTCTGGGGCTGACACTGCTGTCAATTACAGCCAGCCTGCCACCATCTGTAATTGTTTAAAATATCACCCGGTACCAGGATCCACGTTTTTAACACTTATGCCTCATTTACACCTCCCAAAGAACACTCTGTAAGAGAATCTGCTCAGCCGGGAGCGGTGGGGCTCGTGTCCACCTCTAAACAAAACATTACTGGCCGATGTGAACATTTAGCAAAATCTTTGAGCTGTGAAATATAATCCTAATAATATTACCTTCACTTCCAGTTGAAATTCTAACAGCAGGATTCAATTCTGGTCAAGAGTTAACCAAAAGTAAGAGTAGGTTGTTGCACCTCAATGCAAGGGTTGCAAATTAAAACAAGCATTGTGGAACAAAAAGGAGTTTCCATGCTTCAAAGAAAATCCCCACTGAAAATACATAGTCAGCCATGTTCTTTCTCAGCATTGCCCGTATGCCCTTTTTCATCTGAAGTTTGGCATTTGAACCTTATGTGGGTCTCTATGCTCAGTGTGGACCTCTAAGAAGGAAATACACAAGCGAGAGCCCCTCCCTGCCGCCGGGGGAGAGGGAGCAAAGTCGCTAGCACTGAAGAGTTAAGTTTTTCTAACCTTTTCTAAGTACACATGTAGAATTGATTTTGTTTATTTTATTGATCTATGAAATACATAGGGAATTTCTTAGCTAGAATAAATTTCATAAATTAATAAAAAGGGGAAGGACAAATCCCTTTTACAGAGAAATTCCAAATAATAAATGTAAATATCCTCCTCTTCAGGAAGTGGAGCTGCAGCTTCCCCCTCCCCTTTTATGGAGAAATTCCAAATAATAGATGTAAATATTCTTCTCTCCAGGAAATGGAGCTGCAGCTTCCCCCATCCGCCTCTCCTCTGTGAGCAGCCTCTGGGCTTTGTGATCTTTTCCAACAGAGTCTGGAAGGGAAGTCCAGTGACTGCCGGCAGCATCCCAGCCACCTGTCCATGGCTGCAGTGAACCGTGATGTCCAGGTGACATCACCAGAAGTGTCTGCGGAGGTCCTGCACAAAGTCCTATGTGATAAGAAGCCAACTCACCTCTGTGGTTTTCTTCTTCAAAACCTATAATCGCAGTCAAACCATGAGTAAACCTTAAATAAACTCAAATTGAGAGACAGTCTACAAAATACCCGACGAATGTCCTCCAGACCTTCAAAGGCATTTATGAAACACAAAGACGTGTGAGAAAGTGTCCCAGATTGAAGGAGGCCGAGGAGTTGTGAAGACTAAATGCAATGTGATGTCCTGGACCGGATGCTGGGTGGGAAAAGGGATGTTGGTGGAAAAACTGGTGAACACCACGTCAAGTCTGGATTTAGGTAATAGAATTAGACCAGCATTCACTTCGTAGTTTTGGTAAAGGTATCATAGTTACATGAGATGTGAACATCAGGGAAAGCACATGTGGGAACTCTTGAAACTCTATTTGCAAATGTCTATACATTTAAAATGATTTTTAAAAAGTTTGTTTAAAAAATTAGATTAAAAATAGTCTTCTAAAATACTGGGCCAGTGTAACAGAAACTGAATCATGCAAGCTTTTCTGCAATGTTCTGCCTGCTGCTGGTGACAGTTGTCCACTGAGCTCCTGGAATGCAGACATCTTTCCTGATTGACATATGTCCCATTTCAGCTCACAAAATGCTTTTTAAAGGCATGATTTCTGTTTCTTCTGAATGATACTCTATTCCATGTCATATGCTGCTAGTAATAATTTGTGGAGATTCAAGCCCTTTTATTTTTCTAGTTTCAACATCTGCAGGTGCAAAAGGAAACGAAATGGACAGTGAAAAATATCGCTAAGTATTTTTTCCTGTTGGAAAGCTACTTAAGAGTGTACCATATTTTCTTTATATTAATCTCTTTATTATGTTCATGAGGTATGTAATATGTAACCAGGGACCAAAGGATCTCCAGACAGCAGTCCTGCTTTTTGCACAAATACCCCCAAAGCATGTACTTATGAACCCGTTAGAAACATCTGGTGTTACTTGGTATAGACTGTCTACACTTTTGTTCTGCTTTTCTTGCATGAATGGAAGCAAACCTAGGGTCCAACTACACAAGCTCTTTGGTGCCATTTCCTTCACGAGTCACACAGAAGTGGGGGCTTCAGGCTGGCTGCAGTGGCTCACACCTATAACCCCAGCACTCTGGGAGGCCAGGACAGGTGCATCACTTGAACCCAGGAGTTTGAGACCAGCCTGGGCAACATGGTGAAACCCCATGTCTGCAAAAATTCAAAAAAAAAAAAAATAAGTTGGGGCCAGGGATGGGGGAGCAGGTGGCTTGTACCTATAGTCCCACCTATTCTGGAGGCTGGGGTGGGAGGATTGCTTGAGACTGGGAGGTCAAGTCTGCAGTGACTGAGGCACTGCATTCCAGCCTAGGTGACAGTATGAGACCCTGTCTCAAAAAAAAAAAAAAGTGGGGGCTTCACCCTAAGCCTTCCTCAGTTACACATGGATGGTTGCTCATGGTGAATTGTTATTTGATTTCCCCTCCTTTGTCCGGAAGTATGTGGGATGTTGAGAATTTCTCTCCCAGCATACCAACACAGAAAAGTCATATGGAAAAGCTGAAAGCCTTGAAGTCATTCCAGGTAATCTGGAGCCAAAGTTTTCAACCTGGCCTGAAAACCCCAAGAAAGAGGCTTCCAAGGGTAATGCTGCACAGATGGGCTTGAAGACACTGCTTTCGGGAATCCCAGCTTCCATGTCACCCTTTTCGCACATCAGAAAGGAAGGCTCTGTCTCACCACCAGGAACCTAGCAGTGGAGCCTGGTACTGTCCCAGGAGACTCTAGGACACCAAACGAGAGATCCAGGCTGAAAAGGTGACGGGGTAAAACAATATTAACAACACTTCTGCATGTCTGGTAGCTTCCAGCTCTTTCTAGTCATCAAATTTCAGGGAAGAATGAATCTAGTTGTCACATGACCATTGAGACTAATTTTTGATAGATCTCTATGTAATTTTTGGTCTATAAATCAGAGTTTCAGAAAACCAGAAGATATTTATATACCCAAATTACTTTTATTCACGTCTACTTATGTATGACCTCAATTATAACAACTACAGAATAAATAAATTTGAATCATGTTTCATTCTAGCCATAAGTCATATTATCTGGGAATATCTATTTTAGAGGATTTGCTCCCAATAGCATTCAATTTTTACATTTAGTAACTTAAATATATGAGGTATTTCTATTGTTTTATTCAATTTTTAACAATGTTTCCAATGATAATTGAATTCAGAAGAAAAGTTTACCAAAAATTATGAAAAAATAAAAATTTAATTTTATATGTATTTTTCTTGCAAAGAAGAGTGAATGATCAATGAAAAACTTTTTAAAAAGTACAGTAGCTAAAATTCACAGTTTTAACATACTGGAAATAAAAGCTAAAGAAAAGATGGGCACCATTTTTAACTATTATTAAAAGATTGCTATGTGTTGTTAAATAGATGTAGGTGGGTATCAATTCAGTGTCCTATTACAAATTCTAGATTTTTCACACACTTTTGAATAGATGAGGTTGGGTATCACATGACTATCAACCTTAAATTTCTTATTTATTTATTTATTTGTATTATTATTATACTTTAAGTTCTAGGGAACATGTGCACAACGTGCAGGTTTGTTACATAGGTATACATGTGCCATGTTGGTGTGCTGCACCCATTAACTCGTCATTTACATTAGGTATATCTCCTAATGCTATCCCTCCCCCCTCCCCCACCCCACAGCAGGCCCCAGTGTGTGATGTTCCCCACCCTGTGTCCAAGTGTTCTCATTGTTCAATTCTCACCTATGAGTGAGAACATGTGGTGTTTGGTTTTCTGTCCTTGTGATAGTTTGCTGAGAATGATGGTTTCCAGCTTCATCCACATCCCTACAAAGGACATGAACTCAACCTTTTTTGTGGCTGCATAGTATTCCATGGTGTATATGTGCCACATTTTCTTAATCCAGTCTATCATCGATGGACATTTGGTCAAACTTAAATTTCAAGGCTGCTGATTGGTTTTGGTAGTAGACGCTGGTGGGCATCCAATCAGTTAAAAGACTTATGTGATAATTTTGGCTTAAGATGCTAACATTTATAATTCGCCAAACAGTACATGCTTTGCAACTACTGAAATACAATGGAAAGTCGTAAATGTCAGCACAACCATGTATGTGGGAAGATGTAGTTGTTAAAAAACTATAGGCCAGGCGCGGTGGCTTACGCTTGTAATCCCAGCACCTTGGGAGGCCGAGGTGGGTGGACCACGAGGTCAGGAGATTGAGACCATCCTGGCTAACACAGTGAAACCCCGTCTCTAGTAAAAATACAAAAAATTAGCCGGGTGTGGTGGCACAGGCCTGTAGTCCCAGGAGGCTTAGGCAGGAGAATCACTTGAACATGGGAGATGGAAGTTGCAGTGAGCCGAGATCGCGCCACTGCACTCAAGCCTGGCAACAGAGTGAGACTCCATCTCAAAAAAAAAAAAAAAAAATTAGAGTAGCAGATGTGTTATGAGGGAAGTCGGCCCATGCTTCCGAAATGACCATGGCAGCACAAGGACAGAGTCTTCCCAGGGTCCCCAGGGGCCTCCTGCCTCCTTTATCTCTCCTCTCCCACTTTTCAGGCTGATGGGCAGGCCTAGCTTGTTCTCCAGGACAGCTGGGAGGGACTGGGCAGGACAAGGCCTCCTGGAGAGACAAAGGTCAACCAAGCCACTGTCCACAGCCCTTCTGTATCCACGGAGAGGCCCGACACCTGCATCTGGTGGGGGCTGGACTTGGTGTGGACACTGTCAGGACAGCAGTGGCTCCCTCAGAAGTTGCTGTGAGACACACGCGTATTCACCACCTTCCCAATCTATTTGTAACCAAGACTTCAAATAAGCCCAAGTCCATTTTGGTATTCCTTCCTCTTTCAATCCCATGAGCATTGGATGTGCTCCAGAAACTGTCAGAAATAGGATTTTGAAAACTTTTTAGCTTGCTTCCATTTTTATATTTCCACGGCACTTTACCAAGTTCTATCAATTTCACTCCCGACGTTTACACAAAGTGTGTGGGAGGTAATTTGTCCCGAATTCTCACAATTTCCCTTCTCCCCCTTTCTTTTTATAAGCAAAAACATTTATTTTCTGATTACCATTACTAATAATCCTATCATTGACTGGCTGCGTGATGACAACCTAGTTTCCTGGCAAGAGGTGGCACTAGAAACCAAGGGCAAGGGGCATTGTCATCATGGCTATGTGTTCCAGGGTGAGGACAGCACAGAGAGCCTGTGTGTGGAAATGTCACAGACGTGAGCCATGTTTCCTGGCCCTCCAACCTGCGATGTGTCCGCCCTGACCGTGCCCACCCAGCACGTGACGGAGGACAGGGGGCTCGACTGCCATGCCAGTGCTGAGATGGACGTGGGGCCCAGGCCTGCTGGACGAAAGCCTCCCGCCCAGCAGCCTTGCAAATCCTGCTGCCACCTGGAAATCCTCCAGCGAACCTCCCTGAATGCACTGGCGGAACCATGGCCTCGGGCCTGACTTGTTCTGAGCCTGCTTCCTGGGCGTCTCCCCACTGCGCAGGACTGCCGGTCAGCAGAAGGGGTTTGAGTGTTCTGTTGCAAGGCCAGGAAGCAGCATATCAGAGTGAACACATTGGCTGGGAGAGGGCTCCTGGGAGCTGTATTTCTAGAAAACTTCCGAGAAGTGAAGGAAAAGCCAGGCTGGGTGCCTGCAGTGGGTACAAGAATGCGTGCACAGGTCTCCCTGGCAAAGCCACCTTCCCAGGAGAAGACCCTGGGCCTCCTCACAAGACCCACCAACGAGTGTCAACAGTGGTGTGGGCCAGTCCTCCAGCCAAGACCTCTCTACGAAGCAAAAGCCCTCCGTGGGTTTGTTGTGATTACCAAGAGGCCTGAGCTGCAGTAAACACGGCCGGCGGCTTGACTGTGTGTGGATAACCAGTTCCTTTGGTCCTGAGCGATGCTCATCAGGAGCGTCAGCGTCCTCGATTCAGCGGTGCTAGTGCACCCAGGGCAGGGCAAGAGTCCTTCTCAGTGCTTTGAGCCAGCGCTCCACCCAGGCTCCTGCGAACCCCTGATCCAACCACACAGCCAGAACAAAGCAAGCTTTCTGCATCTGACACATGAACACCATCTGGTGAGAAAAGCCCTCAAATAATTGAATGTGATATTATAATTTTGGTGCTTTTATCCTGGCATGGAGGACTACTGAGCTTCCAGCTGCGCTTCACAGAGTCGCTCCATGGCTGTAGACCTTTGGACAGGTGTTATAAACACAATCATGGACAAACTGGGTTTATGTGCAGGAACACATGGCTGATGCGGCTGCTTATAAGTGATCATTCAGATCAATCCTTTTCCCCAAGCATTCCAAGCATTTCCCACAGCAGATGAAAAAGCACTCTCTGTTCAAGGTGGCCAGACACAGAATATAGCATTCAAATTTAAACAGTTGAAAAGGAATCTGTCTTCATGATATAGACGGCAAGTAGGTACTTGATAAAAAATAATCATCAATCAGTAGTCACTAATATGAACTCTTGAATAGTTTGTAAATAGGAGAGTTAAAAAATGTGCACATTAGCCACAGCAAAGGGAATATTCATGATCTATATTCCTCCAGAAGTGTGCGTATCTCACAGCTTTCAGGATCCCCATTTCCCAGGAATCATACAGTGTGGTCCCTGGAGCCCGGCTGCCTCATTTGCACAAGGGCATGTGGCCTCACGGTTGGTCTCTGGAGTCTTCACTGGTGCTCTTACTCTCACTGACAGGCTAAATCCCACCTTCTGTGGGAGTGGGGGGTATCTCAGACAATGGGATGCACCTTTGCCGTTAAGACTCGAGAGCCCCAGAACCCACTGGAGGGGACTTTCTCTTATTCAGCGGCCTCCTGCCACCTTGCCCTGGGGTGTCCTAATCCCGCCAAATGAGCCCAGCTAGGAGATGGCTTCGGTGAACACACCTTACAGCAGCCCTTCAATTGATCAGAATTTATGTATGGCTGTGTGTGCGTATTTTTTTTATTTTTTATTTTTTAAACATGTTCTCAACATCATGTGGACACGTTTCTTAATATAATATAGTACAACTTAAAAACATGACGTTTTCTAAAAGTGACGATTGTCTGAGAAAACCAACACTATCAATGCATTTTTCTGCTTATAACATTTAAAGCTTACGGATGATCCCACAGACCTGAAGGGTCCACATCATTCATGGGGTTATGATCATTCCATGTCAGATGCAGGAATGGGCAGGTAACAGAGGCCAGGCCTCTGGTCAGCAGCTGAGGCCCCAAGGGCAGTTGGCACCAGCATACTGAGGCGCTGGAACCCCAGTACAACTGTAGGTCTCGGAGGTCGTATTTCTGTTCTTCTCATGCACACTTGGGCAAATACCCCAGAGGGAAATGTTAAGGGGATAAGCACAGAGAGGCATGCTCCTGCCTGGGTGTGACACAGCTCAGAAGCTGGGATCCAGGGAGCTCTGTGGGTGGGACCGAGGCGGGGCTCTCCAGAATGGCAGGGACCTGGCCACGGGAGTGCTCCCGTGACCTGAGACATGGCCGTTCCCCGCCCCTGCCCTGCGGTTAGCACAGGACACTGCTGGCAGCTCACCCATCTCACAGGAATGAACTGCGAGGAAGAACCAGTGAAGGCTGGAAAGCCTTTTGATCTTCATGAAAGATGGTTGCCAGATGGAGAAACAGAACTGTTAGAATATAACGAAGCTGTACTCAAGATAATCTTCATCTTGTTCAACTTTTCCCTGCAACTCCATATTAGAGGAGAGATTTGTCATGTGCTGTGATGTGGGGGGAGGCTGTGGAAGGGGCTTACTTTTTGGGACATCAGAGATGGGGAGGAAGAGTAAGTATCTTGTCACTCAGTCAAGAGGACGCGTGTGTACCAGGGAGCAATGGAGCATAAGGAACACATTTATGGAAAATACCCACCAATTGATCTGTTTATTGTCAGATTTGGAGAAAGGAGAAAGGATTTGAGAGTCTTTGTCCCACTTTCCTCACCCTTGACGCCCCACCCCACACAAAACTTTCTCCGCTTAATCCTCTGGCTGAGTCTACATGGAGTCTCTGAGATTTACATCATAATAAAAAATACACTTAAATTGATATGTTTTTAAATATTCCCACCCCACACTGGTATTTTTATGACCACAGAGAAAGGTAAAGCTTATATAGTTGCATTTGTATGACATGGATACAATTGGAACAGTATATATTTATATTTGACTTAACTGATCAAAAATAAACTTTCTCAAAAAAGAAGCTTCGTGAACTTTTAATCAAATATATTACATTTTCAATGAAAACTTTTAGATGAACTTTCTAAGTATGTATTGAAACGTCTTTCATAAAGAATTTAGTTACAGAAACCAAGCCGTTTGTCTAAAATTCATTTTTTATGGGGGCAAACTCTGGGTCAAAAACAGTGGTGTCTGACGCTTCTGCTGTGATGACAAATTCATGTCCACACTTGCCCACTTCACCAAAGACACATCAGCGATGTGTGGGTGGCACGCATTGTTCTGCTGGGATACACAGTGCTGATGGGCAAGTCTCTGAGTCCCACACAGTGCTCCTGAGGGTCGATGGCCACACATCAGACACACAGCACGTGATGCACCTCGGGACATGCTGAAAAAAGAGCCCAGCCAACTCGAGCAGACATGCATGTGCTGGGCAGGCCGTCAGGACAGTGGCTTCCAGGAAGGTTCCACCCGACCACAACTGGGCATGTCACCCTCCATCCCACCATCCTTTCAACAGTGGCAGGAACTCCCCACTCAGACTTGTTCCACATTAGGCACAGAAGAGTACTATGAACAATCCTCCACTGAGAATGCTAAGCTAAAGTGTTTAAACACAGAACTAGGCAGGAATTTAATTAATTTCATTTCACTGACCTTAAAGGTTTGTAATGGAAATCTCGGAGTTGTAATATGGGACAAGTCGCCTTTGGAAGCAGCAGCTGAGAGTGAATAATCCAGGTTTAAATATTGGCAACAATGATTCTTGAGAGGCTGATGGATCAGGTGCACATAAGTTATTGATGAAGGTAGCTGGTTGTGCCTTGAAACGTTGTGTTAAGATTGAAAAGTAGCCAGGCAACAATGTAAATTTGTTGTATTCATTAGACGATTTTTGAGAGGCAATATAACCACTTGGTTATATTGAGATTTAAAAAGTGTTATTGATTGAGGTTTAAAAAGTCACCAAATTGAGATGTAAGAGGTGTTATAAATACAGTATAAAAAACTAGCCTTAGAGAGGGATCCCTTTTCTTCCCAGCTTTTAATTGGTATCAGAACTCACGTTAGGTTTTGAAGATCAGAAGCAAACACTCTGTTAACAACACCAAAAAATGGCCTCAGCCGGGAATGGTGCCAGGACTCCCATGGGCTCCTTCAGGGCTTACTCAGCCCCCACAGCACCACCTCAGCTTCATCCCTTCCGAATGCCTTGTCATCAGGGTTCTTGTGCTGTGGAGGACACCAGGTGAGGGCCTGGCTTTCCGGGATGTGCTGAGGAGCCTCAGGAGGTAGCCCGTGGAGGGCAGATGTTGCTCGGCCCTGAAGCCTGGGTCCCAGATCTGCCTTCCACTGGCTCCCTGCTGGACCCCCAACCCCACCAAGTCTGCCTCACCCTGCCTGCAGCACAGCCTCACTAAAGAGGGATGCCGCCTGGGGGCATACGACACAGCTTACCACCTATGGGCACGTGGGCTGTCACTCCTTGGACAGCCACCACCCGAGGGATCCTGGCTCCTGGAACTATTCATCTGAGCACCCACAGTGACTCCCTGAAGGGAAAGCTGCTCCCCTCGTCCCCTGCCCCATGTCCCAGAACACTGCCTCCCAGGGCTCTCCACTGCAGCATCTGCATGGTGACTCCCCCCAGGTGAGCACAGTCCTCTCTGCCACCTGGTCTGGAGGTGGAGCCCATCCACTCAGGGAGGACATTGAAGCTGGTGGCTCCTGCCCCACCCACCCTTCTCTTCCTAATGTGAGCTCCAGCCATGACCCCTACCTCACCCACAGAATCCCACTAAGATGAGGACCTGTTTCTATGTGTGTGTCTTCATCATTCCCTAAAACCTGTCACATTTTCATCCATCCACATAAGAACCTTGAATTGGGTGCCAACCTCTTCAACTCAGTGGGATGGGGGAAGCCTCCTCTGGCCTAAGCAGCCCTCTGCCTTGGACACTTTCCCACTGAAGACGATTCCAGGTTAGCTAAGACAACAGGTGCATGGAGTCCGGCATTCTCCCTCCACAAATGGTAACTCTTTACCTACCCTGAGGTTGGCCTGGGAATTGGATGTATGCTGAGAAGAGTCGTGGATCTGGTGCAGGGAAACCTAGACATAGCTAACTGAATATCTCTGGCCACTTACTCACGCATTTAGAAAAAAAAGTTTTATATTAAATATATGTGAGCAACATATTATGCCAGAAAAAGAGTGCATGATGATGAATAAGGCACAATTCCTACCCTCAAGAACACACAGCCAAATGCAGAGACAGAGGAGGATGCTGGAAAACAGTGGTGTGACTGATGGGTGCCGGAGGAAGGGTGTGGACATGGAGGGAGGCACTGCAATGTTTGTGCATGGGAAAGAAAGAAAGAAATAGGGAAGAGAAAAATAAAGACGAACGAGCTCTCACCTACAAATCCAACAAAGGTGGTAGATGCATTCCACTCCTGTTGTTATAAGGATACCTCTAGAAATAATTTTATGAAATAAGCAATTGGAGTTCATGTGATCTTATTTGAAAAAAAAGTTTAAAAATATTTTAACCAAATCCACACTGAAGGCTGTTAGAATGTGTCACTGATGCATAAAAAGCATAAGTGTTATTTCTTCACATCTTCCTTCATCTGACTATATGGCAAAATAATGTAGATAAACATCTATTTACTGCCTTTCTATGTCAGAGCAGGGGTGTGTGTGCGTGTGTGCGTGTGCATGGTGCAACCACAGGCTGTAAAGCTGGGGAGAGATTTTTCTAACCTGGTGACCTATTCCCATCCCAGGGATTCCTATGGAAACTGTGAGTGCCTGGTAATTATTATTCCAACCCTATTAGCATAATGATAGCCTACTTCTCTGGCTCTGCATTTTTATCCACAATCTCCCAGAGGTCTTTAAGCTTGTTAATAATCATTACAGATAGCCAATGAAGTGAATCATGGCTAAAATGAACTCACCTGAACTAAAGAGATTAACCCTACTCAAGCCTGAAGTGTCCCATAAGTATTCATCAAAAGTCTCCTCCTATCAGCAAATAAAAAATAAAGAGAGCTACAGGGAAATTACCCCATGTGGGAACACATATTTTTGCTTCAGTGAGTGGCTTGCTCCAAGTGGTTCCATCTTTAATTAACACCACCAGGCACATTTTAGGTGTTTTCAGCACGCATCCTTCTGCAGACGTGGTTGGGAGTTTCTTGATGGCCTCATCGTTTTATGAGATGCTAAGATATGTCTGTCAGCCAACAAGGCACCACGTGAAGCAGATACTCTCCTGATGGCTCATTGAAAGAAAACTACATCATTCTCGGGGTGTAGTTTAATCAACCTTTTTTTTCTTCCTCTCCCTTTATTTTTCTTTCATAGTTCTAATTCCAACCATAAGAAAGTCTGCCTCTAATTTTTTTTTGCCCCAAATTCATTCTCTGCCCAGGGCCGGTTGTTGGCCCCTCTGAGCCTCCCACCCTGCAGGAGTGTTTAGACATCACTGCCTGCAGAAGGCTCTTGATCAACTGGGACGTGTCTGTGGCCCTCAAATCGATCCTAAGGGCTTCCAAAATCCTGTTACCTTTACCATCTGGTCGTCCTTCCTAGTTGTTTCGACCGTTTAAGAATACAACTTCTCTTGAAATATTTTCAAGTTCTATTCCTTATATTTTTAAATTATGAATAGAGCATCAGAGTATAATAGAAATCTTTTCCTAACTTGCAAGATAATATGTTGTATATGTTTCTTAGAAAAGCAATACATGTTTGTTGCAGGAAACTTAGATAACACAATAACACAAACATGAAAGAAAGAAAGGAGGTAGATAGGGAAAAAGAAAAAGAAAAGACAAATACAGAAAAAAAAGCCACCTATTCTCAAACCCGTCACCTCCAACGGAAAAGCCTTTTTTTTTTCTAATTTGGTGTATACACTCAAAATCTCTTGCTACCATCCATCCATTGGTTCCTTTTCACAGAAGGAGCCACCCCACTACAGAAGACATCTCACGACTAGCTGTTTTCTCAGGAAGCTTCTTTAGGAGAAGGGGAAGGTCTGATAATGGTGCCAGCTGTGCCAGCTGCTGTTTGGCCATCATCAGCCCTGGCCAGGCCCACTTACTTCTCACCAAGAAGTTCCATACTGAATCCCCACCACCTCCACAGGTCACAATATCCTTCAGCCGTGAAACCTGCCATGAGCTGTGTTTTTATTATCTCCCAAGTGGTCGGGATAGCAGTGACCTCCAACGTGCCTACTGCCTCTCCCTGATTCCCTAATGTCATCTCTGGCCCATCCTTGGTTTCAGTCGTGGACAGCAGCTGTGTGCTGGTCCTCCACTGCCATTATCCTGTGTGTGCACTCACATGCATGCTCACATGCACGCATGCACACACACACACACAAACACACACTCTATTTATGTCTCCTACGGTTGAGTGCTTTCATTGTTGAAAAGGCCAGGCAGCTTCCTTGAGCATTTTGTGTTTTTGCGGAATTGACCAATCAATTTCCAATCAATCAAGTTCAGTTCTCTTGAGTAAATACTTGGTGAAGTTTCTGGGTCATTGGGTAGATGTAGGTTTACTTTTAGAGAAAAAGAGTTTTCCAAAGTAGTTGAACCAATTTACACTCAGCAAAAATGTCTGAAAGTGAAGTTTTTCCATACTTCATCAACATTTGATGTTATAAGCTTAAGTTTCAAATAATTAAATAGATGATAGATATAGATAGATCAATGATAACTAGATAGCTGGATGATAGATAGATAGATAGATAAGTGGATAGACAGATAAGACATTGATAGAGAGATAGATATGTGGATGGATGGAGATAGAGAGCTAGATAGAGAGAGATATGTTGATAGAGAGAGATAGAAAGATGAGATGTGAGAGATAGGTAAAGACATGGATGGAGACAGATAAATAAAGAGATAGAGAGATAGAGAGATGAAGATATAGAGATATCTTCATGGATAAAGAGATGGAGACAGGAGAGACAGAGAGAGAGATAGGGAGACAGAGATGATAGAGAGGTAGATGATAGATAGATAGATAGATAGATAGAAGATAGATAGATAGATAGATAGATAGATAGACAGACAGACAGATGACAGATAGTCAAATTGACAGGTGAAACCAGAGGAGGAAAAGCCGCAGCATCCCGGGGTGGACATTAAGGAGTCCTGGGTCTAATCTCGCGTTGTTTTTACCAGTTATGAACATGGGGCCCTGGGTGTCTCTTTCTGCTGCCCTGAGAAGATGGTTCATCATCATCACATCTGTCTTCTCTCTGTCAGAGCATGTTTCCCCCACTTGGTCTTGTCTGGCAAATACCTGTGCATCTTCCCATCTGTAAATCTCCATGTAAGCACTGGCTTCTCCAGGAGCCCTCCCCACCCCCACTCTCTGGGGACAGGCGTCTTTGTCATTGTTGGTTTGCCCACCTCCTGTGCCCAGCACTGAATGCCCCAGGCAGGGTCCACTGCGTATCCGTCTCTGCTCTCTTCCTCCTCCAGAAATGGAACCTCATGGAGCTCAGAAATGAAAACACAGAAAGTCTCGCTTCAGGCGCTCATGTAGCACAACAGTTCAAGTGAAACAATTATCTTTTAAACTCTGTGTCTCAGTGAACACATTACCAAAACTGGAATTGAAAAAAAAAAATGCTTTCCCAATGCATCTCATAGGTTTATTGAATACTCCGATGAGAGAGACCATTTGTATGAAATCATTTTATGAACTTGAGATCACTGTATTAAAGTGAAATAATAGGAATAAACACACCCAGGAGCAGAGTCCATTATGTTTTCAGACATCGGTTGGGTTATTCCACTGTCATTTTGCCATCTTGGTTGGTCATATTGTATCACTGGGCTAATTTACCACGTGGCTTCTGGGCTACAATTCTTCCCCTGCTCCTCTGTGTCTGGCCAGCCTTCCTGGTGGCCTTTCAGGACTCATCTTCTTGTGTCTGTCTCATCCATCCTGGTGTTCCAAGAACAGTCTGAGGCCTCCCTGCCCACTTTATGGGCTCTCAGCAATCATCTCCATTCCCAATGCCTTTGGTCATCAGTGACTCCCAAAACCACAGTTCCCAAAGCCTCTCCCAACGGCACCTCATCCTCTGACCACTGGTCACTTGGTTTCCCAAGTAAGGAGGCTGGGAGGTGTTAGTTCGCACTTCCTGACTCTAGGGAGACCCACATCCAATGGCACCCACTCACAGCCTCATGCCTCTAGAGCACGTGCCTTCCCTGCACCGACCTTCTGGTTAGCTCAGGACTCCTGGTTCATCTCACAGGTCTATCACTCAGGCTTTTTACGGACAGGTGTGGAATTGATGATGTCACTTCAGACTGTTCTTCCATGAGCTACCTGGTGAAAGTAACACGCTGCTTTCCCTTGTCTAGAACATCCCTTGCCTGCCTCCATGTCCTCCAGCTGTTGCCTCAACTATTGCCTTCTCGACATGTCTGAGTGGAATGAGGAAGCCCTTCCTCCACACCCCACAACACCTTGGACCTTCGTAGACAGAAATGTTCTCGTTTCTTATCCGCCTGTCCCTGCCCACTGGTCTTTAGAACACGAGTGGCTTACACATGGCCATTGAATAAGAGTCTGTCAAGCAAATGAAATGGCCAAAATACAACAGAATAAATTGCGACTGAATTACAATCAAACTCCCTTTTCCCTGAAAGGTTTATTTCTTGGCAGCATTGGATAGGTGTTCCCTCCGAGGCCACACAAAGTGATTCGGCCTGGAGTCCCAGGATGCGGAAAATCTTCAATCTCCTCTTGGAGTTTGTCTGTTCCAGGTTCCAGGAGCACCCAAGTGGGCTCTAATCAAGTGTGACTGTCCCTCAAATCTGTGTCACCTTGCAGATGTTCAACGGAAGGAACTGTGTGAGCGCAAGTGATAGATGCCTATCCCGAAGCTCAACAGCAAGAAGAAACGCTGACTCCACTCTCACTGCAGAGCTGGGAGGAAAAGCAAGAGCTTTATTTACTTAGCGCTCCCCAAATTCTTAATTTGCACACTTGAAAAATTAAGTCAATATATAAGAATCACACAGTTCTAGCCCTGTAGATGCTTTCCAATATTGGAGTGTGTTTGAAGTGGCCGCGAGAAATGACCCCCCAAATCTACCCATCTTGTAGCAAAATCCAACTGTTTTCAGACAAGCCTTTCTGGTAACTCTTCACTGTGCTTTATCGGCCTTTAAGTTGAAATCCTACTGCTTTAAGTACATCTCTTTAAAACCCAAAAATGGTGTCTGCATATTCCTCACACTAGAATCCATCTCCTGCCAAAGCTGCAGTCCCGTTTCCTAGTTTTAAATTGTGTTGTTCCCCCACTGAGTGAGAGCTCAGACATATGTATCCCATAAATTCAGAAATGTTGATCCTCAGAGCAGATGAAAGGATGAATAACAGGGTAGTTATAAACCAGCAGCCTGCATCATATTTTACCTCGAATTTCAAAATACATCATAGGGACAGGTTTCCCCACGTCAGGAAATGGTATCCAAACAGTTCAAACCAGTTTCTCAGCTGCCTCTGTAAAAACAGCTTTAGCTTAGTTATAAAAATGTTGAACTCTATTTAGGTTCTCATTATTGCCTAAAGTTTTGATTCATTATATGGCCTTTTGTTAGCCAAACAACAAGCTCCTCTAAACATCTTTGCAGGACACACCACAACCTCAAATGCTATGGGTGGCCGCATACTTAACCTCAATACAAACCCTTCCAAGGAGAAGCCATCTAGCCATAGATACAATTCCATCCAATTAGGATCTTATTTTTTTAATACAGAAAATACATTCAAGACCCAGGAAGCCTGAGCAGTAAAGGCGGAGGTCTGGTGAGTGAAATACTGAGCCACATATGTGTGGGGATCAGCTGCCCTAGAGTAAGATGAGGAAAGTGTATGAGATGTGTGCACGGCACATGTTGAACCGCAAGATGAAGAGAGCATGGATTGTGCATGCAGATGGCCCACAGCATCCGGTCAGGATTCCCCAGAGAACAGGGCCAGTAGGGAGGACATCTATCTATATATCTATGCATCATCTACTATGTATACATATAGAATATATTATATATCTATGCACATGTACCACATACAGATACACCCAAACATGCACACACACACACACATCACGGACTGTGCATGCAGACGGCCCACAGCATCTGGTCAGACATTATGTATGGTCAGTGTTCTCCAGAGAACAGGGCCAGTAGAGAGGGCATCTATCTCTATATCTATGCATCATCTCCTACCTATACATATATAATACATTATATATCTATGCACATGTACCACGTACAGATACACCCAAACATGCAACACACACACACACCACACACACACACACACACCATGGACTGTGCATGCAGATGGCCCATAGCATCCAGTCAGGGTTCCCCAGAGAACAGGGCCAGTAGAGAGGGCATCTATCTCTATATCTACGCATCATCTACTATCTATACATATATAATACATTATATATCTATGCACATGTACCACATACAGATACACCCAAATATGCAACACACACACACACACACACACACACACACACACCGTGGACTGTGCATGCAGATGGCCCATAGCATCCAGTCAGGGTTCCCCAGAGAACAGGGCCAGTAGAGAGGGCATCTATCTCTATATTTATACATCATCTACTATCTATACATATAGAATACATTATATATATAATATATACATGCACATGTACCACATACAGATACACACACACACACTCACACACACACAGAAACAGATTTACAGTCATGTGTCCTTTGGTGAAAGGGATATGTTCTAGAAACGTCTCATCAGGTGATTTCATCATTGTGCAAACATAGAGTGCACTCACACAAACCTAGAGGGTACAGCCTACTACACTACACACCTAGGCTAGATGGCATAGCCTATGGCTCCTAGGCTACAAACCTCTACAGCATGTTACTGTACTGAATAGCAGGCAATTGTAATGCAATGGTGAGTATTTGTGTATCTAAGAATAGAAAAGTTACAATAAAAATACAATATAAAATATAACAAATAGTACACCTGTACAGGGCACTCATCGTGAATGAAGCTGGCAGGACAAGAAGTGGCTCTGAGAGAGTCAGGGGGTGGGTGGGGAGTGACTGTGAAGCCTGGGACGTTACTGCACATGCCGGTAGACTTCAGGAACACTGGGCACTTAGGCCATACTCCATTTATCGAAACCATTGTTTCTTCAATAATAAATCAGCCCTTGCTTGCTGTAACTTTTTTTATTAACTTTTTAAATTTCTTAACATTTTTACTCCTTTGTAATAATACTTAGCTTAAACCACAAACACTGTACAGCTTTAGTCTAAAAAGCTTATAGACTAAGAAAATTAGGAAGAAAAAATATTTTCTTTCTTTATATTTAGTCTAGAAGCTGCTTCTATATTTTTGTTTTTACTTTTTTACTTTTTAAACTTTCTTGTTAAAAACCAAGACACAGCATGTTTTTCCATTTGTTTGTGTCATCTCTGATTGATTTGAGCAGTGTTTTGTAATCCTCATTGCCGAGGTCTTCAACCCCCTCAGTTAGCTGTATTCCTAGTTATTTTATTCTTTTTGTGGCAGTTGTGAATAGGACTGCCTTCCTGATGTGGCTCTCAGCTTGAATGTTGTTGATGTATAGGAATGCTAGAGATTGCTGTATGCTGATTTTCTATCCTGAAACTTTGCCGAAGTTGTTCGTCAGTTGAAAGAGCTTTTAGGCTGAGACTATGGGGTTTTCTAGATATAGAATCGTGTCATCTGAAAAAAGGGATACTTTGACTTCCTCTCTTCCTATTTGGGTGCCTTTTATTTCTTTCTCTTTTCTGATTGCTCTGACCAAGGCTCCCAATACTATGTAAAATAGGAGTGGGGAGAGAGGACATCCTTGTCTTGTGCCAGTTTTCAAGGGAAATGCTTCCAGCTTTTGCCCATTCAATATGATATTGACTGTGGGTTTGTCATAGACGGATCTTATTATTTTTTGTATGTTCCTTCGATACCTAGCTTACTGAGCGTTTTTAATATGAAGGAATGTGGAATTTTATTGAAAGCCATTTCTGCATCTATAGAGATGATCATGTGGTTTTTATCTTTAGTTCTGTCGGGTACTAGGCTTCATACCTGGTTGACGAAATAATCTGTACAAAAGAACTCCATGAGTTTACTGATGTAACAAATTTGCACATGTACACCTGAACCTAAAATAAATTTTTTCAAGAAGTATATCATCTACAAAAACTCACAGCTAACTTCATATTTAATGGTGAGAGGGTGGAAGCTTGCTTGTGAAGATGAAGAACAAGGCAGGGATATTCCCTCTTACCATTGATTTTCAACACTGTACTGAAAGTCCTAGCTAATACGGTAAGACAAGAAAAGGAAATAAAAGGCATACAGATTGGGAAGGAAGAAATGAAACTGTTGGTTTGGAGGTGACATGATTGTCAATTTAGAAAACTTGAAATAATCAACCACAAAACAAGGGATTTTCATGAGGTTGAATGAAATAAAGTTAGTATACAAAAGCCAATTACTTTCCCATATACCAGCAATGAACAATTGGAATATGAAATTAAGAACATAATATTATTTACATTAACACCCCCCAAAATGAAAAACTTAAGTATAAATTTAACAAAATATGTACAAGATCTATGTGAGAAAAACTACAAAAATCTGATGAAAGAAATATAATAACTAAATCAATGAAGAGATATTCTATGTTCATGGACAGGAAGACTCAATATTGTCAAGATGTTGGTTCTTCTCAACTCCATCTATAGAATCGTTGCAATCCCAATCAAAATTTCAGCAAACCATTATATGAATATTGACAAAAAGAACTTTTCTAAGTTTTTTATGAAAGTACAAGAGACTCAGAACAGCCAGTACAATATAGGAGAACAGAGTGAGAGGACTGAGCATTACCTGACTTCCAGGTTTACAGTAAAGCTCCAGGAATCAAGACAGTATGGTACTGGTAGAATGACAGTCAGACAGACCAATGGAACAGAACAGAGAGCTCAGAAACAGACTGACCTAAATAGAGTCAACTGATCTCTGGGAAATCAGCAAAGACAATAAAATGGAGAAAAGAGATTTTTTCAACAAATGGTGCTGGAACAACTGGACATCCACATGCAAGAAAAGTGAAATGAAAAGAGCTCTCCTGAAAGAGGGTCTTTGAAAGTCACCTGTGACAGCAGCAAAAAATGGCCAGCAGGACCTGCGACACTCAGTGAGCTCTCCCAGGAATGCAATGGCTGGACTTCAATATCCCTCAGCCCCCATCTCTATAAGACTTTTCATAAAGGCTACAATGATTCTTGTCAGTCACTTGGGCCTACCAACCTCCTAGGTAGGATGCAGTACTGAAGGGGTCATCAGTACACTGCCCTCAGGGGACTCTGCAGCCCCGTGGCTTTGTAGTTGATGCTGACCTTAATCCCCTATGTGTCCCTGGCTGAAGACAGGCCCCAAATACAGAGGCCAGGCCAGAGAGCTCATCTGATTAAGTCTATTAAGGCTCAGTAATAACAATAAATAAATAAAGTAACATAAAAATAAACAAGACACAAACACACACCTTAGCCTCAGCCTACACAGAGTCAGGATCACACACATCACTGTCTTCCGCCTCCTCCTCTTGTCCCGCTGGAAGGCCGTCAGGGTCAACGACAGGCATGGAGCTGCCAGCTCCTAGGAGGACACCTCCTGAAGAACCCGCCTTTGGCCGTTTACAGTTAGCTTCTTTTTATAAGCAGAAGGAATACACTCTAAAATAACAATAGAAAGTATAGTATGGTAAATACATAAACCAGTAACCCCGTGGTTTATTACCATCATCAAGCACTGTGTACTTCTATGCTCATGTCCGTAGGTGCTAGACTTTTCTATGACTGGCAGCATGGTAGGTTTATTTACAGCAGCATCACCAGGGTGACTACTACATCACGAGGCAACAGGAATTTCAGCTCCGTTACAGTCTGATAGAATCACTGTCCTATATGCAGTCCTTTGTTGACCAAAAAGTTGACATGTGACACATAACTGCAGTTTAAGAGATTTATTTCAATGAGTTGGCTTCTGTGACTGTGGGGATTGGCAAGTTCAGATCTGCAGGCCAGACTCTGGGCAAGGCTGTCTGGGAACTCTTGGGCGGCCCCCTGCTGCAGCCTTCAGGCAGAGGTTCTTCTTCCTCAGGGAGCTTCCATGCTGCTCCAAGGCCCTTTCAACTACAGGAGGAAGCCCACATACGCAGCTGTGGAAATCCCCTTATGTGCAGTCCACTGACCATAGCCTTTACCCGCATCCACAACACAGCGCCATGTGGCTCGCGTGCCACCAAATGACCTGGCCTGGCTGACTGGACACCTGAAACTGACCATCAGGAGTAGGTGGGCTGCAGCCACGTGTGCCCATCTGCCAGCTCCCACTGTTTGTGAAGTGGGACCCCCTCCCACCTCCGCCTTGCAGGGCAGCATGGGGGGCAGGTGAAGGGGTCTACACCAGTGATTCTCTGGCTCCCCCCATCTTCCTGGGGTTGGATGAGGGGACCCACTCTGTCAGAAGAGACAGAGCATGGCCTGTTCACTCTGCAGCCCTGGGAGTAACTGGCCAGGCATCACCTGGGCCTAGGCAGGGCAGGAAGGCCAGGATGAGGGACCGGGCAGAGGAGGGGAGGAGAGGTGAACACCAGGACACAGGAAAAAGAAAATGTCAAGGGTGGTCGAAGACAGAGAACACTGAGGTTTCCATCCTGGTCTATTTCCACAATGGCCTGTCATATATCCATGAGACTGAGCTGCCTACAATAGCAAAGACATGTGTAGCGGCACAGATACTGTATTGGCAACAAAATTCAGACCTACCAGGTACGTACGGCAAGATCCCATTCAATATACTCCAGGTGGGGTGTGGCTGCTGGGTAGTGTCAGCTGTGAGGACAGCAGCCAGGCTGGCGTGGTGGCTGGGGGGCAGGACACTGGAGCTTTCTGATGAGATGGCTACATGGTGTCCTCGCCTTGTAAGAATGCAGTCACCCTTTGGTCTGTGCACTTTTCTGTATAAAAATTAAAAGTTCAAAGAAAGAAAGAAGGGTGCTTACCCTGAAGCTTGCCTCAATGCCTCTGAATGTCACTTGTGTCTTAGGCTAAATTCTTGTATCATGGATAGAAAAACCACCTGAGGAATTAAATACTTTTTCAAATATCTTTCATGTGATGGTCATCCAGGGAGATGAGAAAGGCATATTTTATCACCTCATCCCAAGGATAAGAAAACAGAGGTATGTGGAGGATGAATAGCTCAGCCAGGCTCCCAGGAAGCAAGGACCCCACCTCCATAGAGATGGGACCCCACAGAGCAAGGGTTCCACCTTCCTAGGGACCTGACCCCACCTAACATAGGCCTCATTTTTATAGGGACATGACCCCTCCTAGCAAGGAATCTACCCCATAGAAACACTACCCACTTAAAAAGGGCCCCCCTCTTCATAGGGACATGACCCCACCTAGCAAGGGACCCTTCTTCATAGGCACACGACCCCACCCAGCAAGGGCCTCCATCTTCACCACCTTTATAGGGACATGAACCCACCTGGCAAGGGATCTACCTCCATAGAAACACTGCCCACTTATAAAGGGCCTGCTTCTTCATAGGGACATGACACCACCTAGCAAGGACAACCTCTTCATAGCAACATGGCCCACCTAGCAAGAGCCCATCTTCATAGGGACATGACCCCATCTCGCCAAGTCCCCATCTCCATAGAGACATGACCCTACCTAGCAAGGGACCCATCTTCATAGGGACATGACCCCATCTCGCCAGGTCCCCATCTCCATAGAGACATGACCCTACCTAGCAAGGGACCCATCTTCATAGGCACACGACCCCACCCAGCAAGGGCCCTCATCTTCACCACCTTCATAGGGACATGAACCCACCTGGCAAGGGATCTACCACCATAGAAACACTGCCCACTTATAAAGGGCCCGCTTCTTCACAGGGACATGACTCCGCCTAGCAAGGACCACCTCTTCATAGGGACATGACTCACCTAGCAAGGACCACTCCTTCATAGGGACATGACCCCACTTAGCAAGGGCTGCCCCTTCATATAGGGGCATGACCCCATCTAGCAAGGGCCACCTTTTCATAGGGACATGGCTCACCTAGAAAGGACCCATCTTCATAGAGACATGACCCCACCTAGCCAGGGCCGTCCCTTCATAGAGATGGAGCCCAGACACAACAAGGTTTTTCCACCTCCACCAGGATCTGCAGGGGACCTACGTGCTAAAATAATATCTCAAGCACTTTTAATGGTAACTTTGAAATAAGATTTGATTAAAAAACACAATACATTAAGTGGGCCTTAGTTTTTATAAAGGTGTTACAATGGCTGAGGACGTGAAATCTGACACTCTGTGTCTCGGAATGCATCCCAAGTCAAGGAAAGCAGCTGAGCAGGCTGGTTCCTAAACAGGGCTGTGGATTCAACATGATCCTGGTCTGTTTCCTAACTTTGCCAATGACATTTTGGAAAGCCTGGACTATATAAGATAGATTCCACTGTTTTTAAATTAAATAGGATTAGTGACAAACAGGTGTTGCACTTAAAAGATCCACAAGGATAAGGGATGTCATTTTAAATCTGTTTTAATGGGACATTAATATTGTAAAATGTTCCCCCATTAATTTACTCAATGGATGTCTCTTGTACATCTATTAAGCTAAGTTACTCCCTTGCAGGAGTTGGATTTTGCATCCAGCTTCCTCTCTGTGTGCTGTTAACCCCGGGGCCAAGCACATGACCTCTTAATGCCCCAGGTGTAGAAAGATAATGGTCAATCTACCTTGCTGGGACCCTGATGGCAGGTACACACTGTAAAGTCCCGTGCTGTGTGGCCATCACTCATTCCCAATTCTAAACCCAGGCAGTCATCTTAGGCATTTCTTGAAAGTTATTTGATCCCCTTTCACCGATGTGCGTTGGTGTGTGATGAAGAGACCACAGAGGCACCATTATATATGTCCTTGCCTTTGGCCAAATGGGAATGGTGCAACGGTATTGAGTGTTGGCATCCGTGGAGAGGGTCTGCATCTGAGCAGCATGCCGGCATCCCCAGGTGCATGCCAGAAGGGGGAGGTTCGGGGTTTCTCAGGGTGGGCTTTGAGTGAATGTCAATCAAACTCCCAAGTTTGCCTGCATAGAGAAGGTTCCTTTGACATGGGGCCAGGCGATCGTGCCTTAAGGGGCTCTGTAAACAGGGAGACTGAACAAAGTGTGAATAATTGATGAAAGAGGGCCCCAGATAGCCCACCAGTTCCACCAGGGGTATTTAATGTAATGCAAGAATGTCTAAGCCAGTGAAGAGACAAATACAAAACTCTGTAATCAGACAGATTTAGACCCATTCCCTCGGAAGCTAGAAGAGGCTGCAATGGGCCAACGGCTGGGCCAGGCACGTGTGGAGTGGCCTAAAGCCTTTTTACCTTGCAAGTACCAGCTCCAGTTACAACAATAACACAGACACTGCAATCTATTTACACAACATGGAACTGAAGCCTGGCAGGAGTTAAAAGCTGCGCTGCGATGTCTTTTGTTAGAATCGGCTATGCAAAATCAATTTGAAAATGGCACTGAAAAAATTTTATTTCAAAACACACTGCTCTGATGGAACCAAACTGTTTAAATGAGGGTCAGGAACGGCCACCGGCAGGCACGCGGGGCAGTGAGGGGTGCGATTACCTTGCCTCCATTTCCTACGTCCGGCCTCAATATCCAGTTATTTTCTCCATTTTCTTCAGCACCATTGGTAAGAAACACTAATTGATAATTGTGCATATTTATTTTGCCCTGGCTACAAAAATCTAAAAACAAATAGTTTTCTCAAAACTGTTTTATTCACCGCAACAGAGAGAGTGGAGGCCACACGGTCAGATCCAGGCTGCACTCTGCTGTTTACACATAAATTATAGCAAAATACTTCTGGCAGTGCCACCCCTGCTAACGGCAGTCGGATTGCCACTGTGTGTCCAATTAAAAGGGTGTAAAATATCACAGTCATGCCGCACAGCACGATTACCCAGCTCCAATCTGACAGGGGGCTTAGCGGCCAGGAATGTGGATGCCAAGGAGGACTCAAACGCAAAATTTAGGATCTCTACTTCCTGGAAAGAGAATAAGTCAAATCTATCTTAATACAATTATTTGGACAAATTTCTGAAATATTAGCTTTATGCTTTCTTTCTATCACTGTTCACAGATATGAGGAACACTTAAGTGCAGACAAACGTAGGGAGATACTTCTAGGATAAAATGACTCAATGCATTTATGTTAACTTAGAAATAAATTCCAGAATTTCTCCAAATTTCAAAGATCCGAGAAAGGGCCGGAGGTACTGCAGTTTCTCCTAAGAAAACTCAAAGTGTTCAACTGTCTCCCCCTTCACGGGCACACGGTGGGTGGGAGGTGTGAGCCTGCCTGTCTCCTCCCTGGGGGATGCTCTCCCCAGCACACAGCAGGCCGATGCAGCACCCCCGCTCCGAAGATCTAACCCAATACCTTCTCTTCCAGAAACTTCCATGACCCAAATGGCTAAGGGAAGTAGCATTTTTAATAGACTTTACCTTTTAGAGCACTTTTAGGTTCACAGCAAAATTGGGCAGAAGGTGCAGAGCTCCCACACACCCCCATCGCCACACAAGCAGAGCCTCCCCTCTATCAGCACCCTGCTCTGTGCGGCAGCTTGGTCACAAGGGATGAGCCACAGTGACGGGTGATTGTCACCCAAAGGCCGCAGTGCACATGCGGGTCCCTCTTGGTGCTGTGCATTCTATGGTTTGCACAAATGTATCATGACATGTGTCCCCCATCACCTGTCGCTCGGAACAGTTTCACCACCCTCGAAACCCTCGGTGCTTGGCCTGCTCACTGCCTCCCCCCTGAACCCCTGGCAGCCAAAGATCTCTTTTCCATTTCCATTGTTCTGCCTTTGTTGGAAAGTCATAAAGTTGGTGTAAGAGTCAGGGTGCGCCAGAGAAATAGAACCCATAGGACACACACACACACACACACAGGTGCACACAGATGCACGCACACAGACACGCACGCACACATACATACAGGCACACAGGCACACACACGCACATGCACACAGACACACATGCGTGCACACAGGCACACACGTAAGTACAGGCACACAGGCACACACACATGCACACACAAGACACACTCACACACATGCACACAGGCATACAAACAGGTGCACACACATGCACAAAGACACGTGCGCACACACAGACACACGGGCACACATGCACAGACACACAGGCGCACATACACATGTGCACAGACACACAGGCACACACACACATGCACACAGACACATGCGTGCATACGCAGATGCACACACACACATATATATTTCCAACAAGGGACTGGCTCCTGTGGTTATGGAGGCTGAGGAGACACAGGTCTGTGGTCAGCGAGGTGGGGCCTGGGAGGCTGCTGTTTCAGGAGTGGAGGGGTGGGAGTGGAAGGGAGGAAGTGGAAGGGCAGGAGGAGCTCGCTCTTACCCACTGGAGGATTGGTCTTTCTCTCTATTGGGGCCTTCAAGGGGTCGGATGAGGCCACCCACACTAGGGCAGGCATCCGCTTGACCCTGTCGACTGGTTCCAATGTTGTTCTCTTCCAAAGCCCTTCACAGACACACCCAGGATTGATCATAACTGGGTATCTGGCCACCCCACAGACGGACAAGTAGACATGTAAGATTCACCATCGCGGGCATGTCCAACATACGGGATGCTGTCCTTTCACACTGGCTTCTTCCGCTTAGTGTCTTAGCTCAGGGCGCCATTACAAAATACCACAGGCTGGTGGCTTAAACCCCAGACGTTTGTCTGTGGCAGCTCTGGAGGCTGGCAGGACACAGTCGAGGCATTGCTGTTCCTGTCCCTGGTGAGGCCGTCTTTGCATTGTGTTCTAAGGAGACAAGCCCTCCCTTCTTAGAAGGACACGAACCTTGTCCTGAGGGCGCCAGTCTCATGACCTAATGACTTCTCGGAGGCCACATGCCTAGCACCATCGTCTTGGGGATCGGGATTTCAACAGAGGAATTTGGGGTGCAACACAAACCTTTAGTCCATAGCACTGAGGGGTGCTCATGACAGGCTCCTTCATGCCTTTTCGCAGCCTCCTGGCTCGTTTCTTTTTAGTGCTGAGTAAGATTCCACTGTGTGGGTGCAGCACAGCTTAATTCACCCCCTCGCTGACTGAGGGGCATCTTGGCTGCTTCTGAGTTTTGGTAATTATGAATAAAGCTGCTATAAACATCCATGTGCAGGTTTTGGTGTGGACTGAAGTTTTCAGTTAATTTGGAGAATACCAAAGAGCAGGAATGTTGGAGTGTGTGGTCAGAGTGTGCCCAGTTCCATAGGAAGCTGCCCAATGGACTTCCAGTGAGGCTGTGGCGGTTTGCATTCCCACTGGAAGGCAGGCACATGAAAAAGGAGAGCTTCTCACGGTGTTGGCAGCCCCCTTCCTGGAGGTCTGTGTATTTGGATTCCTTTTTTTTTTTTTTTGAGACAGAGTTTTGCTTTTGTTGCCCAGTGCAATGGTGTGCAATGGCGGAGTGCAATGGCGCGATCTCAGCTCACCGTAACCTCCGCCTCCCAGGTTCAAGCAATTCTCCTGCCTCAGCCTCCTGAGTAGCTGGGACTACAGGCGTAGAGGTGGGGTTTCTCCATGTTGGTCAGGCTGGTCTCAAACTCCTGACCTCAGGTGATCTGCCCACCTCGGCCTCCGGAAGTGCTGGGATTACAGGTGTGAGCCACCGCGCCCGGCGGGATTCCCTTTTAACCTCTCCTCTGCTGCTCTCTTCATTCCATCCAGGAGCAACTCCTGCATGGCCCCCTCCACACTCCCACACCAGCCGCCCCTCGCCTTTGCCGCCCACCTGGTGGACACCTGCACAGTCCTCCCAGGGGGAACAGTTCTCGGCTGAGCACCTTGCACCATTCCCGGGCCTCTGGGCTTGAGGGGCTTCAACCTGAAGGTCCACCTGCATCCTCAGCAGAGAAAGCTCCAGTCTTCACTCTGTCATGAACAAAGCAGGCATCGGTCCCTGCCCCTCTTGGGCCAGCCCAAGCCTCAGCTTCCCCACATCGTCTGCTTCTTCTGCTCACACCTTCAGGCCTGCAGGGCAGGAAGGAGGTGGCCTCTTTCCACTGAGGTCCTGGGATCCGGGGAGGAGGTCTCCTCTCCAATTGCCACCGTGACCTCCCACGTGCCCAAGGCTCTGGGGCCATCGGCAGCAGCCCCTCGTGCTTCAGGAGCATCATACCCCGGAGGGGGCATGACTGCCTGAGAGGAGGGAGAGTGCCTTCCTCCTAGTAGAGCCTGGGGGCTCAGGGGAGGCTCGGGCTGGGGCTTAACATCATGGATGATTTTATGCTTTTGCCTAAAGTTTTGATGGATGATTTTAAATTTGCGGCCTTCATGGTAGAAATTTATACAATGCTTTTAGCTTCTCAATTTAATTTCTCATTCATTTTGTCATTTTCTTATCTCGGTAAGGCAGCTATTATTTGTCACAAGAAACTGAGACAAATAGAAAGCAGTGAACTCCAGAAACTCACACCAGAAAATGAAACCCAGAACGTGGTCTGGAATCAAGGCCTTGAGTGTGGTCCTGGGATCTCTTTCCTGAATCCCAGGTCAGGAGACACCCCCTCCCGACTGCTGGGTGTGCATTTGCTCCTGCTCACATCCCCCATTGACTGTTCCATGCAACAGGGTCTGCCCTTCCATATTTCTCTGAGCTCTCCATTGCTCTCTCTGCATATCATTGCAACTGGCATGCCTATTAACCACCATCACAGCCGCCACTGCAGCCACCATCACCACCACCACTGCAGCCACCATCACCGCCACCACTGCAGCCACCATCACCACCACCACTGCAGCCACCATCACCGCCACCACTGCAGCCACCATCACCGCCGCCACTGCAGCCACCATCACCGCCGCCACTGCAGCCACCATCACCGCCGCCACTGCAGCCACCATCACCGCCACCACAGAGGAAGTTTTGTGCGCATTCTGAGCCAGGTACTCTTCAAAGCACTTTACATGAATTAACTCATTAAACCTCTTAGCAAATTATCCCATTTTATGGTGAGGAAACTGAGGCACAAATAAGTTAAGGAAACAAGTCCACAGTGAGGGACAGGGCTAGGGTCTGAGCTCAGGCCACCAGGCAGGGGTCTGCTTGGAACCACAATGAACGTGTGGCTTTATCAGGTCATGTTCTCCCCTGGGTGCCATGAGAGCTGCACTAGGACATGCCTGAGGTATCTGACCCATCTCCTCCCCTGGAATAGGCACTCAGGCCTGGGGGCAGGGGGCACAGAGGGGCTCAGTAAGGTCACAATCAGCAGATGGGTCTCCCCAGAGTGCAGAGAAATGGCAATTCTGCCCATGGGATGCACCTCATCCTCCCTCTCCACACACCTCTCTGCTCCTTCACAGTGGAGCTTCTGATAAGTCACAGGAGGCCACGAGCACACAGCAAGGTGAAGCAACTCCACACAAAGAGGAGAGCCACGGCCACGAGTGCGCAGGGAGGCGAGGTGGCTCCAGATGGAGAGAAGAGCCACGGCCACGAGCCCAGAGCAAGGTGAGGAGGCTCCGCACAGAGAGGAGACCACACCTGGCCTCCTGAGTGATGATGGGGCAAAGCCCGGACTGCCCCTGGCCTTGGTCCTGCCCGAATCCACCACAGCAGGTGGTGATGGACCAGCACAGGCCACGTGTTTGAGGTGACTGAGAAAGGGGTTCCATCACCAGAGGTGATTCTTCTCGGGTCCCCTGCTCTGGAGTGCACAGGATATATTCTATGTAATTGCATTTTCACGCTTCTGGAGAGAGGAACATGGACATGTGTTTATTTAAGAAGTAAAACGTCTCCTTCCTTTCATTCCAAGCTGCATATGCTCAGTTGTCACAAAAATGAAATGCTTGCCGCCTCCTTCAAGGCATCCAACTGGATGGCCCAAACCTGGCAGAGGGCCATGTCCCCTCCAGGGCATCCATAGCTGCTCTGCTCGTCTTCAGGAAAACAGTTCAGGGACTCTGTTTTCTGGTCCTGTCTTCCAGGAGCCCTGATGGATAAGTCCTTGTGTCCTGTGTCTGATGCCAGGCACTCACTGATGGCCACTCAGGGCCTGCGTGTCCAGGGAGCCTGCTGGGTGTTCCAGAAAAAAAGTGGGAAAGGCCACCACTCGGGGTGCCCAGTGGAGGCTGTGGCTGAGGAAGGCACGTCGCTTGGCATCACCTTCCAAACCTTCTACATGTCCTGGGAGGAAACTGACTTTGCATGGGTGTGCATATGTGGAGGCGGCCAGTGGTCGGACCTGCTTAAAACACCGCATGTCGCCGGGGACACTGCCCCTCACCGGTGGACTGAGACCTGGTGACCTTCAACACACGCTGTCTTGGGGGCTCCTCCCCGCCATGCAAGACCAACAAGGGGCTCTGGATCCGGGGCAGGGTGAAGGCTGGGGTGACAATGATGAAGGAGAACCAGCCATAGGCATGGCAGAGACCGACACAAGCTGGTGAGGGGCTCCCTGGCGCGGGCTGGAGCGTGCAGTCCCTAGGAGTCCAGTGGATCACCTGCTTCCCTTCGATTCTGGGCTAGAAGAGGAATAGGAATGCCCCTTTCTTTCGGCCAAGGCCTGCACCTCTCAGGGTTCCCAACCCGAGATGTGGACTCCGTGTCCGAGGGAACAGCGCCTGCCCTGCCCCCCACCATGACCCCACCCTCTTCCTGGGGCTGTCCCAAGCAAGTCATCTGGGCAGCTGGAATATGAATGGCAGATTCTAGAACAAGCTGGCTCAGCCTCTGGCATGGTCACCACCTGTGCCCTGGCCGTGCATAGAGCGGGATCCTGTGTGAAATGGACTGTGCTGGGTTAGGCTGAGGGACCAGATGAGCAGCGATCGGACATGGTTATGTAAGAATCTGCTTTCATAGCGATTTTCTACTTTGTAGCTTACTTTTCTATACTATTCGCAGGTTTATGACATACTACCACATTCCTCAGATGCGAGAACGTAGCAAGTGTGGAGGTCTCTGAGGGTGCTGGGCCTGTCCCCAAGGCCAGTTCCACCCATGGAAGGGAAGGTCACGACACAGTGAGGGGGCACCACACAGGCCCTGTGGAGCAGCCACCCGCCATCAGACTTTGCTGGGCAGTTTCACAATTGTCAACGTCCACCAGGACAGTGAGGATCCCACACAGGGGCACCAGGCTCAAAAGCAAGGTCTGCAGAGGGCAGGCCTCAAGGATGAGCGAGAAGCACACACAAGATGCAGAGGGCCAGGCCAGGGGGAGTGCAGGAGGAGGAGCAGGGAGAGGCAGGGTGGGCAGGGGTTAGCAGCAGGAGAAGCAGGGAGAGGCCAGGCGGGTAAGGGTGAGTAGGAGGCAGAGCCAGCCATGGACACAGCGCTGGGAGCCCGGCTGACCGTTGGAGTACTGCACCTTCCCCAGAAAACGCCCCTGCTGAGCTGACCCTCGGCCTGGTGCGGGAAGGGCTGTGTGTCTCTGCAGCAGAAAGGAGCTTCCCAGAACAGCCGCTCTGTAGTCTGCAGGAAGAAGCCAATTGGCCAAGCCAAGCGTGTCAGAGAGGAGTGCAGACGGCTTGGCTTTCACGACCAAAGAATGTGACGGGGCAGTAGACACAGTCATATTGTTGCAGTTGTGTGTCCTGCACTGAGTATGTGGGTTGATGGTGGCCCCAAAGAGACATGTCCCCCTCTGAATCCCTGTAAATGTGACCTTATTTAGAAAAAAGGTATCTCCATGATTAAGTTAAAAATCTTGAGGTGGGGGGATCACCCTGGATTATCCAAGTGGGCCCTAAATTCAAGAACAAATATTTTATAGGAGAAAAGTGGAGATTTCACCTAGACAGAAGAGGAGGAGACGACGTGGCCCCAGAGGCAGAGCCTGGAGCGATATGGCCACGAGCCCAGGAGCACAGCAGCCAAGGGGAGCTGGAAGAGGCAAAGACGCTTCCTCTCCCAGAGCCTTTGGAGAGTGCAGCCCTGCAGACATGGGGCTTTTAGACTTCCGGCCTCCAGAGCTTTGAGAGGATGAACTTCCGCTTTTGTGAATCGCCCAGTTTTTTGTCATTTGTTACAGCAGTCGCAGGACACCCGTGCACTTTTTAAAGTGCTATCAGGTTTATTTTAATTTGCTCCTCACCGCAACCCTGTGACATGGATTTTAATTGTCATTAACATCAAGAAAACTGGAATAAAGAGTAATACTTCCTCCCAGTGTAGTCTTGGGAACTTCTCCCTCAGAAGCCCCTGGGTGCTTGTTGAAAGTGAGCATTTCCACTCTCTCCAGGCCTTTGGATGGCAGTCTGAGGCGGCCTGAGTGGCTACAGAGTCCAGTCCTCACTGCTGGGGGTGCGCTTGGAGCACCTGCACGCAGCAGGCCTGGTGTTCCTGAAACTTCCATGGCTCAGGTCCCCTGGGCACCGCTGCACTGCCAGTTATACAGTCTCATACTAAATATTTTAAGTATGTGAAGTTTAACTTTTAAACATTTGAGTTCCCTGATACTTCAAATGGCCAATCTACAGACCAAGTTCCAAAGGCACGAGAATGTGTGTGAAAGGAATTCTCCTCTCTTGCCACCACCCGCCAAGCATCCCTCCCCAGCGAGAACACTGCTGGGCCAGGCCCTCATCTGCTGAAGGATGCAATTTAAACTCCCTAGATTTCAGGCTGTCCCTTATAGGGAGATGATCTCGCTCACTAGAATTCCCCATTATTCCTTGAAGGGAGAGGACGGCTGGGGAGAGGCTAGCAAGGGAACTGTGCAGCCGGCAGCCCCTCCCAAGTATGAACCACATGCACTGGGGTGCGGGGTGCGGTGGGGGGTGGGGCTGGTCTGTGAGGGGCGCATGCTGCTGGACCAGGGGCCCCCAGCCTGCCCCACCGCCAGCTGCGAGGGAACAAATGCAAGATCCTCCTGCACTTTTGCTTCGAGTTTGGCTCCCGTGGGAAACCTGCCTTTTCCCATTCTCAGACTGCTAAACCTTTAAAGTACTATTGTAAAATCCGACTTGCTTCTCATTCTCAAGCCTTAAGATAGAAAGAAGCATTTTATTCACACCCATTTGAAGTTGCTCTGCAGTGAACACACATGAGAGACCCACACCCCGATTTCTGCGGCAGCTGAGCTGCGTGCAGCAGGAATTCCATTTTGAAATGCACTGCAGGTGCTGGCGGATGGCAGAGGGCACTGGGACACAGTGGGTGGAATCATCTGACCACCTGGTGCAGAACCACTCCTAGATAACTGCTGCGTGAGTTACGTTGTGAGCTTGGAGTTTTCTAAACATGAGACTGTCGCAGGACAGTAATGGATGCATGCAGAGAGAGGCCAGTGTCTTTTAGGTTTATCTGTGTTTGAGTCTCCATTCCCCTATCTAGCAGCCTGTTTGTCCTTCAGCCTCAGTGCTGCCATGGCTCTAATTCTCCCGAGGCTCCGGTTCTCACACGAATCTTCAAGGCGAAAGCTGACCCAGTGGGGCTTAAAGAGATGCCCTTTGCTTTTTTCCCATCAGGAAAATCACCGCTGCTGTAATAATTTGCTCCGAGCAGTGGTCTAGCAGCTGTCTAAATTGACAGGGTCACTCCTTGCCCCGCCACAGCCCAACTTTTTAGGGACCGTGGGCTCAGGTTTCCAATAAGTGCACATTCCTCAGTAACCCAAAGCAGCCCGCAGGACTTGGGGCGCTTGGAGATGGATGTTTGTCCCTTCTCACTCTGGAAACTTCAAAGGGCGGATGAGGGCCCAGTCGACATGGCCCACATCCTGATACTTCCTGTGCACACCACACTGGGCCTTGCAAAATCTCAGGTTATCACGCGCCCGGCTGTCTGGCTGGGCAAAATTCAATCCTGCCCTCTGCTCACCTCTCCCTTGCACTTGTTAAAAGTAATTAGTGTTTGCATCCATATCTGAACTTTGATTTGTTTCCAGGATGGAGACGTTGATATTTCTTCTGATGGCTACATAAATCACACATTATTAAGTTACCTCCCATTACACTTTTTTAAGTATTGGAAACTCCTGACTTTAAAAGAAGGGAACTCGTGTTAATGCAGGCAAATGGTAGACCAATCCAGGAGCTGCAGCCAGCCGTAGACAGACAAAGCCTCACATACGCATATTAACCTCCCTCCTCCTGCCTTCCTGCCCCTGGAATTCTGTTACAGTCCTCCAATAGAAGGCTATGACAGCAATCAATTGATAGTTCACAGATACAATTCATGGGCATGGTCCCCCCAGTCTCACTATATTTCTTAGAGGGGCATCCGTGGGAAGCATAATTCCCATTTCACAGAGGAGGAAACTGGGAAACTCAGCCTGGGGAGGCTGGGTGACTTGCCACCATGTCACCTAACCAGGGGCCAGCAGACAGTGGCTTCCACTTTGGTCTCTGCCCCTGGTGCTGGCAGAGGTGGCACTGCAGCTTGCTATTCATAGTGGGTCTTGTTGGTAGGACTTTCCTCAGCTAGGAAGAACTAACAGAGCTTCTGACAGCGCCCGTGGGAACCCAGCCCTCCCCATGCCTGATCCCAGCATCCACTTTCCTGAACACACCCCACAGGTGAAGCCAGGAGCAGCCTGGAGGAAAGGAGCTCATCGCAGGCCCAGCTATGGGGAGTGTTTGGTGAGAAACTGGCTGGGGCCCAGTCAGAGCCAATCGGGGAAACAGGAGTTTGTCCAGGTTCCTGGTATCCGGCCTCCTGCTGTGGCCCACAGGTCTTGAATCCCGAGCACCCCTTTACACACAGGACCTGCGGCAGAAGCAGCACAAACTGAGCTGAGGCCAACAAACCTGGGTTCTCTTCTTAGAAACATGGCCACCTGTACCGGAAGCCAGGCATACCCAGGAGCTCATACCTTCATTTCTGCATAAGTCAAATGTTGAGGGGTTTGTCCTACCCAACCAGCTTAGCATAGCAATTACTCAGGAGCTTTGCAAAGGTGGACGGGATAATTTACCATGAGTTACAGTGCATCTCTGTAGTATGATGAAGTTCACATTTATCGAGAATATAGAGTACTTTTTTCTAGTAATAATTTGAGATGTATTGCTTTTCTTCTCTGAAGAGTTTGCTAATTTTTTTTTTTCAGAATCAGATGTATGAACTAGTGAGACATTTAAGAGGAGGAAGAAAATGAAGTCTGATGTCTCTGTCAGATCAAGAAAACAATGGTAATTCTTGCTGGAGATAGTTTATCCAGTTAGTATTTATCAATAACACTTTATCAATATCGTAAGACTGGCTGGCATAGCTGGGTGTGGAGGTAGTTTCATTTTAGCCTTGACGTGTGAGGTCAACACTCTGCTGCTCTTTAGAGAATGCTTTTTGGGGACATCAGTAGAAACCAGGAGACCCGAGAGGAGGCTTCTGGGAGCAGGAACAGAAAACACGACCAGATCTTGGGACAGCAGCAAAGAAGACAGGCAGGCAGGGGCCCTGACATACGCTTTTGCACGTACAGATCTGGTTCATATATAAAATATTTGTCGATAATTCTCACAACTTTTTCCTAGAGCGAGGAGCATATTCATATAGACACTGGTACTTTATCCTATACACATGAACACAAGGTGTATCTAAAATTACCTTTGCATTAATGCTAGACATTTTTTTTCAAATGTGGAGGGAAGTGTAGACTCTAAGAGTTAAGATCTGCTTAAGGAAAAAAAAAAAGCCACATTTAAATAAGTCTACCCATATGCATAATTAGAATTCTGGTATGACTTAGAGGGAGTGTTATTACTAAAAACAACAATTATCCGCTGCCCTTCTCTGCAGTTTTGATATGGTATGTATTGCCCAAGGAAGAAAAAAGTGATAGGTGAAGCCATTCCCAGTAACCTAATACCTCTAAATGGTTCATACTAAAGTGACTGGGTCTCCTTTCAGGGATTTACCTTAATGATATCATTCCCAAGGAGTCTGGTTTAGATCAAACTAGGTTAAAGATCATGAATGTCAAAAACTGATGTCATTAGATCCCATTACTAATAAAGTCAGGGTCATCATGAGTACAGAAGCAGCTTGGAATTCAGGCTTTATTTACCTTAAAACCTGCACCTAAACTTAAAACCCCAAGTGAAATACAGACGAGGTGAAGTGGTTGAAACATAATAGCTGAGAGACTGCTGGCATTGACTTGTATAACTCAAGTTTGTAAGGATTTGTCATTTTCTATGTATTTTACATCATCAATGTACAAGATTCAGCAGTAGCCTTGTTTATTTCTCTTGCCAGTGGATTCAGTCATAACGTACATTTTGCAGCACAAGATATCCTATTAGAAGTAAGAGAAATTAATTTCTAAAATTTACAAAACACAATAGATCACAGCAATTTCCATATTTAGAATACCAAGAGTGAAAAGGGAGAGCTAGTTTTCGAAAGCTAGGTTTCCACCCATGTTTTCTAGACTGTCTGAAGGCACACCAGACCTCTAGACCCACAAGAACCTTAGCAAAATGAAACCAATCTATTGCCTTTGCCCTTTGTACTGCTACAGTGAAACAGTACAAAGAGATTGGGTAACTTACACACAATAGAAATGTATCAGTATCCCGGCTTCCAAGATGGCGCCTTGTTTCTGCATCCCCAGGAGGGAGGAGCGCTGGGTCCTTACAGGGCGGAAGGGATGGAAGTGCAGTGGCGTCATTCATCTGGGCTAATACCCGAGGTTCCTTGCCTCATGCCAAGGAAGTTTAATAGGCAAAAGAGAGAAGCTCCCTTGTGCAGAGGGAGGGGGTTCTGAGTGGATTTCCCCAGCTCACGGTGAAATGTGGTTGGTTTATAGATGAGCTTGAGGAGATGGTGTCTGATTTACATAGGGGGCAGAGGATTGGTTGGACCAGGTGTGCCATTTATAGTGTGCAAAGAAGGTGGCCACCCCATTCTAAGCTTTTATCATGTAGATGGGTTCTCTACCCGGCCGGCGCCATCTTCCCTTCTGCTTTTCTGCACATGTGGCACCAAAGAAAACAGCAGAGGGAGCCTCCATGTTGAACATACCTGGCTTTCAGGTACCCCTTTCTACTGGCACAGCTGCCAGCATTTACCATGCAGGCTTCCAGCTTGCTTATCTATGTTTGCAGCTTGATTTTTCAGGCTGCTTTTTGTTAGAAAAGAAATGATTTGGAGGCTGTTTTTTATTAAAAGGAAATTTCACTGAGAACTCTCTTACCCTCGCTATCTGCCTAAATAATTTCTTTTCAGCTCCTATATCAGAAGGGCGGAAGACAACCGAGTGCTGTGTGAAGCCCCTTTCCAAAGGCCCGGATGCCCTTCTCTACACTTTGACCTCCTGGCTTAATCATCTCCTAAAGGCCGTACCTCTTAATACTATCGTATTGGTGATTGAGTTTCAATACATGAATTTCGGAGGGGACATATACATTGAAACCACAGTGGAAGCACTTTCTTCTATTTTATTTTATTATATTTTTGAGATGGAGTTTCACTCTTGTTGCCCAGGCTGTAGTGCAGTCGCGTGATCTTGGCTCACTGCAACCTTGGCCTCCTGTGTTCAAGCAATTCTCCAGCCTCAGCCTCCCAAGTAGCTGAGATTACAGGCCTGCACCACCACGCCCGACTGCTAATTTTTGTATTTTTCGTAGAGACGGGGTTTCTCCATGTTGGCCAGGCTGGTCTTGAACTCCTGACCTCAGGTGACCCACCCGCCTCAGCCTCCTGAAGTGCTGGGATTACAGGTGTGAGCCACCACGCCTGGCCAGTACTTTCTTCTTTAAGCCCCTTTTGGAGATTCCTAATTTATGTTGTATATTAGACCCTGAGAATTTCACAATAAAAACTTTCTATTTAACTGCATTTCACCCAAATCTCAAATTTTGCCGAAAAACTCATTCAGTTTGTCATCTGTTTTACCCTTTTGATCCAGTGTTGAGCAGAATGTTCTCAGGACATGATGCAAAGGCTGACAAACTATGGCCAGTGGGCCAGAACTGGCCAATTATCTGTTTTATTACACACTACAGCTTAAGAATTTTAAATATATTTAAAATTATATAAGCACCATATGTGTATAGGGTTATATAAGTACCTTATGTAATAGCCCCAATTTTGCCTCTTGCCCCACAGTGTTTATTATGTTAAATATTTACTACCTGGCTGTTTTAAAAAAAGGACTGCTGGCCCCTAGAGCAGACTACAAGGGGGAATAAAGGTCATCTGTGGCTTATAGAAGTGGCCAACTCCTCAGGGATGGGTAGAGAAAGGTCATCTGTGGCCTGTAGAAGGAGCCCACTCCTCAGGGATGGGTGGAGAAAGGTCATCTGTGGCTTGTAGGAGGGGCCACTCCCCAGGAATGGGTGCCACTCCACTGACCATCTCCGCCTCACCGCACACCTCCTTTCTGTTATCAGCCAATGACTTCACCACACCAGATTGCTCCCCCTTTCACAAAAGCTTTCTTTACCTGTCCATAAATTGGCCAATAAAAGATTGTGACAACACCCTGAAACCAAAACTTTCCAAAAGTCTAAGATAGTAAAGCATCAACCAACTAACCTGATCTATTAATGATAGACCACTATTCCCAATAAGAGTAGAGTCACAGGGAATGTTCGCCTACAGAGACCATATATTGCATCAAAATAATAGAAAGCATGTTCTCTGAAAAGAGTGGTAGTCATATAAAAAGCAATAATCATCAGATTTCTAGAAAATCTTAAATATTTGGAGATTAAATATTTAAAAAGCTAAATAACTCATGAATTAAGGAAGAAACCACAACAGAAGAGACAAAAATGTAATTGATTAATGATACCATAACACATCAAAAGTTTTGAAATGCAGCTAAATCAGTCATCGGAAGTACATTTATAGCTTTAGTTGCCTGTATTAGAAAAGATGGAAGGTATAACACAAATCTCTTCTATTTATATCTAAAGAGGAAGAAAAAAATTAAATTCCAAATATAAAGAAGAGTCAATATTACGAATAAGAGTGGAAGTCAGTGAAATGTAAAAAATAACCAGAAAAACAATGAGAAAGTTCAACAAAGTCAGAAGTTATTTCTTTAAAAATATAAATCAAATTGGGAAACCTCTAGCAAGATTCACAAAGGGAAAAAGAGGACACAGCATTTATGATGAAGCTCTCTGCACAAATTACAAAGAGTAAACATCATTAGAGATCCCACAGATGAAAATGGTAAGAGTGGATATATAGCAGTAACTTAGTGGATATTTAACAGCAACTAAGTTGCTTATTAATATAAATAAATTAAGCAACTTAGAGAAAATTGATAATTTAAAAAAACACTGAAAAGAAATTGAAAATCTAAGTAGACACATGTCCATTGAATATGCTAAATTATTAAATAAAAATCTTACCACAAAGAAAACTTCAAACCCTGAAGGTTGTACTGCAGGGGTATCCAATCTTTTGGCTTCCCTAGGTCACATTGGAAGAACAATTGTTTTGGGCCACACATAAAATATACTAACACTAGAAACAGCTGATGAGTTTTTAAAAACTGCCAAAACATCTCATAATGTTTTAAGAAAGTTTACAAATTTGTGTTAGGCCACATTCAAAGCCATCCTGGGCGGCATGCAGCCCTCGGGCCGTGGGTTAAACAAGCTTGTTTTACTGATTGTATTTCTATCAGACATTTAAGGGGGAAATAATTTCAAACACAGACAACTCTTTTAGAACACAGAGGAAGAGAAAACACATCTAACTTATTTTGTGAGGCCATTAGATAAAACCTTAATGACAAAACCAAAAAATTAAACTCCAGTGTCTCTCATGATTTTAGACACAAAATCCTCTAAAAATACTAGATACCAAATTCAGTAATATATGTACAGAACAGTAGACCCCTTGATCAAGCTGGGTGTACTTAATAAAGATGAAAGATCTGTTTAATGCACAAAATTAATCAATATAATCTACTATGTTAATAGATTGAGGACAGAAACAAGTCATATAATTATATTAACAAAATTAATCAATAGAATCTGCCACATTAATAGATTGAGAATGGAAATAAGTCATCTAATCATATTATTAAACACAGAAAAATAGCACTTGCCAAAATACAAAAGCATTTATGGTAACACTGTGCACCTGAGGAATTAAAAGAGCCTTCCTTTAATTCCTGATCAAGGCACTAACTGCACGATCAACAGCGAATTTCACATGTAACGGTGAGAAATTAAGTGCTTTCCACCTAAGTTTGAGGATGACACATGGAGGTCCACACTCGTTGCTCTTATTCAACATTAATACAGAAACTCTAGCCAAGACAGCAAAACAATAAAAGACATTCAGATTAAAAAGAGGTAAAACTGGATTTATTCACAGATCCCATAATTGTGTAGCATAAATGCTAATGAATATCTAAGAAGATTATTAGAACTAATAGGTAGATTTGACAATATTGCAGAATTCAATATTAAGAAATTAAATTCCGGCCAGGCGTGTTGACTTATGCTTGTAATCCCAGCACTTTGGGAGGCCAAGGCAGGCGGATCACAAGGTCAGGAGATCGAGACCATCCTGGCCAACATGGTGAAACCCCGTCTCTACTAAAAATATAAAAATTAGCTGGGTGTGCTGGCGCACACCTGTAATCACAGCTACTCGGGAGGCTGAGGCAGGAAAATCACTTGAACCTGAGAAGTGGAGATTGCAGTGAGCTGAGATCGTGCCACTGCACTCCAGCCTGGCGACAGAGCAGACTCCGTCTCAAAAAAAAAAAAAAAAAAGAAATTAAATTCCTATATACTTGAAATGAACAATTAGAAAATAAAATGGAAAAATCAGTATCACTTACAATAGCATCAAAAAATGTCAACTCTGTAGTAACAAAAAATATGTGGGACTATATACTGGGAACTATAAAATGCTGATGAGAACAATTAAAGGAAATTTAAATTAAGGTGAGATATACCATGTTCATGTGTTGAAAGATTCATTATTGTGATGTCAGTTTTTCCAAAATTGATTTATTTCAATGCAATTCCAATAAAACTTTTTACAGATTTTTTTTCTAAAAATCGACAAGATTATTCAAAATTTATTTGGAAAGACAAAGGACAAAAATAGTAATTAACATATGAATATCCAGATTCAAATAGAAAAACAAAATTAAAGAACATCATCCATATACATTCAAGAAAATACAAAGGTACAGTAATTACGCCAATGTGGGATTGAAAAAGTGATTTAAAAGTATAACAATGTAGCAATGTAGGAAATCCCAAAATTGACCCACACTTACCAAATCAAATAATTTTCAACAAGGATGACAAATAAACTCAATGGAAAAAAGAAAATTTCTTCAACAAATGGTTCTGGAACAACTGAATATGTAAAAGCAAAAAAAAAAAAAAAAAAGGAATTATATTTTTATTTTACACTATGCACAATATAAAGTGAAAACATTCAATCTTCCAGTAGAAATCAGAAGAACAGAATAATTACTTCTCAAATTTAGGACAGGCAAAGATTTCCCAGAGAATTAAAAAAAAAGGGGGTTGAATCTTAAAATAATGATAAATTAAAATTTATCATAATTAAAAATTTATGCCCATCAAAAAAATCTTGATGATAAAGTCACAAAGTGGTTGATGTATTAGCAATACTATACTTCAAAAATTCTTGTATAAATAACTCCTACAGCCCAATTAAAATAAATAAAAATACACTCAAGGCTTGAACAGGAGCAAACAAAAGAAGATATACAAATAGCAAATGAAAATGTGATGAATATCTTTAGATCTCAGGAAAATGCAAATTGAAACCATCATAAAATATGACTGTATATTCACTAGATAGACTAAAATTTTTATAGTTTGACAACAATAAATGTTGAAGAGGCTGTAGAACAACCAGAACTCTTACTTGTTTAGAGTATAAAATGTCAAAACAACTTTTGAAAACTTTTTGGCGGTTAAAAAAAATTAAAACACATCTATCATATAATTCAACAATTAAATTTCTAAGTATTTATCCAATAGAAATAATTCAACAATTAAATTTCTAAGTATTTATCCAAGAGAAATAAAATTATACCTACAGAAAGTGTTATACAAGAATGTGCATGGCTGCTTTATCCATATTAGTCTAAACCATAAATGACATCCACCCTAGAATGGAAACATCCACTGTGCGTTCTATGCAAGGGGGTGCCTCTCAGCATCAAAAGGAACACGGTATTGATGCACACAACAGTGTAGATGAGTATCCACACTTTCAAGCTCAATGAAAGAAACTGAACACGAGAAGAAACTTACATGATTCAATGTTCATGACATTCTCTAAAATAAGCAAAATTAACTTATGGTGGTAGATGTCAGATACATGAGTATTTGCGAGGTGAGCAGGATCAACTAGAAATTGGCAGGAAGGAACTTTCTGGGTGACGGATATGCTGTGCATTGAGGAACACATTTATGAAAACTGATCAAATGATGCTCTTAAACTTGGCAGAGCATTTTACCGTATGCAGATTATACCACAAATTACACACACACACACACACACACACACAGAATAATGAGTTTGATCATCAGCTTGGGATAGAGTTGCAGTTCCAGACCTGGCACTGCCCTAGTATAGTGTAATGGTTCCAAATCAGATACTGCCTTATGTGGAGTAATGGCTCTGGATCTGACATTATTCTAGTGTTGTGTTGGGTTGTTATGCTGTGTTATGTTATATATGTCAGCCACTCAGTGGTGTCTGCAGTCAAGGCTATGTTTAAACAGTTTAAAACTCCTTTACTATTTCCTAAATGCAACCAGATGAAGCACTAGCCACTGCATACTGACAGTTCCAGGCCAGGTGCTGCCTGTTCACAGTGATGGCTCTAGATCAGGCACTGACTGGTGTACAGTGACGGTTCCAGATCAGGCACTGACTGGTGTACAGTGACGGTTCCAGATCAGGCACCGACTGGTGTACAGTGACGGTTCCAGATCAGGCACCGACTCGTGTACAGTGATGGTTCCAGATCAGGCACTGACTGGTGTATAGTGATGGTTCCAGAACAGGCACTGACTGGTGTATAGTGATGGTTCCAGAACAGGCACTGACTGGTGTACAGTGATGGTTCCAGATCAGGCACTGACTGGTGTACAGTAATGGTTCCAGATGAGGTGCTTGCCATGTGTAAAGTGATGGTTCCAGATCATGCACTGCTTGGTATATGTTGACGATTCCAGATCAGGCACTAGCCTGATGCACAGTGATAGCTCTGGATAAGGCAGTAGTGTGATTTTGGAATCTGGAGGATGGAGCAGGAAAGCATACAATGGCAGTGGGAAACAGGCCTGACAGTTTTCTCTCAATGGAAGGGATCTGGTGTTCTGATGGGCTGCCTGCCCATGCCATGTTTCTCCATGGCTGCTGCTATGTTCACTTGCTGCTGTGAAATGCAAATAGTCATATCTATTCTCTTGTGTCTTCATTAAGCCACATGTTATATTACATATATTTAAATAGTTTAAAACTCCTTTAATATCTCAATAATTCAATCTTTGGTTGGAACTATAGAGAAAATATGTAACCCAACTTTATACAATTACATTATGGCACATTCTGTAGTGTTTGGAGCTAAATGCTTAATGTATTAAACACTCTCATGCCAGAGGTAATAAAAAATGTTCTCTAAATGAAACCTCCCTTTCCATGCACCCTGCATCACCCATCACCCTGCAGTCCCCAAGGAGAATAGCCTTCTTTGAAAAGATATTTAATTCAAATAAAGAAAAGATATGATGTTGCTAGTGACAGCAAATAAAGATGGAATAAGGTGTATTACCCAGGAAATGTTTGCATAACACACTGAAATTAATATACCATATGCAGTAGTTGACACAGTTCATTCTAAAACAGATAAATCATTCATAGGAAAAATAAACACCAACTAAAAAGAAATAGATCACCAATTGAGCCATATATATCAAGAATGAAATCAGATGTGCTCGTTACCTGTTGACACAACATGAATTTTCTGCTGAATCAGACACGTAATCTACTAAATCAAAGTGAACACCTACTGAGCCAGGCATATCACCTAGTTAGACACATCACTGTGCAATTGCATGCATCCATGCAGCCTCTATGTATTTCTAACACATTAGCAGTGCACAGTATTTTAGAGCTTAGATTTACTAAACCATAAGCATTAAGAAGTTAATGTGCTAGTTGGTAAAATGTGTGTATCTGTTTTGCTTTGTTTTTAAAAAACTCAATTCACATGATCTTGTTGCAAATGCATTTATTGGGCTGGATAAACTTAAAGGTGGCCCCCCAATCCCTGCCTCCCAATGGGAACCCAATTCTCTTGAGTTTGGGAGGACTCATGATGTGCTTCTAGCCAATGGCATCTGGCAGTGGCAATGGGCTGTCGGTCCTGACCTTTGATGGCTTTGCCATGGGTCAGACTCATCTTTCCAGTAGACTCACCCTGGAGTTCCATTCTGTATCTGGCTTTGAAAATGCAAGGTGCCATGAATCCTAGTTATAAAACTGCCCAGGATTTCATTTATAGAGGTATGACTGAGTGATTATATGGAGAGGCAAATGCCACTAAAATAATATTTTTATTATTTGCATGTCCGAAGAAAGGGCACACTCCACGCTGCCATGCCACGCCATGGCATGCAGGGCCACAGGAGGGAGAAGCACAGGTTTTGTAGGGAGGCAGAAGCAGAAGCAAGGGAATGCCAAGGCCAGACCCTGTGCTGGGGCTCCATGGGAAAGGCAAGGCAGAGCAAATCAAAGAGAACAGTTTAGAGCTGGCTACTTTGCAGAATTCTGGTGGCCTTGGGTCATAGGGGCTGTTCTGAGTTGTCTGGTACTTGGCCTTGGGTAAATTCAGGGCAGGAATAATATTGGGTTGGCATGCGGGTGTTTGATAAACAGATGGCTGTGTCTGTAGAATCAGGATGGATCAATTTGCATATGAAAGGCACGCTGTGGGCAGGTTATTATTGGTTATGGTTATATGTAGGAACTAGCCAGCCATGGGAAGGGCAGTCTTTCCCTAGGTCTATAAGGCCCTCACATGCCATGGTATCAAGAACACAGAAAATAAGAAAATTTCGTTAATATAAATTGGCCCTGAGATGAATGGATGCCAAATAGAGAAATACAGAATCTCAGAAAACAGTTATACTCTCTTAAAATCTTATAGCTACAAGAAATGAATTCTACAACTGAGAGAGCTTGGAGGCAGATCCTTCCCAGTCAAGCCTCTGATGAGAACTCACTCCTGGACAACACCCTGGCTACAGCCTGTGGAGGCCCAAGCAGAGGACCCAGCTGAGTCAGATCCTGACTCCCAGTCCCCAGAAACTCAGTGATGATAAACGTGTTATTAAAGCTGTTACAATCACGTAGTTTGTTTAGCAGCAACAGAAAAATACTATATTTATCAAGGTAACAAGGCACAGAAACTGTCATGAAATTATTAATTAAAGAGCATGAGAAAATGTTAACTTTATTGTCACTGCTACTATGGTGTGATCTGTTTCAGAAATCTAGAGAGTAAGTATTGTCAAGATTTCCACCATTGAGCATTAAAGATTAAGAAGATGAAAACCAAGGCTTTTTCTGGGGCCACACCACAAGGACTGGACTTTGCTCCAAGACATGCCCAGCATCGGGTACCAGGGAAGGGAGTGAGTCCCACATCAGAGCTTGCAGTGAGGAGCAGGCAGGCGGCTATGGGCTGGCACTCAGCAGGCAGGCTGCGGCCAGGAAGGGGTGTGCCCTGGGCCAGCCTAACTGGGCTTCAGAGACAGACTCATCTCCAGTGGACAGGAAGTGGGATCTGAGCCAGAGATGCAGACACAGAGACTCAAAGATGAGACTGGCCTGTTGAGAACTTAAACTTGCTCAAGGAAACAAAAACCTGGTCACCAAAACCAGGGTGTGAGGGAGAAGTAGAACCCAGGCTTTGTGAGCAACTTTCTTCTCTTTGCCTCAGTTTCCATCCCTATGAAGTGGGGACAATCACATTAGCCTCTCAGCGTCAGAAGAGGTCCACAGTTGACCTCCCAGAAGGCCTGGAGAGAATCTGTCAATCAAGCAAGGCTACTGGGCTTAGTGCAGGGAGGGAGGAAGCTGCCTTTACAGACCGAAGGACAGGGGATGTCAGGCAGGAGATGTTCAGGGGTCAGAACCCTGAGCTGGGCACCTGAGAGGCAGGTCTTGCATTGAAGGGAACTGGCTGAACATCGGCATCATGGATGCACAGTAGCTTTGTGTTGGTCGGTATGGCAAAGAGAGGGCCTTGGAGGGTGAATGGTTAGTCTCCATAATAAGCTACTTCAATCAGTCAGCAGTCTTGTCTTCCAGGAGAAAATCTTCCTAGAAACAACAGTGTAGTGATTGACATCTGGTCTCAGTATTCTCAGCCTAGAAAGAGGAAATGGCTTAGCTCAGGGAGGGAAGAGCAACTTGGTCTTTGTTATCAAAGGATTACATTAAATAATGTGAATAAAGCTATTAGTTTAACCTCAAACACACGGTAGCTGCCGAAGAAAGTACTGTCCACTTTATGGCAGCAAGGTTGACCCAGAACAACTCATTTTTGCTTGAAGCGTGGTGGATCTTTTAATTCTACTGAACTAGCAGAGGGTTTACGCCTGAGCCTGGGGAGTGTGGGGAGGACTTAGAACTTCAGGGACTGCGTGGGCACAGGACAGGCAGCTGGGCACCATTAAGAACATGTTTCCATAGCTGAGGAATGTGTAGGACCTGCTCAGACTTGTTCTGGCTTCTCTACAGTAAAAGAAATATATTTGTCAGGCTCATCAGACTTGTCATTCCCTTTAACTCCTGGAAATACGAATTAATGTGTGGTCATTATTTCTTACAAACACCTAAACCCTTTTGCTGATGGGAAGCCAAGATGCTCACTGAGAAAATTGGGTCCTGACTCCTGGCTGAGCTCACCTCCCTGGAACCTGGGCACACTCCCGGCAAGCGTGGTGACATGGGCACTCAACCACAGTGCCTCTCAACTTGGAAATGATGACTGTGATAAACAAACATCCAACCCAAGCCCTCAGGCCAGCAGGCTTCCCTCTCTAGAAAGAAATGGCATTTAAATAGGAGATACCAGCTTTTCTCTAAGATCATGCTCAATAAATAATAGTTTGAACGTGCTTAGGGCATCTCATCATCAAAGAAAGAATCATTTCAGTAACATATGTAATTAATGTATTCAATTATTTCTAAAAGTAGATGAGACATATCCCAATAGACCAAGTTATTCCATCTATATTTTTAGGACACCAATGTAGATTTGGTGTCTTGTGTATGCACATAGAATCCTTTATCCTAAAAACAAAAATCCAGGGAATTTAAGCAAGTGACAATGCAGGTCTACTTCAGAAAAGAATAATTATATAATAGTAGTTGACATTTGTAGAGTCAGGCACTGTGAAAAACATTTCTATACTGTTTGCATTAATTTCCTGTTGTTCCCATAACAAATGGCCACACATTTAGAGTCTTAAAACAGCATGAGTTTCTTCTCTCCTCTAGCCTGCCGGTTGGAGTGCCATGTGGGCTCACTGGTTTCTCTGCTCCAGGTTCCTCAAGGCCAAAATCAAGGTGTCGGTCAGCATCTGGCGGATCTGGGGAGAACACATTTTCTGCCCAGAAATGTTGCTGGCAGCTTTCAGTTCTCTGAGCCCATGAGTTAAAGTTCCAACTTCCCTGTGGCTGTCAGTGGGGAGCCTGATACTCAAGGCCACCTGCACCTCATGTCACATGGCTCCCTCCATCTGCAGACCTAACAGTGCCTTGAGCCCCTCTTGTTCCTTGAGTCTCTCTTCCTTTCCCTTTGCTGCATCTCTGTGACTCCAGCCAGAGAAAGATCCCGGCTTTAAAGGGCTTGTTGTGGGTTGCATTTTGCCCCCAGATATTGAAGTCTATTTCCCAGGACCTGTGAATATGACTTCATTTGGAATAAGGTCTTAGTAGATGATTCAAATAAAATGGGTCATTGGGGTGGACCCTAATCCAGTATGACTGGTGTTATAATAAAAACAGGGAATTTGGACACAAGCACACACTCACATACAAGCAGAGCGTCCTGCAAAGACGAAGGCAGAGATCAGAGTGGTCCTTCTACACATCAAGGTCTGCTAAAGATGGCCAGCAGCCAGCAGAGCCCAGGGATGGCCTGGAGCAGATTCCTTGTCATGGCCCCAACCGTGATGACACCTTGACCTCCACGTGCAGCCTCCGGGGCTATAAGACAACACACTTCCAGTGTTTCAGCCTTCAGCCTGTGGCCCTTTATTACAGCAGACCCAGGCCATAGGCTGGGCCCACCTGATTCACCCAGGATGCTCCTCCCTTTTTAAGGCTCATAACCTTAATAACATTGCAAAGCCCCTTGGCCGTGTAACATGACATATTTACAGGTTTTGGGGATTGGCGTGACCATTCTTAGGGGTTTACTTTTTACTGTAATGTATTATGTATTAATTAATTTAATCCTCTGAGGTGAGTCTATCTTGCTTCCCATTTTCCAGGTATGAAAACCAAGGCATGAGAGGCTATGATGACCATACCAGGTTGACATCAGGCCAACTGATGCCAAGGTGCCCACTCAGCAACAAGGTCTTGCTGGGGGTGCAGGAGTCACAGGTACATTCCCAAGGCCCTCCCACTCTAAGTTCAACATGGGTCTTCCTTTACCCCCATGAACTTTGGAGTGAGTTACCTACATAAACTCATCCTCAGGTTAAAGAAGGCTAAGTGTTAACTCGCAGGCAAGCAGACTTAAAAAGAATGAGCAAAATTCCAAACGATTGCTTTTGCCCTTACTGACGTGATAAGGGTCACCTGTGCACAGGTAGATGGCTCTGCTCCAGTAAGATGGGCCAGAGCCCAAGGAGAATCTGCCCAGCCCTGGCCCAGCACCGTGGACCCAACTAACTGGCTCTTTCTGTGGTCTCCCGCTGAAGAACACAAAGGCCAAAGACATCTGTCATTCAGGGGTTTAAAATCTGCTTTTAAAGAAAACCATCTATTGAAAATAAATCCACACAGGAAACACACGAGGAAGAATACACTACACATGAGAGCAAAGCCATCAGAGCCTCCAAGCACTAATATTGGATGCACTTGGTCCAAAGAGATTCCATGGAGAAGGTGGAATTCTGTACTGTATTTGTTCATGAAGAATGAAACGCTGAGGCCCCAGGGGAAACGTGTGCTTTTGTGCGCATACACACACGCTTTCTCTCTCTCAATCCATTCCGTTAATTACCTAGAACTTCTCCGAGTTAAACAAAGATTAAAATTAACTAAGCCAAGTCTGTCAATCATTTTCTCTCTGCACCCAGCTGTGGGGTCCTCTTCCTCTACCTTTATTCAGATACATAAATTCAGCATCCCCACAAAACAATGCCTTGCACTGTCCTTGGAATCAGGACAATCAAACCGTGTGATCACCTAGGATCTTGCTGTATCCTACTCTTATCAATACCTTTCTCCTAAAACAGAGGACAGCTATTACCAATTATATTTCCATAATAATGTGAAACTAGCTTTTTAAAAATGCATTTACCATTTAAGGTAGTGTTTCTTTGTAATAATAGCACCAAATATGCAAAACAAGTTACAGGATATGTGTTTTGCTCCCAGGATTCAGTCCATTTTGATCCTGTCCATGTGTGGGCTCACCATGGCACTCCATCCTGGAACTGCTGTGCAAATGAGAAGAACAGGCATTTCCCTCTCACCTCTCCTGCTGAATGAGGTCACGTGTGTCCCTGAGGGTCAATTTCAAGTTTTTGAAACAGTCACTCCATAGATGCCATGCTCTGTGTTATGATGAGTTAATCCAATTTCTTGGAAATGCCCAGGTTCTTCATGGTGCTGGCAGGCCTTTGTTCTGAGATTAGGTAGGGAGCTGAGATATCCTGCCCTCATTCTGAGACGGTGACCAGCAGCCTGTGGGTCTCCAACCCTCTCCCGGTAAATCTCTCTCCATCTGCTACGTTTTAGCCCTTTCCTCGGTAAAGAGGGGATAGTACAGCCACAAAGGCTTTAGAACAAAGAGTTCCTAAGGCAAGGCTTGCTCACAGCCAAGATGCTCCTCACCTTGTGTGTTAGAGGATGAGTTCTGCACCTGGGCAGCAGGCGGATGGCCTGTGCTGCCTTTTCCCTGTGTCCAAGCCCCCTGGGCAGTGGGATCGTTCTGGGAATGATGCTCTAGAAGACAGTCTGGAATTCCAGAACCATTTAGAGGCCATAGACCCGGGTTCTGGTAAGGACGGCCCTACCCTCCTGACAACAGGCAGGTGTGCCTGGGTTTCTAGCTGCAGAAGAATGTGCGAAGGCTGGAGCCAACTGTCTTCTGCTGCTCAGACCAGCGCTCCTGATCTCTGGGGAGGGACAGTGCCGAGGGGATGAAATGGCAAGAGGGAAGCCCTCCTTTACCCTGAGCTAGAAGTGAACACCCAGAGCTATTCAAATTGGGCTAAACTGCCTCATGACACCACTAGAGAGAAACAACAGAGCTTGGAGGAGTGTTCATGGAAATTCAGACGTAAATGAGCCAAGTTCAGTTCTGGGTTCTACAATTTTCCGAACTAGAACTAAAAGAAAACTGATTTTTCTTTTCCCATGATAATGGTTATTGCAGAAGCTAAGATGCGAATATTCAACAAGCCTGTCAGGGACTTTGAGGCTCAGGCTCGTGCACCCTTGTGCAATCACAGAAGCACGAGGCCTTCTCTCTGCAGAGGTGTGGAAGGAGACCCATGCTCATCATCAGGGAGAGGGCATGCAACAGGGCCATCGTGGACTCAGCCACTCCAAGCTGACCCTTGTCTCAGTCCCTGGTCCTTCAAAAGGACCATGGGGATGTGGCCTGAAGGTTGATTTCATAAAATATTGGTTCCCATAATAGGGCAATAGAAATGTTCACCTCTCAGTGGCAGCCAGCACCAGGGAAAGGCCGTCTCCCTATAGATAGAAAAAACCTGAAACTGGTGATCAGCAGCTTCCCAGTAAGATCCCAGGAGTGGGATGCGTGGGCTTGAGCATGTGCACTAAGAGGCAAAATGGCAGAGTTTAACTTGTGTACAACCTCCCAGGGACATTTGGCTGGTAAGGGAAGAACGCCTGAAGTGAGCATTCGTAGGACTCCAGGAAACACACTGTGCATGCTCTCCTCCCAAATGCTGGCAGGCCATTGTGCTTGCAGACAGTCCACCCCAAGGGAAGAATCAGGGGAGAAAGGACATAAGACCCCAGCAGCGTGCCAGCATATAAAACCCCAAGTCAAAAGGTCAAACCGCACACGTGTCTTTCAAGTCACCCACTTGACCTTCTTCCAAGTGGACTTTACTTCCTTTCATTTCTGCTCTAGAGTTGTTTTTCTTCTTCTTCTTTTTTTTTGTTTTGAGATGGAGTCTCATTCTGTCGCCCAGGCTGGAGTGCAGTGGTGTGAACTCAGCTCACTGCAAGCTCTGCCTCCCAGGTTCACACCATTCTCCTGCCTCAGCCTCCCAAGTAGCTGGGAATACAGGTGCCCACCACCACGCTCAGCTAATTTTTTTGTATTTTTAGTAGAGATGGGATTTCACCATGTTAGCCAGGATGGTCTCAATCTCCTGACCTCGTGATCTGCCCTCCTCGGCCTCCCAAAGTGCTGGGATTACAGGCGTGAGCCACTATCCCTGGCCTTCTGCTCTAGAGCTTTTTAATAAACTTCCACCCCTGCTCTGAAACTTGCCTCGGTCTCTTCTTCTGCCTTCTACCCGTCAGTTGAATTCTTTCTCCTGAGGAGGCAAGAATTGAGGCTGCTGCAGACCCGCAGGGACCCGCCACCGGTAACTGGGATACCGGCTACTGGTAACATGTTCTGGCGCCGTGTGACTCGTTTAACGTCCACCACTAACACTTTCACTGTGGGATAAATGCAAGATAATCATGAGCCCAAAAGGCTAAAAAATTGGTGAAGAATATTGGAGAGAGGAAAACAAAAACAGTATAATTATCCTTTATTGCATGATGTCTCATGTGGGGAATTCTGTGCATTGACTTTGGAATTATCGTTGATCATTTACATAAGCTTGCTTTTTTGTTGAATTGTATTCTGTTGGCAAAAGTTGTCTGAGGCTCCTGAGTTGGAATGGAACATATCCTAGTTTATCTCACTTAAACGAAAGGAAATATTTTTTTCACATATTTGCTCTTGACTTAAGGGCAGAGTTTTGGGGAAGAAACTAGAGTCCTGAAGTTGAGCTGGTGGTAAGTGTGAAAGCAGGTGTTCCTCACCCCCTGGTGTGTTCGCCTCTTGGCCTCCTCCCCATTGCAGATCGTCTTGGAGGTGGAGGCCTGTTGAGCCACAGCTTCAGGAAGAGTATGGAGGCACCAGGCTTTGAGTTCTAAAGTAGCCTTTTGAAATGTATAGCAGGAGCCATCACTGTGAAAGATAAGGCTTTGTAAATGGTTTGAGCATTGCGAGTTCCTCTCACCTGAGAGTGAGGCTCGGTACCTTTCTGTTCTCACCCACAGACATGGGGAAAAGGAGGAGGAGCTAGTTTGCTTCTCCCTGGACTAGAAGGGAGAAGCTGAGCCGGTGGGGTGCTGGCAGGAGCCTGAGCATTTGCACAGGTGGATTGTGGAGGGTAAGGGATGGAGGATCTGAGAGATTAGGAAAGGTGAGCCTCTGGACAATGGCCAGCTGGAGGTGAGAGGATAAGAGCTCTGTCTGTGCCACAAGACAGAGGGTGGGCAAGGGGGCCATGGGAGCCTGCCCTCTTCCCTCTTTCCCTGCAGCCTTTGTGGGTCAGGAGAGGGCCCAGTGTTTCTGTGTTCTCCAAGAGGGACACAGGCATTGGCAGAAAGAACCGGCCAATCTGAAGAGCCCCAGGTCTGGATGGGACCAGGCCCAGGGTGCCGTAGACATGGCTTGGAGTCACTGGGCTTCCTGCAGGGATGGGCACTACAGGCACGAGGATGCAGGAGCGGTGACCACCCCAGGGGCCTCCCTCCTTGACACCTCAATATTAGAAGGCCCTTGGGACTTTAATTCTATGGTGGGACAACAGGAGGGTGGGAAGGAAACCCTGAACTAGATTGAGCAAATTTACCCTGAATTGAATAGGCACCCCTTTCAGTTATGAGGTTAAATGAAAACTTGAGTTAGAAACCAACCTGTTAGCCAGAGTGAAACTCCCCAACATTGCTATGGCCTGGTGCCAGACCTGACCCACCTGGCAGCTGGCTGTTCTGAGCCCCTTCTCTCACCATGAGCCCTCCAGAGAGCAGTGCAGGATGCCTGGTCTGGGGTGGGCTTCGAGTTCTATCCAATAACAACAATACAATTTACTCAACAAATCAATAAAGCATGTAAGATGAACATTTGTGTGTAGCACCTAGCAAAATAAATTAAAGTACTTTTGTTCAGACATTCTAACTTACTTCATTAGTTCATTCTTACCCATTCTTTTCTTCATATTTATTAAAGCAAATTCCCCAAGAGACATCTCTTTTATCAATCAAAAAATAATCTTCACTGAATTTTCTCCAGTTCAGACTTCACAACAATGCAGATTGTCTTGATTTGTTAGAATACATTATTGAGGCTTAATGATTTTTGCTGTGTACGTAAATATAATGCAAATTTCAGCTTAGAAATACACAAGTTAGCAGACTTATTTGTGGCTTTCTTTAAATTCATTAATATAAATTAATGTATTGGGTGTTATTAGATATTTGCTTTTGATGAAATGTGTGAGAGTCCAGGTGCAGCGGTTCATGCTTGTAATCCCAGTACTTTGGGAGGCCTAGGTGGTCAGATCAATTGAAGTCAGAAGTTCCAGACCAGTCTGGCCAACATGGCGAAACCCAGTCTCTACTAAAAATACAAAAAAATTAGCAAAGTGTGGTGGTGTGCACCTGTAGCCCCAGCTACTCCGGAGGCTGAGGCAGGAGTATCACCTGAACCCGGGAGGTGGAGGTTGCAGTGAGCCAAGATTGTACCACTGCACTCCAGCCTGGGTGACAGAGTGAGAGCCTGAAAAAAAAAAAAGAAGAAGAAAGGAAGGAAGGAAGGAAGGAAGGAAGGAAGGAAGGAAGGAAGGAAGGACTGCAATAATGATTTCTTTGGCCACCAAGCCCTCTACAGATACATCATGCAAAAAGCTGTGGGCGGGAAGCAGCCCCCATCATAAGACTGTTCCTAAAGTTCTGTCCAAGAGCAAATGCATGCCTCTCCTGCTTGCCTAAGGAACCTGGTTAAACTTATTCAATGTTGGCTGTGATTTGGGCTGTTCTTTTTTCCATGTACCAAGGAGCCTATTTACATGATTTATTTGGTGGCTTATAAACGATAAGCATCTCTTACCTTTTTCAAATTTGCATAAATGTCTTGGCTCTCCTTTCACCCACTCGCCTGTTTAGTCCTTACCCTGGCAATGTCGTCTTCCGATCAGGGTAATTAGCACCGTCTCCTCCCCAGGCATGGCCCTTCACAGCAGCAACTGACTCTCCCATGTGCATTCTCTCTTCCCCATTAAAATTAAAAACCTTGTGAAATAACACATTTGGATAAAGCTGCTGACACTCCGGGGTGATGAGTGGAATCTCGCAACATAAAGGGCCCAGAAATAAATGAGCAGGAACCAGGTGGGTGTGAAATAGAGCCCCTGGATTGCAGGTAGCGAGACAGGCAAGGCAGTGTCCTATCTAGAAACACCCACCCCCTTGCCAACACGTCCAAGGACAGAAATGGAACTCTGATTTATCTTAAAACTAATGTGCTTTCTTGGACCTCTGAGAGGAGAGTCTAGTCTTGGCATCCATGCCTTTGTTTTACTCTCTGAGGTTATTTCAATGTACATTGACATGAACACATTTTCTCACAAAAGCAAGGACCCCTCAGATTTGCTGTAAAATTGTCCTGCCTTCCAGATAAGCACGACGGAACCTTCCAGATAAGCACGACAGAACCTTCCAGATAAGCACGACGGAATCGCTTCCTGGCATCAGAGCACAGTCCTCCAAGACCAGCGCCGAGGCCGTCTTGCCAGCTTCATCTACGTCATGAGCTCATCATCATGTATTTCGCAGGAGTCCCCAGAGAGGAACACTCACTTTCAGGAGACATCATTAAAGCATTCGTTAGGTATAGAGCGCAGTGAAATTGTCTCTTCAGTCGTGGTTTAAAAAATAGATGGATATATTTGTCCAAACCTTGAATTGAATCTGGGTATCACTTATGAGGATTAGGAAGGTCTCAGGAATTCCCCAGCCCCTGACATCCCCTTGCTCCTGTGCTCCTTGTCGTCTCTGCTTTCTGAGGATTCTGTGAATTTGCTGGGGAGCACTTCATCAGGCACCACAGGATGTACAGCAGGGGGGATAAATATCAAAGAAGGAAAAATGCGTAGAAGTCAGGAGGGTGATTTAAAATGTGAGTTCCAACAGCCCTCTAGAAGAATCTTGCATGTTCCAACTCTCCCTGTGCTCCTGCCTGGCTTGGAAGTTGTGAGGATGTTTGTTACTCAGCTGAATACGGCATAACCTGACTGGTACATCTTCACAAATCAAAATGCCACTGATACGGTTTGGCTGTGTCCCCACCTAAATCTCATCTTGAATTGTAGCTCCCTTAATCCCCACATGTTGTGCGAAGGACCTGATGGGAGATAATGGAGTGATGGGGGTGAGGTTTTCCCATGCTGCTTTTGCGATAGTGAATAAGTGTCACGAGAACTGATGGTTTTATAAAAGCACAATTCCCCTGCACTTCTCCTTGCTGCCACCACGTGAAGAAGGACATGTTTGCTTCCCCTTCTGCCGTGATTGTGATGCCTCCCCAGCCATCTGGAACTGTGAGTCCATTAAACCTATTTTTCTTTATAAATTACCCAGTCTCAGGTACTTCTTGATAGCAGTATGAAAATGAACTAATACAGTAAATTATGTCATTTTCCTGCCTGAAAACTTGAAATGACTTCCATGCAAAGTCCCAAAGCAAGTCCTAGCCTCCACCAACCTGGCTGGCGTCCACACCCAGACCGCATCTGGACTCAAACTTACCTCATGACCTCGTGTACTTTTGCACTGGAGTCGCTGAGGAGGGCCTGTGGGAGCGGAATGGCAGGGCGGGTTCAGAGACTCTGTCCGCTTGTTTTCTAGAGTGGGAGCAGAATGGCAGGGCGTGTTCAGAGACTCTGTCCGCTTGTTTTCTAGAGTGGGAGCAGAATGGCAGGGCGGGTTCAGAGACTCTGTCTGCTTGTTTTCTAGAGTGGGAGCAGAATGGCCGGGTGGGTCCAGAGACTCTGTCCGCTTGTTTTCTAGAGTGGGAGCGGAATGGCCGGGTGGGTCCAGAGACTCTGTCCGCTTGTTTTCTAGAGTGGTCATACAAGTTTCCAGGCTTAGCAGAGACACACGAGTTTGTTTCTCTATCCACAACCTGGGGCCGAATGTCATCAGAGCTCTTTTTCTGGAGAAACATTGCAGGATGTTAAGTGCACTTGGTGGGCATGTGGGCATTTGCTGTGTTTTTCTCTATGCTTCTCTGCAAGAGATACTTGACATATTTCAGCTCTCCTGTATATACTGGATATGTGCACATAGACCACGCATCGCAGTGGTGTGTGCCTCCCAGACCCCAAGGCAAACTCCTGCAGCAGCCCGTCTCATTCCTCCCACTGTGCAGGCCTCTGCCTGCTTTCTCCCCATCACCCCTACTCCTTCTCCACTGCCTACTTCAGAGCCCTGCACACAACAGTGTGAATTCCTTCCCCACTCGTGCCCTACATGTGCTTGTTACCTGGAATTTGCTGCACTGCATGGATGAATTTCCATGACTGTGTCCTTTGCTCGATGAGGGGCTTCTCAAGACAGGACTGATATGGTTGATTCATCTCTCAAAGTTGGCTTCCTCCGCATTCATGGGAGGGGGAAGAAATCAAGCCACAGGACGCAGGAGGGACCCGGGAAGAGGGAAGTAGGGAAGCCAGACAGGCCATTTCCATTGGATTCCTGTGGGGGCTGCTGACCACCTTAGGAAGCCGAGGCCCTCAGTGATGGTGTGGAGGAAGTGGGTGATGCAGAAACAAACAGTCGCCTGGTGGCAGGAGATGGGGCTTTGAGACAAATGCCTTTGGTCTTGGAAGATGTAAACAGTCCTGAGGAAACTGGCCATGTTCTCCTTACATTTTTAGTTTTTGTTTTGAGTCTATAGTATTTTCAGCCACTTATTAAAGTCCATACAAAGATATTGGTTCGGCTTCATGCAATTTACTTCCCCAAAGAAAAGGTAAAAGACATGAGATCCACAACCCCTCCGACAGCTCTGGGTGATTCCATGCGCAGGCAAAGCCCAGCACCAGCCCAGAGAAGAACAGCGGGTGGGGGCTGTCCCTTCAACACAGACGGAAGCGCTGGGAACGCTTGCCTGAATTTGCTGGAGAAGCACCTCCATCCTCTGGTTTCTTTCTTTTATCCTTTCCTGGCTGTCCTGTGCTTTGTTCACTAGGCTAAAACATTGAATTCTGGAAGGGAATGAAGTTTTTTTTTTGTTTTTTTTTTTTTGAGACAGAGTCTCGCTCTGTCACCCAGGCTGGAGTGCAGTGGCTGGATCTCGGCTCAATGCAAGCTCCACCTCCCAGGTTCACGCCATTCTCCTGCCTCAGCCTCCCGAGTAGCTGGGACTACAGGCACCCGCCACCACGCCCGGCTAATGTATTGTATTTTTTAGTAGAGACGAGGTTTCACCGTGTTAGCCAGGATGGTCTCGATCTCCTGACCTCGTGTTCTGCCTGCCTCGGCCTCCCAAAGTGCTGGGATTACAGGCATGAGCCACCGCACCTGGCAGGGAATGAAGTTTTGATATACAGTGTTTGTTATATTATCTTAGCCCTAAACCTAACAATAACATGACGGTACTCTTAATGTTACTACCCCGTAGCCCTACGCCTGACCTCAACTCTGTTCTTAAACCTATCCCACCCCTACCCCTACCCCTAGCCCCAGCTCTCACCCTAACCCTCACCCCCTCACCCTAGCCTGTTTTCCACCCCCAGGAATCACAGGAGCGGGCCACAGAACCCACATTTTCTGTGTTGTCTGTAGAGGTGTAAGGATCACAATTTGATTTTGAAAGGTTCGTTGTTTGGAGCTTTTTGATAAAAGCACAGCCATCCTTTCACTCTACTCACAACCTGCCTGTGGAGAAGGAGTTTCCTGTTCCTGGAAGAAAAATGGTGCATGGGACACCAAGAGCCACATCTCAGCACCTGCTGATTTGGGGGCATGCAAATGTTTATTTATTGAACAGTTACATCAGATTTCAGTTAGAAGGAATATATGCTCCCGTAATTATATGAAAGTACGCAGGAATGTGATCTACACAGAGTAATACTGAGATGATTTTAGTGTTGTAAGGCTTTCATCATCCTCAATACTCAATATGTTAGCTGATTTACACAGTCCTCCTTGCTTAAAGGTGCCTGTTCACCCCACACTATATGGAGTCCCTTCAGTTTCTTTATTTTCCATCCCAACTGTCGTCACCACGGAGCAGGCTGTGTCTCCAGGGTGCCTCACCTCCACACCGTGACCCAGAATTGTCCTACTCATTTGCAGTTCTTCCTCTGTCCTCCACGACCCTCATCAAGGCCTCCTCTCCCCTCCTGCTGTCTCTGCAGAACTAAGCAGGCTCAGGGCATCTGTTGATTTCAAAAGCTCTCTGGGCTTGCTAGCTCAGAGAGCACCAAGGTGGGGCAGAATTGGTCTCAAGATTTCTTAGTTCCAAAACACGTGCTTCACTGAGATCAGATGCCTCTGGAATGCTAAGTCAAAGAAAGCCATTCACTCCTGTGTTTAATTTGAGACTGGTGCAGCAAGCAAGTTGCACTAATGCCCGTCTCTTCTGCAAACCAGGGTATAATTTAATGGAATACGAGATTACCTGTTAAAGATCTGACTGGGCCATGAAACACACCAATGTGTGCCCTGAGTTCAGCGGGAGCTGCGCGTGCGCCTGCCTGTGTGTGCTGGAGGCAGATGAGGGCGGGGAACATCACAGGACAAGCTTACAGGAAGAACATAGAGAGCGGAGAGAGGAATTAGATTTGTGTTTCTCTTAATGTATCCCCAGTCACCCCCATTGGGCTGAAAGTGCATAGTCAAATATTTAAAAAGAAAATAATGAGTCTTGCGTTCAAGCTTCACGGAAGAAAGAGAATTAAAAGAGCTGAGCAGACAAAAAGAAGCAAGCACAAAAAAGGAAAACTCCTAATTAGTTAATACAAAACATACTGAATCCAATTATGAGAGTCCTGCAATTCGGGTTCAGTACTCTTTCTGACCAGAGGAGAACAAATATGTCTTTAAATCAATACGGCATACCGGAGCATTTCGACTTCACCCACCACTGTCTGTGGCTGTAAAGGGGCGTTAGGAAGAGCCCACCAGGAAAGTGCTGACCTGCCTTCAGGTTGAGGCTTGCTGCTATAATTTTCTCAAACCCCCAAGAGATTGGTAAAGAAATCAGAGTACTTCATTAGCATACGGCTGGCTAAAATCTATTGATTTTTAACTCCATAGAATATTCTGTTTTCATTACCATCTGCTGAGTTCTATCTATCTCTGTTCCAGGCTGCTTTCCCCCAGTTCACCATGAATCTATGCTCTAATGAGAACACACCTAGAGGAAAACAGGGGAGGACCCACTTTGCTGTCAGCTATTGTCACCGTATTCCGGGAATCTTCCTTCTGAATTCCAGCTTAGGATTTTTTAGAAAGTAGCAGAGTATTTAATCTTCAATAATTAGACTTTGCCCAAAAGGACAAACTCATTTATATTACTGTCAATTTAACCCAATCTCTCAACAGTTGTATTCAGTGTTTTATTGTAATATTTTAAACAACTTGGTAGAAATGAGACAATTAAGATAAAAATGTCAAAGCGGTCTTCATCTTAATCTGAAGACTGTTCTAAATTTAGAAAATGCAGTTATACACAGGAAAGCAGGTACAAAAATATAGATTTGATCAACTCTTTTGACAATATCAGGTTCATTCAAGCTCAGAGTTGAGGGGAAGGAGTCTGTCGCAAAGAATTTGTCCAGGCCAAGCGAGCTGCCCTTTAGAGAGCACAATCAAATTCACAACAGCCAGCAGCCTTTTGTGCTCAAGGCGGGTGTGGGTGCCTGGGAGGGAGAACTGGGAACTGTGGCATTCCCTTGCCATTTCTGCCTCCTCTTGGTGATTCCTTTGAGGTTCGAGGGTCAGTCTGGTGTTGCAGTAAGCGTCAGCTTTCCCTGTTTTCAGAAACATACACACACACACACACTCACACTCACACTCCAGAATGGAAGATAAAAAGCACCAAGAGCAATGGGGCTGCCTAAAGGACAGACAGTGCCCTGGGATCTGTTTAAAATGTGGTCAACAGAATGCCTGTGAGGGGCTGGCCGTCTGCAGGAGACCCTGGAACCGTGTCTCCCTGCTTTCTTCTGTCCTTTTTTTCCATTCACTTTGCCTCCTCTCTCTCAAGAACCACGTCACAGCCACGAATTGCTTTCCAAAGTGTGCATGACCCGGGGGAGCCATGTCTCCCAAAGCTGGTTTCCTGCACCCCGGTCCGGGGCTGTGCTTTGCACCAGGGGAGTCACAGCTGAGGCACTTGGAGAGCCTTGTGCAGCCACACGCCCTTGGAGGGTCGGATGCTAGTCACCAGGGCAAAGGCACTGAGGAGCCCTGCGGCCAGAGTGTCAGTCAAACCAGGTTGAATGCAGGTTTCTTGAGCTGATTTGGCCAAAGTCTCCTTGGCAGCCCCCACAGCCTTACCACTGTCCATGCTTGGACTAGCACTTCCACGGCAAATTTGAGGCAGAATGCTGCTACGTTTCCACCAGCCTGAGCTGCCTGTGTCTCTGGGAGGTCCTGGCGGTGGGAACGTCCTGGAGCTCCATGCAGGCTCTGTGTCAAGCGCCGGGGCTGTGGGGCTATGCAGAACTGAGGCTGGCCTGCCTCAGCACTTCCCAGAGTGTGGAAGGCTGGACCCTGGCCTGGTCAGTGCCCGGGCTCTCCTAGCTGTGACTCATTTCCCGCCACGCCATAGGGAAGCTGGGCTGCAGCCTGCGTCCATCCATTTCCACCCCGGGATTGCTGGTGAGCAGCTCATGGAGCTGGCTGGATCCCTCGCAGCTCTGCCATGGGAGAGGCGGCCCCGGTGCCCGTCCTGCTGTCTGCATCACGTCTCTGAGTCATGAACTGTCTGCCTCACTCTTGAAGCAGTCACTAGAGACAGACTGTCCAGAGAAACAGAGACAGTGATAGATAAGAAAGACATCTGCAATCTCTAAATCCTCTTGAAACCCTTGGCAATTAGTAGAAACGACAAAAATACAAACCAAAAATGGTCAATATTTAAATATCCGAGTTGCTACAGAGTGACACTATTGGGGAAAGGTGCAGTCCCAAACAGTAAACTTGATCTAAGGGAAAGATGGCCTGGATTTCCAGGGACTATCAGTGTCCCTGGCCAGCGGCTTACAAGGCAGTTTGGAGGAAGTGTCATTTGGAAAGTTCTGCCTTATGTATGAAAGAGAGTCCCCTGTTACGGCAGTGGGCAGGCCACTCAGGACTGTGGGCCACTGCCTTCCCTCATTGCCCTGAGGAGCTCTGCCCATTGCTCTCCAGAGATGACCAGGCATTGCATGTAGCTTTAACCTGTGAGGAGCCGCCGGCAGCCCTGTGGCTCCACCTCCTCTGGGCGTAGGATGGGGTTAGGATTCACTGGTGTTGGGTCTTTTTGCCCCAGTGGTGTGTTATTGACTGAAGCATCCTGCTAGAACCCAGCAAAGCTACTATCCACAGGTGTTCTTGCTCCTTGATTTCACATTATGTAAATTAGTATGTTCTTAATTTCCCTAGAGCTGAAAAGACTTGTTATCTGAACAAGCTACAGCCGTCATAAGCGGGTTCTCACCTTGCACCGACTCTGCACAATACTAATGCAGTCTTTCAATGTGAGCGGAGTGTGCCTGGGACCAGCTGTGGGGATGTCAATGTAGACCACCCACTAGGCCCATGAGAGGGTTTCTTTAACCTCAGGGAGGAGCCCATAAGGTCAAAGAACCTAGGAGGGCTTCAGCTCAGCAAGCCACAGAACCTAAAAAGATTCCATTAAGGAGCTCTGGATTTGTAATTTCAGTAGCCTAAGCCTGTGGTTCTATTTAGTCCAAAGCCCATGTCCTAGGATCAAAATTCTGATGAGGTCTCCATTCCCTACTGTACATTGCTGCAGATTCCGCTACATCAGGCAGGTGGGACAAGAGAACAGAGGGGTGACTCCCCAGAGAACTCTAACTGGGGCACAAGGGAACTCCTTCCCATAGGAAGCCTGGACCTACCGGATATTAAGACCCCTTCTAATGGCCTTTTGTGAAACAAGGGTTCATCAGGGTTTCTGCACTCTGATCTAGCACCGTGAGCTGAGAGACCAGGTCTTGATCATTCTCTAAACTGGAATTACTAAACATTAGATGCAGAGACGAAGCTCTCTCTTTGAAAAACATAGGAAATATTTTCTTAGGTTTCTCTAAAGAAGATGAAAGAAGAACAGACGAAAATGTGAAAACGAAAGAATTTGAGAGATTATCCTTTCTTTTAGCTAAATCTGTTCATGAACTCTGTCGTCTAAGCCACAGGTGTTCCCTGGGCCACACTGGAAGAAGACAAATTGTCTTGAGCCACACATAAAATACACTAACACCAACGACAGCTGATGAGCTAAAAACAAAACGGAAAGTCTGTGCATGATTTTTGTGATATCAGCCACCACAGATAAGCAAACAAGTCCTTGCATTCAAAGGGCTGAGCGTGGCAGGACTCTAAGCCTTCCTGTAGGATATAAGGAAATGTGGAGAGAATGAAGGTTTTGGTAAGATGATAGAATGACAAAGAAAACTCCAGTAGCAGCTGAGAATTCTGCAGGAAGGAAATCAGGTGCCAACAGCCAACCAGCAAAGCTTGGCGGAGACTCCATCGATGGGCAGAGCAGGGTGGAGGGTGGAGGAAGCTGAGAGGCCCGTGTCGGGACACAACGGGGCAGAGAGAGAAACGATTCCCCCAGAGGAGGAGAGCGGGGCAGGGCTGGACAGAGACCGCCTGTGTCCATATGCGCTTAAGAAGGGCCTGCTGGGGTGGCCAACTGTCCCAGTTTGCCTGGGATTGTTGTAGCATTAGCACTAAAAGTCTATGCTCTGGGACACCTTCTGTCCTGGGCAAATAAGAAGACGGGGGCTCCTCATTCCACTCTGATCCTGATAAAGCAGGAGCTCCCAGGGTTCACATTTGAAACTACGTGGGACTCACAGAACAGGGGTAAACAGTGCCTCTCCAAATTCATGTCCACCCTGAACCTCAGAATGTTACTTATTTGGAAATAGAGTCTGTGCCAATGTAATTAGTTAAGATGAGGTTATATGGAGCTAGTATGAGCCCTAGTCCCATGGCTGGTGTCCTTATAAGAAGACAGAAGAGAGACACAGAAACACATGGGGGGACAGCATGTGACAAGAGCTGTGTCCACAAGCCAGGGAATCCCGAGGCACGGTAGCAGCACGGGCACCAGCAGAGGCAAGGAAGGAGGCCTCCCCCGCACCATCAGAGTGCCAGTCCCAGTGACGCCTTGATTTTGTACTTCTAGGCTCAAGAATTGTGAGAGAATAAATTCTGTTTTTAAGTCACCCAGTTTGTGGCAATTTTTTTACATCAGCCACAGGAAACAAATACAGTCGTCTGATTTCTTTTTGGCCATAATCAATGACTCATTTCTATCTTTTGGGGGTTTCTCTTAATTATCTGAAATAAAACCAGGTTGGGCTTGCAGAGGCAGGTGTGTTTGGCTGGGAAAGACCAAGTAGATATGAAGGCCACACCTGGGTGCTCAGACGAGACTCCCACTTCTTGGAGTCCTGAGTCAGAAGAGCTCCGTTCCACGTGCCCAGGAAAGCACACATGGTCAAGGACTTCTGGAAACAGCCTCTAGTCGTTGGGTCAATCATCAGTCCATTCTATCTGCAGGCGTCACTCAGGCATCCCCCACGGAAGAAAGGGGGATGCCCAGACACTTCCGCGAGAGACTGAGAGGCACTGCAGGACAGTGAGCATGGAGAGGGGGCTGCATTCTCCGCCTACTCTTCAGCTTATGTCTTCTCGAGCCTTTGATATAAAACAAGCTTGTCCAACCCACGGCCTGTGGGCCACGTGCAGTCCAGGACAGCTTTGAATGCAGCCCAACAGCAATTCGTAAATTTTCTTAAAACATTATGAGATTTTTTTTGTGATTTTCTTTTAGCTCATCAGCTATCGTTAGTGTTAGTGTATTTTACGTATGGCCCAAGGCAATTTTCATCTTCCATTGTGGCCCGGGGAAGCCAAAAGGGTGGGCACCCCTGACACAGCCAAGGTCCCTGGGGACACGGAGGGTGACCAATCTCTGCCCTCCACCTCCAGACAACCCCCTCTCCACCTCTGCTCTGCAGACATCCTCTGCCTTCCACTTCTCCTTTCCAGACACCTGCCCTCCACCTCCAGACACTCTCCTCTCCACCTCTCCTCTGCAGTCCTGATTGGCTGCAGCCAAGTCCAAGGGCCCTGAGTGTACTTTGCAACGTAACAGGTGAGGTCCCCTCCAAGAACATTGAGGAGCGTCTGCTCTTTGCCTGGTCTCTTCTGTCTGACTTGAGTGGGATCTCTGCAGAGAAATAGAACCCATAGGTTATATATGAACACACACACACACGTAAACATATGTATGTATTTTTTTAAAGAAATTTATTTGAAGGAATTGGCTCACATGGTTGGTTGTGGGACTGACAAGTCTGAAATCCACAGGCTGGAAACTCAGGCAGGAGTTGGTGCTGGGGTCTCCAGGCCAAATTTCTTTTTTCCGGGGCAACCTCAGTAATATCTGAGAAGATACAGTCATCCCATCGTAAGGTTGAACTTCACATGAAAGGAATTTCATTATTTTTATTAAGACATAACATGTTTAAAATGTTAAAAAGTCCTCTTTGTTGTTTCAATGAAAGGAAGCCCTTTATGGGTGATGGCTGACCACGCCCCGCATGTGAATATGGACTGCAAACCATACTTCTTTCCTTCTGCCTGTCTCGGGATGAATCCACTTGAAAACCAGCTTTTTAAAAGGCTGTACCTGGAGGGAGACTAGTGTGACCCACCCAGGAGCGCCTGTGTAGATAAGATGAGGCCATGCTCTCAGGGCAGGTTTGTGGATTTAATGAAGGGGCTTTTTGAGCACATGGGTGATTGCTGAAAGTTCAACAATGATGCCTGAAGACCGGCAGCCACTACAGAGCGGCAGCACGTTGTCTGGCAACCCCGCCGGGCTCGAGAGAGGAAAAGCCTCCCAGGGCACGTCCTCATGAAGTAGGTGGCAGCTCATAGGACACGGCTTGTTTCAGACCTGTTAGAAAACTGATGACTTATTTGCATAGCATCATGCTTGAGGCACTCAGCCAACAGTCCCACGTTTCATTTTATCTGTGGATGTCCACACCATGCCCAGGCCAGGCACTGAGAAGGCCCAGAGGTATTTGTTTTAGCTGAGCAAACACTGATTTCCATTAGGAACCTCATCCAGCTCTTTGGAAACCTTGGAAAAGGCACACGCAAAATATATTTTGATCTTCGTGACTGCCAGGAGCAAAATGACAGGTGCTTCTGCTAACGGAATAATTCTGAGTAGCTACAGAAACATTTTAATAGACTAATCAAAAGGGATGGTAAGAAATATATGGGTTTAAGTATAGATCAGATATAGCTAAAAATATGGTTACAGATGTTCATATAGACAGTGAGGAAGAGAGCAACAGAGAGATGTAAAATTAATACAATTTATTTTATAAAATGGGCCATTTTAAATCTCAAATTCTCATATATTATTTTGTTGAAATATGAACTTAAAGTGTTCAAAAATGGAAAGATTAGCCCAGCTACTTAATATGTATTTATTATTTTTATTATACAATATAATAAATTACTTATTTACATAGGTCTGTTTTATCTGTTTATTATCGATGCCTAGTTCATAAAAAACCTGTAAGCATCAAAAACTGAAAGTGCATGGCTGTTCTCTTTGTTTTAATAGAAGTTCGATATTCCCACTGTTATTTAATGTTTATAATATCAAAAACATTAATGGTAACTGTATATAAACTACAGTTTTTTAATTGAAAATGAATATGAAATATGAAAATGTAATATGAATTTTTCTATGCTTATGAGGAAAGTTACACAAAAACTAAATTGTAACATTACTTCTCATTTTGAAACTCATTGCACCAAACTGATGGTTTTTGTGGCTTCCTCTTGTTGACAGTGAGGTCTGTGGACGTGCACCTGCCACAAGCACAGTCCGTGGACCTGACAAAGACGTTTTCCCCACCATGGTAACCTTCTCTTTCGCCCTGGCATTCCAAGCAGCTGCTGCAATGCTCCTGTATTTTGAAAGGACTGGATTTACATTCAATACTTTAAAGAAAAAAAAAGTTCTCCTTGTTGCTTCAATAAACCCTACATGTTTTATCTTTTAATTACCCAAAATGTCAACACAATTTTATTTTACATAAAGCCAATATTTGTTCTAGTGTAAATATTATCCTGGGATGTTTGGGGTGATCTATGATGCACAGGAGGGGCTGCTTCAAGGACGGTTCGTACAAGTGTGTTTGAAACTCAGCCATGGACACCTATGGATCGGGTCTTACTTTTCTTTGCATCTTGCCCTGAGGAGTAATGATACTCACTCCTACATAGCATGTCGCTGCCAGAAAATCTGACTCCCTGATTCTAAAGTCATCTGTTCCAAGAACACTAATTTCCAAAGATGGCCTGTTTGGCAAGATGGGCTTAATGCCTGACAGTATGTGGATAAACATGACTCTTTGAAACAAGCTCATTTAAACTCATTCGTAAAAGCATCAGGTTAGTGCTTTTATGTTCTCTTCCCTCTTTGCTTTATAAAAGCGATTCTGGCAAATTAACTCTCTTGGAGAAGCTGTCGCAGAGGCATCACCTCCACAGGATGAGGTGAAATTCAAACTGTTTGATAGCGACCGGCGGACTGTCTGGAAGAACTCTTCGGCAAATCTAAGTCATACTCATGATTGATTGATGTATTTATTTTTTGCCCCAAACAAACTGTATATAAAACAGCTGTGAAACATTTGTCATATGAGAGCAAGTGTGTACAGCTGTAGTCTGGTGTGCAGGTACCAGACCTGTAAAACTGCATGTCTTCTGCCACCGCTGGAAAAAAATCTCCTCTTCTCCTTTCCCGTGTGCAGCCTGGGAACCCGCCAGGCTGTGGGCAGGCGCCGCACTGCCTGGCTCCCTGTCCCGTCAACTGGACTGCCAGCATCCACGGCAACTACGCATCCCCGTTGGGGCTCAGTGGAACAAAGAAGCGAGTTTGTATCAGCGAGATGCCTCTTGTTTTTCTTGCTTCACTTCTTTAGAGATAGAATAAAGGATTTTTTGTCTTAGAATTTAGATTTTAATCAAAATGCTTGCACTCGATTCAATTAATGTGCAAATTAAATAATCTATGAGACTTGAGCCAAAATCTAGTTTTATTTAAATTATACGGAAACTAGAGACAAATATGTCCTAGGAAGTTAGATGTTTCTGGTCTTCATTTGCAGTTCCCTGCATGGGTGTGGCCATCCTGCCTGCAGGGCAGTGAGAATGGCCTTCCGGATAAAGCCAGGTGGAGGTGGAGCCTCAGGAAAAGCACTTGGACACGGGAAGTGTCAGGACAGCATCTCTCACTCAGCACCTGCCAAAGTGCCGCTGACGGTGCTTCCTGCTGGGATGAACGCATCTTACTTGAGGGTACAGGGCTTATTTGTTATGTTTTGATGACATTGTTGGCAGTCTGGTTCTTTTAGGGAATTATCACATTTTCACGTGTTAACATTCACGTGGAAAACATCACCATGAGTCTTAGTGAAAACAATTGGCCAGGAAGTGGGACTTCTAACCCTCAGCGTGCTGTCAGTGGCCAGTCGACAACATTTTTAGTTTTGAGGTTTCTTAGAGCATTTCTAACCATTTGTATCAATTAATATTTCATAGCTGTTATTATTTAGTAGGGGTTTTCCAAAGAAGAAATAAAATTTACTTATTTAAAAAATTATTTCCTCTTATATAACATTATTTAATGTTATTTTGAATGGAATAAAATTCTGTTTTCTGTGTAATTAACATATGGGTCCTTTGGGTCCTTTTCTGAAATCTAAGATAAAAGGATTGTGATTTTTTTTTCTTGTATCTTGAAGAATTTAACTATTTTATCAGTCTAGGAACTATTTTATCATTACTCACTAGTTATGTTCAAATGTGCTTTAAAAAAACAAACACTAAGAGAATAAGAATAAAAGAATGATACAATCACGTGGAAGGATAAAAAATAATGAAATAGTTATTGTTTCATTATCCTTTGGTTTTCTTTTTACGTTGCCCAAAATATTAAATCTCCTTTTTCGAAGATGTTAAAATGACTTGGGGCACATTCTTTGTAGATTATTTTTAGTTTTATTGAACATATTTGAAAATTTAGAACTTTTCAGATTCTGCCTATAACAGTAGAGAGAAAAGAAAAGAACATGGAGGATATTTTTACAATCCTTAGACAAATCAGAAGGTTAATACAAAGACACATGTATCAGCTGTCTAGATTCTGATGATGATCATGAAATTGGTGTTATAAGTGAAATCTCAGACTGTGGTCTTTAGATATTCTAGATGAATTTTTTCAAACTCAAGAATGTTTACATCAGCAACATATTTCTACAGACAAAAAGGAAATATGGTACTCTCACCCACTTAGTCATTCAATAGGAAGGACTCCATCCCACAATTGACTGGGGCAAGAACGTATAACTTCTTGTTTTGCCAAACAGAAAGGTGACAGTATTCTTTCAACTTCTATGATGTTTGTGCACCAAAATCTATTTACTATGATTTCTAAGTGGACACAATGTAGCTAAGCATACAAAGTGATCAGAAGAAAACAGATTATGTAAAAATAAAAAAGGGTTTATTTTTTCTAATTATTGATAATAAAACTAAGAATGAAAATTATTTTTAATTATGGAGCAAATAAGAAAGCTGTACTCTCTTTTCAAAAAAGTTATGAACTGTCAAAGAATTATTAAGTATTGTGCTTTGATGATGCAAGTGAAAAAAGAAAAACTCGAAATAAAGAGAAGCTAAAAATTATCCCAAAATGTTTGGAACCTGAAATCTGAAATCAGTTTTTACAAGGAAGTTGCATTCCAGATTTACACAAGAAGGTTTATGAGCAGATAGTATATTCAGAGAACTTTGCCCATTTCACATACATAGAACTTAAAGCCTGGAAAACATGAAATAAAAATTTGAGTTTGCCATGTTAAAATTCTTCTAAAGTTTTTTTTTTTTTTAAAGTAGTATCCCTTTACTCATATAATTGTAAATGATTTGTAAAATGACTGAAAATGTGAAATAAAATGAAAAGGGTCCATTTTCATTTGCCCAGTGATAAATGGTGATGAGTATTTATTTATTTATTTTTTGACATCCTGAGTGTAATAGTCAGGGTTCCCCAGAGAAAAAGAACTGATTGGAAAGAGATTTATTGTAAGGAATTGGTTCACATACTTATGGACATTGAGAAGCTCCAAGCTCTGCCTGGCAAGCCAAGGACCTTGAAGAGCAGATGGTCTGGTCCTGTCCAAGTCTGAAGACCTGAGAACCAGGAGAGCCAATGGTTCCAGGCTGAGTTCCAGCCCAAGGCAGGATAAAACTGATGCCCCAGCTCAAAGGTAGTCAGATAGTCAGACAAAACAAATTATTTTCTTCTATTCAGGACCTCAATGGCTTGGAGGAAGCTTATCCATATTGGGGAGGGCAACCTGCTTAACTCAGTCTATCTATCCAAATGTTAATATCATCCAGAAACAACCTCCCAGGCACACCTAGAAATAATGATTAACCAAATATCTGGGCACCTTATGGCTCACTCAAGTTGATACCTAAAATGAACCATCACACTTGTTCATGGCGCCTGGGACCCCAGCCACCACTCAGTGTTCCCTGGGATATTGATGCTTCTGCAGGTACAAGTATCAGAACAGAAGGTATGTCCAACATGTTTTAGAAGTGAGTTTCTCAGCCAGCAGATTCACTTTAATGACACTTTATAGCTCTGTTCCATTGATATGCATTGTCTAACAGCCAACTAATAAGTAACTGGGGTTTAGGGATTTGGTCAAGATCTAATGGAACTCACTTCATAAAAGACATAAGGTAAGTAACAGAGTAAATATAAACAATAAGACAGCAATTCAAAGTAATTTGAACAACACTGAGTCCCAAGTAGTTACTCAATATCTATCTACTGAACGAAGGGAGGCAAAGTAGAAGGAAAGAAGTAAAAAAGCAAGGTGAGAAGGCAGAAAGGAAGGAAGGACGGAGGAAGGGCAGGCAGCTTATGGACATGATCGTTTGTTAATTCTCTGGTGAAAAGAGCACACTTGAACCCTGGGTCAGGAAAATGTAAACCTACTCAAAGGAATTATCCAACAGGCAGCAAATTTTAATGCTCATTCTTTCAAGGGAGATGTAAACAGAAAGATCTACAGATTGGGATCAAAGACCTACATTAATGCATAGAAGACCCATCAGAGTCCCTGAAGGAAATGAGGATAGTTGAGTCTACTGTTGCTTTGAAGCACAGTATCTAGAGAAACAACCCTTCCCTAGTACCAGGGTCCTTTGCTCCCCTACACACGCAGAGATCAGAGTTCGAAGTTTGCTGGGTTCCTTGGCTGCTGATTGATCATGCACTCTGGTTGCTCCTGGGCCACCAAGGGCTCCATGAACCTTCTCTGTTGTCCTCACCTGAATATAACCAGTGAAGATTGCTTTCTTATCCTCAGACTATTGTGCAACTCCTCTTCTGAGATCCTGGGGCCCTGCTGTCACAACAGCTTTAGGACCTGCTTCCGTGACCTTGGGCCCCCTACCCTAGCACACACTGCTGGGCTGGGGTGATTCGCTTCCTGTCATTGCTCCTTTCCTTTGCTTCCTGGGGGTTCTATGTTCTATGGCTCCAAGGACCACCTTCTCATTGTCCTGCTACCATTTTTGCTTAGGATTTTCTCACCCTGCACTGACTTTATCCTGGTTGTATTCTGCAGAGAATGGCTTCCACCCGTCTTTTCCCCCACCGCCTTTGGTTCGGTATTGGTTGTCACTGTTACTTGCAGTTATCCTCTTGTTTTTCTCGGAGGCAAAACAATAAACAAGACAAAGCCTCACAAGTTACTCAGGTGCCTGGATGGCAACTTTCAATTCCAAGTCCTTGGAAAATGATGTTGTCTGGATGGAGACTGGAGGCAATCTGAATGCTTCCCTGTTTGGTTGAAGGGTCAGGACAGCTGTCTGGGAATCCCAAGGGAGGCGTGTCTGAAGTCAAGAGGGCCTGTGAGGAGTAATTCACGGGCAGTGCTCAGGGCCAGGCCCCCAGACATACTTTCCAGGAATCAATAGAACCTCTCACCAGCACGGGATCCTCCCCAGGCCCTGGAAATCCTCGCAATGCATTCCAGTGTTCACATGTTTCTTGTAACATGTACAAAAGGAAGTCAACTTTGTATTGTTTTTTTCATGTGGGAAGGATCCCCCAACTTGTCTCAAACTTAGGCCTTACAAAATCAGGACTGGCCTCTGGTCAGGAGGATTGACCTGTGGGTCAAGGGAAACTGATTCAGCTGACTTATTCTCCAGCAAAAACCACTGGCTGTGTCTGTCCAGGTGCCCAGGCCTATATTCTAACACTTGTTCTGGATGCATCATTGTTGGCCAGATCTCCAGCCCATTTCATTTCTTGCGTGGGAGGTGAGCAATAGGAATCCACTAAACGGAGGAGGAATTGCATCACTGGGATGAATCACTGTGATTCTGCAAGATGCTTGAAAGGATCTCAAAGCTCAGAGATGGCTGTGGGAGGGGTCTGGGCAGTGGAAGGAAGATGGGATTTCTTCTGTCCCCACCTGAGTTCTTTGGACTTGCTTCACAGCAGGAGAATAGCAGTGTTCCTGGGAGCACCCCCGCCTTTTTTTTTTTTTTTTTTTTTTTTTTTGAGTAATAGGCTTCCATTTGGATCTCTGAAGTTCTAAGGAGAATAAATGGATCTTCGGGGAAGGCTTGACAGCCAGAAAAGTGAAGTTCTTAAGCCTTGGTCCCAACACCTCTCTCTTTCTTATTTCTCTTCCTAGTCTGTTTACTGGAAACAAACATTTTCTTTCAAAAAATAAAATAAGAAAAAATTATGCTCTCTATATAGCAAACACTTGCATATCAAAATGTTTAATTTAATTATGGAAATGTGAGTTTATAAAAAGCAACAATGATAACCAAGTAAATATTTAAAAGCTCAATATAATGGGCGATCTCTGTACATTTTATCATCTCTCATCTTCTACTGGTGACAATTCAATCCATTTTCTTGACTGCCACAACCTGGTTTGAAAGTGACCTGCACATTTAATTCTCATCTCCAAGCCAAGGCAAGGTGCTGGGTGGAATAATGTACCATCACCCTCAAATTCACCTCCATCTGCAGCCTCAGAATACAGCCTTAATTGGAAATACAGTCATTACAGCTGGAATTCGTTAAATGAGATCAGGTCTGATTAGGTGGGCCCTAAATCCAGTGCCAAGTGGCTTCTAAAAAAGTCATGTGACAACATGAGGACATGGAGGTAGACACAGAGAGGAGAAGACCACATGAAGACAGCAGCAGAGGTGGGAGTGCATGTCCATAAGCCAAGATTTCTAGCAACCACCAAGGGCTGGAAGAAGGAAGGAAGGAGCCGTCCCTGGAGTCTTCAGAGGGACCATGGCCCTACCCTCACCTTTAGACTTCTGGCTTCCAGAACTGCAAAAGAACAAATGCCGGTTGTTTTGGGCCCCCAGTCTGTGGGCATTTTTAACAGAATCCCCAGGACTCTAATAGAGGCCAGCTCAGTAACTCCTGGGGTCAGTGACCAGGCAGCTCTGCCTGCCCCTTTAAGAGGCACGGGGACCTCAGTGTCCCTAAGTCCACCCATGGTCCATGCAGAACAGCCCATGGGAACTGGGAGACCCAGGTCCAGGAGGGCCATTGCGGAGAAGAGTTGACAAGCAGACGGTGTTGGGAATCACATGCCTTAGTATTCTTTAGAACGGAAAGTGCAGATTCCATTCGAGGAAGACTAATTTGGAGTTTGGGGGGCTTCTGCTCAGCTGAGGGAAAGCAGAGAAGCCCAGCCAGGAACTAAACCTCCCTGCCTTCTGTGCAGTGAGAACATGAGGCTCACAGGCACTGGGACAGGTCACGGGCTCCGCCTCCTGGCAGGCCTGCACTGACCCTTGCTGGGCGTCACCACCTGCAGAATGCCAGCATCACAGGATCATAGTGGAGTTGCAATGAGGTAAGAAAGACCCCAAAAGGGATAGACGGGCCCACAATAAGCAGTTGTCATAAATCATTTCTATAATACTAGGGCCCGAGGATACTCAAAGCCAGGAGGGCTGCACCGCACTTGCAGGGCTGGCAGGTTGTTTGATGCCTAGAGCCTCACACATTTGCAATTTCAATTGCCAGGCTTGGGGCTTAGAACGGAAAAGGTTTGTGCAGACTGGACTGCTTGGACAAAGTATTTTTTTTCTTTTTCTTTGTAAGACCTAAGTTGTCGGGAAGATTGATGCTGCATCTTTCTCTTTCCAGCTTCCCCCAGGGTTGTAATTTGCTTAATGTGCTTAGTACTGACTTGAAATAGCTAGAGAGAATGACTTAGTGGGCTAAGCCCCCAACTTTGTACGTCAAGAGCAGGGTTCCCTGGAGCCACGGGGCAGATCCTGGCAGGGTCACCACGAGTTTCCCAGTGACGAAAACCAGGTTTCTGTGTTTGGGGCTTTTACAGAGGAGGCCCCTGCAGACAGCAGCCTTCCGTGCAGGCAGGGAGGGAGGCTGGCCCGGGCCCTGAAGAGTCAGGAGACAGAAAGGCCCTATCTGGTGGCCAATGAAGATGCCAGAGGCCTGTAGAATGTTCTAGAAGAACCCAGAAACTTGCTGGGCCAACGTGTGGGCATTTTAGTGAGGTTTTATTTTGTTTAATACATTTGTGAGAAAACAACTACCTAAAACATACAAGTGTGCAGAATATTCGCAACACATACACATTCTCTTTCCTTGGATACCCTCCTCTGCCCTGGCCAGCACAGTCAACAGGCACCAGAAATCCTTTTGTTTAACATGGTTCACCTTTTCACAAGGCCACTGGTGTGCACAGAAGGACAAATTATCTTCTGAGTTGGGCAGTGACCGTGAGTGTTCATTACACGTCGGAAGTCACACAGAAACCATGCACAGCAGTTCTGCTTCGAACGCTGACGTTCAGGATCAGGAGCAACTGCCCACAGGCTAGGTGGGTTTTCTGTGGGTTTCACTATATGCCGCTGTTAGGTTTAAAGTTACTCCATTTGACTCCTTGTTGATCAAAAGTCACATAATGATGGGTTGTGCTGTAATACATTTATTCTATAGGCAAAATTAACATTTTAAATTCTCGTTTTAAATAAATATTATACAGACTACTTTTTTAACTTGTATTTTAGGTTCAGGGGTACATGTACAGGTTTCTTACACAGGTAAACTCGTGTCTTGAGGGTTTGTTGTACAGATTATTTCATCACCCAAATATTAAGCCCAGTACCCAATAGTTATGTTTTTTCTGCTCCTCTCCTTCCTCCGCCTTCCACTCTCAAAGAGGTCTTAGTGTGTGTTGCTCCCTTCTTTGTGTCCTTGTGTTCTCATCATTTGGCCCCCACTTATAAGTGAGAACATGAGGTATTTAGTTTTTTGTTCCTGCGTTAGTTTGTTAAGAATAATGGCCGCCAGCTCCATCCATATTTCTTCAAATTACATGTTCGCATTCCTTTTTACAGCTGCATAGTATTCCATGGTGTGTATGTGCCATATTTTCTTTATCCAATCTATTATTAATGAGCGTTTAGGTTGATTTCATGTCTTTGCTGCTGTGAATAGTGCTGCAATGAACATATGCATGCATGTGTCTTCATGGTAGAATGATTTATATTCCTCTGGGTATGTACCCAGCAATGGGATTGGTGGGTCGAATGGTATTTCTGTTTTTAGGCCTTTGAACTGCTTTCCACAACGGTTGAACTAATTCAGACTACTTTTTTTTTTTTACCAATATATTTAAATAAGTTCAAGACTTGTCCCCATAGATGGTGGACTTTTAATTTATTTTATTAAGCTAAAAATAACACGTGCATTATTTTAAAATAAATATATGCCCAAGATGGGAACATTCTGATCTGAAGAGGAAACTATTTTACTGGGAGGGACTTAGAGTTGGAGAATGAGAATTCACAAAGTCAATGCATTTAGGAAACTCGGCGAATTTACAAATCATAAAAACTTGTGCAGAAACCGAGGAAACAGAGAAAGGGAATGAAAGAGCATGGGTGGCACATGCTAATGGGTGCCAAGGAATTAGCCCCAGAGCTGGGTTGGCTTCTCGGCACGGGAGGGTCCTGGAAGCCCTGCCCAAGCACCTCGCGAGGGTGAGTATAAAGTCTTTCCCCAAAAATGGGTGATCACCCTGTTTAAATCCTGGGAGGTCAGCCTTGCCGGAAGAGCCACTGACTTATATATGCTTCTTGGTTGCTTTCTTGGCTATTTTCAGCCTCCCTTTCCTCCTCCTCGGCAGGGAGATCTAATCCAGCTGGGATGTCTGACGTGGGATATATTCTGCCCGTCGTTCTGACTTTGGTCCAATTATCTAGTGTTTTGAATAAACTTGCAGAGTTCTCCACCACTTGCTGGAGGAACCGTCAGAGGCAGCACGTGCTTCCACTCATCCTGTCTTTATTTAAATTCTGATGCTTCCTTCAGCATGGATTTTTTTTTGGGGAGGGGGCAGTAATTGTGATGTCTTTAGAATATTGCATTGAATTATTAATTACCTTGATTATTGAGTTTGCCGGAGCCTCCTTAAATCAGAGCGAAGCGTTGAGAGGTGAAAGGGAAACTTTGTGCTGAGCAGTTGGGGACCTGCAGTCCGGGAGTGGCTCCCAGGACTCCTGTGACTCACGGCAATGCCAAACCTAGGGCTGCATGTCCATGGTGTCAAGTCCACCTTCTCACTGGCCTCGTTTCTGGGATGAAGTGTGCCCTGGGCATGGGAGGTTGGCCTGGGATGTGAACAGTGGGGCCGCTGGCTAGTGAGAGGCCTCCCTGCCCTGCTAACACCTGGACAGCTGCCCAGAGGAGGAGGTAGGAGTGAAGCAGCCGACCTGGGGAATCCTGACCCACCCAGGATGGTAAACTCACACCCAGGGACCAAGGAGGCTGAAAACAGCACTTCCCATTCACTTCCTTTCAGTTTGTACTCTATCTCCACATTTAAAAAATATTCTTCCAGAATTTCAAAAGAGCAGATGAAAAAGAAATTATTGAAATCTGTGGTATTTGGATTTATTTATAATTATAAACCTTAGAGAAATAGCGAAGTTTAGTATATGGAAAAGTGTTTGATTGTCTATTTTTTTCCTCCAATAAATCCTTATATTAATTATATTTTTACTGTTCTTTACTAACATCAATCTAGCTGGACGCAAAGTTAAAGTGCTCTGTATTCTTAAACTCCATGAAAAACAAAACATGAAATGACAATATATTATCAACGTGTACTAATTGTTAAATTTATAAATTACTAGAGTGCTCCCATTAAATGACAGAAATAAGAAATTTTAGCAGCATTCATTTATTCATTTGTACCCTCATTTATTCATCATTTAATGTTGATTGAGTGATTGCTATGGGGAAGTGATTTTTCTAAGGTTCTGTAGAAAAAGCGCTAAACAAAAAGGATCTAAACTGTTACCTTCATGGAGCTTACAACCTGTGCAACCTTATGCTAGTCTATGTGACGAAGCTCTGCATGTTTGCAGCAGCATTAAATAAGCTTTTATTTGGACAATTTGGAGCAAGAATATTTTATGTTAATAGATATCTCTACAAAATCTGCATTTGATATTCTCTTTAGGCTTGCATATCCGTGTGCACACAACAGACTTACACTGGTGAAGAAACAATTCTGAAATGTTAAAAATAGGAATATTGAAACGTGTGCATCAACAAACAGCTCACAAGAACTTTAGAGAAAGAAGAAATTAAGTAATAGAGTGAGCAGCCAGGTGTGGTGGCCCATACCTGTAATCCCAATACTTTGGGAGGCTGAGGCGGGCGAATCACTTGATGTCAGGAGTTCAAGACCAGCCTGGCCAACATGGTGAAACCATGTCTCTACCAAAAATAAAAAAAAAATTAGCTTGGCAGAGTGGTGCATGCCTGTAATCCCAGTTACTTGGGAGGCAGAGGCAGGAGAATAGCTTGAATCCAGTAGGTAAAGGTTGCAGTGAGCTGAGATTGCACTGCTGCACTCTAGCCTGGGCAACAGAGCTAGACTCTATCTCAAAAAAATAAATAAATAAAAATAAAAAAGGGCTTCAGGACAGCTGACCTTATGACATCTGTTTTTCCACTTCTAGTCCATTAATTGTTAATTTCTGTGATTAAATTGCCAATCTAGAGACCAAGTTTAAATGACCAATAACGAGTTAGATTTTCTCCATCTTTCAGTTATAAATGTGTCACTGTGGTGTGCTACCTAATACTTCAGTAGGCCAAACAAATACAGAAATAAACACAACATGATTAAGGTGCTTATCGTGACTGAGGTGACATTAAGGGAGAAAAATCGGCATCGCAATTTTTCAAGTAGGGGAAAAGTTACTGCAAAAAGAAAAGTATTTGTTAGCTTTAAACTTAGCAACTAGACTGTATAGGATTTCACTGTTTAAGGCATAAAACACTGGATATTTAGGTTCTCAGCAAATACATTAGGATTGTTTCATAAGATTTAAGGGGATCCAACAAAATGGAAATTGCTCTTTTCTTTTTAGCCTCAGTTTTCTCATCTATAAAAGGTTGGTACTAAATGCTCCCTAAGATTTCTTTCAGTACAAGAAAACCTCAAAACCCAAACTTTTATATTTTAGTACACTAAGATGACTAAATAATTTTCTCTATAAACTAGTCTTAAATGTATTTTTTTCACAGTGTCTATATTGAATATAATTTAAAGTACACTTCCCTGTTCGGAAACATTTTCATTGCACAAAGAGAAGTATGTTTGTATTCTGCTCCTTACAATTTCAAGCGGCCCTCCTGTAATAATTTGTTTTCCAGAACAAAATATGAGCTCCATGTCATTCACCAGTGAAGTTCATTTGTGTTGTCTCCTCACCAGTGAGTACCCAAACATTTTGTGAGATCTTTAAAAAACTATGTCACAGTTTTAATATTGCTGATGTTTTTCAATCACATCTGACAAGAAATACTTGCTCAGGAAGTTGTTTGTTCATTTAAAATATTATGTTGGTGTTTTAGCCTGGGTTTGGAACAATATGGCTTACCTATCCAGTTCTGTTTTTCTTTTATCTGATGTAAATTAAAGGTATTTTTAATTTAGTGTCTCTTGATATTATTTGCGGGCTGAGGGCTGGGATTGGGGTGAGGTGTATGAGGCACTAGTCATGGGGAAATTTTAAGGAGGGACCAAAATCAGTAATCAAGGTAAATAAAATTTTGGTGCAACATTTTAAAAAGTCAAATTAGCACAGCCAAATCCATGATGAACAAAATATCCCTGTTTTAAATAAAAATAGCATCGGCATGCCTCTAATTGTTCATCTAGCAAGCAGTGAAAAACTATGCAAATTGATTTTTAAAAGCTAGATAACTTTACCAAAGTTACAGTGAGGAGCCAAACATGTCTTAAGTCAGATCTCCCTGTTGAGTGACATGTTTCTTTCAGAGGAGGATACAAGGAACACCGAGGCTATGAAAGTGAAGTTATAGTTATCAAGTATTGTACTTAAGTTAGTGGGGCTTCTGGTGAACTTGACCTCCCAGTTAAAACAGGTGATCATGCCTTGTGGCAGAGGGTTACATACTCATCCTACACGAGGAGTCTGTTGCTGTGCTGTGGAAACAAAGGCATGGCTTCATTGACTTGCTTCCCCAACGTGAGCTCCCATTCTTGATCATGCTTGTGATTCTGCCTGTGATCATCTGGTGATTTTGTGAAAACACAGGAGCATCATGAAGGAAAACAGGAGGGAAAGAGAAGAGGAGAATAGAAGGAAGTAGGGCAGGGGAGTCTTACAAACTCGTTTCAAGACAGCTATTATCAAAGGATCTAAAGGTAAAGCTACTAAGGAGGAAAGAAGGGACAGCTCTCCAGAAATCCATGCTTTCCTTTGACCTTTGTTAGAGAGAAAATTATTCATGGTACTTGCTAAAGATGGGAAGGCAGACTTTATTTAAATTCGGTCATGTTGATTGATGTAGGAACCACTCGGGTCTTGCAGTGGGGGAGAGAGATTGGACTCAAATCCAATGCCAACGAGAAGAAGTCAAGGGTTATAACCAAGGATCAGGGTGGGGGTCAGTGCATGGAAAATTACTGAAAGAAACATCCGGGATAAGGGGATCCTAGCTAAACTGACTTGATAGGATCATTGCTGAAGGCAGGCCAGGGTGATCAGATGTCAAATGTGGTCAGATATCAAGGGTAGGAATTTTCCCTTAACCAATTGTGCAGGATTCTTGCTCAAATTGAGTTCTGCAGAAACAAGAAGAGAAGCTTAAGTATGAGCTTAGTAAAACAAAGGACTCAGAGGAGCCTGACTAAAGTTTTTTTTAAAGGAGAGAATCTCTGAAACTTTGCAGTTTGATAAACAAATAGTAAATGATTACTGATAACTTGTACCATTGCTTTCTTTACTCTAGTAGTTAGTTAAGAGACCCATTCTTGGTGGTTCCTCCTTAAGATCAGAATAAGGGTCAGTTTACATGTGCAATACCTTTAAAGTTTATGGTTCTTATGGAGTGAATTCCTGAAAGACATCCCTTAACTTGAATTCTCACAGAGGCTTAACATATTAAAAACTGGAGAAGATAACCGTATTTTTTTAAAAAAAGAATCATAGTCATATTAAAGTATTTGCTGAAAACTGCAAACAAAGAGAACAAAAGGAGACTGGGGGAAGCACAAGACAGGGTATGTCTGAAAAATTGAATGGTGCAGAATGAACAATATCTGCTTTGCAAACTTGGCTGAGTCTACTAGGCTTTTCTTTCTCTTTGTTTGGTAAGAATATTAAGTCTATGAATTGTTTCATTACTATCTCCTTTAAAAATGGAAATAAAATACAACAAAATTTAAGAACTAGTTAACAAAGAATAATTTACTTTACTAATCTGTCACATAGTCTTGCTCTTTTAATGCCAGAATATAACATTTTCTTGACCTCTTTCAGTTCAGCAGTTACTTCAATCTCTTCATATATGTAGAAACATACCTGTTGCATCAAGTAGTAATAATTTAGAAGTTCATAAAAGCATCAACCAGGTGTTGTGCAGATGCATTAACATCCTCTGTACTTCTTATTATTCCAGTGACTGGAATGGAAAGGAACAGTGACAACATGGTGGGTTTTGTACTAGTGTCAGAAAAGTCTAACTTCAGTTAACAAGTCATGATTTAAGCAAGAAAAAATCAGTGTGATGACATAAAAGGATGTATCCATGTAGTTAGAATGGGAGATCTTTCTGTGCTGAAGGAAGAACATGCCCACAGTGACATGTTGTAGCTTAGAATGTAGAATGACCACAAAAACAGACAAGTACGAGATTGTGAAAAGCAATGAACAAAGAATGAAAATGAGGAGCCATAGAATGTTTTTCTAAAATGAGAGTCATTATTAGATTTTGATAAAAATACAACTTCAGAGGTGACTAGATTAGCGTTAGAGAGGGCAATGAAAAAGATACGTAATAATCAAGTTAGAATGATGAAATCATGACCTAAGACTGTGGTGGTGTGAAGGAAGAATGGGGGAATAAATTGGAAAATACTAAAAGGATAGAATCATTAAAACTTTCTGATAGATCACATATAGACTTGGAGGGAGAGTGCAAGATAGAGATGAACCCAAGGCTTTCTACTACACTTTTCTTGGAGATGATGTATCTAAAAGTAACATCAATATTACACAAAATTCTTTAAGATAATCTAAAAAATATTATATAAAATATAAAATAATTGGCTTATATACTGGAGAATAACAAATTCATTAACTCTTTCTATGGATGATATTATTGTAAAAGCAGAAAAAATTAGAAACTAATAAAAATTACCACAGTTTATAATAAAATTTGGTAAGGTGGCTGGAAATATGCTAAATATACAAAAGCATAGTTTTCTCTATACTTTCCATATTAGTTAGAAATGAAAATGCAAACAAATTAACCTGTTTCAAAAGTAGCTAGAACTATAAAATACTTAGATAACAGCTTAATAAAAAAGATAAAAGATTTATATTATAAATCTTATTGAAGAATATAAAACAGATCAGATAAATATTCAGCTACAAATATTATTCTCCTGAGTAGAAAAGTTTAATATTATAAGAATATTAATTATTCCCAAGTAATATACACATGACACAATCAGAAGAAACTTTATTTTGACCTGAGTAAAATGGTGTAAAAGGCCAGGTATGAGGCAGAAACAATCCTACGTAGCAATATTTCACACTCTCACCTACATATTATAATCAGCTCTATTCTTAGATTGAGGCTACATGACCAGTTTTAGCCAATAAACTGTATTTGAGAGTGAGGTAATTTTTCTATGCACTTTTCTTTTGCCAAGACTAGCTCAAAAGCTGCATTTTGAAGTGGTGGTGCCACATGTTGGGGGATCTCAATCCCTGGGTCATCAGTTGGAGGAGGTCTGCAATAATCCACTCCCTTGAGGGAGTTTGGAAGAGCAAAATATACACTTGTGTTTAATTAAGCATTAGAACTTGAAGGTTAATTGGTTCATTTTTGCCTAGCTTAATCTGACTGAAATAATACGGGAAAGCAAATGTTTTAGAATGGGCAGTATAATTCTAAATATCAGTATAGGGAACAGGCACTTGTCTTAACCTATTTAAAAATGTACAAGAGGCCATTCATATGAAATGAAGTAAGACATTCACATGACAGATTGTAATAGGAAGTCCATATAAAATTGAGTGCATATAGAAACAATATACTACAAAAGGGATATTTCAATTCAGGAGGGGAGCATGGATTGCTTAATGAGTGGTATTGGCATAATTAGCTGTTCATCTAAAAGAAAACAACACTAAACTCCTGCTTATTCCATATACATAATAACATGTTAAAAAATCTATAAAAACATGAAATTTTGAAAATCCTTTGGGAGAAATTTGTATTATTGAAAAGCAAAGAGTCTATGAAACAGGCTAATAAAAGACCTATCTGAATACATTTTTTAAAATGTCAAATGATAACAAAAACAGTCAAAGATAAGCAATGTACTGGAAAAATATTTGTAACATATACAAATAAAGTGTGTACATCACTAGGATTCTATAAATTGATAAAAAGGCAAACAAGCATGATTTAGTAAAGACTCAATCCATAGAAAAGGCAATTTGAAAAGTTATAATAGACATATAAAAAAATGTTGAACTCCATTGTCAGCGAAATGCATGTCGAGTTAATAATGCACAACATTTTTAACCCCATCAGTTTAGAAAAAAATTAAAAGCATAATAATGCCCAGTATGCATGACAGTGCCTAGAAATAAATGAGTCTCCTAGAGGTAACAGCAATTTAAATTCTTGGTTTAAATTATAAGTATTTAAATAAAACTGTGCATGCCTTTTCTTCTAGGAGTGTTTCTTTTGGGAACATTAAATATTAAAATACAAAAAGCAGTAAGATATAAGGATACTTGAACAAGAATATTGTGGCATGTCTTGAGGTTAAAAATGAATCAGAGTCAATAGAAATATCTATGATAACCTGTAGAGTGACTAAATTGTATTTGTCCATACATTGAAATATTGTACAACTCTTAACAGGAATGAGTTGTAGTTATTGCCTGGAGAAATGCCCATGGATGTGAGACACTCACTCACAGAGCAGCTAAGTAAGAACACTTAACCACAGTCTAATGAGTTTGGAATTACATCTTTTCTCTACAGACTAATCTTCTCTGTGTGCTATTGTGTTTGTACAACCTCTTGGTCATGCCAACGTAAGGATAGTTACCACAAGCTGTTAACAGGGTTGATCTCCATGGATGGACAATAAGGCAAGATATCTTTTAAAAATTACCATTCTGCACGTTTTTTTCACGAGAATAATGAGTATATATTGATTTATTTTAGATTTATATATAGGACTAAGAAAAAAAAGAAACATTGGTGATTTTGAAAGTCCTGTAGGTTTGAGGGGTGAGGGCTCAGGGATAATGAATACAGGCCCTTTATCCATTATCTATAGAAACCTGCAGGGAGGAGAACTGACCAAGAGGTGTGATATGATGGACCCACAGGAGACCTGGAAACTCAGGTGAGACTTAGTTGAAGCAGAAGGAACACCCTCAAGAAAATGCCAGCGGGAGGCTACATATATGGATACCTGTGGATACACAGATACTGATGACAGATCTCTGGGTTGGCTGTGGGATTCTGACAATTGGTATATAGAGACAAGGTTACTGCTTATGAGATTTTATAATGTTGATCCCTGTGGAGTGATGTTTTATCTAGTAATTTCTCAGCAAAACTGATCAAATGTATACTCATCAATAGAAGGAGAGAACTCTACAACTGAACACACTCACTGTCTTCAAGTCTATAGGCACAATTTAAATAGGAATAACATAATTTTGATGTAATTATAAAATAAAATAATATTAAGTTAAATTCTAAAATATTAGCCATCATGACTCTGCTGCAGTTACTGTGGTTTTTTTTCCGTTCATACAGCAACTTATCACTTGAGGGACTCCTACTGAGGAGGTCCAGTAGGACAGAAAGTATTGGAAATATCATCAGCCCTCCAAGTCCATGGGTTCCCCATCCATGGATTCCACCAAGTGTAGATAAAAAATGTTAGAACAACAACAAGAAAAATAACAATACAGCAATAAAAAATAATGCAAGTAAAAAAATACAGCATAACAACTATTTACCTAGCACTACATTGCATTAAGTCTCACAAGTAATCTGGAGATTGTTTAAAATATGTAGAGGAAGTGCATAGCTTTGTGTAAATACTATGCCATTTTACGTAAGGGACTCAGCATCTATGAACTTGGCATCCTGAAGCCAATCCCCAGGATACTGAGCAATGACTGTGCTTGGAATCCCGGCTTCTCTCTTAGCAGCTGTCCACCTTTCTAAGCCTCAGTTTACTCATCTGTAAAAACCTGCACACTTTACATTTATTAAAAACAATACTTGCAAAATATCTAACATCTGGGAGGTGCCCAGTTTGCATGTGTGTTCTTTTTGTAAAAGGTATTTACTTGATAGTTATAAATTTTGGAGGAGAGCACAAATTAAATGAATGGAAATTATAAATTATTTTATATTGCTTACATTTTCAAAATAAATATGGAAACCTGTTTCTATTTTAATTGGGTAATTAATTATAAAATATCCACATTAGTACATTTGAAATTATTCATTTCTTACCATGGAGGCTTGGACTAATACTAATCATAATTACAGTAATATATCAACAATAATTTTGATATAATAAAATATAATTCTAGCTATCAGATAGATATACTATTGTCATCTATTAAGCTTAATCACATCATAGAGTGTACTGATAATTGAAATTACCCCAAAATCCTATAAAAAGGTGAGAGAAATTTGACCCCAAGGGAGAAAATAAAGATCTCCAGTTGAAGAAAGATTTTACTTGTTTATGTTTACTAACCCTATACAAACATATTAAAGAAAAGAGCTGTTCTACACTGGCAGCATCCAGGGGAGTAATTTTTGAGACTATTTCCCATAAATTTTAACACACTATTAAATTACCAATAAATATTCTATTTTACTAATAATTTTTTGAAATTGAAATATATGAATTATGTCAGAATATATCCATGGCAATGCTGTTACTAATCTGACAGTATTGATTTGCTGCATTATGCTAAAAACAGATTGTTTTATGTTGTAAAGTAGAACAGATACCCCCTAGAAATATCCACACACTTCAAGTGTCATCTCAGCTGTGAGTGTTAAAGGTGCATTAATGGATTCAGAACCTGTTTTTTTTTTTTATTATTATACTTTAAGTTTCAGGGTACATGTGCACAACGTGCAGGTTTGTTACATATGTATACATGTGCCATGCTGGTGTGCTGCACCCATTAACTCGTCATTTAACATTAGGTATATCTCCTAATGCTATCTCTCCCCACTCCCCCACCCCACAACAGGCCCCGGTGTGTGATGTTCCCCTTCCTGTGTCCATGTGTTTTCATTGTAGAATCTGGCTTCTTTCAGCCAGGACTCCAGTAGCTACAAACAGATAAGGGGATAGAACAAAGACTTCAAACTGAACTTAATAGCAGCTCAGTTTAAAACAAAGTTAGTTAAATCATATCTCAGCCTTTGTTTTATTTTCCTAACATGTTCCAGGCATATTGCAGACTAACACCCCTTCCTTGTTCTTGCCTAAAGCTCCTTAAGCATATGAAGGACAGGAGGCTAGGACAACTGTGCTTCCAAGTGATGTTTTAAACTCACATCTACAGGACAGCACTCCCAGAAAACCAGCTAATGGGGTGGTTATTCTGTATTTTCAATAACAAAACAAAACAACTTAAGGTCAATTAAGTTAGCAGAATTCTAGATTAAAGACATGTATGAAGGTTTTATGTTAAATTTGGATTTTGTTCTCATTTTATTATTTATTAGCTTCTGTAATGCTTCTCAGAATCATTATCATCACTATTTAAATCTCCATGAAGATTTGGGTGTCAGGGAGAACAAACAGATTTTGAAGTAGTTTCTGGAGTTACTGGATTGTTAAAGACTATTTTCTTTGGATGATTCACAAAGAGGGGAAGCCTGGGCTCTTTGAGAATGATGGCAGTTGTTACTTAATTAACATCCCTGGAAGAGAACTGTCCGAAGGGTAAAATATCACCAATTTGTCTTCACCAAGGTTGCTGTTTGTCGTTCCTTATCTATGGAGAAAGGGTTTGGTAAGCAAATTAACAAAGTTAACCAGAGCTTTCCATACTGTGTCCTGAGATATTAATAGGTATTCCATGAAAAGAGGATTTCATGGGCCAACAAGTTCAGGCAGCCCCACGTGCACAGTCCTTCCTGGGAGACCAGTCATGCAGATTAGCTCACCAAGCCTCCTCAAGAAACCCAGGACACCAAAGTGACTTTGTTCCCCCAGCATCCCCAAGGGCAGTCCACAGTGGAGACCCTGGCCCTCCTCCCTCCTTCCCAGAATGGGAATTTCCTGTAACTTGGGAAGTGCTGCTGCAGATAAAGCTAAGTTTTCTCTCTATAACCATCATAGGATCCAGTGGGAGAATGGGCAGAATGGAGGAAGGGAAGGTGTGAGGGAGGGAGAGGGAATGTCAGCTCTAGATGTGAGAAGACAGACTTCATATCCTTCCTCTGCGACTTCCGAATGTTATGACTTCAGGTAATTTGCATGATTTTACTTTTCAAGGGTGGACACGAAGCCCTGTAGAGATCCTTAGCCCATGATCACTCCTCTGCTCTGGAGGTCCGGAATGACTTCCAGATCCCGGATCAACAGTAACAAGGGTGAAGCAATAGATCCAAACGGTCACCCAAAACTTCAAGCATTAGAGAGCCCCCTACCTACACAGTTATATATCAGTCATGCACCATTCTGATCTTTTTATTTAAAGAGCACCTCCTCTGCCTGGAAATGTTTTATCAGGCTATTGTACTCATTTAAGAGAAAAAATGGTTTGAAGGAGGCCGGTTTATGATTCAGACTTTTGTTTGTTCAAATTGATCTTTGTAAATGGCATTAGACAACCTTTGTCTAGATGGTCAACCCCCGACCATCCTAAATGAAGCTTTAGGCCCATGTTCAGAACATCTGAAGAGTGTAAAAAGCAAAAAGACATACATAGAATGTTTTTGTTAAAAAAAGGTTGGCATTTAATTCAGTTCTTCCAATAACACACAAACTTTGTTTTTGTTGGGCACAGAACACTTACCATGAAATCTACTCCCAAACACATTTTAAGTGTACAGTGCAGTATTGTGAACTTTGAGTATAATGTTGTGCAGCAGGTGTCTAGAATGTATTCAGCGTGTAAAACTGAAACTTCATGTCTGTTGCTCAGCGATTTCCCAGTTCCCCTCATCTCCTGGTAACCACCATTCTTCTCGTCGATTCTATAACTCTGGCCAATTTAGATGCCTCATCTCAGTGGAATGGTACAGGGCTTGCCCTTGTGCAGCTTGCTCGTTCTGCTTAGCACACTGTCTTCAAGGTTCATCCCTGTCAGAGCATATTACAAACTCTGGCTCTGTAGGGGCGGATAAGATTAACTTTCTTGACTTAGTTCTATTAATTGAATGTATATGCAATGCCCATAGCTTCCCTTAGGGGCCATCAGAAAACTTTAACCATCAATACTGCATTCATCTCCCAATAAAATAACTAGCAACTGATCACCCTAAAGAAATTCAAGTAGGTGCTTCGCCCATGTTAATCAGACGTGCTCCTTGCATGCAGGGATCATGGCCCTAGTGACCAGTTTGCTTGCAAATTAGTCACTTAAGCTTTATAAATATACAAAGGTATAGCAGTTGCAGCTCTCAAAATCATCAAGAGTATAAAATCTGTTGTTCCCACCCTCCTACCCAGCCTTTTTACAGTTTTAACTGATTGGCATCAATGTGTTTATCACCACTCTATTCCTTTAATAACTCAGTCTGTGCAGTGGCCGCGGATAAAGTGATCTCCATCGCAGAGATCAAAGAATTAATCAAGCGAAACAGTAAAGAATGATTTCAGAAATCTTTGGAGAGAGATAAATAACTCAAAGTGATGAATTATTGAATCTTTAGGGTGTATTTATTTATCAGGCAGTCAAAATTTACCATTTTAAGTCTCATTCCATTTTTCTTTCATATTAGCTAGTTGTCTTCAAGGTGACATATAACTACCCAAACTGAATATGCAATCAACTTGGGACATAATATGAGAAAACTTGATAAATCTATTCTATTCTGTTTAAAAACAAACCTCATGATGCTAAATATGGAAAAGCTCAAATGATCTGTAATGAACAGGAAAATTCTGGCTCCATCCTGACCCGAAGTATTCTAAATAGCTCTTCAATTAAATCATGCACCCTTAGGAGAAAAAAAAGTTTTAGAGTTCTCGCTTTGAACTCCCACTCAGAGGAACAACTCCTCTTCCTTCACTATCCCTGAGAGATGTTCTGCCAACTGTCTATTGAATATCATGTCTATTCTGTTACCCTTGCCTTGTTAACTGTAACTTTCACCCACTGATTGGTACTAACTCAAGTCTCCAAAATTACCAAGACTGTAACCTAATATCTCCCACATGAAAACCTTCAATACTTAAGTGTCCATCTCAGTAGTCTAGTTCTTCATTTAAATATCTCTAGTGTCTTCAACTATTTTTCATAATGCTATTCAAGACTTTTGCTGTTGCAAGTTCCTCCCCGGAATGTTTTCTATTTTCAAGTTTTTGGTTTGTGTGTTTTCTGAGTACAGCTCACCAAATAGGATCTTCTACTCTAGGCATAAGATGACCAGTATAGAGCAGGAAAGGAAAATGTCCATGGAACTCAGAGAATGCCTCTCACTTTCCTTCTTCTGGATTCTATCCTCGAAGCAAAACCCAGCCTCGGAAGTACATAGAAATCCATGACTCCAAATAAAAAGGCCACAGCAAGGCTGTCCACGTGCACCTGCCACACCAGTGTAGATGACAGGATTAAGTTTCTCGTGAGTAAAAGGGAATCAAGTACTAACTAAGGCCTCTCTGTCTTGGTAGAGTGGAAACATATTTCTTTAACACACCTGTTAATATCCAACTTGATAATGAAGTACTACAACAAATGATGATTCATGTTACCAAAGCACACATGTACATACCAGCAGGATGTCTGCTGATGAGTCAAGAAAGCCACTGTACAGCTCAAAATAATAATAAAAAAAGAAGCTGCAAAACATCACAAATTCCTTGTCTTCTGAAAGCCTGGTTAGATACTATATTCATTAATAAGTTGAGATGATAAAATCAGGACTTGTGAACAGAAATAACAGGTGTATTTCAGGGTATAGAGAAGGCATTTATTTTTCATCAGTTCTTCTGTTTGTGCCACTGATATCTTCAGTGTCATTCTTTGATGAAAGGAGGTGTACAGTCAAACAATAGGTTAATTTTGGCTTCAAATAGTTGACTTGTTATATTTTCCCACACAAATAACAGAGACTGTATGATCTTATTAATGATTTTTACTGAAAGATTTCAGAACATAATCAGGAAATTTTTGGAGTGATCACCCTTCTTTAAGAAATTACTCTTCATCAAAATCAGTTTTCAGAATTGAAAGTTCTATTGTTTACTTGGTTGACAGTTTGTTCTCAATTTGTTGACACCCAACTGCCCAGATGTGAAAATCAGCATTGCAATTTTTATTTCATGAAAACAAAACAGGATTTGAATAAAAATGACCATATTGCTACCTCCAAATTGCAGATGTTTTGAGTTTCTATGAAATGAAAGTGTTGTATTTACCTAATTAGTCACTACAACACTGTAGTTTTTTTGTTTTAGTTTTTGTTTATTTGCAGGTTGTGCAGAGCCAGCCATGAAACGTTAAGTCATGAAACACTCTGGAAAGATTCCTCAATGAGCCCTTTCCAACCAGTGTGAGGCTGGTGCCATGGCCAACCTTTCCGATGGGAATGAAGCTCCTTCCTAGAAGGGCCTCCCTGGTGCTCGGCTTCCATAAAAATGTGGCTAAGGCTTGATCACATGGAGTCTTCAACATATCAGCATTGTACGAGAGCCTGCTAAGTGAACATAGCATTTCTCATCAAAGACAAATTTTCCTGTAAGATCTGCACTCAAATCTCAAATTAAATGTTTCTTGGGGTTAAGGAATTCTAACCAAAGAAAGAAAAAGTTGAAACCACCGACTGGAGAATTTAGAAACCAAATTCTTCCCCAACTAAAAATAATTAATTAGCTTACTAGCTTTGTTATCATATGAAAAATGTTATCAAGTAGTTTTCTTACAAATTTGAAGATCAAGCTTACAAATAATGTCTTTTCTTCCCCCTTTTTATTTCTAAAAGCAACTGATGTGAAAATCCCACTATTTTGGACAAAAGATGACCATTGCCCCAATCTCTATCACACAGACGCCATGGCTCAGTGAGTATACCATGGTGTGGATGTGGGCCATGTTTCCACATTCAAAAAATGAAGGTTTGTGCACACACACGAGCCTGCACACACACACACCAGCCCTCTCACTCTACTTTGTGTAGACTCTTCTGCCTCCAACACTTACAGCCCCTCAGTCTGCCAGGCAAGCGGAACCCCATCCACTCCCCAATCAAACAACTCCCCCATCAGACTTGTAGAGGCCAGGGGCCTTGCCCACTTACACTTGTCTGTCAGCTGGGTTGACAAGATGGAAAGAGAGCCTCCCCCACCTTTCCCTGCCCATCAGCTCTGCTGACAGGTGCAAGCAGGCAAGGGACTCCCCCCTCCACCCCATTCATGCCCATCAGCACATCTGATGGACACAGGCGGGTGGGGGCATCCCCAGAGCCTCTCAGGAGGAGGGCAGGCGCATTTTCACCCTGGGTGGGGCTGGGCTGGATGCGGCTTCACATTCTCAGCTGACGGGTGGGGGCAGGGACGGGTTCCCAGCTGCACCAGCGTCTGACAGGAAGACACCGTTCATCCAGGTTGATTCTCAGTCATGCCTCTGGCCAACCGTGGATCCTGCCTGGGTAGTGTTGGATGGGATTTCGACAGGCAAATAAAAGCATATGGGACACAGAGAAAGCAGGGAGCCAGTGAGGGGAGATGGGACCCACCCTGGGGCAACAGAAAAGGGCATGAGTAGGGCATCTGAAGAGAGGAGATGATTGATCATGGACCAAACTCTGTGATTGTAAAAACAACATCTCACTGGAGATTGAAGAACACAAAGGTTTTTCTTATGTATTTTTGTCAAATATACTTAGCAAAGACATCTGAGAAATTAAGATTCACTGTAAGAAACCAAATGCATGGTGGGGTCACCCTCAATCATCCAAATAAGTACCTATTGAACACATACTATGTGCCCAGCCCTGAACACTACATCGTCCCCTGATCACTGAGCCCACAGAAACACCCTGGAGATACTCGGGTTCTTTCATGTAGACCCCGATGGACTAGCCAGAGAGCATCACAATGGGCCCCCAGAGTTCTCTCAGTGGCCAGTCTATGGACCTTCTTGATGGTCTGTGTTTACATTGTCATGATGCCATATGGAAATTTAATGGAACACATTCACAATTTATGCCGCTAAACAAGAAACGCCATTATCCCGTTAGTCTTTAAAACCATTATGGCTGCTTTCACTAGTTTATCTTGTTAGTGTTTAAACCAATATGGTTACTTTCACTGGTCTGGGTAACAAGCACAGTCCTGACCACAGTCAAAGTGATTCAAAAACTAAAATGTCCCCAAACACTAAGTGTCAAAAAACATCAATCAAACAAAAGGTAATGTTTTCATATCATAAAGAACTCATTTGTATTAGTAAGCTTCCTCTTAGGGTCTTGCTTCAATTTTCCCACTTTAACCTCAGATTTCAATTAAATAGAAGAGCAGAAATGAATAAGGAACTTCCAACACAGTGCATAGTAAGAAATGTTTTTAGCACACATACAAATGCCTTTGAGTTTAAGCCAACAGGAAAGTAACCGGTTTTCAACCACATGTGGGATCTGTAACTCTAAAGCACTGCATGAAAAGCAGCCGCAGCAACAACTAAATTGGTGTTTTCGCCTTTTGCATTGAGTCAGAAAAACATTATTAATTTTGATTTGATTTGCACGGGTGACAGTTTTACCTTCGAAATTTTCAAGTGCCTTAGGTCTTTTCTTTTATGAATTCCTGGGCCTCCTAGCAGAACACAAAGATGTCAGCTCAGCAGAGTGTGGCATTTTCTGCATGGGGCCCAGTCAGACTCCAACCAATGTCATGGCCAGGCATTCCAAAAACTTCCAGGAACCCCAGCTCTTTCATGGACCAAAACCACCAGTTCTCTTACTGACCATGCTCAGACAGACACTTGCATAATGACGCCATGGTACTCTACATGAAACTTGTTGCTTCCTGCAAGCTGTGCTGAATGTATTTGTTAATAAGCTTTCCTGAAGAAACGAGCAGGGCTTTGAGCTTGATGGCCATTCAGAAGACATTGATGCAGTTTTCTAAGGCTACAGCCCTTGAAACTAAAAAGAGGATTGATGAGTGACTTACAGGTTTCAGAATACTCCAATTCAACATACATCAATCAAACATAAAGAATCAATCATGGAGGAACCCAAAGTTTACACTATAAAAGCATTTTGCTTTGTAGATATACCACGTTGAAAGTGTTTCCTTAATTAAATAGGGACTTGATAATGGGAATGGATAGACAGGCAGAATTTTCAGCTGCTGAAGGGACACTATTTCACCTTTTTCTGCCATTGTTGACTCAGATAAAGCAAAGCTGAACTAAATGGAAGCAGAGCATATTTTTGAGATCTGGGAGGAGGCTTCCAACAGCAGAACTTTTGCAGGCATGGCTTAGCAAACTGTACATCTGAATTTATGTGTTCCAAGAGTTGAAATATTAAGCCAGTTATGAACTGTTTACAGTTTCGGTCTAATTTATTTCATCTAATTTCTTCAATAATATTACAGCTCATGGAGCTAGACAAGAGAGTCATAAAATCACTTGATTTTGCCCCCACCTTTCAGGAGAAAGACTGTATTTCTACCCACATTTTAGAAATGAGAAAATGAGACTCAGAAAGAGGATCTTTCTGCACAAAATCACATCACTAGTAAATAGTAACAGGGAAGCAAATCCAGGCCTCCTGCCTCCTGTGCCACCTTGAGAGATGACATGTGAACAGGAAGTGGGTGGGCTACCCCTACGTTAGACCCTGGAACAGGCCTGGGGGACAACCCCGTGACCAGAAGACCTGGGGTCCTCAACCCAATGTCTTTATTGGGCAATGCGGTCTCTTAATATCGTTCCAAGTTAAAAAAAAAAAAAAACAACAACACTGTAGCTATTTTAAAAAGAAAGAAAGACACACAGAGAGATTTTATAATATCTATTGATTCTAGACAAGTCATCATAACTCAACGTTTAAGCTCCCATTGGTGGATTTCTTAGATTACTATTTAAGGTTGACAACTGTAAGCTTAAAAACACACAGAATAAATTTTAGACATCAAGAAATGGCACCACATAAAACATTTATTGTTAAAATCATAAAGAAGTATTATAAATGTCTGCTAAGGCTACTTTGGAAATGTGTAACTTTTCCTAATTGAATCCAAACTATCATCAATCTTCTAATAACAACGTACAAATTTTCGTCTGCTTTTGTTGTGAGTCTATGGTTGCAGTTCCTTCTCCTCATGGATGACTGAAATTTTTAATTTACATTAAGGTGGTCTGGTAACCATGAAACTGGTTGTCTTGCTCAGTATCAAAGCTCTGCTCCAGTTAAGGCTTGGCTGGGTTAAACCTCTCACAGTATATTTAATTATAGGTTTCTTGTGGAATGATAAAGGAAGCACATAGTCACATGGCTTAAATGTCTCTAAATAAAAAGTCAAAGTGAATTCATAAGAACAATTCTCCCATGGAGCCACCTGGTTGGAATCAGCAAGAGATTTCCTGCTGTGGAAACCCCAAGGAAAGAATTACAAGATTTTAGAGATCATTTCGTGTCAGAGTTCTAACACTTAGACATGTGCCCAAGCTATCAAAAACTGATGTAAACACAGTCCTTCCCATTCAGTGGGGAGGTTTAAAAATAAAAGATATTACCCAGGGTGCAATTTAAAAACACACCATTTTGTGGAGTTTCTATGTTTTACATTAGTAAGTGTTCCACTGTCAAAGAATTTACAGGAATGAGGACATTCACAAAATTGCTTAGTTATATATTACAGGGATTCATGTCTTCAGTATGCTGGCCTGCACTATGAATCTCTAAGACAGAACTTTCATAAGATGCTCCTCCCAAATTTATTTGGCAATTGAATCTGTGAGTCCAGAGTATTTATGTTCATTACAACACACTGTGAAAAATGCTGGGCATCTCTGTGCAGGTCTCCTTGATAAAAGGCTATGCTTTGTTTTACTCTGGGTTAAAAGGAACGTGGACCAATGAATGATGGAACAGGAAGTCAATTGTCCATGTTGGTAGAGGCAGAAGGAGACAAATGCCTGAGCAGATAGCAAACAGTTCTTCATGAAACCCACCTTTAAGCCTGAAACAGCATGAGGGCTGAAAGACCTGACTGCTGGTCCCGGATGAAACCCCAGATCCAGAGGAAGAACTGCTTCTGTTTGCCCGCCCATTCCCAATTGATTCTTTCTGAATAATGCCTTTTAACCAATCAAATGCTGCCTTTTCTGATACTACCTATGGCTTACCTGGGCATGCCAGCATGTGCACTGGCGGAGAAGGTGGAGCCACCAGGAAATCATGCCTTATGCTGGGGAGGAGCTCGGCCTCTTCAACTTGTGTGTGGCAACCTGGTGATCGATTTTGTGAGGTGGGAAACCAGCATGCAGGTCCCCTCTTTTTGTTGAGAACTTTTATTTTGCTTAATAAATTCTGCCCTCCTCACCTTTAAATGTGTCTGTGTGCTGAATTTTTCCTGGTCATGAGACAAGAACCAGGATTTTAGCTGAACTAAGGAGCAAAAAGTCCTGCATCAATGTTACCATGTGCACAAAGACACTCCTCATTTTTCTGGAACCATACAGTCTTTTTGGAGCTGCAATAATTATTAAAGGTCCCTGACAGAATGATTTAAATTATATGAATTTCAAGATAACATCCAAATACCACTGTATATTTGGCCAATTTTTGCCAAATTTCAGTCCCCATCTGTAACAAAATAATTTGATTTTGAGTGAATAAAATTTTAACAAGAAAGACATGAGCTCTAATATAAACATTTTCTCAACTCTTCCAAAGTGTTTTGGACACTCAGGAATTCCTATCGCAAGGACACTGTTGTTAGAGCTGGACTAATGCAGGGTTGCGCCTCCTAAGCCATCCCAGCATCCTAGGAAGCTCAGAGGAAAGCCAGTGCCCAAGGGCCTGGCCTGACTCAGGAGTAGGATGCTAAGGGTGAGCTCCTGTCTCCTGCTCTGCTCACTTGGTTTCGGTTGTCCTTCATCCTCCTGTTCAACCATTCTTCTCAGAGCTAAGGCCATTAACTTGTGAAGCCTCCTTAGACTTCCCCAAGCATCTGGACCTAAGATAACACAGGCAAAGCCTCTACTGTCTTGCCTGGGACAAACTTTGTCACTAGCAAATAGTAGCTGCTCTTATTTTCCTCCATGCTCTCCTGGGTTTCTCACAGCATTTGGAATTTTTGTCTCTCATACTCTCCTCAATAAAATGTCTATCATCAGCAGACTTCAAAAGTGGGAAAACCCTAAGAGAAGCTAATTTGTTATAGCTAAGTCTTACATTAGATACCAAAACTGAGTAAAGGGAGATGTCACTCCTCATAGTTTCTAAACTCAAGAGGAAAAGGAATCAGGAGTTGAGAGGACATCAGGGTATGTGCCCTCTTTGCTTCTGGAGTCTCCAGGGATAAGCTAAGGCTAACTAGGAAGCCCAGCCAGTCTGCAGAGATTCTTGCCCCTCCCATGATGATGTGGTTCAGCTGTGTCTCATCTTGAATTCCCAGGTATTGTGGGAGGAACCTGGTGGGAGGTAATGGAATCATAGGGGCAGGTCTTTCCCATGCTGTTCTCATGATAGTGAATAAGATTCATGAGATCTGATGGTCTTAAAGGGGGAGTTTCCCTGCACAAGCTTTCTTCTTCTCTTGTCTGCCACCATGTGAGAAGTGCCTTTTACCTTCCACCATAATTGTGAGGCCTCCCCAGCCATGTGGAACTGTAAGTCCATTAAACCCTTTTTCCTGTATAAATTATCCAGTATTGGATATCAGCAGCATGAAAACAGACTAATACACATGGACTCAGAGCAAGCCTGTCTCTGTGAGACCATCAGCTGGCCTGGCCACATCCCACGGGCCCTCTGCAAAGTAGACACATGCTATTCCATGGAGGCCCACAGAGAAGCAGAGCACTGGAACTGTCCAGTTAACTGCTGGTGCATAACTGGTCCCAGGAATTCCAGGGGCGGATGGCCAGGAAATGATCCTGCCACTAAACCACTGACCATCCAGTGTCTGCCACAGAAAGAACATGCTGCTAAAACTAAATTAAGACTAAAATAGGACTTCATTTTAACCTGGTTTAGTTTTTCCAGAGGTGGGGTTGCATTTAGCCACATTTTTCATCCCCACCTGCATTTTGGTGTGCACACACATGTAATAAATACTCATAATAATATGTCCACAATTTAAAAAATGAAACATTGGGTTTTATGACTTAGTTTATCAGAGTTAATTGTTTAGAGGCAAAGAGGACATCTGGGGTGGACACATAAGCACATGAATTTAAGGAGGAAAGTGGGGTCTGTCCAATTCAAGTGGGGGACCCCTACTCAGACACTGAGACCCTCACATTTCTCTCAGTCACTCTTTATATCACTGCTAATTAGGCAGAAAACATCATGTTGTTTCTGCAGTGAATGTTGGCAGCCAGCCAGCCCAGCAGTGGGTTCTCCATGGCTTCTCCCACGTTTTCTGCCCAGCTGGCCTCCAGGGACCTGTAGGAGCCACACATGCTGGGAAACTCCATTTGTCTCCAGAAATGGCTGCAACAAAGTAAATAATTCAGTGATTTGTGTACGGAACTTTACATAACAATTTCCATAAAACTTCATATAACATTTTCCATATTTCCATGCCTGAGATCACTTGAGGTGAATCAAGAAAAAAAAATGATTTCCACTGAAAGTGTGATGTGAGTTTTAATAAACGCATTCAGTAAACATCAAAAGACAGGTAAGTGTCTCAGGGAAACTCCAATTATTCCCCATGAACTCTCCAAGTAGAGAAATAAATGCCCCTTGTTGTGGTGAAATAGATTCTTGCAATATTTTTTGCTTCATCAATCATTTAGTATGATACTTTATGTCACCTGCATTTTTGACTAATGATCCTTTTTATTTTCAATTTTTGTTAATGTTACTGTAAAAACCACATTTATTTTCACTTATGTGAGGGTGATCTGTCACAACTCACTTTTCTTTGCGTGAAGAAAAAGCACATGTCTCGAACCATTGCTTCTGTGTGTCCTTTCTCTTGGGACAAGAGAATTACCAAGAAAGCCTCACCTTGGCAGGAAGGTGTCAACAAGAGGTTGACCTGCCTCCTCTCCAGCTGCCCACCACAGCTCTCACTCCTTTTCAGAATGATAACTTGACATTGTGTTGTTTTTATATTTGCACATCTTGGTGACATCAAGCCAGATATTGAAGAGTCTTTCTTACAAGGGCTTTCCTGATGCATTGTGGTCACCATCACACAGTTGAGGAAGGGAAAGGACTAAAATGTTATGAAACTTGCCAGGGCAAAAGATCCACGCCCCAGGGCAAATGATAGGAGAAGGCGTATTCCCCAGTGCTCAGAAGTTGTCTACATTGTGCCAAATAGTCTGGGAAAAAAATTGAAAATGCTTGCATTCGGTGGGTGCAAAACAATTAGAATTTTATAAATACTTCAATGCTTCTAAAAAGCTGATATGCCCTTTTATAGACAAACATTTTGAATTATTTTCAATGAACTCTGTGATAGTTAATTCTGTCAACTTGACTGGGCTAACGAATACTCAAGATAGTTGGTAAAACATTATTTCTGGGTGTATCTGTCAGGGTTTGAGAAGAGATGAGGATTTAAATCCATGGACTGCGGTGAGGAAGACCAACCCTCAACAATGTAGATGGCATATATGTCCAATCTGTTGAGAACACAAATATAACAAAAAGGCAGAGGAAAGGGGAATTTGTTCTCTCTGAACTGAGACAATAATCTTAGCCTGCCCTCAGACACAGGTGCTCCTGGTTCTTGGGTCTTTGAACTCAGATGTGGGCTGAAACCATCAGCCACCTGATTTTCAGGCCTCTTGATTTGCAGTAGCTTCCCCTGGTCTCCAGCCTTGCAGACAGACTGTAAAATTTCTCCCCTCCTTAACTATGTGAGCCAATATACTGTTTCTCTGGAAAATCGTGACTAATCCAGACTCCATGCCATTCTCTACAAACCATTACATGGCTACTGCTGGGTTCTTAGGTCACAGCCTTTGAAAGGCTAACTCTAGGTTATAATTCTCTCTGAATCCATGCCAAGATTTTTTCAATTTGGTGACCTGAAACAGATCAAAGATGCAGTGCACAAACATTTTAGGGAACACATTTATCTTGGAGACCAAAAATGGCCTCCCTAACTTTTTGGCCCCTGTGAATGAGCTGCTAGGACATGGTCAGGTCTCTAGCAGAGACAGATACCCTAAGTCCACAGATATTCTGGTTCTCATCTGGGATCCTCGCCTGCCTGGAAAATGTGTTAGAAAGTGAAGAGGGAATGGTTCTGATCAGACACAGCACAGACATTCTATATGCACAGGAATAAGCCAGCTAGAGGGTGGATGGTGTAGTTCTGACAGACCTTCCTGAATAGACCATAGAGGTCATAGTCAACTTGGATCTTGCTTTTTTTGACTTCTGGCAACAAAGAACTCTGCTTCCCAAGATGCTCTCTGAGATTCTAGAAACAAAGATGGTTTGTCTCCACTCTGACACTTATACAGCCTGCCTACATACACCCTCCCTTTGCTCATGAGGCATGCAGTATTGTGACCCAGATTGTGGTTTCAAGGTGGTGAACTCAGCCAGGACTCTTAGCCAGGAGGCCCAAAATCCAGGTATCAAATGATCTGCTTACTCCTGAAATATAATTCCCCAAGAAGCATTTTCTTCATATACGCACATTCTTTCTTGCCACAGTAAGCTACGGTGATTTTTCAGCCTCTGCACACCACACAGAAAGAGAAAAGCTATCCCAAACATTGCATTTTGTTTGATCTTCTTGCAAATTTGCAGCCAGATTACTGACTGGCATGGCCTTTCCTTGGCAGGCTCCCTGAGAAATGCTGGGTTGCAAGACAGCAGAGTGTGAGTCCCGGCAAGGAAGATCTGCAAACGTTGACCTTTGAGGTTGGTGTAACATTTAAACAATAAAGTTGTGTGGGGAAAAGGTGGCAGAAGGGCCAGTGGCTTCACTAGAGGCTCCAGGTTGCAGTAAATCTTCAACTTATCCTCCTCAGCCTTTCTCTTCAACCTCAAGCAGAGTTGTCTTTCATTTCCTTTGTGGCTTTCTGAGTACCATTTACACAAGGAAAGAGGGACACCCTGGACCTCAACAATCCAGGTTTTCCTCTTTTCTTGACAGGCATAAAAGTTGGCATTAGGTGCTGCCTATTTTTAGCCATCAAAAAGACATAACTCTGTCCTGGGGACTCCCAAAACCAGGCATGTCACTGATTATGTCATCAAAATGGCTAAAGAGATTCCCACCACTCATGTCTCCACAAAGAAGAACCAAAATAACAAATAAGTAACTACATTTTGAGTGGTGTCTGAGAGAGAACACTGGAATTCAGCTAGGAAGTGATGAAAACCCTTTGAAGGACAGAAACTCAGGATGGCACCATAGAGAGGGAAGTGAAGTCCTCAGCTAAGATCAGCTTGGTACCAAGTGGGAATCCCCCTGATTGGAAAAGGTAAGCTGGAGATTCCCAGAACTCTCAACTACCACCATGGACACATGCAATCCTAGCCACAACAGGGCCACTCAACCCTCACAGGCTCTGAGCCCAGTGTAGAGAACTGCTTAGAGTTCACACAGCTCCATCACTCCAGGGAATGAACTAACACTTAGTCACCCCCCACTACCCAGGATCCAAGGTGCCACAGCACAATGCCATTTTTGGAACAAAACTATGGCTAGAATGCATCCTGCCCTAGGAGTTAATAGCCCCTGCATCTCCACATTTCTGAGGGCCTGACTTATTCTCACCAAACCCACACAACAGGCTATAATTACACAACCCCAGTTAGATCCAGAAGTACAACTGTGACTCTGGCACTGAAGCCCACACAGCATCCTGCACCCCCTCATCGCCCCCCAACCAAAAAAAAAGCAATCAAGAACAGTGGGAAGGCCACCCCCAAGACTGAGGAAACTAACATGTGTGCTCCCCAGGGACTGAGGACCCGCTGCCCAATGCCCATCACCAGTGGTGACTCTGACGCTTCAACTGGTAAAGCCATCACACACTGCATGTGCTTCCCAGGGTCCAACTACTCACCTGACCGGGGCCCCCACTGCCAATGATCCTGCCCTGCCCCCACAACCAGTGGAGCCATCACACTTGGCATGCACTCACCCAGGGCCTGAGAACTGGCCTACCTGGTTGCCCCTTTCCCCAGCAAAGTCTTGCCTCCACAAATACCTACATTCTAGGCCACTAAGATACTCACAGACACCACTGACATTGATGATAGCCAAAGAAATTACATTGATTATAGCCAAAGAAATACATAGAGACTATATAATGTACCCACTCAGAATGAAAGCCAAAGCATGCTACCCAACCGATGCTGTAGAACACATCTCTAAGAAAAAGTCTTACCCTATGGAAGCTACCCCATAAAATTGAAAGAAGTAGATGTTCCACAAGGTGTGTTGATATCAACATAGAGACTCAAGAAACATGAAAAGGCGAAAAGAAATAAAAAGCTATAGCAAAAGAAACACAATAATTCTCCAGTAAGATACTCCCAAAGAAAAGAAAATCTATGAAATGCCTGAAAACAAATTCAAAATAATAATGTTAAGGAAACTCACTAAGACACAAGAGATTACAGGTAGATGATTTAACAAAACCAGGAAATCAAATTTCTTATGTTTTGAATAAGAAATTCCATAAAGAGATAGGAACTATTAGAAAAAAATCAAACAAACCTTTGAGGTGAGGAATTCAATGAATGAAATAAAAAATACAATTGAGACCTTACAGAACAGACTAGATGAAGTAAAAGAAGACATTTCTGAGCTTGAAGACAAACTTTTTGAAATGACATAATCAGACAAAAAAAATAAAAAAATAAAAAAGTAAAGAAACTTTTTTTTTAAATGGGACTTATGGGGCACCGTTAAGCAAACAAATACTTGCACTTTGGGAAATGGCCAAAATTCTTCTGAAGAAGAAGAGATAGAAAAAGTTATAGTAAAGATATTTAATAAAATAATATCTGAAAAATTCCCCAGTCTTGGCAGAGATATGAACAACCAGATCAAAAAAGCTGAAAATTCCCCGTATATAATCCAAAAACTTTCTCTCCATGGCATGTTATAGTCAAACTGTTATAGCCAAACATGTTATAGCCAAAAGTGAAAGACGAAGAGAGAATTCTAAAAACTGCAAGAAAAAAGCATCAAGTCACATTTAAAGGAATTCTCATTAGGCTATCAGCAGATTTATCAGCAGAAGCCTTAAAGGCCAAGAGAGATTGGGTTAGTATATTAAAAGTGTAAAAACAAACAAACAAATTCTTTCAACTAAGAAGGCTATACCGAGCAAAGCTATTTTCAGAATGAATGAAAATTAGTCTTTCCAAGACAAGCAAAAACTGAGAGAAATCATCACCGCTAAACCTGTTTTGCAAGAAATGTGTAAGGAAATCATACACATGAAAATGAAAGGATGATAACTAACATCATAAACAAAAATGAATGTATAAAACTCACTGTTAGAACAGATTTACAAATGAGAACGAGAAAAGAACCAAACCTTATCACTACAGAAAACCACGAAATGCAAAGATAAACAATAAGAGAAGAAGAAAGGAACAAATGATATGTAAAACAACCAGAAAACCAATTAAGAAAACAGCAGAAATAAGTTCTTACTTATTGATAATAAACATGAATGTAAATAAATTAAATTATCCAATTTAAAAAATGTAGACTAGTTAAATGGATCTTTTAAAAGACCCAACTATATACTATCTATTACGAGAAACTCACACTTCACCTGTGAAAATACAGATAAACTGAAAGATAAGGGAGAAAAAAGATAGTCCATGGCTAGAAAAAGGATTTTGAAAGTTCCCAACACAAAGAAATAATAAATTTTTGAGGTGATGGCTATGCTAATTACCATGATTTCATTATTACACATTGTTTACACATATATAAATATCACATTGTGTCTCGTGCGTATAATTATGATATGTCAACTAAAAAAATCATGAACAAGTCACAATAGCATCACGTTGACCCAGGAACCACAGTGTCAAAGCACCAGTAATTTATGCCTGTGATTGGAAGAGGTTCACCTTGAGTCATGTGAACTTCCCTGCCCTTCCTTTTTGCCCTGGACCACATAGTGAGGTGCAAAGATTCTGGGGTGCTGTTTTGAAAGCAGGGTTTAAACACTGCAGTTAAACTTCAGATTTTAACCTTCTGAATTATTTGGTAGGTGAGTCATTATCTTTCACAGACAGAGCTGCATCATAACGGTGTAGTTCTCTTTCCAGGCCTGCCTTGGTGGAACTGTGGCTGTCCAGATGACCTGGTCAAGAACACCAGCCTCCTGCAATCCTGTTTCTTGAGACTCTCAATAATGGAGAAACTTCCAGCAAAGCATGCTTCTATTCAAGTTTGATAACATGGCCACATGATTTCAAGTTTGTCCAACCTGTGGCCCATGGGCTGCATGCAGCCCAGGACAACTTTGTGGCCCAACACAAACTCATAAACTTTTTAAAAACATTATGAGATTTGTTTTTGAGATTCTTTTTTTAGCTCATTCATCAGCTATCGTTAATGTTAGTGTATTTTATGTGTGATCAAAGACAATTCTTCTTTTTTCAAGGCTGCACAGGGAAGCCAAAAAATTGGACGTCCCTGTTCTAGATGAAGCACCACAGGATTTCAGATGAGAAAAGAGTTGTCCCACATAATCCCCAGGTCCTGAATGTGGACTCCTCTGCAGCCCAGTGTCTGTTAGCCTCACCGATAGCTCATGTCATTGCATTGTCAGAGTGTTCCCAGTGAAAGGCACACCAGGGTGAAATGCACCTCTATCCTGAAGACGCCAAATGGGCTGAGCGGCTTTCATTCTACCCTGTGCTTTCATGGATTTCCAATATTCAGGAAAGCTTATAAATAAATGAACCAGAGAGGAAAGCAAAACCTTCCTCATCTCCTCGTTCTTCTTGTCTAACAGTAGAGAATCCTAATACTATTTTTCCTTCCCTACCCCTCTCAAGACATGCCATCATTGTCCACAGGACAGCAAGGACATCAGTGATAACAGGCATCCCCTAAAATAAAAATCCTTTCAGGGAAAAATGGGCTGGAGCTACCATTCTACTTTATTTACTGAGCTCTGAGTTTCAACAACGTTATTCTTTAGTCCTTGAGGAAGGAATACACTCTCACCCTTAAAACGCTGTAAGTAGTCGATAATCCATTATTACAGTAAGCCGTTCACTCTCACAGTAATTATCTAATAACCCCTTATAAAGGACCGTGGCTTCCTAATCTGTTTATAATTATCATTTCAATGATCCCACACATTAATGTCTGACCTTCACCAACTCTGACCCGATCTTAATTAGCTCTGATATCAAATCATCACTACATAAGAAACTAGCCATGACCAAATGAATGAACCCCAGGTACAGTTAATTTCTGGAGCAATTATCTTTTCATGTAGAGAGATTTAAATGATTATCTGCACAATTTCACACAGTTTTATGTAATTCTGCGACATTATAAATTCTGTTTTAAATCATATTTCAAAGGCAGGGCTCCACAGTCTGGTTTTTCTAGTGTTCTAAAGTACTTGCTGTCCCCGTGTAATGTGGGATGATTTTGTGTCATTATTTACAATGATAAACAAATATCAAAAACACAGCTTACAAAGTGATATATTATTATAATAAATATGTAACGATGTGGGCAGGTAGTCTTAGAGCAAATATCCAGGTTAAATCATTAAAGAAAATACACATTATACAGAAATATTGAAAGAAATTAATAATATAAATATATGCTGTACAGACTAGAAAGCCTATAGTGTGTGTTCATATGTGTCATGTGTTCGCTAAGCATGGTAGGCTGGAAAGCATTTATCATCTTAATAAAGCCTGCAGAGGATGCTGCAAAGGCAGATCAACCTGCAGTTGAACTTGATTTTAAACCTGAGAAACATAGGTACATTCTTGTGTTTGCAGACATCTGACTTCCTGAGCGAAGTTTGTGTTACAGTAGCTTCCCAATGTGGGATTCATTTTCACAGATGTCCACTGGGCTTTTGGGGGTAAATATGCAAACACAAGGGCAACACTGCAGAAATATTGTGTGTATACAGCCAGGCCTTGAGAAAAGATGCAGTTAGAACATGTTTGTTTAATGTTGTCTCTGGTGTCAAAAATTAGGGGAAACTTGAGCAAAGTGAAATATTTCAACAGGAGTATTTACTGTTTCTTAGCCCTGGAACAATTTATCAAGCTTGCCCATGAAACCTTCCTAGTCAAAGATTTTGCAATTGCTAACGTTTCATCCCACAAACCGAAACACTGGTTGAATGTCCAATCTTCCACCCTTGGAGATGCCACAGAGCAGAGGTTCCTCTCAGTGCTGTAAGGGTCACCGAGGTTACCTGAATGAGCACTCACTTCCTGACCACATCTTCTGCTCTTACTCACAGTTACTATTTGTAGAAATGGCAAGAATGTGCCCTACAGGTTTTATATCAAATTGCTTAACAAAGTTCGAAGTTCATTTCTCATAAATTACGTATTATACAGGATGGTCTGAACTGATCAGTATTTTAAATGATAGTGTCCTCTAAGTTGGTTGAAATTAAAACATCCGCCCACAGGCAATAGGTAACTGTACTAAAAAATGCATTCCAGGAGCTGACAACCTTTATCGGAGCTTCCTGGGAATGAAGGAAGGGGGCTGGCACAGCCAATTTATCATTGGTGCCAACAGCGGATTGGTCGCCCGTCACCTGGAGACCAGCACTGATGGCCCCCAGTCAGGGAGCATTCCTGGAAGGTCAAACTCTCCCTGTATCTGAGTCCCCGCCCCAGAACCCAACAGAGCTCAAGCTCAGCAGTGAACTTCGACGAAGGCCCTCTCAGAACCTTCCCATGGTGCTTCATCCTATGTGTCCATCTTGGCAATGCCATCTGGTTGCTTTTGTGATGGAAATATTTTAAATATATGAAGATAGCAGGCATTGCAAGAGATAAAATCATTAAATACTTTCAAATCTTTACATAGTTCTCATTCTGACACCTGCCAGTTCTAAGACAGGCTTAGAAATGAGTGCACCCCTGGCATAAGGAGTCATGCCATGTGTGTAAGACCCAGGAGCCCAATATTATTCCCCACTCCTTTCCCGTCCTTCGGAAAATGCTGGAGGTCTTTGGCGTCTGTGCCTCCTTTTGGCTGCTGAGTTGAGAGTTTGAGGACCTTTACGCCAGTTACTTCTCTCCTTCAAAGAAAACCCTTGGGCCCACACACTCTCTTCTTTAATCATTAAGCTCCTGGAGCCAGCTATCCTGTCACATGTAGGGTTTGACATTTGGTTTTAATTTTTTACGTTATATTTGTGATTTAATAAAAGCCTCTCTGATAGAAAGTCTGTCATCTCCTACCACCAAAGACAACTACTCTAGGCACTGGTGTTCCTATGAGGCCTGGGACACAGCCAATGATTCCTCACCTGCCCTCTTGAGAGGGGTTTGTGGTGACAAGTCCACATTTATTTTTAAGGGGAAAATTGGTGTAAGAAACTTGTTTTAGGTACAGCCCCTGACTCTGCCTCTTTTGGTTGAGTCATCTTGCAAAACTACCGCCACCACACTCCTGTTTTTCTGTTGACTTTCTAATTCATTTGACTACAATCAGGTAGCTTGTATTAGCCCAGCCCTCCAATCAAGGACTAGCATAAAGGTAGGAAAATTTCTTTTTAAATAAATAAAAGGGAAGAAAGAAGGAAGACTGTTTGAAAACATGGGAAATTCAGCCAGGATTTTGGAGGCCAATATCCTGAAAATAAATGTTGTATCATTAAACAAATATATAATTTATAAAATTATAAATTTAGAAGATGTGTTTAAAAGTAAAATGAATATGCAATTAAAGACGATTTATTAACTGGAAGATTGGTCAGTAGAAAACATCTAGGTTAAAGCAAGAAAAAGTACAGAAAAAAATTAAGATAAATATGCGGCATAGTGTAAAAGTAAAAGGTACCTGTAATTAGAATCCAGAAGGAAAGGTAAGGAAGAATTTGGCGAAGTGTTCAAAAAATATTTTAACTGAGAATGTTCCAAAACTGGCAAAAGATCCCCTGCTAAGGATCCGTGAAGCTGCACACATCTCAAACAGGATAAACGAGGAAAACCCCACTAAAAATAAGCAAAGGAAGGAGACTTATGGACATCACAGTAGTACTTCTAAAAATCAAACGTAGGGAGGAACTCTTAAACCCGGACAGGTAAACTGACATATTTCCTTCAAAAGAGACAGCATTTGGACTCAGCTGAGTTCTCCGTAGAACCAGTGGAAACGAAAATGAAATGCAATGATGTCTTACATGAGCCGAGACAATAGAAACCTTAACACTGTCACAGTATCAGTCTCTAACTAAGAAAAATATTGAGAATGAGGAGTCTTCAGGAAGGAAGGTCAAAGACATCATCAAACAAATAAAATGGGAGAAAATCATTTAGTGACAGAGTCACGCTAAGGGCAATATTGAAGGATGTTTTTACACAAATAGTTACTGCTTAAAACAATCAATCTATCTAGGTGGTTTAAAATATATGTAGAATTTAAGTATTGTACAACAGCAGCATAAAAGGTATGCATGTTGAGGAGGTGGGATAGTGTAAATGGAGTTGTACTGTTGGAAGACCCGGTATTATAACAAAATTAGAGGTTTCATTTAAAGTTGATATTAATAACTAAAGAATACATGTTTTCATTTCAAACCCAGAGCCAATATCATACTGAATGGGCAAAAGCAAGAAGCATTCCCTTTGAAAACCTGCACAAGACAAGGATGCTCTCTCTCACCACTCCTATTCAATGTAGTATTGGAAGTTCTGGCCAGGGCAATTAGGAAAGAGAAAGAAATAAAGCGTATTCAAATAGGAAGAGAGGAAGTCAAATTGTCTCTGTTTGCAGATGACATGATTGTATATTTAGAAAACCCCATTGTCTCAGCCCCAAAACTCCTTAAGCTGATAAGCAACTTCAGCAAAGTCTCAGGATACAAAATCAATGTGCAAAAATCACAAGCATTCCTATACACTAATAATAGGTAAACACAGATCCAAATAATGAATGAACTCCCATTCACAGTTGCTACAAAGAGAATAAAATACCTAGGAATACAACTTACAAGGGATTTGAATGACCTCTTCAGGGAGAACTACAAACCACTGCTCACGGAAATAAGAGAGGACACAAACAAATGGAAAGACATTCCATGCTCATGGATAGGAAGAATCAATATCTTGAAAATGGCCATATTCCACAAAGTTATTTATAGATTCAATGCTATTCCCAACAAGCTGCCATTGACTTTCTTCACAGAATTAGAGAAAACTACTTTAAATTTCATATGGAATCCAAAAAGGACCCATATAACCAAGACAATCCTAAGCAAAAGAACGAAGCTGGAGGCATCTCACTACCTGACTTAAACTATACTACAAGGCTACAGTAACCAAAACAGCATGGTATTGGTGTCAAAACAGATATGTATATCAATGGAACAGAACAGAGGCCTCAGAAATAACACCACACGTTTACAACAAACTGATCTTTGACAAACCTGACAAAAACAAGCAATGGGGAAAGGATTCCTTATTTAATAAATGGTGTCGGGAAAACTGACTAGCCATATGCAGAAAACTGAAGCTGGACCCCTTCCTTACAGCTTGTTCAAAAATTAACTCAAGATGGATTAAAGACAAAAACATAAGACCTAAAACCATAAAAACCCTAGAAGAGATCCTAGGCAATACCATTCAGGACACAGGCATGAGCAAAGACTTCATGACTAAAACACCAATAGCAATGGCAACAAAAGTGAAAATTGACAAATGGGATATAATTACATTTAAAGAGCTTCTGCACAGCAAAAGCAACTATTGTCAGCGTGAACAGGAAACCTAGAGAATGGGAGAAAATTGTTGCAACCTACCCATCTGACAAAGGTCTAATATCTAGAATCTATAAGGAACTTAAACAAATTTATAAGAAAAAAGCACACAACCCCACCAAAAAGTGGGCAAAGGATACGAACAAACACTTCTCAGAAGAAGACATATATACGGCCAACAAACATATTAAAAAAAAGCTCATCATCACTGGTCATTAGAGAAATGCAAATCAAAACCACAGTGAGATATCATCTCATGCCAATTAGAATGGCGGTCATTAAAAAGTCAGGGAACAACAGATGCTGGAGAAGTTGTGGAAAAATAGGAATGCTTTTACACTGTTAGTGGGAGTGTAAATTAGTTCAACCATTGTGGAAGACAGTCTGGCAATTCCTCAAGGATCTGGAACCAGAAATACCATTTGACTCAGCAATTCTACTACTGGGTAGATACCCAAAGAATTATAAATCATTCTACTATAAAGACACATGCACATGTATGTTTATTGAAGCACTATTTATAATAGCAAAGGCTTGGAACCAACCCAAATGCCCATCAGTGATAGACTGTATAATGAAAATGTGGCACATATACACCATGGAATACTATGCAGCCATAAAAAAGAATGAGTTCATGTCCTTTACAGGGACATGGATGAAGCTGGAAACCATCATTCTCAGCAAACTAACAGGAACAGAAAACCAAACACCACATGTTCTCATTCATAAATAGGAGCTGAACAATGAGAACACATGGACACAGGGAGGGGAACATCACATACTGGGGCCTGTCAGAGGGTTGGGGGCAAAGGGAGGAATAGCATTAGGACAAATATGTAATGTATGTGGGGCTTAAAACCTAAACGACGGGTTGATGGGTGCAGCAAACCACCACAGCATATGTATACCTGTGTAAGAAACCTGCAGGTTCTGCACATGTATCCCAAAACTTAGAGTATAATTAAAGAGATTAAAAATAATACGTGTCATTTGTGAGTTCAACAATAATATTAAATGCTATGTAATTAACAAGTAAATAGGGGGAAATGAAAAAAAAATTAAGTACCTAATTGGTTAAAAAAAAAGTCATGATGAAGGAAAAAAAACAAAACATATTAAATGTAAATGAGACAAATATTTCAGTTTTTAAATTAATGACCAGGCTGAATTTAAAAAAACAAATGTAAGCTCCCGTAAAGACATATCTTTCATTACAAGTATGTACATTTGAAAGCAAAAGGATGGGAAAATATATACCATGCAACAAATAAGCAAAAAAAAGCTGGTGTAAATATTTGAATAACATGCAAAATAGGGTTTAAACTCATTTATGCCAAGTGTTTCATTATTGGAACGCTAAGCATGTGGGAGTTATTTATCTCCTGCTGCTCAAGATCATTGCCTAGGTCTGATTTTTCAAATTCAAAAAGTTGCCACCTCAGGTATAAATGAGTTAAGACTAAAAGCATAATGAGACATAAAGGTATTTTATAATGATGAAGTAGTCAATTCAACAGATAGATATAATTCCTAACTGGTTCTACTAATTACTGAGAGAGTTGTGTTAAAATCTTTATCTATGATTGTAGATTTTCCTTTTTGTTTATTTAGCATCACAATTTTTCTTCATGAAATTTGAGTCTTTAAATAGTAAGGATTTAGATGATTAGATGATTTTCAAAATTGATAGAATGGATATATTCAACTCAAGAACACAGGATACGCATTCTTTTCTAACACACACAAAATGTTTGTCATTTTGTAGAACTAAATTGATTGAGAGCATGTATTCTGACCATGGTAAAATTAAGGTATAAATTAATTTGAGAAGATAAGTCTCCAAGTATTTGGGAACTGAACAAAACATTTTAAAATATTCATTGAGCCAAAAAAGAAATTGATGAAAACTAGAAATCATTTTAACTAAATGATAATTACCTAATCAGAAATGATACAGCTGAAGCTATAATTAGAGGGCAATTCACATCTGAATCCTAAGTAAATTAATGTAGGAATAGAAAAGCAAATGCAGGATGTTCTCATTAAGTGGGAGCTAACCATGGAGTGCTCATGGAAGTAAAGATGACAACAGTAGGCACTGAGGACTATTAGATGGGGGAGGGAGGGAGCTGGGCTAGGGTTGAAGAACTCCTGAGTACCATAATCCTTACCTGGGTGTTGGGATCTTTCGTACCCCGAACCTCGGCATCTTGCAATATACCCATGTAACAAACCTGCACACATACCCTGCAATCCAAAATAAAAGCATACACTTTATTTTTTTTAGTTCAATAGTGTTTGGGGAGCAGGTGCTGTTTGGTTACATGGATAAGTTCTTTAATGGTGATTTCTGAGAATTTGGTGCACCTGTCACCCGAGCAGTGTACACTGTACCCAGTGTAAAAGTATATACTTTTAAAACTAAAGCAACATCAAAGAAAAAGAAAAGTAGAATAACTAAGAATTAATCATCCAAATCAAGAAGCTGCTATTGTTGGAGTGTAAGCTAAATTTTTATTGACTTTTGAAGAAATTGTCAACGTGTTATAAGTAATTATTCCATTTTTATTCTGAACAGGAATTGAGAAGAGTGTTCAGTTTCTCTACATCTCAGCAGCTTTCCATGCCGTCATTGTCTGACTATATCCATTCTAGAGGGAATATAGTGTTTTCTTCTCATAATTCTAATTTAGATTTTTCTAATTACTGATGACAGTGAGCATGTTTTCTTGTGTGTATTACTTATTTTCAACTCTTCTTTTTCACATCCTTTGCCTTTTTAAAAAACTGGAGTGTGTTATTATTGAGTTGTAAGAGTTTTTAATATATTCTGAATAAAAGTTCTATATTATATATACTATTTACATTATATTTCCCAGGTCTGTGGCTTGTGCTTTCAACTATTTAATGATGTTATAGAAAATATAAAAGTGTTTGGTTTTTGATTTTTAAAGTCCGCTATTTCATTTCCTTTTTCTTTTATGTATTGTCATTTTGGTGTCATATCTAAAAACTCTCTTCCTAATCTAGGACACAAGGATCATTTCTAAAAATTGTATAGCTTTTAACTCTTAAGTTTAGGTCTAAGATCTATTTTGAGTTAATTTTTGTGTATGGCATGAGGTAGGAATCTAATTTCTCTCTTTCACTTTATTCTTCATATTGATATTCAATTGTCTCAGCATATTTATTGAAAAGACTATATCCATTGAATTGCCTAGTCCCATTTGTTAACAAATCTATTCGCCATAATGCCAGGGTCTATTTCTGGTTTCTCTGATTTGTTCCATTGATGTATGTTCCTATCCTCAGTCCAGTGCCACATTGTCTTGATTCCTGTAACTTTTTAGTCAGTTTTGAAATCAAGTAGTCTAAATCCTCTAAACATTTCTTCACTGAAAACATTGTCCATTCCAAGTTCTTGGATTTTAAATAAATTTTGTAGTATTATCAATTTTACCTCCCTCTCCACCTTAAAAAAATGGCATACTAGGATATTTTTTAGGGATTGTTATGAATCTGTAGATGCATTTGGAAATAACTGATGTCTTAACAATCTTGTATGTTTTAGTACATGAAAATGGGACATCTCTCAATTTATTTATTTATATCTTATTTGGTCTCTCTTACAATGTTTTGTAATTTTTAATGTACCAACCTTCATTTCTTTTTTTCAATGATTCTCAGATATTTTATTTCTTCTCATGACAACAAGAATAATTTTCTAAATTTCATTTTCAGTTTTTATGTTGTTAATGTATAAACACACAATTTATTTTTAAAATATTGATCTTGTATTTTGAGGTTCTTTAAAAATTCATTTATTAGTTCTAGTTGTGTGTGTGTGTGCGCGCATGCATGCACATTCCTTACGATTCTCTATAAAAAGAATCATACTATCTGTGAATAAAAGGAGTTTTGTTTACTTATTTCCAACCTGTAAGTTTAAAATTTCCTAAGAACAATATGAAATCTCAAGTTTGATATTCAATAGAAATGGTGAAAGTATATATTCTTGGTTTGTTCATAGCACTGGAAAAGCACTGAGTCCTTTACCATTAAATATGATGTCAGCTGTGGATTTTTCATAGATGCCTATATCAGAGAGAAGAATTCCTCTATAATCCGATTATATTGAATTTTTTTCAAAAATATGAGTGAATATTGGAACTCATTAAATATTTTTTACACCTATTGATATATAGTTTTTGGTCATTAAACTATTAAAATTGTATATTGTCTTGTTTTGGGATCTTAAACCTACCTAGCATTCCTAGTATTAAAATCGTGGTCATATTTCATGAGTTGTCGAATTTGCCTTACTAACATTTCATTAAGTATTTTTGCACCCATGTTTATGAGAGATATTGGCCTTTTTTTCTTTTGAGCTATTTATCTGGGCTTGGTATAAGTGTAGTACTGGCCTCACAGAATGAATGGAAGATGTTACTTCCTCCAGTATTTTCTGAAATAATTTGTGTAAGATTAGTATTATTATTTTTAACATGTCGATAGATAATGTGGGGATTTTCTATTTCTTCTCTAGTCAGTTTTGGCAATTCAAGCATTTCCAGCAATTTTTGTATGTTATTTACATTGTCTAATATTTTGGCATAGAGTTGTTATAATATTTATTTACATTTTTTTCAGTTCTGTATTAAGGATGCCCTCTCTTGATTCCTGATTTGATATTTCACATTTGCTCTTTTTATTTTGTAGTTATTCTAGCTAAAAGTTTATGAATATCAACCTTTTCAAAGAGCCATCTTTCATAGTCTTCAGTATTTTTTCAGTTTTCTATTTCATTGACTTTTACTCTGATTTTGCAATTTCCTTCTTTCTGCCTGGTTTGGGTTTAGTTTCTCTGTTTGTTGTAATTTCATAAATCAAAAGTTTCAGTTATTGATTTTATACGTTTCTTCTATCCTAGTATAGATATTCAGAGCTCTACATTTTTCCTCTAAACACTTCTGTATTTTTGATGCTGTGTATTCTTGTCATTCATTTCAAAATATTTTCTTTTTTTAAATTTATTCTTTAATTCTTAGGTTAGTTAGAAGTGTGTTACCTAATTCCCACATTTGATGATTTCCCAAATTTCTCTCCATCATTGAATTCTAACTTAATCCTGGTATGGTCAAGAAATATACTTTGTATGATTACAATCCTTTAAAAATTTATTGAGGCTTTTTTAAAATGCAGGATCTTACCCTGTCACCCAGGCTGAACTGCAGTGACACAATCAGGGCTCACTGCACCCTTAACCTTTTAGGCTCAAGCAATCCTCCCACCTCAGCCCCCCAAGTAGCTGGGACCACAGGTACTCACCACCATGCTGGACAATTTTCGTATTTTTTGTATAGACAGTGTTTCACCATGTTGTGCAGCCTAGTCTTGAGCTCCTGAGCTCAAGAGATCCATCCGCCTCGGCCTTCCAAAGTGCTGGGATTACAGGCTTGAGGCACCGCGCCCGTCTGAGGTTTATTTTATAGCCCAGAATGTGATCTATCCTGGAAAATGTTTTATGTGTGCTTTAAAAGAATGTGTATTCTCCCATTGTTGAATAAATTTCTTCATAAATATGCATAAGCATATAATATACTTCATACATGTATATTTATGTTATACAAAATAGGTCAAGTTGGTTAGTTATGCTGCTCAAGTCATTGATTTATCTTTTTAATTTTCTTTCAGTTTAATTGCTCTATCTATTATTGAGACTGGTTTTGAAGTTTTCAACTCTTTTTTTATTTCGCATTTTTCCTTTTACTGAGATATGGTTTGCATTCCATAGAATTCACTCATTTAAAATGTACATTTATATATAGTATTCTTACAATCAAGTAAGCTACCAAAAAGAGAATATTATTTAAAAAGTCATAAGAAATAGAATATATGTTTCCTATTCATTAACTGGAAGTGGATCATGATAAACGTTTTCATTCTCATCATCTTCATGTTGAGTAGGTTGAAAAGGAGGAGGAGGAGGAGGGGTTGGTCTTGCTGTCCTGGTGTGGCCAACCTGGAAGTTCAAACCCATGTTGTTCATGGGCCAACTGTATTCACAAAGGTGTGCAACCACCATCACCATATAATTCCTAACATTTACATCGTCTCTAAAAGAAGCCTCATACCCATTAGCAATCATTTCCCACTTCCCCTTGCTCCCAGCCCCTAGAAGCCATTAATTGACTTTCTGTCTCTACATATTTGCCCATACCAGCTATTTAATGTAAATGGAATTAAACAACATTTGACGCTTTATGTCTGGCTTCTTTCACTTGGTATAATGTTTTGAGGGTTCATTCATGTTTAGCATGTGTCAGTACTTCATTCTTTTTCATGGCCAAATAATATTCCATTTTATGGACATACCACATTTTTTTATCAGTCGATAGACATTTGAGTTATTTCTACATTTTGGCTATAATAAATAATGCTGTTATCAACAGTTGTGTGCAAGTGTTTTTGTGAACACGTTTTCAGCTTTCTTGGGTGTATACTTAGAAGTGGAATTGCTCAGTCACATGGTAGCTCCATGTGTAATATTTTAAAGAACTGTGCAAACTGTTTTCCAAAGTGACTGTCCTACCAGCAATGTATGAGGGTGTGATTTATCCATTTTTACCAATACTTTTTATTGTCTGTCTTTTTGATTCTAGCCATCCTAATGGGTATAAAGTGTAGTTTTGATTTGCATCTCCCTAATGACTAGTAATATGGAACATCTTTTATGTGTTTATTTACTATTCGTATATATTTGGAGAAATGTCTATCAACTCTTATTGTTGTATTGTTTGTTTCGTCTTACCATCTATCAGTTTTTAGCTCCATGTATTTTGGGGGTCTTTTGTTAGATATATATTTATATTTTTACAGCTTCTTGATTCATTGATTCTTTTATTATTATGAAACATCCTTCTTTGTTTCTAATACATATTTAGCTTTTAATATAGATATAGCTAGTATATAGATATTATTGTAGCTTATACAGTAACTGTTGCTTGATGTATATTTTTCATCACTTTATTTTCAACCTATTTGTGTCTTTAAAGAGTAACTCTTCTAGACAGCATGTAGTTGGATATTGTATTTTGTCATCTGATAATCTGAACTTAATCCATTCACATTTAATGTTAGATTTTGTTCTTCTATCTTGCTATTTCATTTCTGTATGTCTCATGTTTTCTAGTTTCTTTGTTCTTTACTCTTTTGTGAAAAATAAATAATTTTAGTACTATTTAATATTTATTACTATTTTAATTATGTCAGTTTTAAAACTATTTTAAAATGCATTTTCCTGGTGTTTGCTCTAGGGATTACAACATATATCTTACCACATCTACTTTAGATTACAACTAACTTAATTCTGTTAAAATGTAAAAACTTTATTTATTTATTTATTTTTATGTGTATATATATTTTTTAATATACTTTAAGTTCTAGGGTACATGTGCACAACGTGCAGGTTTGTTACATATGTATACATGTGCTATGTTGGTGTTCTGCACCCATTAACTCGTCATTTACATTAGGTATATCTCCTAATGCTATCCCTCCCTTCTCCCCCCACCCCACAACAGGCCCCAGTGTGCGATGTTCCCCTTCCTGTGTCCGAGTGCTCTCATTGTTCAATTCCCACCTATGAGTGAGAACATGCGGTGTTTGGTTTTTTGTCCTTGCGATAGTTTGCTGAGAATGATGGTTTCCAGCTTCATCCATGTCCCTACAAAGGACATGAACTCATCATTTTTTATGGCTGCATAGTATTCCATGGTGTATATGTGCCACATTTTCTTAATCCAGTCTATTATTGTTGGACATTTGGGTTGGTTCTAAGTTTTTGCTATTGTAAGTAGTGCTGCAATAAACATACAACATATATCTTAACTGACCACATCTACTTTAGATTAATACTAACTTAATTCTGTTAAAATATAAAACCTTTAATATTCATTTATTTTCTTCTTTTTTGTACTATATGACATAGATAATATATGAATATATAACCATATTATATATGAATTTATTTAATAAGCCCCCAAAAGTATTATAATTATTGCTTTATACAGTCTGTATCTTTAAAATAGGAGAAATATAGGACTTTCTTTAGTATTTCTTATAAGTCTGAAAGTAGCAAGATCTCCCAGTCTTTGTTTATCTACTCATGTCTTTATTTGCCTTTATTTTTAAAGAATAGTTTTACTGGATAATTACTTCTTCCTTGATAGTTTTTTCCAGCACTTTGAATGTGTAATTCCACTGCTATCTGGTCTTCCTTGCCTCTGGTGTAAAAGCAGCCATTGATTGTATTGTTAGTTTGTATGTGATGAGCTGTTTTTCTCATACCTTTTTTCCCAGATATTCTCATTGTACATATTTTCATAGTTAATAGTAGGAGCAAAATTACTGGGCTTTAAATCTGACTTTATTCAATACCCAGTTTTCCAAAATGGTTAGGCCAAAGTAACTTCTAATGATGGTAATGCTTTTTGTTTAATTTTTTTCCCGTAAGTTATTGGGGTACAGGTGGTATTTGGTTATTTAACCCCTCATCAATATTGGCTTGAAGAGTCAATATTAGATTCTAGAGTTCCAATATTCACAAGGGCCTAGTTAGTATTCACATGGCCCATGTGTCCATGCAGCCCTAAAATAATAAATTCATAGTTCAGACTCTCATGGCCTAGTTCCAAAACTTTTTTTACTGAGACTCTTAAATTTGAGCTAATTCTAGGGATGACATGATTAGCAAATGCTCTGCCCTTGGTGATGAATAGCCACTCTTACCTTTTTTGGGTGTCCACTGTCAAATGCCTGTCACCTACTCTGATGCTCTGGTCTGCATCATTCCTCAGCTACCCCCGTCAACATGTTGGAGTGGCTTTTAGTTATCCTAATGGTTTGGGGCGAAACAAAAGGGTCTACAGGTAAAGTTCCATGAAAGAAAAAAGAAAAGTTCCTGTCTGAGTGTCTGCTTCTGAGCCATGGCAGAGCAATTCATCTGTTTGTCAGTGGGTGGTCATCAGGTATGTGGCCAAGGTAACCAGCTATGCCAGAAGAACATGGCGGCCACAGCTCCTGCAATGGACATTGGAAGCCTCAGGGTTCTAACGCCTTTTTGTTGTTGTTGTTTGAGACAGGGTCTCGCTCTGTCGCCCAGGCTGGAGTGCAGTGGTGCAATCTCGGCTCACTGCAACCTCCACCTTCCGGGTTCAAGCGATTCTCCTGCTTCAGCCTCCCAAGTAGCTGGGACTACAGCTGTGAGCCACTATGCCAGGCTAATTTTTGTATTTTTAGTAGAAATGGGGTTTTGCCATGTTGGCCAGGCTAGTCTCGAACTCCTTACCTCAGATGATCCACCTGCCTTGGCCTCCCAAAGTGCCAGGATTACAGGCATGAGCCATCGTGCCCAGCCTCTAATGTATATTTTTAACATTCCCTAAATGTAGCTTTCTGAAAATGTTATAAATGTGTTTTAACACTTTGAAATAGTATAGGTTCCTAGTTTAAAGGGAAAAAACTGGTGTAAAATTTTGATTTTAGAAAAAAAAGTTTGACAATGTCTTAGTTGTATATTACTCTTTTGTCCTATTTTTACAGAAAATGTATTTGTGAATGTCATCTTTGTATATATTTGCCCTTCCTTTCACATAAAAATATCCTTCAAGTTTAACTCAATTTATGTACCAGGCAATGAAACTTGTCTTCCTGGAAGGGCAACTGTAACTTCTAAAAGGCTGTTCATCCTATGATTGTATGGACGCCTGTGAAGCCTCCTTAAACTGTCACTCCTCTCACACTCCCAAAAGATGAAGCCTGCTAGTTACAGCAAAAGTAGAATAGAATAAGATGACTTAATCAAAGATGCTTCATGAAGTTTAACCTATTGTCTTGAGGTCTGAATTCTTTCTCTCTGAGGTAAGACCACTTTCAGCGACATCTTACTTTTCCTTCACTCACCACCCACGGTTTTCCATACCCACCATGAGGCCTCTGAGAAAAATTTAGAAAGTAAGCACTGCCTGGGACAGACACCCCAGGAAAACAAGTTGTGGTACAGAGGCCCATGCTGATCCATGATACAATCTTCAAACACAGGGGAAGGCAAAGCTGCTCTTATCTCTCTTATCTCTCCAAGAACCAAGGAGATCTGCCTGTTTGGGTCCAAATGGCTTCTTATTTTATTGTTTTTTTAGACAGAGTCTCGCTCTGTCACTAGGATAGCATGCAATGGTGTGATCTCAGCTAACTGCAACCTCCGCCTCCCAGGTTCAAGTGATTCTCCTGCCTCAGCCTCCTGAGTAGCTGAGATTACTGGCACACACCACCACGCCCAGCTAATTTTTGTATTTTAGTAGAGATGTGGTTTCACCATGTTGGCCAGGCTGGTCTCAAACTCCTGACCTCATGATCTGCCTGCCTCGACCTCCCAAAGTGCTGGGATTACAGGAGTGAGTGAGCCACCACGCCCAGCCCAAATGGCTTCTTATATTTTGTATATAAGTACATGGCTAGAAAATGTCCACCTTGGACACAAAAATGATGAAATACGATATTCAACCTAGAGGTTGAGACCTTCTCAATTCCACGAGCAATTTCTCCAGCTCACCCATGTGCCACCAGCTCCAGTGATTCCTTTTCATAGGAGAGAAAGCAATCCAGTGGGCTGCCCTGCCTGTTCCCTTACATGAGCTTAGGTTTTGAGATATTCAGTCTGAACTCTTCTCACTCACTTTGGGAGATGCCCTTCATTTGTGCCTCTCCAGTCACATACAATGGAAGTTTCTACTGTCACTTCTAGCATAGTGAGCATTTCCTTTCTTCCCATTGACTTATACGTGCTGTAGCTCATTTGTGCCCACACAAACCACTGTTTCTTGGAGGACTGCAGAAGTAAACCCAAAGTAAGCATATATTGAACACTACTTCATTTGAATGGAAATGATGGGCAAATACGAATACTGTCATTTAGTGAAATCCCTTTGTTCTACACAGCCCATTGAAGGAATTGATGGCTAATTACTTCCATAAGTCCATTTCTTCTAAAATCACAAAATCTTAGAGAGAATTAACTCATTGCAGATGGTGAGATAATTGAAGAAAAATAATATTAACCCAATTAACCTTTCCTTAGGTTAACACAGATTTTCTCAGAGAACAGTAACTTAAGCTAAAGTTTTGGTTGCTGGCTAAATTAAATTTAAACCTACTCCTCTAAAATGCAAGGGGTGTCTTCATAGTTTGTAACTCATATCAGTTTGTTTTTGCTATGAAACAACCTCAAAACTTAGTAGCTGTTATTAGAAAACTTAGAAAAGTATTCACTAGTTTACAGCACGGTAGGTGGACAATTTGGACTGGACTCAAGGGAGCGATTTTCCTACTCGTCTCACTTGGAGTGAACTGTGGTCAGATGGTGGCACAGCTGGAGGGGAAGGTCCAGAATGGCCTCACTCACCAGGCTGCTCACTGGGCTCCTCTGTCCTTCTCTAGGGTGTCTTTGCAACAGGCTAGCTCGAGCTCACTTACATCAGGGACTCACAGTTCCGGGTGCAGTGAAGAGAGGGGACCCCCAATGCAGGATCACATTTCAAGATGCTACTTGAATCATGTTTCCTAGTGTTCTGTTGGTCCATCTGTTGCAAGGCCAAACCTAGATTCGAGGGGTGGAAAAGCAGATGTCAACTCTCAACGGAGACAGCTGAAAATACTGTTTTGTGATCTCCCACACACCCTAACACTTTCCTATCTTATTACTCCTTATGGCCTTTCCCTCCCAGCCAGGCTTTCGTCTCCTCTCTCACAGTCTTATGCTCTTTATTTTGCATAGTTTGGTTGGCTGATTGATCCATTCATTCAATAAATATTTGTTGAGTGCCTACCATGTACCTAGTATAGTTTCAGGTCCTGGAGACATAAAAACAGCAATATATAAAAACTTCACAAGCCACTAAGAGAAAGATCAAGAGGACAAATAGTGCAAAAAGTGATGTTAGTAATAATAGTAAGGATTTCCACTGAGTAGGTTTTCAGAAAGTACATAGAAGAGACTTGACCTGGGTCTGCAAGAATGGGTTGGAGTTTACCAGGGGATGGGGAAGGGAAAGGCCTTTAATCAGCATCTATAGGGGCATGAAATGAATAAGGCCTAGGACTCTAGGTGCCTGGTACTGCTGGAAGGTAGAACCGTGCTATGGCAAGGTCTCCATCCTCAAAACACTAAAAGTTCAGTAGGAGAGAGAAGCAAGTAATCTTACGGTTACTCCAAGGTGTGGGAGGTGTTTTGACACTGGTGAACTCATTGAGGGAGGGGCACCTGTTACGCGGGGAAGAATGTTTTGATAGACAAATAAGAGAGGAAAATCTGAAGGAGGGGCTCACTAGGGCTAAAGGCCAGGAACAAGAAACTGCACAGAACAGGACTGTCTGCAAATGGAGGTGGACACACATGTGCTAGAGAATATTCAGAGTTCAGGGAGAGCCTTTTCGAGGTGGAGTGAACTCAACTATGTCAATGGCATGTGAAGTGAAGGGTAGGGATGAGGGGGGTCAGCTGAACATAAAGAGAGATAGTAGTTGAGGACAGTGCAGGAGCATAAGAAGGCAGGAGGGAAAGGGACTCAGCTGCGTGGGGGATTTGGCTTTCATAACCAGGAGACCAGGGCAAAGCAGGAAGGCACAGCTGCCCGTGCAGCTGATGAAGATAAAGAGGGGAAGTCCACAGCACTCCTCCTCACTGTCCTTGATTTTCTCAGGGGGTAGGAGGCCAGCCCACCCCCAGTGGGAGAGGAGAAAGCAAGGTAGGGTCTGAAGGAGGCGAAACATTTAGATAAATGCTCGAGGCCCGCAGCTGGGAGGAGAAGACTGGACACATCGAAGAACCCCTGGCAGCGTGGAAGGGTGGGTGCTGGTCACTCTCTCCAGAGCACCTCTGAGGTGGTTCCTGTGCTGTCCCAGCACACTGGAGGTGAGCAAGACAGCGCTTCCGAGTCAGACAGGCCAACCAAGTCATTAACCTCCTCACCTCCGCTCTGCACCGGCCAAGGGAGGGTGACCACAGTGTCGACCTCATAGGATGCTAAGCGGGGACAGGCGAGAGGCGCGGAGACACAGGCCTGGCACTGGGTAAGCATTCAATAGTTCTCATCTTCAACTGCAGTGCACGAAACTGACTCCCAGAAATGTCTAGGATTGAAGGTAACATGCTGTGTGGCCCTTTAATAAACAGCCTGCACATGAGAAAAAACATCTGAAGAAGCAAAACGTTAATTAAGTCTATGTAATGCTCAGGAGTGTTTGGGCAAAAATGATATTCATACTAGACTTACCTTCTCACATGGGAGCAAGAATAATGAAGTTATATGAATGGGTTTCAGAGTCAAAATCATGAGGTCTGAGCAGGGAGGAAGCTGCAAATCTCACTCTTGAACATGTATTTTCTAGAAGATAAAACTGAGACCCAGGGTGGGGAAGATCCTGCCGAAGGGCATGCATCACTTGGATCTTTGCTGTGATCTGCATTGTCAGACAGCTTTGCACTTTGTTTAGTAAACCATGGGAAAGCATTCCAATGTTTGCAGCAGTGACGTGCTGTGATGAAAAGGGTATGTTCAAATAATTAGCTGGATCTGGAGGGAATCTTACTCATTACTTGGGGTTTACTTGTACTTTGTTCTAACCAGATATACCAGCCCATGATGACCAAATACATATATTCATACACACATACGTATACACATATGCACACATACATAGGCACACACATGCATGAGTGTATATATACATATGTACAATCAGACCTGGTGGCAGATTTCAAGAAATTCTAAAATGCTTTCCCTGTTTCTTCATTTACATTCACTCATGGACTTGGAACTGTATTTCTCAGGTCAGAAAATGAGGAGAGATGAGAAAAATAATCTCAATAATTGTTTAAATAAATGCCATTATATTAGCCACACTATTATTTTATAAAGTAGCACTGCTATATATCCATGTTCAGTAAAAGCTGTTTTTTTTACATGTGTTTTTAACTGATTATAATTCTACCAACTAACTGAGGACAGAGAGTGTAATAACAGTTTGGATGTTAAGTTAACTCTGAGATTGTGCTGTATTTGTCCTAAGACACACAAAGGAGGAAAGAAGCAATTATTCAGCAACTTTGACCATCAAAACAAGAACGAAGAATCGTCAAGTTGCTCAAATTCTATAGTCAGAATGAGACAGGCAGATAAAATGATGGCATCACCTCTCATAATATACGAATGAAATTTGATATACTAACTAAAGAGAAGATTGAATTAAACTGACAGTAGGCCATTATTTAATTCCATTGATAATATTCCTGTCAAGTGATTCATCGGGTAGCCCATTATATTTTTCTCAAGTTCTGGCTATTAAATTTTCTTCTTACATTTTGATGTTGAGAACACATCCCAATCACTACACTCTCTTATGTTCTCCGTATTTGAAATGAGCTTTTCTGTTAATAATTCCAATTTGCGATGTCAATGAATAGTAGTTTTCTGTGACAAATCTAAAATTAGCTCATTTTTTAAAAAGTAAAAATGTTCATTGCAAATTTATGACACTTGGCTCAACTTAAGTGAATTAAGTCATTACATAGTGAATGTATGTAGTTAATTTTCTGGGGTTGAATTATGTAAATTGGCTGCCTACACTATTCTGATTTATATCATATTGTAAAAATTTAGTATCATCTCAAAAGTATCATGATTTTCAATCAACTGGCATTTACTATTTCTATTTACTTTTTGAATGCACATGCAAAGATTTTTAGAGATCCAAAGAGACCACTATTAAATCAAATAACCTACTCTCATTTTACCTACTCTCAAACAAAAAATGTTTCACTCTAAATTTTATTTTCAGGACTCCTTTTAGAAGTCTTTTGTTATTTAAATCTCCTCAGCTCCTGCATTTGGATACCCCATGCATATTTTACATCATGGGAGAGCACTGCCAAAATCACCATGTGATTTTGACTTCCCACTACTGCGAGGTCATAAAATCACAGGGTAAGGTAGAGCATACATCAGGCCGGGTCCCTGAAAAACAATGACCTGGGGAGCCTGTCCTGCTGACTCTCATTGGGCATGTAGCCCGAATAAGAAATACACTTTTTGTTGTTGCTAAGTTACTGATACTTTAAGGTTGTTTATTACTGCTGTATATTTAAAGCTGATATATTTTGTGGTGTGCACAGAACAGTCAAGGTTTGTTCCTAGCATAATTATGAACAGTGGCTCCTCCCATTCACAAAAGTATCTTGGTTTGAACCACCACCCCGAGTATACCTGAGTCTATCATGACAAAAACCACTTCCCTACTACTAGAGGAAATGATCAAATGAATGAAAAGTGCTCAATCAATCCAAATAAAGCAAAAGAGAAGAGAAAAAGCAGCATACAAAAGAAGAAAATATAAAAAATAATGATAGGAATAAATCTAAATAAATCCTTAAGTACAATTAGCGCAAATAAACTAAATACTCTAATAAAAGTCTGAAGTTATCAAACTGGATTAAGAAAAGATGAAAGCTATAAGCCATTTTGAAGAGACAATTAAAACCATAAAAATACAAAAGGTAGAAAACAAAAGGATGAAAAAATCTATACCAGAAAAATATTTGTAAAAACTAAAAAAGCTGTTTTAATTGTATTGAAAGAGTATAGACCTGAAAAAGTAATGAGATATTGATAAATTGCCATTCAGAAAGATGATATAACAAATTTAAACTTGTATAAACTTAATAACACAGGCTTAAATATATAATGCCAACGTTCATTTAATTTAAAGGATCAATGCACAAATCCACAAAATCCACAATTATAGTAGATTTTTACCCATACTCTATAATAATTGATAGAAAAGTATATTTCAAAAATTAGAATATTTGAACAGCATAATTAGTAAGACTAATTTAAAAGAAATCCATAGAACAGTGCTTTTAACAACAAAAGAAAACCTACATGTAGCACCAAGCACACATGGGTTTTAAGATGCAACGGTAAGACAGTTCATCCACATATTAGCCCATTATGCAAACTTTGACAAATCTCTTCAGGTTGTATTTTAGAAAATACATGTTTTTGGCCACCATGAAGTAAAATTAAAAATTAATAGTGAATAAATAAGTACTATTGAAAACATATACAGACAGTCTCTGACTTATGATGGTTCAGCTTACAATTTTTCAACTTTATCATGGGTTTATTGTGGGATGTAGCCCCCATGATAAGTTGAGGAACAGCTAGCTAGAGAAATATGTTTTTGGAAATTAGGAATAACACTTCTAAGTACCTCACAGGTCAGAGAAAAAATTGCTGTGAAATTTTAAAAATATTGAAAGTTGAATTATGTCAATAATAATCACTTATATAGCATTTACCATGTGCAAGCAGTGCTCTATGATTTGTATATATATTAAATTATTAAACTTTAATGATAATTATAAAGTAGGTAAAATCCATTTTACTGAGACATAAAGTGATTAAAGATTTTGTATGAAAAGCAGCAATACAGTAATTAGAAGAGATAATTATATATAAATAAATGCATTCCCATTAATTAAAACTCTTAGAAAGACAAAGTAGAGGCCGGGCGCGGTGGCTCAAGCCTGTAATCCCAGCACTTTGGGAGGCCGAGGCGGGCGGATCACGAGGTCAGGAGTTCGAGACCATCCTGGCTAACACGGTGAAACCCCCGTCTCTACTAAAAATACAAAAAAATTAGCCGGGCGTGGTAGCGGGCACCTGTAGTCCCAGGTACTCGGGAGGCTGAGGCAGGAGAAAGGCGGGAACCCGGGAGGCGGAGCTTGCAGTGAGCCGAGATTGCGCCACTGCACTGCAGCCTGGGCGACAGAGGGCGACTCCGTCTCAAAAAAAAAAAAAAAAAAAAAGACAAAGTAGAAAATCTTTGAAAACTGTACAACAGCTCAAAATGACAGAAATAAACTATCTGATTAGTCATACACACATAAAAGAAAAGGAATTAGTAAATAAATATCTTCTTACAAAGAAAAATTCTAGCACAATGGTTTGAACAGCGAGTTCTATGAAACAGGCAAGAAAAAATAATCTCTATTTTATACAGACTCTCTCAGAGGAAGAAGAAGAGGAAAGGGGGAGATGAGGAGGAGGAGGAGAAGAAAAGAAGTTTTCTTCAATTTGCTTTACAAGTCTGACAAAAACTTGATATCAAACATAACAGGGTTGGTCTGAAAGAAAAAAGCTGTAAGTGCATCTCACTTATGGACATAGATGCCGAAATCATAATAAAATATTATCAAACTAAATACACGAAATACAAAAATCATAATACATCATAACAAGTTGTTTTTCCCAGGAATAAAATGTTTGTTTAATATTGAAAAAATTAGTCCATGATAATTCACCAGATTAACAGATTCTTGGAAAACATTATGTCATCTCAGCAGATGTCAAATAATTCATTAGGAAATTGATTATCCCTTTATTATATACATATTTTATAATAATTATATGTCATATATAAAATTATAATATCCTCATATTCTATTAAGGTATATTGAATTTTTTTATATGCCTATAGTAGATACAATGATCACCTCACAAAGTTGTTCACATCCTAATCCCTGGAAACTGAATGTTGCCCTACCTGGGAAAAGCCACTTTGCAGGCATGATTAAGTTGAGAACCTTGAGATGGAATATCCTGGATTACCCTGGAGAGCCTTACCTTCGAAGTGGAAACTCTCCAGGTTGTGGGAGGATGGCCAGAGAACCAGAGACACGGCTGCGTGGAAGTGGTCATGAGGCAAGAAATGTGGAAGGGTCCTAGAAGGTGAAAAGTCAGGGCAACAGAGTCTCTTTTAGACCTCCAGAAAGGAACGTGGTCCTGCCAACATCTTGATTTTAGCCAGTGAGACCTGTGTAAGATTATAACCAACGGAAATATAAGGTGATAAATCTGTGCTGTTTTAAGCCACTAAATAAATGTATGGTAATTTGTGATAGCAGTAATATTTCTTTGATTACTAATTAGCCTGCAGGATTTTTATTTAATTTTCATCTGCTTACGTTTTCGCTTTTGTGCATGATCTGTTCATAGCCTTTGCCCATTTTTTAAAAATCACTGTCGTCTCTTTATTTATATTAACACTTTTTACACTGAGGTACTAACTCGTAGGTGCCACACTTGTTACTTTTCCAAATTAGTGTTTATGTTTCAACATCAATTATCATATTAATTTTCTATGGGATTTTAACAATTTTTACATAGTAAAATCAAGGACACTCCTTGTTTCTGCCCCTGGTGACATGCTTAGTAATCTTGAATTCATCCAAAGATGAAATAAATACTTAAAATTCGTCTCAGAACATTACTGGGTATTTTTTATTTAATATTTTGATTTAGTTCTTTTTCTAAATCAGTAGTGTAATTGCCATCTATATTTATCTTTTTCAAAAAATTAGCCAGTCAGGCCAGACAGGGTGGCTCACGCCTGTAATCCCAGCACTTTGGGAAGCTGAGGCGGACGGATCACCTGAGGTCAGGAGTTCGAGACCAGCCTGGCCAACATGGCGAAACCCCATCTCTATGAAAAACACAAAAGTTAGCTGGGCATGGTGGTGGGCACCTGTAATCCCAGCTACTGGGGAGGCTGAGGCAGGAGAATCACCAACTCAGGAGGTGGAGGTTGCAGTGAGCCGAGATTGTGCCATTGTATTTCCAGGCTGGATGATAAGAGTGAGACTCCATCACACACACACACACACACACACACACACACACAGCTAGTCATACAAATATAATATTTTCAACAAATATCAACAAATATCCTTTCTGTACCAATTTGTAATGTGAAGTTTATCAAATTCTTTATGCTGTCCTTGCATTTTTAATTTTGTTTGGTGGACATGTCTGTTAATCCTAGTGCATATACTGTTTTGATTATTTTAACCTTACCTCATATTCTTTGGTCTGCTAATACAAATTCCCCCTCATCCTCATTAGTCATCTTTTCAAAAATATTCCTAGTAATTCTCAAGTGTATACCTGCAGGTAAACTTCAGAATCATTTTGTGAAGTTAAAAAACCTGTCGAAATGTAGGATGATGTTACACTAAATGTGGTGTAATTTAATGATTTCTTCTATCCAGAATCATGAGACATAATACAAAATTAAGAAGAAAACATATCCAAAAAGTTTTAGCATTGCACTTATAGTTTCTATATTTTCAGTTGTTTTCCTATAGCTATTAATTAATTAATTGCTGAAATTATATGATTTTTTCATTACATTCTCAGTCACGTTATTAAACGTCTACTACTTTATTACTTTTTGAATATCTACTCTATAACGGAGTATCTTCCTGAACTCTCATATTATTTGTAATAATTTTAAGTTATTTCCCTTAAGTTGGATGAGGTCATATATTATTTTAATTAAAATTAATTGAAAACTAGATTGCCTCAAATAAATCTCATTTCTTCTTTTTTTCCCCAAACTTCATTATTTATATCATTTACTTAGCACTTAAAATATACTGCAGTATATATTTAACTTAATACATAGGCAGAATGAAACCTTTATTAGAGCAGATTTACCTGCCCCATTGGTTCACATCATCCCAAAGCCTTATGCATTTTTGTCATCCATAAAATTGATCTTGATATTTAGTGTCAAAGTTAAGATAGTGCAAAAAGTTTTTAAGTGTTTGCAAGATTCTAAAATTCAGAATCTACAAAAATCTAGAATGTTTATTTTTTCTGACCTGTAGACTTGTTTATCAAATAAGTATCATTTTATTCTCCTCTCAGTGTTTATTGTTTGTTTGTCTTGTCTTGTTTGATTGCATGGGCGAGCATTTCTACAATGGTAGAACATGATAGAGGTGTGGGGATCATGCTGTTGTCTCAGGCTTCATGAGGACTTCTCAGGAATGGAGACTGCAGAGTCATGGGCAGCCTAAGGTAAGCAGCCTGGTGGCTGTATTCACTGAAAGGCCTAGGAGCAGAATTCTGCCTTTGAAATTGTTGAAAACTTTATCCCAAAGGCCAGCTATAGTTCTGATCTGTTTTTCTGGCTGATTTGGCAGCATCTTTCCCAGAGGTATCACTGCAATAAGCAGCGCTGGAGGGTACCTCGGAGCCCAGACCTGGAGCCAGAACCAGGTATAACTCCTGGCCAGACTGTCTCTAGCTGGAGGACCTCAGCCCCAGTGCCTAATCTTTTGATTTTGACTCTCTCCAACTATAGGATTGGAGAGAAAATGAAACCAACTATGTAGAGCGAAGGTGAAGAACAGGTCAAAGTATGCAAGGACCTGGATCAGGGCTTGGCACATCGTGTGTGTGTATTGAGTGTGCATATGTTTTACATGTAGCATAGATGGACACAGTGTGTGAATGTGAATATATTGTATATGTGTGTCTATATAGTATATGCAAGATAGCATTATGTGAATATACATAGTATGTGCATATATGTAGTATGTGCAGGAATATAAATATATATATATCCTTTTGAGAGATTTAAGAATCAATTATTTTACAGAAGAAGGAGAAACTGGCCAGGCACTTTGGATCCCTTTGTTTAGACCTGTGTGGTCACCGTGGGTCTGAGTGCAGCCGGTGCAGGAGCTCATGGTGAACCGCCACCTCCTCTGCTCTGTGTGTCCTCAGGGCAGCCAGAGACCTGAGCTGCAGGCTTGTTTTCTATTTCTAATCAGTAAAATTCCCTCTTACTTTTTCATTTTTTCTGGCTTTCATTATCTTTTTCTTGTTCTTTCTCTTTCTCTTTCTCTTGCAAACTCTCCCAAGGTGGAAAGCAGCTGTTGCTGACGCCCAGGTGGGTATCTTCCCCCTGAGATGCAGTGAGGACGTGAGGCTGTGAGGATATGGCTGTCACAGGGTCCTTAGGGTGTCACTTCTCCAGCAGGAAACCTCCATGATGGCTGGCGGTCCCTCTGCTTTGGTTTTGTTTGCTCCCACTGGGCTCATTCCACCCACTCGGCCTGGCAGGCTGTGCTTGGCTCTCGCTACCAGCCCAGATCCCACACCTGCCAAGGGTGAGCCAGGCATGGAGCAGCAAGGGGGTGTAAGACCGAGCAAGCACAGGTCCAGCCACTGCGCAGTGCCAGTGGGTCGGCAGCTCCTGGCACCGGCACAGATGCCAGCTCTGTGTGACGCTGCAACTGGACCAGGCGTATCGCAAACAGTTTCTGCTGAAGGCGCCAGGGAACATGGTAGTGCCCAAAAGCTTGAAGATGCCAAAAACCACAGAACCCCAGAGAGGGTGTTACAGCATGTCACAGCTCAGGCTTGTGGAGCCCCAAGGTCTGGGATCCCAGAAGGGCTTCAGCTCTTCTCTCCTTTTTGCCACCTGAAGCGTGGTGAGCAGGGAGGTGTTTCCAGTGTTTGTGTGTTTCAGTCTGTTTGTGTTACAGCTCCTTCAGTCCTGCTATGCCTCCCCAGCCTGCAGCCACTGGGCTGACCTGGCCCTGCTACTGCTTCCTGTCGTGTGGGGCAGCCACCCGGCACTGTTGGAGGGTGTGAGGACTATAGTGTTACAGCAGCTCTGGCTCAGGGAATCCTGAGGTCTGGGCCCCCAGAAGGGGTGCCACTCTTCACTCCCACAGTCCAGGAGCATGTCATTGCCCACAGCTCAGCCGGCCATCCAGGAATGGGTAACAGCTCTTTTCGCTCCTGTTGTTCAGTAGGTCCCAAGTTCTTGTCCCACGTCCAGGAAGAATGAAGCTACATGGACAACTGGAGGTTGAGCAATGTGAGGAGGAGCTTTACTGAGTGACAGAACAGGTCTCAGCAGAGAGGTGACCTGAAGTGTGTAGCTCCTATCTGTAGACAGGTCACCCCTAAGAGTATAGAGACTCAAAGTGGCTAACTCCTATCCACAGGCAGGTCATCCCAAAGAGTGTAGTGGAGTCCAAATGTGGGTAGCTCCAATCTATGGGTGGGTTGTCCTGAAGAGTATAGAAAAGTCTTGAAGTGGGTAGCTGCTATCTACAGGCAGATCATCCAGAGAGTTTAGAGGCATCCTGAAGTGGGTAGCTCCTATCCACAGGCAGGTTGTCCTGAAGAGTATAGAGGAGACTTGAAGTGGATAGCTCCCATCTGTGGGCAGTCATCCCTAAGAGTGTAGAGACTTGAAATGGGTAACTCCTCTCCACAGGCAGGTCATCCTGAAGAATGTAGAGGACTCCCAACGTGGGTAGCTCCAATCCATGTGCAGGTTTTCCTGAAGAATATAGAGAAGTCCCGAAGTGGGTAGCTGCTATGTGTGGACAGGTTGTCCTGAAGAGTGTAGAGGAGACCAGAAATGGGTAGCTCCTATCCACAGGCAGGTCGTCTCAAACAAAGTAGAGGAATCCTGAAGTGGGTGGCTCCTATCTGCAGTCAGGTCATCCCAAAGAGCATGGAGTCTAGCTGAGTCAGGGATTTTTATGGATTCAGAAGTGAGGAAGTACGTGCTGATTGGTCCATGGGAAGCCATAGGTAGGCCTGGAAAAAGCACCATAAGTTCTCACTCCAGGACGCGGACTCTACCCAGAACCGGAAGCCTAGCCTCCAGGCTCCAGGTGGTTCCTGCCTTAAAGGTGGGGTTTCACCAGGGATCTGCCCTTTCCTGCCTAGGAACATTTCTGCCTCCCACAACCATCAACATGCCTTCTGCAGTGTCCAGGCTGTCCGTGCTGTGGGGTGCCTGCAGGCCAGTGCTGAGCCACCTTGAGCCATCCCATCCTCTCTCCCTGAGCTCGCTGGCACCCAAAGTCTTCAGAGGCGGCCAAGGCAGAAGGGGGCTGGCATGTCAGCACTGCCCTAAACAGGCACACACCTGGCTGGGTTGCAACAGCACTCAGACTTGGCCACAACTTTGCTCTGCACTGGCTCATCACCTGTCTTCATGCAGGTGCTAGGAGTGGGGAGAGGCCAGGGAGCGGGAGCAGGCACTTCCAAGCCTGTGGGAGCAGGGGCTTCCCAGGCTCCTGAGAGTGCAGGGATGCCCAGGTCTAGAGCCACAGCTGGGTGGCTGCAGCTGTGCCCAGGAGTGTGGGGCTCCTGCACTGCCAACTCAGTAGGGGGAGGGGCTCCCACCTGCTCTCGGCCCCCACCAGCTCCACAGAGTATGCAGCCCTGGCCATGCCTCCCCCACTCAGCTGGCATCTCCACAGTGGCTGTTCCAGATGGGCTGCCACCACCATCACCACTGGGATGGGCTCGGCTGTCCCAGCGGGAAGGAAGCACTAGGAGCAGGAGGAGCAGTGCAGCTATGAGGGTGAGCTGGCAGGAACTGGGGTTCACTTGGGTGTCTCTGGGGGTTCACACTGGCCTTGGATGCTCTTCCCAGCATGAAGCAGGCATCCTGCAAGGGCTGCTGGACTGAGCTGAGGGGCCCCTTTAGTGCCAGCAGCTGGGCAGCCGGGCCGACCAGGACCAACATCGATCTCTAACGTCCTGCAGCTCCCGACCGCAGACATGGGGCTGCCTTTGTCCAGTGCTCCATTTTGGACACTTTATGATTCTTAAGGGAATCTTAATGAAACAGTCCTGTGGGTCGCAGGAAGTGAAGGGGCCACGGGTCTCCACATTGTCATTTACCAACAATGAGGACTGCACAGACAAGGGGTAAAAAGCAACCACACAATGAGGTGCAAAAGAAGAGAAATGGCACCGAACACCAGTGTAGCCTCAACTCTTCATACCATGATGATTAACACACTTTCAACTCTGCAGACTGTGTGTGAGTACATGCTCACCTTCAACAGAAAGGTAGTCCCAAGCATGAAGACAGGTGATGAGCCAGGAAATAGAAATGGAAGGGACCCACCACCCTGCATGTGGAGATGAGATCCAGGGTGCACGTGCGTATCCTCAGGAAAGTAAAGCAAACTTTGCTGCTAGAACAGAACAGCATGTGGAAAATAGGAATCTATGGTCAATTCTCATCATTATCAACAAAAGTCAAGAGTATTTTTAAAAAGTCACCTTCTTTTTAAATCCACAGGGGTAGCAATCTAGACAATTCAAGAATCTGGGTATATTAGACAAGTATATCCACCCTCAGGGAGTGGCGAGACACCAACTGACACCTGTGATCACCTGGTAAGATGTGGGCAGGAAGCCTGGTTAAAGACAAAGGTGATTAGATTCCAGCAGGAATGTCTGGAGACGTGGCAGGAAGGGCTGTCTGTGTAAACCTGTTTCCCTTTTTCACCTTTGGGTTTCATGGGCTTGTCCACAAATTGCATTGCCTGTAGAATTATCGAAAAGTCAAAATCAAATCTTCTGGCAAAAATAAGCAATGATTTTGGATCACATATTAAATCAGAGCACACAAACTATTTCCCGATTCTCTGAGACATGCCCTGAGATGTCAGAGGCAGAGTCTACAACATCTCTCACGTCTGGCTTCACCCACCCCATCACAGCAACAGTCCTTCTGGGACTTCAGCTACAGATTCTCTAAGTCTATAGAAATATTAATGGGTCTCTGAATTAGACTCATTAAATAATCAATAAAATGAATAAAATATTTCCTAATAGTTTTCATGTATCTACATCCCTCAGAACTATTCGAAATACACATAAAACATCCTCTCAGCAGCCTTTAGAAACTTTATGGGATACCCGAGGGTTTTAGGAATGTGCACCCTGTGGTTTATGTTAGGGAACCCGCTCCAGGGAAACGTGATCTGGACGGTTCCCAGGGACTGAGGGTGGCCATGTTCCAACACCAAGCTGTTACTGTAGGTAGCTAGTCAGACATGAGCAGGGCAGGAGAGGGGCCCCCACCAACCCCAGGAATGTCAGGCGGCCATCAGGTGATGGTCAGGCAGCTGTTACACTGTCTCTCTAAAATAAAAATTGGTCGCAGCCAGCGCTAGGGAAAGGCAGTCTCCCAATAGATACAAAAAAAAAAAAAAAAAAAAAAAAAAAAAAAAAAAACTGAAACGTAATCAGCACTTCCCAGTAAGATCTCAGGTTCTGGGTGAGTGGGCTCAAGCATGCATATTAAGAGACAAAATAGCAGCTTTTAACTGGTAAACGACCTTCTAGGAACATTGGACTGGTAGTGGAAGAACGCCTCGAAGTGAGTATGCGCACAACTCCAGTGAACACACTGCGCATGCTCCCCGCCCAAAGGCTGGCAGGCCCCCGCGCAGGCAGACAGCCCCACCCACGCGAAAAATCGGGAGAAGGGACGCAGGACCCCGGAAGTACGCCAACATATAAAACCCCAAGTCAAAGGTCAAACTGCGCACTTGATCTCTCGAGTCACCCGCCTGGCTCCCTTCCAAGTGTATTTTACTTCCTTTCGTTCCTGCTTTAAAGCCTTTTAATAAACATTCACTCCTGCTCTGAAACTTGCCTCGGTATCTCCTTCTACCTTACGCCTCCTGGGCCAAATTATTTCTTCGGAGGAGGCAAGAACTAAGGTTGCTGCAGACCTGTGAGAATGCGCCGCCGCTAACAAAACCAAACTGGGCACACGCGATCTCCATGAATGCGTGCACGGGAGGTCGCTGCCTTATCCCCACTTCACAGATGGAGACTGGGAGGGACAGAGTTTCGAATGGAGTAACAGTGAGGGGATGGAGAGGCCATAATTTACATACAGCTCTGTTTGACTCAGACCCCTGTGCTGGCCGCCCCTGTGCCTCTCCCCTGCTGGTGTCACGGTGGCTTCCGTGGACTGGGCTGATCCACGTCATGCCGTAGCCATGAGAAGTTCCGGGCTCCACGGCTCCTCTTGTGACACTCCTCCCTTTCCCTCCAGTCCTGTGCCCAGAAATGGCTTCTTGTTGTTGCAATGAGCTGTCAACTGTGTATTTTGTATTTTCAAAACACACTTTAAAATGTCTAAAATGGAAGCAAAGATATACTTACAAGCACTTAAATTTAATTAAGTGTCTTTAAGGGGCATGGTGAGACAAATACTGTAACATGACATTTTGCAAACCTGCACGAGTCAGAGACATAAAAATGTTTATAAGACAAAAAGCTTAATGATTGGTGGTATGCTTATTTAAATGAAGAGTAATTCATAAAATCGTACTTGTAAAAAAGTCATACAAATTCATATTAAATCGTGATAAATGATCCGTCTTGATTAAAAAACCCAATTCTTAGAATCTGTATTTGAATAGAAGTTAAGGCAAGTGACAGAGAAAGACACAGGGAGACAGAGAAAGGATCCATGAATCAACAAATACAATAGGAAAGTCTGGCAGATTCGTCTAGGAATAAAAATAAGACATTTCTTAACCCTGGATTGATTGCTGACTTATTTTGAACCATCTTACTCTAGAACTGCAATGACTGCACAAATGAAGTGTTTCAGACACGAACACCTTCACAGGTGTATTGAAAATATTAAAAGGATCTTATTAAAAGCCAAAAAATTAGGGCAGGTTCAGCTTCTTAAGACAGGTGTGCCTGCTAAGAAGTTTTCACCAGACAGGTCTTCTCCAGTGTCCCTGGTTTGGGTATCAGGCTCCTTTTCTTTTCTTTTCTTTTTTCTTTTTCTTTTTTTTCTTTTTTCTTTTCTTTTCTCTTTTCCTTTTCTTTTCTTTTTTCCTTTTTTTCTTTTTTCTTTTCTCTTTTTTCTTTTCTTTTCCTTTTCTTTTTCTCTTTTCCTTTCCTTTCTTTTTCTTTCTTTTTGCTTTTTTGCTTTTCTTTTTTTTGTGTGTGAGATGGAGTCTCGCTCTTTTTCCCAGGCTGGAGTGCAGTGGCAAAATCTTGGCTCACTGCAACCTCCACCTCCCAGGTTCAAGTGATTCTCCTGCCTTAGCCTCCAGAGTAGCTGGGATTACAGGCACCCACCACCACCCCCGGCTAATTTTTTGTACTTTTAGTAAAGATGGGGTTTCATCATGTTGGTCAGGCTGGTCTCGAACCCCTGACCTCAAGTGATCTGCCTGCCTCTGCTTCCCAAAGTGCTGGGATTACAGGCATGAGCCACTGCACCCAGCCCCAGGCTCGTTTCTTATAGTACTGCTGGACTACCTTTCAAGAAGTCAAATCTGACCTTCCCAGGCCTACTTGAAACTTGGCAGGTTTAAATTTGCTTTTGTTTAAAAAATAAAAATAAAAAATAGAAACAGAGAGGAATCCAACATGGGTTTAGAAATCCATATTCATATTGGTGTCCATCAGCCTCTAGGGTTGCTGGGTGCCTCCTGGGAGCTTCTGCGTCATTGTTCAGGACACAGCTTTTAAGCCGAACATGTCATTTCCTGTGTGTGCTGAAGACAGTGACCACCATGGCTCCCAGCACTCTCAGCGATGCTGACTTCTATCTTAAGAGTCAGATTGGATGAAATCTACTCAAAACACTTCATAATCATTTTGCTGTAGGATTCCCCAGTAACTCTCTACTCCTTTCCAGCATGACTTTTTGAACCAGCCCTTTTGATCTTCTGACAGCTTCCTACACTCTAAGTCTAATCCTATATTTAAACATATTTCTACATTGCATTGAACAGTTTGATTTAAATTTACCATAATCTAGATAGCCAAAGTCATCAACTCCCTCACTCTCTGTGATACGCCTGCCACTCGCGCTTTGAAAAATAAATAGAAATAAAAATGTTTAATGGAAACGACAATTACAACACATTCGAAAACGCTCGACAATTTAGCATCACAAAAAGTGAACATTGAAGGCCTCTGCTTCCAAATGCCACCCTAATTAAAGGAGCGTTCCCTTTCAGTGCTCTTTTTTCACATGCAGAAGAGGCCTTATTCAAATGAGGGGAGACCTTTCGCGCGGCTCTAATGGAGAGCTTAGCATAACGTGGGCTGCTTGGCCATGCAAATGGCAGCGAGCGCTTGGCGTGCGGGTGCAGATTACAGTTATCCTCTCCACACACCACAGAAGTCTTCACGCTCTGGAAATATTCTGCTTATCAGTAAGAAGCAATGATCAACACCTCACACCCCCAGCCCCGGAGAGACTCGGAGAGCGAGATCATCAATATTCAGATCGAGTCGGATTCTCACGCCGCCCGACTACTCATTTGCTTCTGAAGGGAAGGTTCACTGTATACTTCTTAATGTAAACATTTGACGACCACGTATCCAAGCCCAAATAGAATGATTAAAACGTGGCTTCCCACAGAGACACTGAAAAGCAGCTGCTGTTATTGGCTCTGAAATTAGAAACAAAAAACGACAACAAAAAATCTTAGAAAGGCCTTTTGTCCTAGCTCCATGAAAGAATGCGAAAGTGCAGATTCTTAGAAATAAATAAATAAATAAAAATGGCAGTCGTTGAAAAGTAAACCTTCCTCTGCAAACACACTAAGCCACAGATGACATCGTCTTTTTGTTTGCTCTATGGAAGTTGTTTGCCTCTATGGTCCCATGGCGTGGCCCCAGCTCCTGACTGGAGAGGCATGGCAGATTCCGGGCCATCCAGCTATTCGCTAAAGAGGACAGTGGTGTTTCCATCCACTTTCAAACCAGGTCATGTATATTGTCCCAAAGGAGCAAGCCCCCACAAGTAGCGTGTGCCCGTGTACCCCAGGAAACAAGACAGTGGGCGCGCGCGTTAGAGGCCCTGTCTGGCTTTTGGCAAGTGGGAAGTTGGGAAGAAGGGCATTTGGCCAGATGAGGGACATGGCCGCCTGTGCTTTGCAGCCTGCTTTCAGGGGTCTATAATCAAGAGAAAAGATTCAAAAACAAAAACAACCTGCCTGTGGCCCATTCCTGCCCATTAGTATAAGAAGAGAAGGCACATCTGCCTCTAGAAGTCAACCCCGCAAGGGACCTAGGGTGAGCAGGGGCCGGGCACAGGGCTGAGTGGTTATCCCACAGGCACGTATCCACTGGCCAGCATCCTGCACCCTGCGTAGAAATCAAGTCATAGTGCCAGGTGCAGCCTTTTAGAAAATGTATAGAATACATAGAAAAGAATAGACTAGAACGAAATAGAAAATAGCAGAAGCCATCACACTTAGCAAACTCAGGCTTTACAAACTTTCTATTTGTTTTACTCATTTTTATCTGTGTGTAGTGCTGTGTGCTCTGTAATGAGTGCATGGTGTGTGTTATGTTGTGAGCTGTATGATGTGTGCATCTGTGTGATGTGTTAGTGGTATGGGTGGTATAACTTACATGTGTTGTGTGAGTGGTGTATGCTAGGTATGTGGCCTGTGTGATAGATGTATTGTGTGTAGAGGTGTGTGTACGATGTGGTGTGGTATTGTGGTGTATTTTGTGTGTGCACTGTTGTGGTTGTTTGTGAAGTATGCGTGGTATGTATGGAGTGTGTTGCATGTCTGGTATGTGTGTTCTGTGTGAACAGTGTGTGGATTGTGTGTTGTGTGTATTGCATGCATGTGTGTGCACACACATGTACTTGCATGCCTGCACACTGGGAGGGGATATAAAAGCCTGAGAGCTGTGGGGGCTGAGTCTTCCTGGGTTCCCAAGAGGGTGGTCACCTTCTGGGGACACAATTTGTAAACCTGGCGTGATGAGAAGAGAGAAGAACAGCATGTACCACAAAATCCACAGAAAAAAATGTAGCCATTGGAAAACATAGCATAACTGTCAGATGTAAATGGATGAGAAGTCTGAAAAACAAGGAGGCGATGAGGAGGACTGGACCCACCGGATAGCACGTGCATCACAGAGCCTCGGCACAGTGTCCAGAGAAACAGTGGAAGTCCAGCAGCAGGACCCATCAAAAGGAGGCTTAGCCTAAGACAGAGAGGGCCTCCCACACCAGCGAATAAGACAGAGAGGGCCTCCCACACCAGTCAATAAGACAGAGAGGGCCTCCCACACCAGCGAATAAGACAGAGAGGGCCTCCCACACCAGCGAAAAAGACAGAGAGGGCCTCCCACACCAGTCAATAAGACAGAGAGGGCCTCCCACACCAGTCAATAAGACAGAGAGGGCCTCCCACACCAGCAAGGCATGAGGGAGAATCGGGCGGCCGGCCCCGTGGCGAGACCTCTGCAAGCAGCCACGTAAAAAGGGTAAAATCTAGGTGGGTGGAAAGTTGATTATTAATAATTATAAAACTAGGAGAAGAAAACATGAAAAAACAATCCTTTCCAATTCCAACTTATATCCAAAAGTCAATTAAGAAATTGATAAATGTGATATGTAAAATTAAAAAAACTTCTTCATGGAAAAAATATCAGAAGGAAAAAAATGCATTCCACTGAGATTACTGACAAACAGCTTATTTTCCTGAGAAGAATCCCCACCCATTTATTTAAAAAAGGTCAGCAGGCAATAATAATTGGACAAAGAAGATGAACAGAGAATTCCCAGAAAAGTCAATACAAACATCTCTTAGAAATATGGCAAGACCGTAGGCTCACTGATTTTTCACATAAAGAAGGAATGGCAGTGCCACCTCAGTGATGTCATTGTCACCTGTGGATGGACGAGCTCTGAACTCCAGAAAGCACTGTGCAGGCTAACCTGCAGGAAGGCATTCTAACACCCCTAGGTATGACTGACATGAGTGCAACTTGTCAGTTGCAAGGGAGGACTTCTCTTGTGGGCAACTTGGCAATATCCATTGAAATTATAAATGCATGTGCATTTGGTCGAACAATTTTATTTAAATAATAGAAATCATGCATATGGAAAATGTCATCATTCATTTTAATATTAAAAATATAGTTTTTTTGTTTCTGATACTTTAAAAAATTGTTTCTAGCATTTTTTCTGATATTAGAAATTGTATATTAGATTACCATTACCCAACTGTCCATCAACAATGACTGGGTTAAAAATGATTTTATTAAGGCTATATAGAGGAATACTACGTGGATGGACAAATGAACAAGAAGGCTGTTTCTGTACCGATGTGGAAAGAGCTCTCAGACATGCTGATAGTAACAGAGGCAAGAGGCAAGACATTGTGCAGTGAGCTTCTATTCACAAAATGGAAAGGGAGTGGGAGGAAAATATTTGTATTTGCTTATATTTGTGTAAAAGATGTTTGGAAACAACAGAAGAAATGAACATTTCCTGGGTGGATGAAGCAAAGTGGACCGGGAGATTCTTCATCGGGCATCTTTTTTTAACTTTTTGGTTTCTAAACGAAACTACCTATTAAAAAAAAAGGTATACATACATGTCTGTCCATATAGGTACAGCAAAGATTCGGTACAGATACTTCTGCAGATATTTGCATATAAGTATGCGTGTATGTAACATGTATGACAACATTACGCATTGTGTGTGTGTATGTCAAGCATGTGGAACTAGCAAGCTACTTGAATGGTCCATAATGCAGGCCTGGAGTTCCCTGGGTCTCACCTGCTCAAAATATTAGGCAGGACAGAGTGTGGCTCCTCCTTTGCTGCAGATTCTATGAAATTTTGGAAATAAATGGGAAGAGGATTGTGGCTGTAGCCCCTAGTAATAGACAGTAGGGTTGTAGACATGAGAAATTCAGGACCAAATTCATGGTATTTTAGAGAAATGATCAATGAGATAAACTGACAGCTTATTGGGAAAATTCACTTTCACTTTTCTGTCTCTGACTGTCATGGTCCTATGCATTTGGATGCATTAAGTGGATACTGACTATATTACATTACTATGCATTACGTAGATACTGTATCTAGATTTATGTTAAACTTTATGCAATCCACCGATGGAATAAAAATTCACCACACTGGTACGGACCTGCGCATCTCTAGAGGTTTCCTTGCACTTTATGTAATAGACCTACACCCACTGTGTGATGGACTGGGCAGGTGCCATTGGGATGTGAACAGGACAATGTGGCCGGTCCTGCTGCCACCTGCACCCCCTGCACAGGTGCTGTATGGGCAAGATCAGGTGTCTGGGAGCAGAGTCGCATCCTCATGAGGCTCCGAGACATGCATTCTTGCTACCTCCATGGACTGTTGGCCAGGGGAATGGGTCTGCCTGTGAGGGATCCAGGGTCCCAAAGGTTTCTTTGTCCAGTACTACAAAGGCTCTTCCTGAGGCAGAGGGGCTAAGCCTCACACTTGAGGACAAGCAGTAGCAGTGTGTTATTGAGGTGAGTGGTCTGCACTGCCAGCAATGTTTTCTACACCTCCTGCCCATCACTCCACTCCACCATGCCCCAGGTCAAAGGTTCGATCCCAGGGCTTGCCATCTTCAGCCACCAGGACACGGCACCTTCTTGGGACTCAGTGGGATTGCTCCCCAAACTGCAGGATCCGGAGCTCCTCCAATGTGCCACTGCAGCCTACCCCGATGGCCCGAACCCAAGGATATCTTGACAACTGCCGGGGCCCTGGGGCTTTCTCCCAGGTGCTGCTCTAGAATACTGCAATCCCCCAGGAAACAGCCCAGGCTGTGGTCCTCATTTTTATTTCCTAAAAGGCAAATTGTAGGAGCAGTTAACTCACCAGCATGCTGTTAAAGTGTTATTTATTTTTTCTAAAATAATGTCATAGTTTTCAAAAGCCTATTTTTTACATTCAAATAAAGCTTAAGTTTCCGAAACTGCCTGAAAATTAAAATATTTCAAATGTACTCATTCAATCACAAAAATCTTCCCCAAATACCTAGTATTTTAGTATTCTCATTCTAATCAACTTATAATATCACATTTTAAATTCAAACTGCAGATTCAGTTTATACTTTCAATTATTAAAAGGCTTTCTTTTTTAGTTAATAATCTAACCTGTTCTGGAATGGAGGAGGTGAGGCACTAATTAACATAAAAAATTTAAAAAAATATTTCTCCGTCATGTTACCTAAAGCCATATTTTTGCTAGCCTCCCACTAATAAAGCAGGAGACTATAAAGCCGTCCTGAGTTTACTGGAATTAAAAGAGAAAACACAAGTTTGTGGTCCATACGTGTTTATCCCAAGGTGTCTGTGAAGTTGAGAAGGGGTCTCCAAACATGGCCTCAGAACCGTGACCCTGGAAAGCTCCAGCAGCATTGCTCTTACTCACACGTTTACTATTTAATGAATATTTCGGATTTGCAATGCAAATAAGACTTACAAAGCTGAGAATTATAATTTTGAAACAATTACTCACATTATGAGTCATGAAACTGACATGGAGGATGTGCTACTTCAGTGTTTTTCGGAAAAGCCACTGCAAGCCCTTTTTTTTTTTTTTTTTTTTAACAAAGGAGCTGCTTAATCGCTTTCTGGAGTGTATACCCCCGTCCCCATGTTGCTTTTGAGATGGGTCTCTCTTCTGTTTCCATTCGACTCACAATCTGTGTTTAGAGTAAATCAAGAATGAAAAGAAAATTTACCTTCACAATGAAATTGCAATTTATTTCTTGAGAGCTTTGCCGGCTTCACAGACTTTGAATCTGTTTAACCACAGCTTCGTCTCGCTCCTCGGCATAATACATCTTTCCACCTAAGCACCCAGTATGTAGCAAGCATTTCGCTCAGCGTCGAGAGGGAATATTCATTTTCAATTGCAGAACGTCAGCTTCGAATGGATTTGGAACCACAACAGCATGAGGATTCAAAAGTCTCTGCTTAAGTTCTGGGCTGAGCAGAGAGCTCAGTTGAAGATTGAGCACAACAGGCTTGCTGTGGGCCGCAAGGTTGTGGCAGTGTGCACGATGGCCGCGGTCCACACGCTTCCCAACAAGAGGTGTGCAGCTGTGGTCGACATATCTGAAAAGTCAGTCCTTGGACGGACTAGGAGAGGAAACAAGACATTATGTGTATGATAAAAGCAATGTGTTGCCCAAAACAAAAAGCACTGTTTCTTCACTCTGACAGTGTATTTTTCTCATAAATAATACATGATGCATGGTAGAGTGATGTTATACTCTGAAAATCATCTTGCCTCTCAGCAAATCACAGTAGGGACACTGAAATGGTTCCCGCAGTGGGGTGACGGAAGCAGCTCACGGCCCACGGCCGGAGGATGGCTATGCCTGGCTGTGCACAGTAAATGCCAGGGGCCTTTCCTGCAAGTCTCCCATCCACTTAGTGGGGAGCACAGATTCCATTTCATTTAATGATTTAGAAAAAGGCTCCTAAGCAACAATTGATACCTTGTAAATAGCTAGTACACTGAATGTCTTTATTACTATTCTTCTTAAGCATTCAACTAATAAAACAGATGAATAAATAAAAGTGTATTCAGTGAGGTTCAAATAACCAGTGTTGAAATATTACATATGTGCTGATATATTGAATTTGAGAGGTTTTGCATGTCGAGTTACGTGGTGTAGGACCTGACTTGTAATTAATTCAAAGCCTCATTAACGTTGGGAAGTTACTGCCTCATCTGTAACAGCTGTAGTCATGATTGATAACCTACGAAAGGTGAATGGGTGCAAGCATCAACCTTACTCACAAAGTCAATAGAAAGAGCTAATTGGCTAAACCGAATTCATAGGCTTTACACAGTGGAATTTAGCTACTGTTTCAAAGTGCACGGTAACCTGTGACAACCACTGACTGTCAAGCAGCAGTCCCCTATCAGCCTGCGTCAGTGTGGTCACAGACTGGCCTTCTGTTTCTCCACACAGAACATGTTGCCCAGGGGGCCTTGGCTGCAGGCAGACTGTGTGCTGCTCTTTTCCCTGATACCACCCTCTACTCCCTGGGAATTTGAATAAAAGATCAGAGAAACCTCAGAGGTCAGGGATCCGCAGGGAAGAACATGGGATGGGGGAATGAAGAGGACACAGCCCAGAAGGCAGAGCAGGGAGCATCAGGTCTCTGAGGACCCAGACCTGCCAAGATAAAGTTGTTGATTGAAGTCAGCACAGCTTCCTCTAAGAAGCTCCCAGACTCCAAACGTTGGTTCATCCTGACTCTGAGGTTGCTGTGGAGTAGCTGCATTTCAAGGTCACAGGTGGAAAAAACTGTATATGGGGATCACGTTCTCCAGCCTTGACCTCCAGGTGGGGATCCCACTCTCCAGCCTTGACATCCAAGTGGGGATCCCACTCTCCAGCCTTGACCTCCAGGTGGGGATCCCACTCTCCAGCCTTGACCTCCAGGTGGGGATCCCACTCTCCAGCCTTGACATCCAAGTGGGGATCCCACTCTCCAGCCTTGACCTCCAGGTGGGGATCCCACTCTCCAGCCTTGACATCCAAGTGGGGATCCCACTCTCCAGCCTTGACCTCCAGGTGGGGATCCCACTCTCCAGCCTTGACCTCCAGGAGGGGATCCCACTCTCCAGCCTTGACCTCCAGGAGGGGATCCCACTCTCCAGCCTTGACCTCCAGGTGGGGATCCCACTCTCCAGCCTTGACCTTTAGGTGGTGATCCCACTCTCCAGCCTTGATCTATAGATGGAAATCCCACTCTCCAGCCTTGACATCCAAGTGGGGATCCCACTCTCCAGCCTTGACCTCCAGGTGGGGATCCCACTCTCCAGCCTTGACCTCCAGGAGGGGATCCCACTCTCCAGCCTTGACCTCCAGGAGGGGATCCCACTCTCCAGCCTTGACCTCCAGGAGGGGATCCCACTCTCCAGCCTTGACCTCCAGGTGGGGATCCCACTCTCCAGCCTTGACCTTTAGGTGGTGATCCCACTCTTCAGCCTTGATCTATAGATGGAAATCCCACTCTCCAGCCTTGACCTTTAGGTGGTGATCCCACTCTTCAGACTTGATCTATAGATGGAAATCCCACTCTCCAGCCTTGATCTCCAGGTGGGGATCACACTCTCCAGCCTTGAATTCCAGGTGGGGATCCCACTGTCCAACCTTGACCTCCAGGTGGGGATCCCACTCTCCAGCCTTGACCTTTAGGTGGTGATCCCACTGTCCAACCTTGACCTTCAGGTGGTGATTCCACTCTCCAGCCTTGACCTTTAGGTGGGGATCCCACTGTCCAACCTTGACCTTTAGGTGGTGATTCCACTCTCCAGCCTTGACCTTTAGGTGGTGATCCCACTCTTCAGCCTTGATCTATAGATGGAAATCCCACTCTCCAGCCTTGATCTCCAGGTGGGGATCCCACTCTCCAGCCTTGAATTCCAGGTGGGGATCCCACTGTCCAACCTTGACCTTTAGGTGGTGATTCCACTCTCCAGCCTTGACCTTTAGGTGGTGATCCCACTCTTCAGACTTGATCTATAGATGGAAATCCCACTCTCCAGCCTTGATCTCCAGGTGGGGATCACACTCTCCAGCCTTGAATTCCAGGTGGGGATCCCACTGTCCAACCTTGACTTTTAGGTGGTGATTCCACTGTCCAACCTTGACCTTTAGGTGGTGATCCCACTCTTCAGCCTTGATCTATAGATGGAAATCCCACTCTCCAGCCTTGATCTCCAGGTGGGGATCCCACTCTCCAGCCTTGAATTCCAGGTGGGGATCCCACTGTCCAACCTTGACCTTTAGGTGGTGATTCCACTCTCCAGCCTTGACCTTTAGGTGGTGATCCCACTCTTCAGACTTGATCTATAGATGGAAATCCCACTCTCCAGCCTTGATCTCCAGGTGGGGATCACACTCTCCAGCCTTGAATTCCAGGTGGGGATCCCACTGTCCAACCTTGATCTATAGATGGTGATCCCTCTCTCCAGCCTTGACCTATAGGTGGGGATCACACTCACTAGCCAGTCTTGACCTGTAGCTACACCAAACACATGGTACCATCCACAGGTCCCTGGCTGACCTGTCTCTGCAGAAAGATGATGGGGTCTTGCCCCCACTGCATACCCTCAGGTGCCTTGACTCTGGTCTCGCTGCAAGACACTCACCCTGTGCATCTTCCCACTCTCCTGCCAACCTCATCCCTGGCCTCTGCTGGCCCCACCCTGAGACTTTAATCCTGTAACTTCTTTCTAGGAACACACTCTGGAAGTGGGCACAGAACTTTCAGGCTGTAAACCTTCTTCACCATGTTTGACACTGACCCTGACTAAAGAACTTGAAAGGAGGCCTAGCGTGTCCTCATGGTTGACTGTGAAGGGAATTCCTCGTACACCTGTGGGCAAGTGGGGGCAGGTGGGGACAGGCTGGACCCCGCCCAGCTGCAGGTGCAGTACGAGGACAAGGTGACTGCAGACCTGTGGGAGGGGCCACCGGTGCAGCTTTGGGAGCACATGCTTGTCAGTCCAGTGTTTCAGACACAAAAATGATGCCCAGGCTCCTGCAGGAAGCTGCATGTGGGATCTTTGCCTTGCATTTCGTGATGTAGAGTTCATCACAGGAGTGGGAAGGTGCATCCTTGCTGTGGCCGACCACTGGCCCCAGCCCTCACGTTCCATTCCCTGGATGATGAGTCTTATTTCACAGTATTTCTGTTTCATGCAAATCTTCTATCAGGGTTGTAATTTGTTTAAAAGCAGAAGCAACATGGAAATGCACACTTGTACTTCCTGTGTCAAAACAGGCAAATAAACCTTTGGAAGTGGCCTGATGGGGAAGAGCAAAGAGCACCCTGAGAGCAGTTGCCAGCCTCTCAGCAGTTGGAGGTGGGACAGAGAGGAAAAGGAGCAAAAACAAAGCTATGACTGCTGCCAGTTAAACACATTCCAGAAGCCACATTCCAGCTAATTAAAATTCCTCATTATTGATTCTGATGTTCAGCGTGGACCCTGCTGTCCATGTGCCTATAAGTTTTCTGGGCCTTGTTTGTGTCGGGGAGATGTCCACAGACTCAGTGCCGCATCACGTCTCAGCCACCGACCACACAGATGCCCACAGTGACCCAGCTCCTTACCGAAGGCACAGGATGGGGAGAAGGTGGATTTGAATGAAAGTATGCTGTTCTGACGGTAAACACTTTACCCTCGTATTAGTCTGTTCAGTTTGCCATAACAAGTACCGTATATTGGGTGGCCTAAACAATGGGAATGTATTGTCACCATACATTGGCGCTTAAGAAGCAGAACTTCCTCTCTCACAGTTATCAAGGCCAGAAGTCCGGGATCAGGTTTTGGCAAGTACTGAGCCTCTCTCGGGCATGGAGATGGTGACTTTTCCCTGTGTCCTCACAGTGGATCCCTCTGTGCTGCTCTGTGTCCTGATCTCTCTGTTTATGGGGACATCAGTCAGATGGGATGAGACACCACCCTAACAACCTCATTTTAACTTCAGTATCTCTTGGAAAGCACTGTCTCCAGATAAGGTAACATTCTGAGGGACTGGGTGTCAGGACTTCCACCTATGAAGTGGGGAGGTGGGCACGACTCAGCACTTTTATAGAAAGTGCAAAGTTACCCATGGAGTGCCCACTCTTTGCTGGACAAATATTTCCCTTACTTCCAGAAGCTGCATTCACTTCCACTGAGGATCACTCTGTTTCCGAGGTCACCAGTTCACATGGACACACAGAAGTGTGAGGACACTCCCTGGCTGGACCGACAGGCTGCGTACATGACATCGCTCTCACAGGGGCCCGTCCCTGTGACTGAGGAGATGGCCAGTGCCAGTTATCTTCCATGTGTCCTATAAGCCCACTGAAATTTTAGTGAGCCGCTTGCAGTATGTACAGCCTGCCGGGGCTCAGAATCTGCCAGCGCTCCTATGAAAATCTAATACTGTGCTGATCTGAACCGAGGCAGAGCTCAGGTGCTTATGGTCACTCGCTGCAGAGCTCAGGTAGTGATGCTCACTCTCTGCGGCGTCAGGTGGTAATGCTCACGCTCTACAGTGTCAGGTGGTGATGCTCACTCTCTACAGTGTCAGGTGGTGATGCTCACTCTCTGAGGCATCAGGTGGTAATGCTCACTCTCTGCGGAGCTCAGGTGGTGATGGTGATGCTCACTCTCTGTGGGGCTCAGGTAGCAATGCTCACTCTCTGCGGCGTCAGGTGGTAATGCTCACTCTCTGTGGCATCAGGTAGTAATGCTCACTCTCTGTGGAGCTCAGGTAGTAATGCTCACTCTCTGCAGAGCTCAGGTGGTAATGCTCACACTCCGCGGAGCTCACCTCCTGCTGCGAGGCCTGGTTTGTTACATACCATGGTCGGGTACTGACCCATGGCCCGGGGGTTTGGGAGCCCTGCACTTGCGCACAGCAGAGGCCCTCAGTGGCCTCTGGGAGCTGTGCTCAGATAGCCCCTGGGAGGGCTTCAGCCCTGGAGGGTGCTGGTGTCCCCCACCCTCCCCAGACACAACGAAAATCACTAACCAGAAAATGGGAAGAGCACCCCACTGCATTGTGTTTCCAGGACTACTCAAGCGTGCTTTTCAAAAATTATCGAATATCAAACTACTTCCAGAAAAGGTTTATTTCTGGTCCCCTGCTTGACTGCCACCTGGAACACACACGCAGTAGCCCTGCCAGCCGGCCGGCCTCATCATGCACGGGCTGCAGGGCGGCTGGTCGGCAGGACCTCGGGAGCTCGGGAGCCGGCAGAAGGTCGGCTTTCCACGACACAGCCAGGCCAGGAACCTGGTCCTCTCCATTGCGCGGAGGAGAACGGAATCCAAATCATGGAGTAAGGCAGGCCCTGCAGACAGCACCCCCCTGCTCAACAGGGGGCCAGGAGGCACCCGCCACAGCCCCAGCCTCCTCCTGGACCCGGAGCCCCACTGTCTCCGCAGCCTGGCAGCGGATCCCCGTCCTTCGCCCATTTCCTTTGCCTCCACACCTGGCTCCCTCCCTGCAGCGCACGCTGCCCTCTGCCTCGCGGCCTCCTGTCTCCTCTCGCCTCCCATCATCTGCCCGTGGCTTCTGCTTGTCTTGTCGGCATGGATTTCCGGGGAATTCACCCTGGCAGGACCTGGGAGTGCGGTACAAGAGGATGCTTTGAGGGTTGTGTGGCGAGGAGAGAGGAATGGATAACCGGTATGGGATCTCCAGCATCGCTGAAACTGGGGTGATATTGGAGATTGATGCTGAAACGTACCAGTGCTCTGGTGCCACTGTACATATATCGGGGAGACACGCCAGCGGAGGGCCCTGCCCTGCCTCACCTCAAGCACGAAAGCAAGAGCAGAGCAGCTCATGTCGGGTGGGATGTCTGCTGACACCTCCAGCTTGGGCTCATTTTGCCTTGAGCCTAAAGGAATGCTCAGAAGAGCAACTCAGGCAGGGCTGCAGGCATCCAGTACCCACCGGACGGGAGAGAGAATTTGCCTTTCATTCACTCATTCGATAAATAGTCCTGGGTGGCCTCTTTTCACTTACAAAAGCCCAATTTTGTCCCAAGAGGGACAAATCTGACCCCAGGCCATGATGCCAGGAACCCCAATTCATCCCTAAGGGGCAGCCCGGGGACCCTAGAACCCACTTTCCCCAGGAGCCTGTTGGAAAGCAAGAGTTATGGTGGCCCCAGACGGGCCAAAGAAGCAGCTTGGTTGCTGAGGCTAGGAGCAGGGTCTTATCTTTTTCCTGATTCCCTGCTGTGGCCAGCAGGGCAGAAAGCAGATGGCAGGAGTGGGGTGTAGGGGTGGCGACACCCTGAACCTCTGTCAGGACCCTCACTCACAGTGTGGAGCCCACACTAGAACCAAGGTGTGCAAACAGCAGACCTGGGGCCAGATGTTGCCTCTCACCTATTTTTGTATAGCTCCAAGCTCCAAGGAATGGTTTTGCGTTTTCAGGTGGTTGAGAAGAAAATCAAAACACAAGTCATGTTTTGTGGCATGTGAAAGCTACGTGGAGTCCAAACGTCAGAGTTCCTGAAGCTCAGCTGGCACATGGTCCGGGGTGCTCTTGCCTGCGTGTGGCTGGTGGCCTCCGGGTAACAGGGCAGAGGGCAGTCCTAGTGACATAGACCAGAGGACCAGCAGCCTACAATGCCGCCTGGCTCTTTATGGTCAATGTGTGCTAGCCCTGGTCTAGAATGTTCTCTCAATGCGTAGGTGCTTTGCTCAGAGCTGCAGGAACGTTGAACTGGATAGTACATAAATACGTTCTTTCTTGTATTCATTTTGTTAGAAAAATATATAAAATGTCAAAGATTTGAGTTTTAAAGATCTAAATGGCTTTTATTAGTGATGAGTGGAACAGCAGCTTGCCTACAAAATAGAGGAAGACCCCCTGAGCAGGGCAGGACAATGGGCTTTTACAGGGCAGCCGTGGCCAAAACCAGGAAATAGCAGCATGCAGACAGTACATCGGCTGTCTTCCGGTTACTTTCCTGGCCTGGGTTTAGGCAGAGGGGACTCCCTCTTACACTGGCTCTAGTGGACTGGGCGCTTTCTGCCTGGCTGCTTCGAATGTCCTGGGGGGGCAGGGCCTTCTGTTAGGCTCCAATACCACATTTCAGAAGCATTTTGGTCACCTGTCTTTTTTATGGTTTGAGCAGCAGGCCTGGAAACTGTAGGGTTTCCCACGGGCAGCTCCTGGCCCAGCCACACACCTCCAGCAGTGTCCTCACCCTTCTCTCTCTCAGGATGGGGCTTCAGGTTGGGCAGAGCAGGGTCACCCTTCAGTGCCAAAGAGTGGGGGTTCCTGGGGCAGGCCCAGAGATATGTGAAACAATGGCCCACTGTTCCTATCCCCAAATAATCAGGAATCGGTTCAGGGCATAAACACAAAGGTGATCTTCCGAAAATCAGCAGAAGCCGGGAGCGAAGAGGAGAACTGAATGGTGTAGACCCACCATCTGGAGATGCAGGGCAGATGACGGAGATGTGTGACAGCTACGTGCAGTGCTCTGACTAAATCCGGCGAGAGGTGAGCAATTGACAGCTCAGGACAACAACGGCAACAACAACAACAACAAAGAAACAATGAAGACATTCTCCACCTCCATCCTGAGCTGGGACCCTCACTCCCTCCAACTCCATCCCGAGCTGGGACGCTCACTCCCTCTACCTCCATCCCGAGCTGGGACCCTCACTCCCTCCACCTCCATCCCGAGCTGGGACCCTCACTCCCTCCACCTCCATCCCGAGCTGGGACCCTCACTCCTTCCACCTCCATCCCGAGCTGGGACCCTCACTCCCTCCAACTCCATCCTGAGCTGGGATCCTCACTCCCTCCACTCCACATCCATCCCAAGCTGGGACCCTCACTCCCTCCACCTCCATCCCGAGCTGGGACCCTCACTCCTTCCACCTCCATCCTGAGCTGGGACCCTCACTCCCTCCAACTCCGTCCTGAGCTGGGATCCTCACTCCCTCCACTCCACATCCATCCCAAGCTGGGACCCTCACTCCCTCCACCTCCATCCCGAGCTGGGACCCTCACTCCCTCCACCTCCATCCCGAGCTGGGACCCTCACTCCCTCCACCTCCATCCCGAGCTGGGACCCTCACTCCCTCCACCTCCATCGTGAGCTGGGACCCTCACTCCCTCCACCTCCATCCCGAGCTGGGACCCTCACTCCCTCCACATCCATCCTGAGACCTCCAGGCACGCGGCCCCGCCAATGCTTTCCTGAATCCACTTGGTCTGTTGGGTGATAAGTGTTGGAGGGGGTTGTTTCTATGCCTTGCAGACCTCCAACCCCTCTGGTTCCCTGTCCAACTCCCTGCTGGGGTGCTGAAGAACCCTTGCTGTGGGGGCCATGGGACCGTGGCTCAGTCAGCCCTGGGATCTCTTTGTGCAGTCCGCTTCAAGTCTGAGGCATCAATAAGACTTTCTCGGGAGCTTTTCTTTCTTAAAGCGGTTAATGTTGCTTAAGTGTAAACCTACACCTGGGGTCATCAGCGGGGAACAAAGAGGGCTGTCACCAACATCAGAATGCTCCAAGAAGGGGCAATTCTAATTTCTGCTCTCAAGAACAGAAGAAACTTACCCTTCTGAGTGTGCATGACAGAAGTCCCATGGAGAGAAAGGTGCGCGGGGACACTGGGTCTCCAGCCACCATCTGTCATCCAGCCTGTGAGTTTCGCTAGCCCGGGGAGCTGTCCCGCGAGTAAATCAGGAAAGACGAGTGAGTGGCTGTCCAGACGGCCTCCCGGCGGTCAGAAGATAGTTTCAGGAGCCTGTCAGGAAATTCTGTGGCCCCAGGCCCATGGCAACTTTTTATTTCCAAGCCTGTTATCGATTTTGTTGTGAAGAAAATAATTCGCTATTGTTGCTTAAGGTGTCAGAGGAAATAAAAAAAACACTCCATGTTTCATTTGCTAACAGATCTTGGTTCAAATTTGCCTTTTCATGACAAGGGCAGCGCAAGCTTCAGGATGGAGGTGTTTACTACTGAAAGGTACTGCCACCTTTATGAGACATGGCACGCTAATCGAAAACACAAGTAAACTGAAAATTAAATTTAAAAGCCTATAATTTAGTATCTTCCTTGCCAGGAGTGATGGCTTTCATTTACGCACGGGATCCGGAGCTATCCAGGGTCAGAGTGGCGGGGCGGTCTCCAGGCCTCTTCCGAGGGCTGATGGAGCTGATTAATTTCTTGGAGCCAAGCTCTGTCTTCCCCAGCTCAGTGAACAACTTCATTTCAGCTGATGAGTTCAAGTAGGGGTCAGAACAATCCTCATTTCTGACAACCCCACGAAATGGGAATTAATTTTATGAGTTAGTGGCACTTCGCTTTAAACGAAGCTGGAAATAGAGAAGTTAACATAAGCAGCCAAGAGAAAATCTGTGTGCAAATGCTCCACTTGATTAAAACTGGGGAAAATATTTAACAACGTACTGGGGGCCCGGTATGAGAGGGTTCAGAGAATCAGAAACGTGCCAACGGGCCCTCTACCTTTGGTAAATACCAGAGGCACTTTATTGAACTTTTGTTCTTAGGGTTTGACATGAAAAAATTCTAAAAGAGGGCAGAAAAGGATCCCGGGGAAGATTAAACCATTGTGACCACAGCATTAAAAAATAACTAAAAAAAGCAAGCAAATCACATCAGATTTGGGTCAAATACTATTATAACAATTAGGACTGCAACAAAATGTCTTCTACAAATTCATCCAAACATTGGTTGAATGCCCATCAGTTGCCAGGCACCCAGGGTCCTCCAGAAGACGTGAGCACACTGTCGCACGTACACATAAGGCTCTGTTCTGGGCTGAATTGTGTCATGCCAAGTTCATGTGTGGAAGCCCTAACCCCCAGTACCTTAGCTTGTGATAGTGTTTGAAGGTGGGGCCTTTAAAGAAATGATTAAGTTCAATGAGGTTGTTTGGGTGGGTCTTAATCCATTATGACTGGTGTCCTTAAAAGAAAAAGAAATGGAGACACAGGAAGGCACAGACGGACAAGCACAGGAGGACACAGAGAGGAGACACCATCTGTGAGCCAGAGAGAGAGGTCTCTGGAGGAATCAACCCATGACCTTGGGTGTCCAGGCTCCATAACTGGGAGAGAATGCATGTGTGTTGCTTAAGCCACTGCATATATATGCCTTTGCTGTGGTCGCCCTAGTGAACCCATGCAGGCTTCTTCATTATAACCCACTCCCCCCATCTGTTTACTTTAAGAAATAATAATAATGGCTGGGCGCGGTGGCTTACGCCTGTAATCTGAGCACTTTGGGAGGCCAAGGCTGGTGGATCACCTGAGGTCAGGAGTTTGAGACCATCCTGACCAACATGGTGAAACCCCGTCTCTACTAAAACTACAAAAATTAGCTGGGCATGGTGGCAGGTGCCTGTAATTCTAGCAACTCGGGAGGCTGAGGCAAGAGAATTGCTTGAACCCGCTGGGAGATGGGGGTTGCAGTGAGCCGAGATCGTGCCACTGCACTCCAACCTGGGCGACAGAGTGACACTTTGTCTCAAAAAAAAAAAAAAAAAAAGAAAGAATAACAACACAATACATCCCTGGTTCTGTGAATCTGGATCAATCCCAGGGAGGGCCTCTCAGTGGACGTTTCATACTCTCGTCTCTGAAGCCTCTCTTCCCTCTGGCTCCTGTGTCCCCATTTGCTGGCTAGAAAGCCAGGGTATTAGAGGATTCCTTCCAGGCCGTGGTCTGAGGTCTCATTCGGAGTACTTCCATTCCAAGGGAAGCCAGTCTTGTACTCGGTCCTAAACCCACTCTACCGTCCAATGCACCCAGGTCACCCTGCCCCCACTGGCCCACCTCCTGCTCCCACTGTCCCCAGGGCCAGACAGATCCATCTGGGAAACAGAATCCCAAATGAGAAAGAGAGACTTAGCCATTTACCCAAGGCCATCAGCCTGGGAATGTTCCAGGCTTGGGACCTGGTTCCCTGACTCCCAAGCCAAGCTCTGTTGCTCCATCACCCTCCACAAACAAACACGTGGCTGGATGTCCAGGCAAGCAGAAGAGGATCTCACCAGCTGGGTGGGGCCCAAGGATGCTTTAGGGTGGAGAGAGTTAAACCCCTTTCCAAGTCCTTCAACCACCATGAGAAAGGAAGGGACCTATTTTTTCCCAAAACTCTGACTCAGAAAGGCCCAGAGGCAGGAGGACATCTCTGAGTGCGAAGAGAGGTTGAGACTTGCCCAGGAATGGGCACAGAAGGCAGCTGGTGCAGGCGATTAAGAGCAGCATCTCCATTCTTCTGCTCCCTGTGAGTCCACATCACCTCAGCCCACTTGTGAAGTGTGATGCCAGATCCAATGTCTATACACATCTGGCCATCCCAAAGTGAAAGCAGGGTGTCATTTTCAAAAGCTAAGGATTTAGGACAGGAATCTTTCCTGGTCACTATATTAGTGGGAAGTCTTAAAATCATTGGTGAAGAGCTCATACCTTCAATAATGCTCATGGCCTATTAGAATGAATGACTCTCTATAAAGCGCTAACTTGGTCAGTTAAAATAATCTCAGCAGCAAGGGAAAAAATCTCAACCCTAACTAGAATAAGCCTCTAGAAAATCTGACTCAGATCATAAGAAGCACAGATGCTGGTTGCCTGGGCTCCACCCCTGTGAGTCCTGAAAGTCTGAGTGTGGGGTGGGGGTCCTCAGTGTGTCTTCATTCACACTTGTGGGGCCAGAGACTCCCTTCTCTCTCCCCAAAGCAAGCTTGCGTCTGCCTCTCAGCTGTCTGCAGAAGTCTGGCTTCCTCATCCCCTCACCAATTGTTGACAAGGCCAATGTGAATGTTACAATTGCTCTGTTATCTGTGGTGGTGCAGGCAGCAGAACCAGAATCATAGAGAATTTCAAACATGGAGCATTTGGGGGACAGAGACTATCTACTCAAGAGAACTGGGACCACCCAATCTAGAGAACTAGAATTACTCTAGTGAACTAGAAATACCTACTCTAGAGAACTAGGATGACCAACTCTAGAGAAATAGAATTACCCACTCTAGAGAACTGGGATTGCTCACTGTAGAGAACTAGGACTGCTCACTCTACAAAATTAGGATTACCCACTCTAGAGAAATAGGATAACCCACTCTAGAGAAATAGGATTCCCACTCTAGACAACTAAGATTACCCACTCTAGAGAAATAGGATTCCCACTCTAGAGAAATAGGATTCCCACTCTAGAGAAATAGGATTACCCACTCTAGAGAAATAGGATTACCCACTCTAGAGAAATAGGATTCCCACTCTAGAGAAATAGGATTCCCACTCTAGAGAAATAGGATTACCCACTCTAGAGAAATAGGATTCCCACTCTAGAGAAATAGGATTCCCACTCTAGACAACTAAGATTACCCACTCTAGAGAAATAGGATTCCCACTCTAGACAACTAAGATTACCCACTCTAGAGAACTGGGATTGCCCACTCTAGAGAACTAGGAGTGCTTGCTCTAGAGAACTGGGATTACCCACTCCAGAGAACTAAGATTACTCACTCTAGAGAGCAATGCTTACCCACTCTAGCGTACTAGGATTACCCACTCGAGAAAACTGTGACTACATACTCGAAAGAGCTGGGGCCACCCGCTCTGGAGAACTGGGACTATCTTCTCTGGAGATAGTCGAACATGGGTGGCACAGCCCAGCTTCGACTCTTAGCAAGTATACTGTATGTGCCTGTGAGTGTGTGTATGTGTTCATGTGTGTTTGTGCATGCATGTACGTGTGCTCCAGAGTATGTGCATGTGTACATATATATGCATCAGTGTGTGCACTTGTGTGGTTTTACATGGGTGTGCATGCTCATGTGTGCACATATATGTGCATGTGTGTTTGTGTGGATACATGTGTGCACCAGAGTGTATGTGTGTGCTTGTGTGCACATGTGGTGTGCTAGTGTGTACATATGTATGCTTGTGTGTGTGTACATGCATGCTCCCTGAAACACAGCTTCACCTGGATACAGACAGACCAGAGCGATAATCAATTACAGATCACAAACATAAGTATTTTCAGAGGTAGGGTTAACACCACAGCAATGCTGTCCGCATTCATGTTTTCATCATTTCCCGGTGGCCTTGCGGCCTGTGCGTGGTGTGTAAGGTAGAGCGGCAGATGTCTTATACTTGGACTTAGTAACAACGTTTGACAATCAAAGAAGCTTTAGGAAGCTGAGGCCCAGAAAGCGTTTTAAATTTTACGTTCCATAATGCGCTGCCGGCTGTTTATCGGCTCTAAGTTATTTGCTGTGCCACTTCCATTTTCCTGTCTTCTAATGTATGAGGTCAGCCACAGCCATCTCTATAGATTTCCACACAGACACAGAGATGGAATAAACACTGAAGACAACACAATGATGGGACAGGAGCCTGAGCAGAGACACCGAGATTCCACCATTCTGTAGGTTCCTTGAGTCCATCTCCAGACAGGGACGTGGTAGGAGCCTTCTGCCCCAGAAGAGGCTCAGCCACATCAGGTCCTGTACGCAGCCTCTTCCCTCTTCACTCTTCCCAGTTCTGAGCCAGTGCCCGAGGAGAGGAGGGTCTCTTTCTCCTGAGATGTGAAACCAAGGGTCCAATCTGACGTGGTCATGAAGGTTGCACAGAGCTTTTCTTCACGAGAGGAGAGCGCATGCTGGACGCCTTCCAGCTCAGTTAATTGCATTCCAGCCCCCGTGGAGCCGCGATGGCAGCGTCAGTGGTGCATTGTGTCTCATGCGCTAGTAAGTCTCTTGAACAGCCTCCCCCAACCCTCAAAATGGCTTGATTTCAGGGGATGGTAAAGTGATTCTTCATAAGCACATTTCTTCGTTGCACTCTAAGAAGCTTGTGGAGACCAGGAATAATAGAGCACAAAGGATCTGAGATTCTCAAAATTAACAAAAAGAAAGAAAAAGAAACTTGATTTCTGCAAAAAGGGTAACATGATCGCGCTTTAACGTTTAGGGTCAACGGAGAAAATTAGCCCTAATCCATGAGCCCAAGGTCTAAATAAATTAAACAGGTGTGAAAGAAATGGCATCAAAGGAAAACAGGAATTTCAATAAAGAATCGTGACTTACCTGACGGAACCTCAGCAGCCTGCTCAGTACTCCTGGATACGGCGTCACCAGAGTAAGAGGCGTCTCGGAGTCCGCAGGTGGCAAAAGGAACAGAGGCTTTAAAATCTTGTTTCAGCTGAGGGTCTCCTCACTTTTTCCTAGAAGCTCTTCCCTGCCCGCTCAGAGTCTTTCCACTCTGGGGCTTCTGCTTTGTTTATCTAACTCCACTGTCCTTTGGCGTGTCCTTTTTAAAACAGAAAACATCATCAACCACTGCCATCAATCAAGGACGAAATGCTCCGTGAATTCCCGGCGCAGCATTTGACAGGCGAGGAAACTGAGGCATGGTGATTTACAACCTATAATGAATGGGGCTGGGGTTCAAGGCCATGGACTCACTCCAGAGCTCATGACTTTAACCACCAAACAATTGTTTTCTCCCCTAAAAACCATATTTACTTTCTTTAGCTGAAACAACCGTTGAGTGGCCTTTGATTTCCATTTCCGTATTACTCATGGCTTCAAATCCGCTCTTAAGTCATTCCCAAGATTTGTGTGCTTCATTATTCCTGCAGCATCAGGGACCAAGGACATTAAAGGAAGACAAACGTATCACACACACACAGACACACATACACAAACACACACCAAAGGGATGCACACACACATACACACAGACACACACACACAGACACACACACAGACACACATACACAGACACACACCATACAGGCATGCACACACAGACACACACACACTCACACACAGACACACACACACACAGACACACACCATAAGGCATGCACATACACACATATACACAGACACACATACACAGACACATACCATACAGGCATGCACACACACACAGACACACACACTCTCACATGCACAGACACACACCATACATGCACACAAACACAGACACACACACCGTACAGGTGTGCACACACAGACACACACAGACACTCACACATACACAGACACACACCATACAAGCATGCACACACACACACAGACACACATGCACTCACACATAAACAGACACACACCATACAGGCATGCACACACACAGAGACACTCATGCAGACACTCACACACACAGACACACATCACACAGGCATGCACACACACACGGGCACATACACATATACCATACAGGCATGCACGCAGACAAACAGACACACACAGACACATACACAGGCACATACACAGCATACAGGCACACACACATACACATACACACACAGACACACACATGCACACAGATACATACACAGACACACACACAGACACAGACACATGCAGGCACACACAGACACACACAGACACAGACACACAGGCACACACACAGAGACACAAACACATAGACACATCCATATACACAGATAAACACACATACACACCACACACGACACACACATCACAAACCACACAAATGCACACATCATACACACCACACACATTACACACCAGAGCTACCCAGGATTGCAGTTTGGTGAGGGTGAGACCACCAGCTAGTGACCTGAAAGGCCTGCGTTAGGAGACAAGCAGGTGAGTGCTGGGCTGGTGAGTGCTGGGTGGGTGGATGCTGGGCAGGTGGATGCTGGGCAGGTGGATGCTGGGCTGGTAAGTGCTGGGCTGGTGAGTGCTGGGCAGGCGGGTGCTGGGCTGGTGAGTGGGTGCTGGGCAGTTGAGTGAATGCTGAGCACTTGGGTGCTGGGCAGGTGAGTGAGTGCTGGACAAGTGAGTGAGTGCTCAGCAGGTGAGTGCTGGGCACATGAGTGAGTGCTAGGCAGGTGAGAGTGCTGAGCACTTGGGTGCTGGGCAGGTGAGAGAGTGCTGGGCAGGTGGGTGCTGGACAGGTGTGTGGTGGGCAGGTGAGTGCTGGGCAGCTGTGTGCTGGACAGCTGCCTGTTGAAAAGGGAGTATAGACTGCAAAGCTGGCCATATCCACGTGGAGTCAGAAGCCCTGGGGAGACGCTGGAGAGGTGATGGCCAGGCTCATGCTGGAAACCCACATGGTGGCAAGGCCACATCCAGAAGCCTCTTTTTCTTCTCACCTGCTGCTGGAGGGAGAGCAGAGACAAGGTCGTGGGGCAAGGGAGAGCCCACTGGCCATTTACATAAGAGAAGAGGGAGCATCCACCATCCATGGGCACCTCGACAGGGCAGACACCAAGTCCCACGGTGGAAACACAGCTTCCTGTCCTCTGAGAGCTGGCACCCAGGGCTCGGGGGCCATTGAAGGTAAGGTTTGGGCCAGCTGTGAGAGCTAACAGAATGGGGTACAGAGCAGACTGACCACCAGGCAAACTCAGGACTCACCCTGGACAGACGAAGGGTCCCAGTCTGGGAGGAAGAGCAGGGGCAGCTCAGGTAGAGGGGGAAAGACACACTCCAGGCTACCACCAGGAGGGACGGGAAGCGGACCGAGGGGAGCCTCCGCCCACACCCAGGCCCAGACAGGGTGTTCAATGCAGTGTTCTGCCCGCTAGGAACAAAGGAGAAACCTCCCAACAATGGCACTCTCATGACTTTTTCAGAAAGCTAAGTATTGTTGGAGACCATCTCCTTCCCGTAGTTTTTGGAATTACAGTGTGCCCTTTCTTTTTACAGATAACAAATGTTCTTTTAAAACAATGTTTTTGCTGGACAAAATAAAAACATGTCAATACCATTTGGACTCCTAGATTATTATTGTTTTTAATGTGATGCGTCATAAAATCTATACATTTCTTCTTATGGAAATTCTTCTTGCAAAATGTTTGAGAGTAAACAGAGAACTAGAGGGGTCAAGAGCGTCTGTGGATATTGTGTTCTAAGGTGGGAGGAGTCCGAGTGTGGATTAGGTGGAAGGGCTGAGCCAGTCGGGGAGATCTGGGACAAGAAAAAGGGGGGATTATTGATGAAACCTTCCCTCTAGAACACGCTCTGTAGCCTGTCCTTGCAAATAAGCAAGGACGCAGAAAAGACCCACCTTCCAACGTATATAATCAGGAGCAAAATAAATTAAAAACATTTTTCTCTTTCTTCTCCCCCACCCCCCGCAGTGGATCCACCTCCCTAAGTGAATACTTATGTGCCTATGCCTGGGGCCATTTCTGTCAATGGGTGACAGTGAAATTATTCTAGCCCAGGGCACATTTTATTTACATAATTGTTCTTTGGGCAAATTCCTCCACTTTTCTGCAGAAACCCTGGCACTTTTTATTGACATCATTCTCAAACTCCCACTTCCCTTCTGTGGTTCATATCCCTGAAAATAATTATGAGCTTTGATATATAAGAAATTATTACCCACTGATTTAGATAATGAAATAGTATAAACTGCAGCAAGATGTTCTATGATTCTTACATACTTCCTGCTGTCTCTAACATCATTTAATGATTTTTTGATTTTTGTTCTAAAGTAAAAAAATAAAAATACTTCAGATTTGAAACACAGCAGAGACATCAATGCTAGGAAGCAAAGAAGGCATTTTATCTTATTTTCTGCATAGTAGTGAAGCAAATTTAAAAAGAGAAAAATCTTCAAAGCCAGTATGCAATGATTGCATGTCTTAACGAGAATAAGACTTTTTTTTTTTTTTTTGTGAGAAAGCGTACCCTGTTGGCAAAATTGGTCTATCAACTACTATTTCATGAAGCCAGTCTGATTGTCTTTGGAGAAACCTGTCTCGTTTATCAATTCATCTTTCTATCACCATTTTGTATCATCAAAATATATGTAAATAATCATTAAGAACTGTATATCAGGAGGAGAATAACCATTAAATACCCTTGGCATAATGTAATATGGTATATTTGATGAATAAATGGTGTTTCTCAAATTTTAACATAGCTTCTTCTAATGGTAAAAGTAACTCAGATTTATTGTAAAAAGTCACAGTGTTGAAATGTATAGGAAGAAGGTAAAAGATACTCATCAAATTGTCAGAGAGGGAAAACTTTTCCTCTTCCCTCTTGGGTTCAGTGACTAGAGTCCTGAAAATTTATCTGACAAAAGACAGATTAGTAGTAAAGAAATACAAAGTTTTAATGTTTTAGGTGCAAAAGAGTTCACAGAAAGGAAGTGAAGCTCAAAGAAGCAGTTAGGCTTGGGGGCTTATATACCATTTTACAAAGGAAAGGCGGCTCGGGCTTCAAGGGATGGAAATGGTGAGAAGGTGACTAGGAAATGTGTGGTGGAAGCTAAAGACAGGTGTAAGACTCCTCTCGGTGGGTCTCCAGTACTAAGGGTTGCTGTCCTCTCGCTGGGATGAGACGGGGACAACCTCACAGAGGGAGATTTATGCTCCTCTTTTAAGCAGAAAAGGGCAGAGAAGAGAACTCTGCCTGCATCTGTTGAGTCTCAGGTGCCTTCAGATCCGCAGAATCCTCATGCCAAAGTGGCATACTTTGGGTTTGTATTCCGATCTCCCTTTCAGTTTCAAGTACAATAAATAGTCTCTTCTGAATTTTACCCGTTAAAGAAAAACAATATCACGCCTGTGATCCCAGCACTTTGGGAGGCTGAGATGGGCGGATCGCGAGGTCAGGAGATCAAGGCCATCCTGGCTAACACGGTGAAAACCCGTCTCTATTAAAAATACAAAAAATTAGCCGCCGGGCGCAGTGGCGGGCGCCTGTAGTCCCAGCTACTCGGGAGGCTGAGGCAGGAGGATGAATGGCGTGAACCCGGGAGGCGGAGCTTGCAGTGAACTGAGATTGCGCCACTGCACTCCATCCTGGGGGACAGAGCAAAAAAAAAAAAAAAAAAAAAAAAAAGAGAAACAAAAAAAAAACAGCAAGCTATTATTGCACAGATGGTTTTCTAATGTTCCAAGAAGGCAAGGATTCTCATTTTCTGTCAGGGGTGTAAGTTGTTGCTGTGTAACAAATGACTCAAAAAACTCAGTGACTACTAACAGACAAACATAAACAACAACTTACGATTTCTCTTTGGGCCGCTGGGCAGCTCTTTCTTCTGGCCTGGCTTGGCTGGTCTCTACAGTCAGCAGCACTCTGGCCAAGCTATCTGGATGTTCTGTGATGACTGCTGTCACATAGCTGGTTGCTCCACAGAGCCTAAGCTCTGTTGACTGAGCCCCACTCCACATGGCATCTTATTCTCTGGGGAAGTATCCCAGGTTTCTTCGCAGAGTGGTCACAGAGCTCTCAAAAGCAGACAGAGAATGTGAGCCCCAATGTGCAAGCTGTTTTTAAGCTTCTGCTTGAAGCATGTTTGTGTTATCCCGTTGGTCAAAGCAAGTCCCAAGTCAGAATGATCGTGGGAAGGACCACCTAAGTGTGTGGATACAGAGGGGCATAGGTCACTGGGAGCCTTATTACAACAATCTACCACAACATCCCTTTTACATCTTCCTGTACTTGAAATAAGTAAAAGTAGTTCTATAGGTCACCTCTGCGATGTCATGATCTTCCCTCGGCAATCACTAGGAGTCCACTCCTAATGACTCTGCCGCGCAGTCCACAGCCTTCCTCTCCATTCTGTATCCTGCCGTCACTGAGGGTGACTTGCAGACCCACAACCTAGTTTGTTGATTCTTACTCCACAAGCCTCTACCATCACCCCAGAGACCTTATTATCCCCTGGAATACTCCCCATACCAATACAGATGCAAGCCCCTGCTGTAGCTCTCACTCTGGACCTAGCTGGCCCTGATGGCGTATTTTCTTTCCCCGTTGAATCTATGCCGTCACTTTAACCATCCCATTTCCAGTATCTTTAACCTCTTCTTACTCTTTATCCTGTCTGCATATTAGAAGTCTCTGAACTACAATCCGTTTAGTAATTTTCATTCTATTCTTCCCCACTTGCTTAAGAAGTCCACCCCGGTTGGGCTCACTGGCTCACGCCTGTAATCCCAGAACTCTGGGAGGCCGAGACGGGCGGATCATGAGGTCAGGAGATCGAGACCATCCTAGCTAACACAGTGAAACCCTGCCTCTCTAAAAATACAAAAAATTAGCCAGGAGTGGTGTTGGGCACTTGAGTCCCAGCTACCCGGGAGGCTGAGGCGGGAGAATGGCATGAACCCAGGAGGCAGAGCTTGCCGTGAGCCGAGATCGTGCCACTGCACTCCAGCCTGGGGGACAGAGCAAGACTCCGTCTCAAAAAAAAAAAAAAGAAGTTCACCCCATGTGGGCTGCCCTTCCTCACAAGGGCTGCTGCAGACCATTCCTGCAATCCTCGCCTATCGTCCCAGCCCTTGCGAGATGTGTGCTATGCCCTAGACTTGAGAAAACTCAGCTACCAGGAGAGGATGCTTTATCTAAATATGCATTCGTCAAAAAATGTGTCTTCTCACTCTTCCCTTCTTTCATTTAGGTGTTGGAGTCCCATTCCTCGCTCTGGACACTGGCTATTCTCTTTCAGGCTTTTTAAGTCATCTTGGAACTATCACGTCTCCACAGCTTTGTGTCTATGTGTGAGAAGGTGCTTGATGTTTTCATTCTTTACGCAAACTCAATTATGTATTATCTTAGAAACACAACTGCAAATCAAACAAACTCATGTTTTCCTCAGCTTCAACTCTCATTTTCTTTCGTCTTTACAGCTAAGTTCCTTAAAATAGCATATTGCTTAGTTTTCATTTCCTCTCCTCTCATTCACTTTTTAATTTGAAGTGTAGGATGAATAAACACTCCTAGGAAGTGTGCCAATTGTGAATGTGTGTTGAACAAGTTGAGGAATCTGCATCTTTGAATGTGCTGTGTACTCACTACCCAGATCAATAAGAGATAAAAAATGTTCAGTCCTGGTTGTCCCTTCCCTGACCAAGGAGAGCCACTATTTTAACTTTTATCACAATAGATGAATTTTGCCTTTTATCAAGCTCCCTATAAACAGCCGTTTGCAGCAGATGAATTTTTGTGTCTGGCTTTTATTGCTCAGCATCAGCTTTGTAGAAGTCATGGATGAAGCCATCGGAATTGGTACTTTACTCATTTTTGTTGTTGTGTAGTGTTATATTTTGTGACTATGCCACGATTTTTGCACATTTTCCTGGCGGTTTTTTTTTTTAGTGTTATGAATAAAGTTTCTATGAACATCCTTTTATGCATGTTTTCATGGACATATATGTTATTTCTCTTGAGTCTATGCTTAGAAATGGAATGGCTGGTACATGGAGTAGAATTCTATTTAGGTAGTGTAGTTACATATGGTCAAACAACTCCAAGATGACTGAATAAACTTACCCACTAAAATTAGGGTGGGGAAATTTCATTTCCTCTACATCCCGGCCAACACTGGGTATTATCTCTCTTTTTCATTTTATCCATAATGGTGCATTTGCAGTAATATCTTATGATTGGTTTAATTTGCATGTCCTTGGTGATTAATGATACTGAGGACATCTTCATATATGTATTAGCTCTTTGATATCTTTATTTTATGCAGATCTCATTTAAGTCTCTCTCTCTTTTGTAACTGAGTTTTTAAACATCCTGCATATGAGTCCTCTGTCAGATATATTTATTGCAAATATTTCCTCCCAGTTGGTGGCTTAAAAATTTATTCTCTTATTACTGTCTTATGACAAACAGAAATTCTCAACTTTTTTCATACACATATCAAATTCACACAGAACAGTGATTAGAAAGGGCCATCCTGTTGAATTATGGTCTACTCTTCATTTATTTGTGTCCTTTAAAATTTCTCTCAGCTATGCTTTCCAGTTTTCAGTGTAAGAATCATGTATAACTTCTCTCAGATGAATTCATAGGTATTTCACGTTCTTTGATGCTAAGATCAAGGCTCTGCATAAGACCCATGAACCAAATTGAGCCTTGCACCTATTTTTATATGGCTTATGAGCTAAGAATAATTTTTTACATTAAAAATGTTATGGAATGACAGAAGAAAGAGAGTGAGAATATGCAACAGACATCCTATGTAGCCTGCAAAGCATACATTATCTACCTGGCCCTTTACACAGAAAAGTTAGCTGATCCCTGATATTTTATAAAAATGTGTTTCCCAATTTTTATCACTTGGATACAAAACACAGTTCATTTTCATATTGACTTTAATTCATTGACTTTGTTAAATTCACTTATTAATTTTAATAGCTTATAATTTATTTTGGGTTTACTACAAACACAATCTTGGTAAATAAGGGGAGTAATTTTCTTTCCAATGTTTGCAACCTTTTTTTTTGCCTTATTGAATTTGCTTGAATCTCTAGGACACTGTTGAATGGCTGGGAGGGGAGCACACATTTCAGAGGATTCCCAGTCTTAGGGAGCTTGTTACATCATTAAGCACAATGCTATCTACAGGATTCTTTGTTTTAACATCTTTTTTCTAATTTCAACTTTTATTTTATTTATTTATTTATTTTTGAGACAGACTCTCATTCTCTTGCCCAGGCTAGAGTGCAGTGCAGATTTGTTACATGAGACTATTGTGTGCTGCTGAGGTTTGGAGTATGGATCTTGTCACGCAGGTAGTGAGCTTAGTATCTGATAGGTAGTTTTTTAACCCACTCCCCTCCCTCCACTCTCTAGTACTACACAGTGCCCATTGTTCCTTCCATTCCTGAATTTCTGAAAGTTTTTCTTATGATCAGATATAGAATTTTACCAGATGCTTGCTTTATAGTCATTTAAAAACGATCATGCAGTTTTTCTTTTTTCTGTTAATATGATAAATCGCATTGATTAATTTTCAAGTGTTGAAGTAAACATACATTTCTTCAATAATCTTGGTTAGAATCCATTATCCATTTTGCATATTACTATTCTGTTTACTACTATTTTGTTCAGGGTTTTTGTTTCTATGTTTATAAAAGATATTGGTCTGTAATTGTGTTGTTGTTGTTTTATTGTTCTTGAGAGATTTTGATTTCAGGGCAATACCCATCTCATAAAATGAGTTTGGAATTATTTCTACACATAGGTTTTCAGAAAAAGTCTGGGTATGATCAGTTCTGTCTCTTATTTAAATATTCCAAAGAATTAACTCATGAAACTTGACGGGTCTGAAATGTTATTACTGGTCAGCTCTTTAATTATGGATTCAATATTGTAACCAGATATTGGATTTATCTGATTTTGTATTTATTCTTGTGTCAGTTTTGATATGACATATTTTTCCAGGAATTTGTCAATTTCAAAGAATGTGCATTTCACATGTATTAACACAAAGTTGTTTATAATATACTTATTGTCTTTTTGATGTTTGTACGATCTGTAATGACACATTGTCTTTATATCTAAAGTATACCTCTTGCAAACAGCAGATATTTGGATCTTATATTTTTTACCCAGCATAACGATCTTTGTAATTTAAATGGATTTTGTTATCCATTGATTTGGCATAATTACTTATATATTTTGATTTAAGTCAACAATGTGAATATTTCTTTTCAGTTTTGTTTGTCACTCCTTTGCCTTCTTTTGGCTTAATTTTTTATGTGAATTATATATATTTTATTAATACTTCAGTTATAGCTTTTAAGCATTCTTTTCATTCTTACCCCAGAAATTACTATATGCATTTTTTAATAATTGCTGTTTACATTAAATAAATGTAATTATTATTTCTTGACCTTTGGAGAAAAACTCACAACAGTTTAAGTTTACTTACTGTCTCCTGTCTTTGTGGTATTTTTGTCATATATTTTAGAGCTACAGGCTAACCTCTTCCAGTTACAGTAATCTGTTTTTCCTTTATGCAGTTAATATTATTATACACATTTACACACATATTTACCTTTTCCAGTGCTCTTTAGTCCTTTCTGAAGTTATGTGCTTCTATTTAGTATAATTGCTATTTACTCTGGAAAACATCCTGTAATACTTGCTATGGTATAACTTTGCTGAAAATAATTCCAAGTTGGCAGACCTTTCCATGCGACTCTTTCAGCAATGATTGTGTTTTGGCTTCCATAATTTCTGCTCAAAAGTCAGCTGTAAGTCTAATTTTTGCTCCTTTGTGTGCAATCTTATCTTTTCTTCAGAATCCTTTAGGATATTTTCTTTATCTTTGTTTTTCAGGAATTTGATGGCAATGTGCCTAGGTGTGTTTGTTTTGTGGTGTTGTGTTTTCATTGTTTTGAGTTCACTGAGCTTCTAGAATCAGTAGGTGAACATCTTCTTTTATCAATTTTGGAAAACGCTCAATTATTATCTCTTCAAATATCGCTCCTCTCCATTCTTTCTTTCCTTTTCTTCTGGACACAACTTTACTCATTGGTATTATTTGACCATAGCCTATATATGCATTTCTGTCCTCTCTGTTTCTCTCTCCCTCTCTTTCCCTTTCTTTCTCTCTCTGTCCCTTTCCCTTTCTTTCTCTCTCTCTCCCTCTCTGTTGGTTTGAAAACTTTATACTGACCTGCATTTGAATGCACTAATCCTTTCTTTTCCTGAAACCAAATTCATCCTTAGTGTGTGCCTATTGGCAAGTCTTATACTTTTTTTCTTCTTTGAATGGAATGTGGGCAAGCAATCTAGCATATGGTGAAGTATATTGTCCAAACACAGAAAGAGGTTCATATGTTGGGGGAGCTAAACCTAATGACAGACGTTCACCACACAGTTAATACGATATGCCTTTCTAAAGCTTATTTGCCATATCCTTTTATTTTTAGTTGTGTTTGTTTTAGTTTTTTCTCAGTTTATTTATAATATGCCTTTAATTCCTATAAATGTCTGTATTTCTCTCTTAAATTTATCTCTAGAACCTGCCAAATCACTTATTTCTTTCTTCTGTGATCATATAGCCTCCATTTTCAATATTTATATGTATTACTTGAGCTTATTTTTAGATCGCTGATATTCTCTGTAATTTCTTTGAGATTACAGTGAACTAAGTGTCTGAACTCTTTTGGTACTCTTTTCATGTATGTTATTTATTTACTTTTTTGCTTTTGTTGCTTTTCTTCTTTATTTTCCCAATCTTTGAGCCAATTTCCTTTTTGTTTCCTTTGGATTATTACTTATTTTTATGGTGCCAGCTATCTGCTAAGGAAAAAGTAGGGAGGGACAAGTGGAAGTTATCTGGAAAAATATTTAACTCTTAATAAGAGTTAAGGTCTCCAACAATTCTTCACAAATCTGATAACTACTTAATCTGAGGGACAACATCCCCTCTAATTCCCAGAGGCTCCTCACAGAGATCCAGGGTCCTAAGCTCTCTGCACTGTCACCAGCCCTGGCTTCCTCCTCTGGTGGCCTCACTCCCCATCCCTGCCAGAAGTCAGTACTTGGCAAGGAACCCAATTCAAGGTGCTGGAAATGGCTTATAAAAGTGACTTTTTCTTCTGCTTGCCGCCCCCTGACATTATTTGGTATTAAAATGGGTTTGCTCCTCTGTGGTCCAACCACAACCCTAGATCTCATTGCACTTAAAAAACTTCTTTGGCTGTGGTTGTTACGTATATCTCAATTAGTATAATTGATATTTACTCTGAAAAATGTCCTGTAATATTCACTATGGTATAAGGTTTTTTTTTTTATGAGGATTTGAGACATTTTCATAGAATTTAACACATTTTTTTTCCTGGCATATACTTGCTTGTTATGAAATTTCCTTGGTTTTATTAAGGATGGCATTTCTCTTGTTAACAAATTATTATCCCTTTGTTTTTCTTCTTTCAGGTTTTGATGGAGGGGAGAAGTATTGTCCCAAAGCTCATACTTTTATTTTTGCTTATATCATCTTCAGTAAACTTCCTTCAACACCAATTTTTAACCCTCCACAGAAACAAGTCCAGCGAAGTTCATGGACTCAAGCCACTCTATTCTCTTTACTGCTTTGTGAGAGAGATCTCAAAACTGCAAATGTGATCATAACACTTACGTGTTTAAAATATTAATACATTGCCTGCCACAGAAAAGATGCACAGTAAATGGCTATTATGGACTGGCTGAATTAAAAGATGGTATCAGAAAGTGGCCTGGTTATCCACCCAGCCCACGGGCTTCCTTGGAGCATGCCTGGAGCTTTGCAGGGAGCAGGCTTCTATATCCATGCCAGATCTGAGTTGCTGTGTTCTGAACGTTCCTCACAAATGCTAAAATCTCTGCAGGCAGCTCTGGCAGTCAGCAGAGAAACCAGGCAACAAGGGCATGGAGACCAACCAGTGAAAGGGCAGAGATGGAGGAGGAGGAGCGCTGACTGGCCCAGTGCCTTGGGAACAATCTCTGTATGTCAGCACTAAGCACTCTCAATGGAGCACAAGGTTATTTTCCCAAGACTCAGCTTGGGACGGAAACCACAAAACAGAATTAGCGAATTAGCGTTTCAGTCATCTCTAAAATAAAGTTGCAGCAGCAATCCTCCCTGCATTCCAATTCTCAATATCAGGTTATTTAGATAAAACAAGGGCAAATAAACGTTGTCCTCTGAAAGTAAAATACATTTGTAAAACTAGAGTGTGGTTGAACCCTGCACAGGTGCAGGCAGTGAGCCTCATCAGTGCTCCCACAGAATCAGAATTTGCATCTGTTTATACACTAATGATACTATCAAGAAGGATGTGCCTATCAGATGGAAACCTATTTTCCAGCTTCAAAACTTGTTTTCGAAATAAATGGGCTACGCACTTTTTCTTATATTAAAAAAATGGAGACACAAGTCTTTCCCATGATTATGTGAAAACTCAAACCATTTAAAATTATCTACCTGATATTTTACTTACCTTTTATATTTACAGTAGCCATGTCTTCCACCTGGCCCAGGAATTGTGCAGAAAATCAGTGAGCTATCTAATTCCAACAAATATTTTTTCAATAATTTTGATTGGATAAGTACATTCCAGAGGTTCATTCTTTGAAAATTTTGCTCACTGCTGGGAATAATTCCTTGAGCATAAAATAGAAATATTTATTTTTAAGTCATTTTCTGGCTAAAATCTGAAAGCATCATTACATTTTGGTGTGAGCAGAAGATATGAAGCAGTCCAGGTTTTATTCTGTTTCTCAGATGGTTCTTACCAGCATCAAGAGTAATTTTAAATGAGTTTGGTTGGAGTTTATAGTATTTTGGGGGTCAGTGATCTTCTAAAGTCCGTGGCATTTTAACAGAAAAAAATGATGTCATCTCCATACCCAATTTTGATTCTGAGAGAGACACACAGGTTTCTGGTTCTAAACCTTAGTGTAAATTGAGAAAGGGTTGGGAAAGAGAAGCAAGATAACAGGCACATTTTACTAATGTTTTTGTTTGCCTTTGGGTCCTGATCTAGGGTATGTAATTGTTGTGCTTACTATTAGATTCTAAATCTCTCAACTTGTATTTTTGTTTCATAGTCCTACATGGCTTAACACAAGTCTTTTCACACAGCTGTACTCAAGCACACACACACACATACACACACTCTGCAGGGTGGACGAGGAACAAACAGGAAGCTGGTGGTTCTGCCCTTGACTCCTGCTGGGTACCTGGGACAAGCACAGCAGCAGCCGTGCACAGCACTTTCCTCATCTGTAAGTTCTGAGTCTTGTGCTTCCTAATCCACCTGCTTCCAGGACTGGTGGGTGAGAACAGGAAATCCTGTGTTGTCTGAGCAGACCTCTGCAACCCAGACTGTTGTTGTGGCGGTGCTTGCTGCAATGGAACCTCTTTTACTATGGCTTGTTGCGATGTGCCCAGGCTATGTGCTTCTCTTCAACGGGTTCAAACCGAGATGAACCATAGAGCATGGCATCATGGTTCCATTTTTGGTTTTCCAAAGCCGCCAAACAAGTGTAAATGTACCTGGCTTACCCCATTAGCCCCGTTTCAGCTGATCAGTGGTAACAGAGCCAGTATTGGCCTAGACAAACTACGAGAACTGGGTCTCTGAAGGCTGCACACCCGAAGAAGCTTCCCTCATCCAGCTGGTTTGCTTACCTTTGTAGTCATTGATTTGTCACTCAAAGGCTTTGGTGGAAAGACAGATCATGAGCACCCATGATACCAGTACAGTTGCCTCCCTGCACTGCGGTGACAAGCCGCCAACAGTGGACTTCACGTGGGCAGTCGTGGAGAGATGGGGATCTTTGTTTCATGTACAGTAAGTGTGCGAGCTTGAGGAAAGACAACGAAACAGTCACCACCTGCTGAAACAGGTGTTCTCAGCTTCTCTTGTCTTCTGAAGCCCCACATTCAGTGTACCAAAGAACTTAGATTCTCCTACAGTAAAAACAGAAATTCACATTCTTGCCCAAAAAACCCCAAATTTATATATGTAATGACATTGTGTTTTTAAAATTATCATTTGTGGTAAGCTTTAAAGACAAAAATACAGTAATATTTTATAGCGTCGATTTTATTGCTATTGGTTAAAATACAAACACAATAAATCTGTTATTAGTTGAAAATAGTAAGTGTTGAGTGCATTTTTTACACTGAGTGTATATTGAAAAACACAAAGATAGCACACTTAAATACTTCTGCAGCATTAACTGCAAAAAGGACTTACTGCCTTGAATAAAAACATACAAGGTGAAGAATGCCATCATTCATTTGAATTACCAAAATACTCTTGACTACCTTTTTGCTGTAACAATAAAATGTAAAAACAATTTCATCAAGAAAAATTTTATATATTAATTTTTCTTAATTTTTAAAAAATGACATCATGCATTCTGTGTGGCCCCTCATGGTGCCCATGGTCAAGTCTCTGCTCTCCTCCTGCCCTGGGCGATTCCATAAATCCAGGTTGTTGGTGAGGGTATGAAGGAACAATCCAGAAGGTGGCCCTCAGAAAGCAGCAGAGCCTCCCACAGGGCCGTATAGGGAGAACACCCCTTTTTTCCTCTTGTCCAAGGTTTCCTTCCTAGATATCTTACAAAAGCGTAGAACAAAGAGGTGGTATGAAACTGCAGCAACACAATTCATTACCAGCACTGCGTTGAGGCTCAAGTGCATCTGTGTACACATTGCACGTGTTCTTCCCTGTCTTGCTGTGGCACAGTCTCCAACTGCTTCCCAGAACCTGTTGCAGGGAGAAGTTAGTTGGGGCAAGGTGACCAATTTCTACACTTTACTTGCATTTGGTTTTTTGCAGTGCAATGCCGGTACCATCAGAGGAAACAGAGCACAGCGGTGCAAGTCTGAATTCCAGGACCCAATGCGGGGTATGTATTCCAACCAGGCCACTTCCAGGCTGCCTGCTCATATGTTGGCTGGCCGTGATAATAGTACCACCCTCACAGGGTTTGTCTTAATGCAAGAATCTTATTGTAAATACTCAAACAAGTATTAATGATTATTTTGACAGCATAAAAACCTTCACCTGCATGGCCTGTATATGGAGGTAACTTTTACATTCAAAGATGAGCAGGAATGATTTCCAAGAAAGGGATGCATTGCCAAGGATGAACACCCTCTCCTGCATTTGCTCACAAGCAGACGCTTCCGTCAGCTTTGGCGAGGGTCTACTGCAGTAAGGGCCAATCCTAACAGCTCCATGCTGGAAAATGTCCAGGCTTATCGCTCATTACATGCCAGTCATAGATTGACTGCAGCTCGCCCCACATCTTTCTTGTCTTCTGGGCTCCAGGCTGAAGGAGCAGCCCTGTTCCCAATGTGCTACCCTTGGGGTGGAGGACAGAAACACTATGCCTTGGCTTTGAAAGCTTCTGCTCATTAATGTCATGCATCATTTTCACTGACATTTCATTGATCAAAGCAAGTCACCTGGCCATGCCTGCTGTGTGTGTGGTCACGGGGATGGGGTAGAAAAGATGAGCAGTTGAAGTATAATCCCCTTAAAGGACAGGCAGTAAGTCATGGGGAACAACAGCACAATCTGGAAGAGCAGGTGTCCCAGTGACAGACTAATAAGGTTTGGCTCTGTGTCCCCACCCAAATCTCATGTTGATTATGATCTTCAGTGTTGGAGGAGGGGCTTGGTGGGGGGTACTGGATCTTGCCGGCAGATTTCCCCCTTGCTGTTCTCATGATTGTGACTGAGTTCCCACAAGATCTGGTGTTGAAAAGTGTGTAGCCTTCTCCCCTTCACTCTCTGTCTCCTGCTCCGCCATAGTAAGATGTGCTTGCTTCCCCTTCACCTTCCACCATGATTGTAAGTTTCCTGAGATCTCCCAGCCACGCTTCCTGTACACCCTGTGGAACTATGAGTCCATGAAACCTCTTTCCTTCATAAATTACCCAGTCTCAGGTAGTTATTTGTAGCAGTGTGTAAACAAACTAATACACAGACTCTAAACACAACCACTTCTCTGCTGGCAGTCATGGGCATTCAAAGTTTGGACTAGAGGTTTCTGCTGGAGCAACAATGCAGGTAATTAATGGTGGGCTGTGTCTGTGCTCACACAGGCAGCTCGATACACAGATGGCACATGATAAAATGGGGTGCAGAGTATTTTAAAACCACCTTAAATACTGTAAGCACGTTTCCATGCATTGCTAACAATAATTGCAATCAGCGCTTCTGAATATGCATAATGGGAATGGAGATTTTATTACTAAAATATCTACATATCTAATACCAACATTTAGCTACTAATAGCTCATTTCTAACACTAACTGGCAGCCAATGATCAAGCATCTATGGCCTGGGGGAAGAAACCCCATTACTTATACTGAAGGACAATTGCTAAGAACTCACCCCTCAAGTCTTGTAGCACAAGAAAACACAAGCATCGCTAACATAGCATTGGAAGCTGGCAAGGCTTAGGTGACATTGCTCTTGGGTGTAGAGAGAGAGACACAGCACAAGGTCCTTGTGTAGGAGTGAACAAGAATTATGCACAAACATGGCCATAAGTAGGAACACACACTGTTTCTTACTTGGGTGAGGAGGCAGAGCCAATTCTAGCTGTGCCGGTGCTGCTGCCATGATGGATTCCTCTGTGAGAGAGGGAAGCATAACATCCTTGCTCAAGCCAGCACTGGGACTGGGGCTGAGCTGGTGTGGGATCCTTGCTCCTTCATCTGCTAATGGCACATGGAAGTGCTCAGTGTGCGCCTGCGGAACCAGTGGGTAGATCGGATATGGATTTAGCCCTGAACTCAGCGGGATGTGTAATGAAGGAGACTGTTCGGCCAATACGGCCTGCAAAGCACTGTTAAAACACCTCCAGAGGCAGAGTGACAAAGAAGCTGGCTCCCTCCACTGCTATAGGAATGAGAGCTTCCGCTGGCACTGAAGAAGGAGCAGCAACACCTTTTGTTTTGTTTTAAGACGGAGTTTTGCTTTCGTGGCCCAGGCTGGAGTGCAATGGCGCGATCTCGGCTCACTGCAACCTCCGCCCGCAGGGTTCAAGAGATTCTCCTGCCTCAGCCTCCCAAGTAGCTGGGATTACAGGCATGTGCCACCATGCCCAGTTAATTTTGTATTTTTAGTAGAGATGAGGTTTCTCCTTGTTGGTCAGGCTGGTCTCAAACTCCCGACCTCAGGTGATCTGCCGGCCTTGGCCTCCCAAAGTGCTGGCATTACAGACAGAGCCACTGTGCCGGCTTTTTTTTTTTTTTTTTTTTTTAATGGGGACAGGGTCTTGCTCTGTTGCCCAGGCTGGAGTGCAGTGGCATGATCTCAGCTCACTGCAACCTCCTCCAAAGTTCAAGACATTCTCCTGCCTCAGCTTCCCAAGTAGTTGGGATTACAGGCATGTGCCACCACGCCCAGCTAATTTTTGTATTTTTAGTAGAGACGGGGTTTCACCATGTTAGCCAGGCTGGTCTTGAACTCTTGACCTGAAGTGATCTGCCTGCCTGGGCCTCCCAAAGTGCTGGGATTACAGACCACCCCACTGGGCCAGCAATACCTACTTATATGCTGTGTTGTGATTTGTCTGTTGAGTGGATTTCTTAAAACCTGTTACTCTTCCTTAAGTAATCCCAGCCAACTCTTCAGTTTGACTTTATATTTATCTTGTCTCTACAGATTGATTGTAAATGACTTACGTTTACATTGATTTGCACACAAATAGCAATAATAATAATAACTCAGCACTGTCGAGTTAACCCTGCCCCAACACCTTCCATTCCTCTCATTTACCTTCCACCCGGAGGAAGCGCTTCCTACACAAAAGGACATGGAGACGTCGGTAAAGGTGCAGTGCTGTGCTCCAGTCACGCAGTGGGTGAGCCGTGGAGCCAGGGTTTCAGCCTGGTTCTGCTAAATCCCAAGACCAAGAGCTGAACTCTGAGGCAGAGTTTATCTGATGTCACTGGTTGGACCAATTGATGAGCAGTAGATTTTCACATCAGCTACAGCTCAAACATTGGCTTTCTTTGGGAACCTCTGATTTCCTTATTTGCTTACTAGACATTACTTCTCCCTCAACCCTTGGAGGAGAACTCATTTATTTTATGATGCATGCCCTTGAATCACTCCCATAAACATATGCGGAAAGGTCAGAAGAGGTCTCCTGAGTGCCTGCCTCCCATAATGGCACTGCTGCTCATTGAGAAAATCCCTGAGTGCTGGAGGTAGGTGGCTGGCAGCCCGAGTGCTGGCTTTTATTAATGTAGACACTGTGCATAATATGCAAAAGAAACCTGGAATCGAACACAAGAGCGTATGTTTAATTACATCTTTAAAATAAAATGTAATTGTTACTCAATTGTCCCTTTCTAATGATTTTCTAAAAGACAATTAAAAATATATACTCCCATGAATAAAAAAGGAACCTACCATTTTACCATATTACAGTTCATGTGTTTAAGAATAATTGAATCTCTGTCAATTATGATTCCAGTAAATTATAAGAAAGATCCATTCTTAGCTAGGTGAATGGGAATTTAAAGCTGGCATGGTCAGACACTGCACAATTACTTTATCTAATAAATTTATGACCTTATAATAGGCTCTTACCAAAGCACTTTCTCCACATAATTGATCATTCAGGTTGACCCACTTCCTGGGTGCTTGTGTCAAGGACTCCCTGGAAGTGTGAACAGGTAATGCTTCTGTTCTGCTCTTCCCTGGGCTGTTCGATCTTACCCCTTGACCCTCGCCCTCCAACCTGCCATGGCCTGCACCACCATTGCTATCCAGCCACCACGTGCACGCCACTGCCCTGCACCTCCTAGGATCTGTGCTGGTAGCATTCATTCAGTATTCGCTTCCACTCTCAGGCTGCACAGCTCCCAAATCTTCTGTCAACTGTATGGTTTTACCTTCCACATTAGGTCTTTATTCTAGCTTGGATCTGCCATTGAATATGGTGTAAGGAAGGAAGGAGCTCTAGTTTTCCCCATATAGTGAGTCTCTTTTCCCAGAACCATCTGCTGAACGACAGATTCATTCTCTACTGATATTAGCACCACGGTGCTCACGTACTTAGAACTTACATTTGCACATGTAAAGGTCTGCCTCTGTGCCCTCCACTCTCTTCCATAGCTCTCTTTGCAATGGTCTTATGTCAATCCTGCACTGTTTCTATTGGGATAATTACGGACATCTTAATAACTAGGAGGGCCAGCCTGTTGCCTCGTGTTTTATAAGGTTAACTTAGATCTTCACAAGATTTTATTCTTCCATTAAATTTTAAGTTTATATCCAATTGGAATATTGATTGGGATTTCATTAATTTTATAGATTTATTTTTGGGGAACTCACATCTGTAAATGTAAAGCAGTCTCAGGTAAGAACATAAGAAATTACCCCATTTATTCACATTCATTTCTATGTCCCGTATCAGAACTTTAAATGTTTTCCCATAGCAGTACTGTGTGTTCCTGGTAAAAATTAATCCTGGGTACTTTATAGTCTTTGTAGCTTATGAATGATTTGAATTTTCTGATTGGCCATTGCTGGTTCAAAGAGATGCTATTGATTTTTGTGTCTGACAACATTTCTGGAATAGAGGTTGTAGTAATTTGATAATTCTGTTATTTTTTTCTGGGTAGGCAATTATGTCATCTGCAAATAGTGACCTTTCTAGCTTTTCTGTCTGTCTCACCAACACCAAAACTAAAGCAGTTGTGGCCATCTGCTATGCCTCCCTCATGGGTGGCACTGGAGATGAAAAGCTCCTTGTTCCTTCAGTGCCCACCACACACCTGGATTAGTCTTGATGACGAGCCTGAGAGGCAGGTGCTATCACCTTCCCCCAGGGTGGAGCGTGGCTTAGAGACACAGTATGACACTGGTGCACAATGGCTGTGTCTAAGTATTCTTCTGATGTAAGAAGGTTCCTATCTTGTCACACTTCTCCAACCCAACCCCACCATCTTTAGTTCCTCACCGTCTCTCCCCCGAGGAAGCTGCAGGTGCCTCAGCCTCCCTGGCTACACTCCAGTTCACCATATTACCACTGGGTGGTCCTCTGAGAGTCTCACTCCTTTGCTATGTCATAGAATGCATGTAGCCATCAGCTCAAGCCCATCTTCCCTCTGCACACATCCTAATCTAGCTGTGCTCCTTTTAAAATGTGACCCTTAAACTGGAATACAATATAGGCATGTTACCTGGGAGCTCACGGTCCTGAAATAAGACAGAGTGGAGCATTCTATGGTTTCCTTCATCCAGAGACACGCATCCCCTGAGAAACCTGGAGGTTCCGTCGTGGAATGGAGGTGAGGGCTCGCCCTGCTGCACTGTGGTCTGGTGGAAGGCCATAGGCAAACCTCACATGATGGGTAGGAACACAAAAGACAGCCTGGCACCCAGAATCACTCAGGCCAGACTGTGGTCCTCCCGGCCATTCTCGCTGCCTCCTGCTTCCTTTATCCAGATGCTCAGGAATCAGCGCAGTTACACTCAGACCTGGGGCAGCTACAGCCAGATCTGCAGCAGTTACAGTCAGAGCGCGCCCCCCACTCCCCCTCTACAACCCCGCCACATACACACATTTACTCAAAGGTCCTTGAAAACCAAAAAAGGGTGAAAGGAAGAGACTCTACGTGGTATGGATTTTCCACGCCAGCCAGGGATCTGGAGTCTGTGAAGCCCGGGTGATGTGTTGATTTTGCTACTGGGTATCAGTGAAACTGTAAACAAGTTATAAAAGTCCATTGGTCTCCACCAAATAGGGGTGCTTCTGGTATTCAATGAAACATGTAGGAAGGGCTTTATATGTATTAAAAATACAATCATTTCTGATTTTCCCTGTGAGTTCAAACTAGGAATCCTTGAAGCAACAACTCAAATTTCTTTTGTGGACTGAGCCAAAAAGCATATTTCCATGGATTCTGTGGCCCAGAAAATTTTTTTTTTTTTTCGATGGAGTTTTGCTCTTGTTGCCCAGGCTGGAGTGCAGTGGCATGATCTCAGCTCACTACAACCTCTGCCTCCCATGTTCAAGCGATTCTCCTGGCCTCAGCCTCCTGAGTAGCCAGGATTACAGGTGCCCGCCACCATGCCCAGCTAAGTTTTTTGTGTTTTTAGTAGAAATGGGATTTCACGATGTAGGCCAGGCTGGTCTTAAACTCCTGACCTCAGGTGATCCACCCACCTCGGCCTCCCAAAGTTCTGGGATTACAGGCATGAGCCACCATGCCAGGCCAGGCTCACAAATTCTTAACGTTTGCTCTTTGAAAGCTGGAGAAACCGGCACCTCATCATTGCATAGTGGAGTGTATGCATAGAGACGGAGACACTGTGCCACTCATCAGTTCTGAACTGGCACCTCTCAGTATTTGTTTCCAGGAGGAAGAAAATCACAGTGTGAAGGATATTAAGTGGTTTTTGACTGTTAAAAATCATTATAAAAGCACCTGGCTGAGAAAAGGCAAAGGAAAGTGCAGGACTCATGGAAGGGATTTTTGGGTCAGTCCCATCCCCCATCATGCCTGTAACTTCCCTGCACGGGCATTGCCAGGCACAGCCTCCCAAGACGCTTTGGAGTTTGTTTTTTGTTGTTTTTATTGTTTGTTTGCTGCCCTAAACAATTCTCATTATGTGTTTATATCACCCAAACTTTCAAAGGCAGGAATATTGGACTGAAAACTCTGACTTCTGAAAAGCAGGACAGAGGCAGGAGAGAGCAGGACACTCGTTCTGCCTACACATCCCCTTGGGAAACACGGATTCTGCCTTGGGTGACAGGTTTTAAGGACTCGGAGGTCCCACAGCTCTCACACCTTTCCTCAGCTGTGCTTCTGGAAGCTTCGCTGGTTGGAGCATGTCCTCGGAGGCTCCGGGGCACCAAGCCTTTCCGCTCTTCCTGGTTGATCCCATCAAAGCCAGAAAGGCAGACAGAAGGCAGGGACCTGCCTTGTCCTAGGCTGAGAGGGAAGGCACAGAAGGTGGGCTTACAACACTGCCCTTGGAGGCTCACTGACACCTTGACTCTTCTGCACATTTAAGAACGATGGCTGGTTCTGCAAAACACGTTGGGCATTTTCTGCCCACAAATGTGCAGCTGCTGAAGCACACGCTGGCTTTCCTCTGAGACTGGCTTGCAAAGCTAACGCCATCCAATTGTTTCTCTTAGATTCTGCAAATAAAAGTGACGACAATTTATCTCTTCCACCTGCTAAAAGACGTTGGGTTTTCCAGGAAGACCAATTTCTTTCCAGAGAAATACAGACTGCATGCTCTCCCCATGCCCCTCCTCTCAAATGTCAAGTCCAGCTGTTGCAGTTTTGCCTTCAGGAAGGGAGGCAGAGGGTCCGTGGAGAGGTGGCAGTTGGGGAAACCGCATTCGTAGGAATGTCGGAAACTCTCAGGAGAGCTGGTCTGTCTTCATCGCTTTCCGGGCTCCACCATGGTGCTCCCTGATTCTGACTCCAAAACAAAAGTGACTTATTTCACAGTCCGAACAAAACTCAGCAAATTGGCTTCTTAGGCTCAGTTATCCTCGAGCTGTCTCGGCCAAGACACTATAAAGAATCGCCTTGTAGGCTTTGGCTGGGAAGAGCAGGCTCTGATCTGTTCCTGCAACCTCACAGTATTTGAACTTTATGTTTCCCTGGGCACTGCAGAAAAGCCTTTTGCTCCTGTTGCTCTTGAAATAAAAGGCAGTGTTCTCTATGAATTTTTAACACCACACACCCTCTCCTCCCGGAGCTGGCAGGCGAGTCACGTCGGAGGCCGCCTCTCGCGTTTGAACCTCAAAACAGCGCAGCTTCTGTTTGTAAACACGTGTGGGCCGTGCGTGGGAGTGACTTCCCTGTGTGTTTTGTGTTCCCCGATGACAGATGCAGCCGCCACAGAACGCCTTGGCAGTGCTGCCCAGGAAGCAGTGCCTGGGAATACATTATTCACGGTCATTTTGTTCAAAATCTGACGTTTTGGACAACGTTCCTCCTGCATCATTACCCTAAGGTGCGGTTGCCAAGGAGCGTCTTCTGCGGTTGGATGAATGCCGTGTGCCCTGACCCACGCTGGCCAATGCCTGGCACTGGAGCCAGGGGCTGGGTGTGGCGGCTACACCGGCCGGGGCTGACGTGGGAAGGAAGCAAGCTCAGAGGTAAGGAGTGACGCCCGCCAGGACTGGCTGATGGAGCCATGCCTGGCCTTTCCCCTTGCTCAGAGTGCTGACAAAGTGAGGTCAGAGGAGGCTGACATTTATGGCCAAACTGGGAAGCAGATGCCTAGTGACGGCCCTGCATCGCTCATCACGGTTCATCGGCCCTCTCAGCGCAGGAGATAGCATTACCTGCCTGGTGTCAGGCGGGCGCTGATGGCTGCTGGGAGATGAGCCCTGTCCCCAGCCTCCAGCCCAGATGATGGCTGCTTGGCTGATAGGATCACCACAGCTCGCTCATCATCAGAGGCGGCTCCATCCCTCTGCTCCACAGGATTTACCTGCGGGAGACGCTTCCTCCGTTTTGTGTTTCCAAAGACAGCAGGTGATGAACAAGAGGAGAGGCTGGAGGACCGTGATCCATGCATGCATGTCCTCACGCCTGGGGGTTTGTTTGCAGGGTCTCAGTTTTGAGGTTGGTGTGGTCACCCCTGGCACCACTCTCCTCCTCTTCTTTCTTCTCAACCAACTCCGACTTTTTCTCGCAATTTCATCATGGGGATGATGACAGAGACTTCCTCTTCAGGTTGCTGTTGGTATTAAATGAAATAATCCATGCAGATCTTGAAGGACAGTGTCAATCCCATAAAAGGCATACACCAGGACTGGGCGCGGTGGCTCACGCCTGTAATCCCAGTACTTTGGGAGGCTGAGGCAGGCAGATCACGAGGTCAGGAGATCAAGACCACGATGAAACCCCATCTCTACTAAAAAAATACAAAAAAAATAGCTGGGCGTGGTGGCAGATGCCTGTAGTCCCAGCTACTCAGGAGGCTCAGGCAGGAGAATGGCGTGAACCCAGAAGGCGGAGCTTGCAGTGAGCCAAGATAGTGCCACTGCACTCCAGGCTGGGCGACAGAGCCAGACTCTGTCTCAAACAAACAAACAAACAAAATGGCGTACACCAATAGCAACTACTATATTTCCTCAACTGTGCGCTTCCATCAAAAGTAGGACTATGTCAAAGGCTGGATGTGTGCTAGTGATAGTGTACCTAGCAACAGAGATGAATAGAGTCTGAAAATTGCCGTTGCAAATGTAAGCCCTGAATAACCTGCAGGAGATAGAAAGGCTAGTTGGGCGATTCGTGCTGTGCGGACAGAGCCTAGTTAGACTGGGAAGAGGGGATCCTCTGGTTTCGTCATCTTGGCTTACTGAGTGTTGTTTGTAGAGAGAAAACAGGGGCTAAGGTCTTAGAGCCCTCTCCAGTGACAGGCGGGAAATGAAGCATTATTCCCAAACCACTGGACTCACGGAATCTGAGCACTGCGACTGTGACTGGAGATCCCTGAAGCCAGCCAGGTGATATTGGTGACCACCTGTGAGTCAGCACTTACAGGATAGCTTGCATTTTGAGAGTTGTTCATACCAGCCACTCCTGTTTAAAAGGAGAGGCTCTCTTCCCGGAGTTTTGTATGAGAGCACCATTGCCACTGCCGCCTCCTCTCCCTGTGAAAAACTGGCACCAATGAGCATCCCTGGCTGCTGCTGATTGGCGAGCCCAGCTGGTTCCAAAGTCCACGCCTACCGCTTAGTTTAAGAAAGCCCCGTTTTCCGTGCAGCCTGTCTCCCTGAGCTGATCACAGACATACCCAATCACCTGCTTCTTAGCTCATAGGAATGGCAGCTCCCTGATTCAGGGGGCATTGCTAGCTGCAGTGCTGGTTTGCCATGTCCTGTCTGGGAGCATCAGCACTGTCCAGCCTGGGCTTCCACAGTGGGCATCCACGACCCTGGGCACACAGGGTCCTGCACGTTCCTCCTACAGACAGCTTGTCTCTTTTTGGACAGTTGCTCAGGTCTCGTTGGCTCTGTTTTTGGAGTAGGATGAGGCCTGTTTGGGTGGGGACTTCCCAAGCCCTGTGTCTCGAGAGGGAGGCCGTTTAAGTGTCTCTCTATATTTGGGCATGCCCCAGTCCCCTTCCACTGCTACTTGAACAGCAAAGTTAGCTGGAAAAAAATTTAAATATTGATTCTTAGAAGAACTTACACACTTACAAGTCTGGGGCCCTTCTTGTGGAGATTATTTTAACTGAGCAAAAGAGTAGTTCTGAGTAGGTAACATGTGTACCCGGTACAAGACAACATGTGATCACGGCACAAAAGGGGTTGAAGTAAAAAGTCACCCTCCCCCTGCCTCTGCCCCTCAGTCCCCTCACCAGGGACAGCTCTGGCCAGCAGCCACTCCACCCACCTTCATCCCGCCAAGCGGCTGAAAAGGAGGCGTGCATGGGGCCTTGCGGAGTCTGAGCCTGAGTCGACCTCTTAGGTCCCTGGGCCATCGCACTGGGTTGTATCATCCTAAGAAACATGGGCTTCTTTGTGCCCTTGAGGGGGCTGTAAGAGGGCCTGCCCCTGCCTCCCCCTCCCCCTCCCCCCAGCATGAAGAAGAAAGACCACTCTAACTGCCCTCCAAAGAAAGCATCTTCTTATCCGTTGGCCGTTTCAGCTCAGACAACGACCCAGAGGGAGGCCTGGATGATGTCGGGGCAGAGGCAGCTCCTGCCCCATCCCAGTTCTGCCTCCAGTCACTCCGGCCACTCCTCGAAGGGAACCTGTGCCCAGGGGACTGCCCTTCTTGGGGAAGATGTAGGCAAGGACCCGGTGGGACCCCAGCTCTCCTGGGCTTGGATCTCTGCAGCCCACAGCTCTTTGTGCCTCCATTGCTCAGCTGTGCAATGGGGATTCTAATGCCCATCATGAGAATAACAGGAGAAAATGCATTTTAAAGCCGTGGCCCCCAGAAGGGCCACACATGCATTAGTCCGTTCTGCGCAGGGCAGATGTGGATCTGGAGGTCAAAACACCCAGAGCCGAGTCCCAGATCCGACCCCTACCAGCCATGAGACGTGGACATTTCCTCTCCACTACTGCACACGGAGGGGGAGGCCTCAGAGCTGCTGGGAAGGTGGAGCCAGTCCATTCATGTAAAGCATCCCCAGAGTCAGGTGCTCCATCTTCTGTCTCTCCAGTGCCAGGACACCAGGCTCCATGCTGGGAGCTGCAAATACAGTTGCCAACAGGGTGCAAGGAGCCTGGCCCCCAGGGCCCACATTCCTGGGTAAGGTGGGAGCAATCCACTGGCCACCTATGCACAGATACCTATTGAAGTCTGCTGGCACTGTGGCTGTGGCTGGCACTGTGGCTGGTGTTGTGACTATGGCTGTGGCTGGTTTTGTGGCTGGCACTGTGGCTGTGGCTGGTGCTGTGGCTGGCATTGTGGCTGTAGCTGGCACTGTGGCTATGGCTGGCTCTGTGGCTGTGGCTGTGGCTGGCTCTGTGACTCTGACTGGCCCTGTGGCTGTGGCTGTGAGTGGCACTGTGGCTGTGGCTATGACTGGTACTGTGTCTTGGCTGGTGCTATGGCTGTAGCTGGCACTGTGGCTGTGGCTGGCTCTGTGACTGTGGCTGTGGCTGGCTCTGTGGCTCTGACTGGCCCTGTGGCTGTGGCTGCTGCTGTGGATGTAGCTGGCACTGTGGCTGTAGCTGGTGCTGCGACTGTGGCTGTGGCTGGCGCTGTGGCTCTGACTGGTCCCGTGGCTGTGGCTATGACTGGCACCATGGCCGTGGCTGTGGCTGGTGCTGGTGTGATTGCTGTCAGGGGAAGGCAAGGACTGGAGTAGGAAGAAATGGAGTTGGAAATGGTATTTTAGGAACAGTGGCTCTGGAGTAACTTCCTTAAGGAGCCATGTGAAGGAAGGGAGGGAGGGGGCACTGGGACAGGAGTTGGACGGCAGGTCCAGCTGGAGGGAGGGGCAGAGAGTCTGAGAGACGGGCTACTAATCTGGGATCACCAAAGAAGCCCATGTTTACATAAGTAATTTGGAGTCAGAATCCCAAAATTATCCCAGAATCATTTCTACAAAATTCAAACTCCATAGCCTAGAGCTGCTTAAATATAATGTGAGTCAATTAGAAAATCCTTATGAAATATTGTCACAGAAGAGATTTCACTTAACTTGAAAAGGATTATTTGTATTTCATTTCCTGGGGAGATTTCATCCTCATAGCCCAGATAACATTCTAAGTTTGTAATACTCCCGTAACTCTATGAAGTGTCCCACGGAGACAGGAGCAGAATGACTAACACTGTTCCCAGCAGAGCGACTGGTGTTTCAACTTCAGATGGGAGGGGCCAGGTTTCCGGACCAGACATTCATCTAAACCACAGAGCAGTTAAGGTTGTCTGCACTCCATGAAGCATTAATTCATGATTTTCTTAATATCTTATTGATTCCCCCGCTCCAAAGGCCAGAGGTTAAAAAACTCCATAAAAATGTCCTGGCAATTTACTTCTGTCCCTTTAAAGCCTTACAGGAAACTTACAGTTACTTGCTTTTTTCCATTGTCTTTTTACTTAAGGTTGCAGTTCAAAATGACAAATCTACCTTTTCTATGAACTTTATATGAACTTGTTTTTAAATTTAATATACAGAGAGTTCTTGAATGGTTATAGATTCACATTCTCCATAAAACTATGAGTGGTGCAGGAGATATGGCCTGCTGGGCCCACGTAGATGTCTGGACAACCAGTTGCACCAGAAAATCCTCTTCAAGTCATTATGTGGGATGACACCAGCTGCCAGTCCTAACCATGTCTGCATGACCTCACTGATCCTAAAAAAATACTTTCAAAAATAGACAACAAACCATTATTTATATTTCTAATATTGGTTTTCTCTGTTTTGTTTTTGTTTTGTCTTTCCAAATTTTCAGTACTTTTTTAGGCAGCGAAAACTGGAGCCAGCAATCTTGAGGCGAGGGAGACTCATGCTTTGAACTCTTGGCTAAGTTAACTGGGTTTCTCGCCGTGCTGCCTATTAATTTTGACCATGGTCCACTTTTTCTTTGTTTGTTTGTTTGTTTTTAGACAGCCTTACTCTGTGGCCCAGGCTGGAGTGCAGTGGCATGATCTTGGCTCACTGCGACCTCTGCCTCCCAGGTTCAAGCAATTCTCACGCCTCAGCCTCCTGAGTAGCTGGGATTACAGGCATCTGCCACCTTGACCAGGTAATTTTTGTACTCTTAGTGGAGACGAGAGTTCACCATGTTGGTGAGGCTGGTCTCAAACTCCTGACCTCAAGTGTTTCACCTGCCTCTGCCTCCTAAAGTGCTGGGATTACAGGTGTGAGCCACTGCGCCGGGCCTCATAGTCCTTAAACAAGGCGACTACTACCTCTTAAGCTGAATGTTAGATTAACTTTCAACCTGAAGGAAATTTATCAGACAGGAGCAGAAAACTTTGAAGCAAGAGATTACAAATGAAAACCATTTTGTAATTTCAGGGAAAATGTTGGTTACTGTAAAGGCTATAATGAACAGGTGAAAAATGTCCTTTAAATTACATTATTTAGCTTGAATAGGCACAGACTTGAGGGTTTTAATTAACCTGACTAGGAAAGTAAATAATCTCAAATTACGATTCTGCACAGCTCTGCTGTATAGGCTGATAATGTGAGGTCTAGGGCTCTGACCTCCACATGGGTGGCGTGGGGGCTGACTTTTATATCTGTTTCCCGGACGACCGAGGAGGACACCAGGAGGGCCGTCCACTCTCTCACCATTTCCTGCATGGCTGTGGTTGATTCGGTGAGAAACAAAGGGAAAGAAACTTGGGCCAGGGTGGGTCCTGCATCTCACCTGTCTTTGGACACTGGAGTTTGCCCAGTCCAGATGCCCCTGAAGGAGGGCCGGGGTGGTTGGCTCATTCCTATCCCTGCAGGAGCCTGCACTCCCATAGCCAGCGGATCTGGAGAACAGGCGAGGCCAGAGAGCTTGCTAGAATGGTGTCAACAATCTGTTCTCATCACAAGTTAGCACGATTTTTTAATAAATAACCACTAATAGATAGGAAAGAATGCTTTCTAGTTATGTATAAATACTAAATATAACACAAAATAATATAGTATATATTATTAAATGAAACTAAAAATAATATTTAAACTCTTGATAACAAGAAAGTGGAATTTGTTATCAGTCTTTTTGACAGGGTTAGAAAGGTTGCCTGCAGCAAATAATTGATTATAGCTAAATTAATTTTGTTTGATTTCAAGTCTTCTGGAAAGTTCTGAGTTGGTGCAATAGCTCTTGGTAATAGTAATGATAATAATTTTTTCAATAACATACTGCATCATAACAATAGAATCTCCTTCATGAAGAAGAAACTTAGGATGGAATGTCAAAGATATGTTCCCTTTCTACCCCAAATGTCATAAAATAATAAGTAAAATATATCATGCAAGAATAAATCCTGGAGGTGATTAGACAAAGGGAAGAATACACAACAGGTAACAGAATGTCCTCCCCATCAGAAAAAAAAATTGAGAAATTCTTAGAGACCAATCAGCTTTGGAGAAAACAAAACTGAGAAATCACAGTCCAAAACACAGACAAAATTCCTTCATAGATGAAAGTGATTCCAGAGGTTCTCCACTGAAAACAAAAGGAGAAATAAACTCCATTAAATAGAAGATTATTATTTGCTGCAGACAGCTGTCTAAGATACCAGTTGCCTTCTGGAGAGTGGGGCCAGCAGGGTGCAGTCCCTCACTGAGGGGGCACTGACCGGAAGTCAGAGCCTTCAGAACTTCCTTCATGATGGTGGAATGCAGCTCACTCACCCAGGCCCACAATCACAGGGGGAGATGCAACCAAGAGCTCCCAGGGGCAATGCCAGGTGAAGGCAGAACAACATGCCAGCAGGCATCACCCTGCAGAGGATCAAAAGACACACCTCCCCAGACATCAATGCACAGACAAGCCTCACCCCATGTTTCAGAAGCATCAATAATTGTAGAGATTCTCCCTGAGACTGTGGGGCGGGCGGGGGGAGCTGCCACAGATACAGGTAGATAGAAACAACCCCAAACCTAAACTTAGAAAAATAAACACTAGGAAAAAGAAGTATCAATCTTAATAACAGGAGAACTAACATCGGAGAAAACAGAATGGTTCACAATGAAAGATATTTTAAACCTAGAACACTGTCTCAAATAAGATGTCTTTAAATTTGAAGACAAAACAAAAATTGTCAAATATGTAGAAAAGCAAACTCAGAAAGTTACCACTAGGGAAAAAAATGACTGAAGGATGTTCTTAAGCAAAAACCAAAAGCAAGTCTTCAGAAAACAGTGTGGGATTTATGAAATTATGATGAAGAAAGAAATAAGTAAGACTCGTCTTTACATATACAAAATAAATGAGTCCTAACAAGACAATGCTGATAGAAATCTATAAATGGTATCTGAGATGGTTTTAACATGAAAGCTTAGTGTGGAAGCTTAGTGAGAGGATATAAGATTTTTATCTCATACAAGAAGATAAAATTTATTGAATTTGGGTAGTCATAGAAAAAGTATGTTTAAACAACACAATTTAAAATTTGTCTAAGTTAATTAAATATGCTAAAATATTAAGAGAACTACCAACATAAGGCAACAAAATAAATCTAAAGATATTTAACAACAATAATCATGGTGAGTTGGTTAAACTCAACTGTTTGAAGAAAGTGTCCAAGAGTAAATAGACTTCCTGCCTATATTCCACTGAAGAGTAAGTTAGTTACATATCATGGTGTAATAAATCACCCCAAAACTTAGTGGCTTGAAACCACATACAGGTATTATCTCACAGTTCCCTGGAGTCAGGAATCCGGGCATGGCTGAGCTGAGTCCTCCAGTTCAGTCACTGCTGCAGTCTGCGTGCTGGCTGGTGCTGCAGTCTCAGCTCCAGGCTTGACTGGGGAAGGATCCACTTTCAGACTCACTCAATGGTTGTTGGGAGGACCTAGCTCTTCATGAGTCTTTGGACTGGGGGGTCTCACTTCCTGTCTGGCTGTTGGCAGGAAGCCCCCTCAGTGTTCTGCCACACAAAGCTGGCCTCTCCATCAGGTGGCTCACAACAGGGCAGCATGTTTCATCAGGCAGAGCAAAGAGGAGCCCAGGAGGGTGAGCAAGATCTCTGAGTAGCCGCTGTCCCTTTATCACCTAGTTGAGGGAATGGTAATCCACCTGCTTGCAAGATTCAGCCCAGAGGAGCAAATCACTGGCTCCAGCCCACACTCAAGGACTTGGATGCTAGGAGTTGGAGACTGTTTCTAAACATAGGAAGGGATTCCCACAGCAAGTAACACACATACATTATGCAAAAAAAGAAAATGCCCCAGCATGAAAGTGATAAGGAATTATCAAAGAAAATAGCACCCAAGAAAAGAGTGATTAAAAGGAAAAAATAAGTTTTATTATTATGTTGTGTGTTATATGAATAAAAAGAAGAATCTAGCAAGAAGTTACAAATAAATAACCTTTTTATCTAACAATAAATTTAGAGACAGATAAAGTAAAAGTTTGTAGAAATATAGAGAAGAGTTTGAACATTCATTCTTCGCTCAGATAAAGTATCCCCAGAGAAGTATGAATACATGTTTGATTTGAAAGACAAGCCTGAACTAAATACAATTGCTGGTGCTGGTGTACAACAAGCAGAGTGTATATGTTATTTTGAAACATGAAAAAAGTACAAAAACTGATATGAATTTAAGAGGTCCTTAATATTATGCAAATAACATCTCTCCCCAGTAGAAATCAGCACACTGAATTCTCCAAGAACAATAAAAGAGAACCAGGTGAGCATTTCAAGGAAAGCTCAAAACTTGGAAATTTGAAAACAATCTACTGACTATTTTATTTTTATTTATTTATTTTTATTTTTATTTTTTGAGATGGAGCCTCACTCTGTCACCCAGGCTGGAGTGCAGTGGCACGATCTTGGCTCACTGCAACCTCCGCCTCCCAGGTTTACGCCATTCTCCTGCCTCAGCCTCCTAAGTAGCTGGGATTACAGGCACCCGCCACCATGCCCAGCTAATTTTTGTATTTTTAGTAGAGATGGGGTTTCATCATGTTCGTCAGGCTGGTCTCTAACTCCCGACCTCAGGTGATCCACCCATCTTGGCCTCCCAAAGTGCTGGGATGACAAGTGTGAGCCACCGTGCCCGGCCCTATTGACTATTTTAATCTACTAACTCATAGCTTAAAATAAGAAGAAAGCTTTTAAAGATGGATGCTAAGAAAAAAGTTACTCCCAGACATTCCTACTGGGGCTGTGAATTGCGTGATTTTGGACCAGCAATCTAGGAGCAACTGTTAAAATTAAAATGACATACTGTGCGGCCCCAAAACCTGACTCCTGGGAATTGATTGCAACTAATTAAAACCACCAATATCTAAGAAAGTTTCTGAAGAATATATATATTCCCATTATTCGAAGTAGCAAAACATGAGCAACGAGGCGGACGTCCAAGAGGAACTGAAGAACGGATCACAGTTCCGTCTGACCACACGAGGTAAAGCAGCCCAACGCAGGGTGCACGGGAGTTGACGGGACACACCAGAGGGGCCGACACAGGCCGTGTGCAGTGAGCAAGACAAGATTTGGAGCAGGGTGGAGAAAACAGTGCCATCCCTACAACAGGAACGACCCTACCCTGTGTGCACCCACATGGATACATAGATACACGTGCCATTGTCCACATGGACAGTCCACAGAGGAGGGGAGGCCTTGGAATTCTCGTTTAGGGAATATTCAGGAAAAATGTCAATGTAAATGAGGGCTTCTTTGGGAAGAATGAGGCTTCTCTTGGAATGTTTATCTCAAAATTAATGCAGCAATGTACTAGGAAGCTTGTGAAAATCCTAAAACCGTGGAGAAGAGGAAACAGAGAACAAATTGGATCCAGGATTTCACATTCATTTCACCACATGATCTTTCAAGTTTTACTGTTTTCCTCCTTTCTCTCTCTTTCTTTCCTTCCTTCTTTCCCAGCACTGTTAATTTCTTTTTCCTTTTGTTCTCTGGGATCCTGGAAGGGAATGGAACAATGTGTTTACTCTCCCCTGTTGAACCCTGGTTCTCTCCATTGGAGCTACCTACTTGTATATTTTTAACTTTGTTACAATTAGACTGAACTGATTTCTTCTTTCTTGTAAACTTAAAATTAACCAAAATTACATTAGAAACGGAATGTTTGCATCTAGGAGGGAAGCTACCTCAAGAATAGCTCAAGAACAACAGTGACAAAATGATCAAGGGTGAGGGAATGGCCCCAAATTACAAAAAGGCAGCTGTTGGGTTTGCATGTCTGATGACGGAGCCTTGAAGAGATTTGGCCATGCCATTCCTAATTGACCGGTGCCACAGCTCCTGCCCAGACAGGCTCAGAGCCCTGGGAAAAAGGCGCCAAGTCCAGGTGTCTGCTCACCCACGGGGCCCCCATCCTGGAGTAAATGGAGCCTGTGCCCCGAGTACCTCAAGTTCTCCAAAAAACTCCACCAAGGCCCTGAATATGCACAGGACTCTGGCACATTGACATGTGGGGGTGGGTCTTGGTTCTTCGGTTCCTCTGTGTCTACCTAGTATGAGTATAATTTATAGGAATACACTTCTTAACTGCAAAAAGTCCTAAAGACCACACCTTGATCCTTCAAGCAATGGTTAAGCAACAACAACAACAAAAATCCCATATAGACACTGGAGAGAGATCACTTTACTTGAGATCAGAATTCTTGAACAGAATAACAGTAGTACTGAGCTTCCAGTCTCAGCAGTATTTGTATAGAAAAATTGATTAGGGACAGTCTTCCTAGAAAGGCGCTCCTACCCCCATTGCATACTATTTTGCATTATTTAGGAAAGAAGCTATGTATAAAAATATATTTGCATGTTCAATGAATTTCTCCTCCCCAAAAGTTCATTTTAGCACGTGGTTAATTACAGGATTCTGTTCATTTCCTTTCTGTTTAAGTTTCTAGTCTCAGAAATCATTAACTGCTCATTTGAAATACAATTTAAGAAATAGAAATTATCCATTATGTTGGATTATGCATGTCTCTTCCAAAATGTTTTAAGGGAATACATTATAATATAATAACTCAATCTCTAAATGCTAGGATCTCAAAGTTCTGAGGTGGGTAAATAAGAATTTAAATGACAGAACGTTATTCCAGTTACCTAAAGTCACGCAGCTGGGGAAAGCTGACACTCACCCTGAGTTGAGTGCCCTGGGCAGCGAGAGACCACTCTGTTGGGCACCTGGTCCTGCAGGGAGGAGCTGGAGCCAGGTGTTCTCAGGGCTGGTAGGGAGGTGGTGCTGATATTGAGAGGTGAAGCCAGCTGGGCTCCTGGGTCGAGTAGGGGCTTGGAGAACTTTTCTGTCTAGCTAAAGGATTGTGTGCTATGTGTCTAGCTAAAGGATTGTAAATGCACCAATCAATCAGTCCTCTGTGTCTAGCTACAGGATTGTAAACGCACCAATCAACACTCTGTGTCTAGCTAAAGGATTGTAAACGTACCAATCGGCACTCTGTAAAAACGCACCAATCAGCAGCCTGTGTCTAGCTAAAGGTTTGTAAATGCATCAATCAGCACTCTGTAAAATGGACCAAACAGCAGGATGTGGGCAGGGAGAAATAAGGGAATAAAAGCTGGCCACACCAGCCAGCAGCAGCTATCCACTGGTGTCCCCTTCCATGCTGTGGAGCTTTGTTCTTTCGCTCTTCACAACAAATCTTGCTGCTGCTCACTCTTTGGGTCTGCGCTAACTTTATGAGTCGTAACACTCACCACGAGGGTCTGTGGCTTCATTCCTGAAGTCAGCAAGACCACGAACCCGCCAGGAGGAACAAACAACTCCAGACGCACCACCTTTAAGAGCTGTAGCACCCACTGCGAAGGTCTGCGGCTTCACTCCTGAAGTCAGCGAGACCAGGAACACACTGGAAGGAAGAAACTCTGGACACATTTGAACATCTGAAGGAATAAACTCTGGACACACCATCTTTAAGAGCTGTAACACTCACCTCGAAGGTCCACGGCTTCATTCTTGAAGTCAGCGAGAACAAGAACCCACTGAAAGGACACAATAAGGTTCGGCTCTGTGTCCCCACCCAAATCTCATCTCAAATTGTAATCCCCATAATCCCCACATGTTCAGGACGAGACCTGGTGGGAAGTGACTGGGTCACGGAAGTGGTTTCTCCCATGCTGTTCTCGTGATAGTGAATGAGTTCTATCGAGATTTGATAAGTGGTGGTCTCCCCTGCTCTCCTTTGTTCCTGCTGCCTTGTGAAGAAAGCACTTGCTGCTTTTTTGCCTTCCGTTATGATTATAAGTTTCCTGAGGCCTCCCTCTGGAACTCTGGGTGGCCTCACCTTGCTCTTCATCCAGGATAGCTGGTATTCTTATAAAGAGACACACAGGGTTCACTATGAGTCAATTAAACAATTAAACTTGTCTCCTCTATAAATTACCCAGTCTTGGGTATTTCTTTATGGCTGTGTGAAAATGGACTAATACTCATGGCATATTTACCTTAAAGCCCATATGCTTGTAAGAGCCTCAATTCCCAACTCTCTTCCTCTTTCATCTTGCACAAAGGGTGCAAATGTTCTAGGAAGGGGATTGTCAAAAGCCCCAGCATACCTGAGCAGGGCCCAAGTCTTCCCAAAGAAGCGCAGGATGTTAAACAGAGCCAGTTACATTGAGCAGGAGGACAAAGCAGATGCAGAATGGTGGGAAAGATCCAGTGCTGCTCAGTTTATTCTTACCCCACAGGTCCCCTGAAGGCCCAGAACCTTCCACACATTGCAGTCATCCTGCCGGGCATCCCTCCACCCAGGGGGTCCACTCTGCATGTCCTCTGGACCAGACTCCCCGCTCCCCATTCAATGTAGAGTTGGATGCGGTGCCCTGGGAGCCACATGGTTTATCCTGAGAGAATCTTGCCCAGGGGTCTCAGGGACGAGTTGGTCACAGAGCATAAGTGCAAGCAGTTTGGGGGTGGGGGACATCTGCACCTTTCACGTGGGGCCACAAGGACACAGCCTTCTAGGACTGGCCTCAGCATCTGCCAGTCACGCCGCCTTTCACAGCCCTCATCCTCCCCGGCTCCGCATCGCCTGGGCTTTCCTCAGGTGTTACTGGCAGTCTCTGAAGACTTTAGGTACTCTGGTTTACAAACACATTTTTTTCCATTTTCAAAATTATCTTGGTGTTACCAGTTGAATTAGGATTAAAATAATATGTTAAAATCCTAACCTCAGACATTTGTGACTGACCTTCTTTGGACTGAGGGTGCTTGCAGGTGCAATGAAGTTAAGGTAATGTCATTAGTGCCTTCAGCTATTCTTATAAAGAGACACACAGGGAGACAGCCACCTGACTGACACCCAGGCTGAGGCTGGGGAAATGTAGCTGCAAACCAAGGAAGGCCAAGGGTTGTTGGCCATGAGCAGAGGCAGAAAGAGCAAGGCGAGGCCACCCAGAGTTCCAGAGGGAGCCTGGCCCTGCCAGTGCTTTGGTTTCAGACTCCTTGCATCCAGAGCTGTGGGAGCACAAACTCCCATTGTGTTATACCACCCTGTGGGTGTGTTTTGTTATGGCAGCCCTAGCAAGCAAATGTGGCTAGGTAGAAAATTGCAGCAGGGTTTTTAAAAAAAATACACAAAGGAAGTTCTACTTATCTTCAATTATATCAAAGACTTTTCTGAACAAAAAAGCAAATCATTTTCATGCTCCTCCTGCCATCTCTTACCCTTGTATAACTCAAGATGACTCAATTTCTCTTCTTCCTGTCTCCATTTTGAAATGAAACGTGACTACAGAAATGACTCTCCTTGTGTTGTGCCTGCCTCTTTCATACACAGAATGTTAGAGAGAGCTCACAGACTTCATTCCTACAGAGAGGCAGAGGCTGGGTGGGCCGGGCCAGGCATGCTCCCTGCTCTGAAATGGACATTTCTGTGTGCCGGGTCTCCCTGTAGGCAGCTCCGGCCCAGGGAGAAAGGCGGGGCCCGCAACCCTCCTGAGGCAAAGCCGGAGGTGAACGTCCCATTAGAAGGAACGTCCCATTAGAAGGAAAGCTCTTGGCTGCGCAGGCTTTTACTATCTGCATATTTATTTCACCTCTTCAATGAAATCCAATTTGAAGCTATTAATATTAATGCACTGAGATAATTCTGATGATGAATTAATAAAACACTTGGCCTCTCAGTGTGCTGTTTGCTCATACATTTAATGATGCTCTTAACTGGAAAGAGGAAGAAACAGGGCAGGCTCCACCAGGAGCCTAGAAATTAGAAACCACTTCATTGTTTTGAGCTTGCCGCTTTAATGACAATCAATAGAATCGATTTGGGAGTAGAAAAGTATTTACTCAATCTCTACCGTGTGTTACAGTTTCTATTTAGATCTCACAAGCATCATCTGAATACAATATTTCTGCACAGTCCTACGTTTGCTAATGAATTACATGCTAAGTAAATTTTTCATCCCCCACCGGACTCCCCAGCCAACACATATGGTTTTGATACCATTACATACTGCTTGCTCCTAATAACAACCTAGAATGGTACTGCCGCAGGGCACCGAAGGGTGGCATTGTAAGAAAACCAAGACGTCATCTCCATGGCCGACTTGGATTTACTTGTGAAACAGACGTTATCCTTGGCCTATGCTTCTTCAAAAACAACTCCAGGCTGGTGGCCTTTTATTGTTCAAATGAAGATAATTCACCATTCACACTCTGCTGGATTACTTATTGAAAAGACAATTTAACTCCAATTAATGTAACTAGATGTAGTATTAAACTTAAACTAAATGCACTTTCCCCTCAACAGTCTTTCAACAAATCTTCGTTAAAGTCCTCTAATTAGGCGATTTCTCCGTTGATTAAAAACAACATCAACAATGTATTGTTCTTGGAGTTTCTCCCAAGCACAAACACTTTTCTGTCCAATATTGCAGCTCACAATCACACTCTACAAGGAAGAGACTATTACCCACTTTATCAAGATTGAAAACTCAAGATCTCACACTGAAGCCATTCATATAAAACCAGCTACTAAAGAGAACTAACAGCAGTAAGACAAATCTATTTTGGAATGAATTTTAAAAATGGAATCACTGTAAATGAAGTGACGGTAATCAAAGAAAAACATCCACCAGTCTATTCTTCAACTTGCAAAATAGATGTTATTTGAAGCCGACGTAAATTTTTAGGAAAACCAGCAGGACAGGATAAGACAAAAATCTATTGAGGCAGAGCTGCTCGTTCACTGACACTTACAAGGTGCTTCCTAGCATCGACTCTTCTGAAATTGGAGGGAGCTGTTGCATGAGGAACGTGCCACGGGTTTGTGTGTGTCTCTCAGTGTTCAAAGGGCATCCGCTGTAGGCGCAGAGAGCTTGCTTGATTTTTCTGTGCTGCAGGATAAAAGGGAAGTAAGTTTTAATTATTGGTGAACATGCAGGTTTAGGAAAGTTAACGTGAATGGCGACTGGGAGTTGGTGCTCTCAGGAGCAGTGAGAGGCGTCACGCATTCCTCGTTCCAGGAAGACCGTTAGGAGACAGTTTCTCTAAAGGGGATACAAGCAGTAGCTAAGCAATCATCTGAAGCGGCAGCTTCAAGAGGTCCGTTCAGGTGAGTACTTCAGAATGAAAGAATCTAGCGTCATAGAAAATATACTTTTAAAGAATATGGTGTAGTAAGTGCATTAACTATTACCTAGCCCAGGAAATGGCCACACACACATACAAATGTGTACAGTATGTGGATGTATGCATATACTTTATATAGTTTTATGTATATCAGGTGTATATATACTATATGTGTATTTGCAATCAGAAATGTAATTACAATGCTCTAAGTGTTTATTAGACATTTAATCTCTATAAACGAAGCTTTCAGTTATCGTGATATGGCACTTTTTGTCTACTTACAAATGTGACCATAATACAAGCTTAGAAAAATCATACACAAAGTGAAACACTAAAAGAATTCATTTATCATTAGTGCAAAACATACCTCTAGTAGACAGGATCTCAGCTGCAAAACAATTCACAGAAAGAAATAGCTGAGGCACCTCTACATTGTTCACGATGAAATCTAATCCTCCAGACCCAATTTCTCACCTGAAAATAGTCAACAATAGCAACAACAGTTGATTTTTTTCATTGCTACGTCTAATTATTTCCACCCCAAGCAGAGTATTCTAGAGATTAAAAATAATACTTAATCATAGTGACATGGACAGACTTTATGATCAGTCTCTAGTTTAAAAATGAAAGGACAATATCCAAGACAATCAGTAAAACAAAAATAGGGCAGAGTGACTTCCCTGTGCTGGACTTGCACAGCCATGTCTGACCCACGTAAAGAAAGAGCAGCCCCTCGGGCCAGTTGGAGAACTAAATGAACTACTTTTAGGATGAAATTTGGGATCCAGTGAAGAGCTGCTGTTAGGAGTGCCCCCTTCCCCACCCCAAAGCACACACACACTGCACAGAGTCCGGTTGCTAAATGTTGCTGTGAACCTGAGGAACGTCATGGAGTTTGGAAATCCAGCCCGCCACCACTGGGTTACAGCTCAGAGAGTGTACCTTGTCGTCCCGTGAATGCTGGGCCTCTATTCAAATAGCTCACCTTTCCCATGAATTGTTTTTGGAAAAGGTCTGGCATAAATACATGAATAAATAAAATGAAATGAAGTAAAATAAAGTAAAGGTATTTTCAACCTTCTGCCACCTTCCACTGTGGCTCTGAGACTCAGATTCATGCTGGACGTGGGGAGATATCAAGTGAAACATGAAAAACAATGTTATATTTTAAACTTATGGGACCAGAGGATAATACATCATTTTTTTTCCTCAAGCTCAGTGCAGTAAATTGTCTTTAACCTATTTGGTATGTCTTGCCTATCACATTGGTTCCATTTTCGTTAATGCCTTCAGTCTTAACTAAATTGTACATTTTGGAAGTGCTCTGCCACAGAGTTAATTGTTTGGGGGAAGCAGTTTGCCCTGTTTTTTCTAGACATAAACAGATAATGTAAAAAGAGGAAAAAGGCAAGCAAGATCATCCTCGCAGCTCTTCCCTACCCTTGGTGTATATAAAATGCCTTCCTGATGCTTTAAGGTGACGAAAATGACGGGGGGTCATGTCTAAATCAGCTAAGCTTGATGCGATGCCAAAGCCTTTGGCGAAACACAGATTGACTTAATTCTTTCAATAATGACTTTGGTCCGGAGCGCTTCTCCACCACAAGAGGGAGAAACCCAACAGAACAGAGAAAATCTCCTCACTCGGGTTATCTTGACTCTGCTGCAGGCATAACCTAGAAATATTTTTTTAATCGAGATTCTCTACAGCAGCCCTTTCCAAATGCCAGTATCCATCACCGCTGACTGGATCAATAGCTGTGTTTTGGCCCCAGTCTCCTGCGAGAGATGGCATGCCATCAGTGATAGACAAATATCACAGTTAAGCAAAGTATCCAGCCAGACCTGGTAACATTTTTATTGATTTTTGTTGTGCAAATAATGTCTTTTTGGGCTGAATAAATGGCTTTGAGCCAAACAGTCATTGTTTATGATTCCAAAATGCAATAAAGGGACAGGAAATATATTATAGCCAATGTCTCAAGGCACACAACATAATCATCCCTTGGTAGTAAAAAACTACCCATCTGAAACCAAGAGTGCATATTTATCCATGCTTAAAGGTGCCTGTAGGACTTGCAAATCTTACACAAAATGTCCTGTTAGGAAACAGATGGCGTTGCCCTTTAACCTATCGAATAACTACTAGAAAACCAAGCAAAAAAATAAGCACTATATTTCTTCAATCAATACAAAGAAAATAGTTTATTATGCTCCTTTCAAATGAAATATCAAAGTTGCCAAAACAGCATCCACTCACTTTGAAAGAAAACACATCAAAAAGCTCCCTGACTTTATCAAATGCTGTAAAATCAGAGAATATTTTAGTAAGGTTTTTAAAACTATGCTCATTCAAAATAATCGTGAACTCATTTCACTGGGTCGCTCAGCAGAAAGTTGGCTATGAAAGTCTTGTCCCTGAGCTGAAAAATGTCTTTGTGTGTGTGTATTAATGTTGGCATCCTCATTCCTGCTTCGGGCAGCTGGAATTTCCAGCGAGGATATGGAGCTGGGTGACACGCATTTCTTTATAAGATGCATACTCGCTGTTTGCATTCAAACCCCCACATAAATGATGGGAGTGCAAGTTATTTCATGCCCGTCCACACTGCAGTGCAGCAGCCCGTGGTCTATGAAACGGTCTCCTGAGGAACATCCGGTTGGTGTTGGATTCGTACACAGGCAACGCCTCCAGGAGTAACTATGATTTGGGTGTAATTAGACTTGGCTTTCCAAAGTCCTGCAAAAGTGAGCATGCGTTCCAAACCATAAATTACCCAACTCTTCATGTCCTGCCATGGACTGGCAGATGAGAAAACATCAACTCAGCTTCACCTGTGTCTTTCTCATATTCCCTGCGCCTGATGTACTAAGATTGATTCTTGTATTTAGTATCTGTAATTGGATCAGTATTTTCCCTTTTCAGAAATATAAGGATTATTTTTTAAAAAGCTTAATTATTTATATATTACTCTAATTTATTTACTACTCTACTTCTTTAAGTACACTTTCAACAACTAAAGCATCCTACTTTCAAAAAACATTTCATATTTCTTATATTATCAAAGTATGCTCAATGCAAAAAGCACTCAGAAAATATTTTTAAACTAACCTACAATTCTTACTATAAAAACATTACATTCATTTATTCTTTGTGTGTGCATGTATATATATATATATATATATATATATATATATATGTTTTGTTTTGTTTTGTTTTGAGAAAAGGTCTCACTCTGTTGCCCAGGCTGGAGTGCAGTAGCGCAGTCTCGGCTCACTGCAAGCTCCGCCTCCCTGGTTCAAGTGATTCTCCTCCCTCAGCCTCCTGAGTAGCTGGGATTACAGACGTGTGCCACCACGCTCGGCTAAATTTTGTATTTTTAGTAGAGACGGGGTTTCACCATGTTGATCAGGCTGGTCTCAAACTCCTGACCTCATGATCCACCCGCCTCAGCCTCCCAAAGTGCTGGGATTGCAGGAGTGAGCCACTGCACTCAGCCCTAACACAATTTTTATACATATATACATATATTATATACATATAACAAAGTGTGGTTTTATGTATGATACACACACAGAAAGATGTCTTCCAGAAAGATGCTGTTGACACAAGGTCATCCCGGCAGGTTCTGCCTCTCTCTCCTCCCCTACAGCATCACCAGCAGTGAGCATTAGTGTTTTTTTAATCTTAGTCAATTATAAAATTTTTAATCTCAAAAATTAAAAAAATAATAATCTCAAGCTTTTTAATCTAAATTTTTAGGAACTTTTTATTTCCAATGAAGCCAAATAGTTTTAATGTTTACGCATTTATCTTCTACAAAAAGCTATTAATGTCATTTCTATGTTTTATTCTGATTTTCCCATTATTGTTTAGTTTCTCATTATTCCACATGCACAGTAGAAGCCCCTGGCCAGCCTAGGACAGCTCTGCAAGTTGTCCCCAGTTTTTCTCTTTGCCTTTTCATTTGATTACGGTGCTTTTGATTCAATGCTGTGACCTTTCATTTTAACGTGTCACCTTGACTGACCACAGAGTGCTCAGAATAAATATTATTTCCAGGTGTGTCTGGGAGGGTGTTTTCAGATGAGATCAGCCTTGGAGTCCTTAGACTCAGTGAAGCAGGTGCCCTCCCAATGTGGGTGGCCTCATCCTATCCATTGAGGGCCTGAGTGGAGCAAAAGGCAGAGGAAGAGGGATTTGGCCCCTTTTTTCTGTCTTACTTCTCAGCAGAGACAGCTCATCTCATCTCATCTTCTCTGGCCCTTGAACTGGGACTCACACCATGGTCCCCCTTGCTCACAGGCCTTTGGATTTGAACTGAATTACACCCCCAGCTTCCCAGGGCCTCCAGCTTGCAGAGGCAGGTCATGGGACTCCGCAGCCTCCATAATCATATGAGCCAATGCCTCCTAATCCATCCCCACCCCACTTTCTCTCTCTCTCCAGTATTTCTTATTGACCGCTACAAATACTGGAGGATCATTTTCTGTTGGTTTTCTTTAATCTGCTCTATTAGTCTTTCGTGGTTTCTATCTCTGATGTTATCCTTAGGAAGATGACACCCACTGCACCTTTATGTGGACGCTCTCCCAATTTCCCTTTTTACATTTCATGCCAACCCCATGGGAACTTGCTTTAGCTAAGGTGAGCAATGGGGATCTTATTTTATTTTTTTCTCAGTACTGTTTATTTAACACTTGATCCTTTTCTGGATCATTTGAAATGCTTCACACATCAGCTATTAACCACTTCTTCAGAATTTAGACTGCTTCTGGAATTTCTGGATGTTTTTGTCTCTAGTTTTGTCTCTTCTCTTCAGTTCTCTACAGTGATTGTAGCCTTACTTTGTGATGTAATATCTGGAAGTTGATAATCTGTTAGTCTTCTTTTAAAATATGTGGACTATAATATTCATGTAGTCTTTTAGATAAACCCTAGCATTCTGATTGGAATCATATACTGTTTGTAAGTTAACTCATGGAGGGTTGGTTATAATACTAAATTTTGCCCAAGAATCTTGCATTTTTCTCTTTACTAGGCTTCTTTCTTGTTATGTAATTTTATTCTTCAACTTCCTGTATACTTTTATTACATTGTTTCTTAGCATTTTTAAGGTTTTGTCATTATAGAAAATGAAGTTTGTTTCCATAATACTTTCTATCCCGTTCATGGTTAGCATAGGCCCAGGTTATTGTTCAAATGTAATCATTGAATCAAATGAGCTCATTCACTTCGTTGTTCTGTAACTAGATATTTTGCTAAACTGTCTTACAGTGTAAATGGTTTTTATTGCCTTTCTTGAGTGTTCTAGGTGAAGAGCCATTTTCTGAAAATTATGTTGATCTTGTCTCTTGCTTTCAAATATTTTAGCTTGCGTATTCATAACTAGAATTTCCAGGGTACAGTTCTAAACAACAGCCTGACAGTTGGATCCAAATCCTCATCGAGAGGCTTTATTGGACAATAATCTTTTTTTTAAAATTTCCTCCTGGGAGCCTGGAGGTTGGTATATGCTAGGGGAGAGAAAAAGGCTCTTTCCCACCCAGTTTTTCATCTTGGAGGTGTCGTGTGAGAATAACAGTGCTGGCCAAATAAATCCAGAAGTGGTGTCCAATGGGCAACATCCCCAGAAATTACCAGGCGGCTTTGTAAAATTCATCAAATAACATTTTAATATCAGCATTACTTGTAGTTATTTTTATTCTGAAAGATGAGGAAGTATGCATTACAGATTTATAAAGTTGGTGCCGATGGTGTATGCAGGCTAATTTTTGAACTATTCTTACAGAGAAAAGTTAATAGTCCAGAAATCTCCACTCATGTGTATGATCTAGCTGACCCAAATCTTACTTCTCATCTACATACTCAAATGTTACACGTGGAAACTGAACGCCTCAGATATGACTTTTCCTTTGTAATTGCAGGAGTTTTAACACATGAGTTTTGTAAGTGCAACATTTTAGTTTCATCTGCAGTCAACCAAAAGAACAGGACTAGCGGATTTCCGGGCATTTTCCTCCCTTTAGATCCGGTCTCAGGTGTTTCATCTCTGTGACCCTGACGGATGCATGTGACAATCACTGTTCTAGCTGGAGAAATAATGGGACATTTGGTGATAGGAGGATTCCCTCTCACTCAACAACAATTGGTTTCGTCGATCCTATTAATTGAGGAGCAAAACTTCCTTTCTGCTCTCTCCTGCAAGATATATTCATCATCTGTGTCCTTCACACAGATCTCAGGCTTAGTCTACACTCTCCAAATGTCCTAAAGAGGAAACAAGATATGTAACTGATATACATGGGGAGTTTGCAGAACCTTCATCTGTTCTCAAAATTAAGTTCGTTACCCCAGCCATATTTAGAAAAGAGCATACATGCATGTGCTTACTCTCTGAAAAAAAGAATGCTTTATTTAAACATTGAGAAAAGGAGCATTTAGACTTTCTTAAGTTTGAATACTATATGCGTGTTAAGGAGATCCTAACTACTAGGAATCTACCCAAGGTAAAACAAAACATATGTCAACACGAAGACTTGTGTGTGAACGTTCACAGAACGTTCTTCCTAACGTGCAAAGGTGGCAACACTCTAAATGTTTTTCACCTGGCAAATGGATAACAAATGTGGTATATCCACACAGAGCAGTAGTATTCAGCAATAAGAAGGAGTGAACATCAACCTGCAACATGGATAAGTCTGAAAATATTACACTAAGTGAAAGAAGCCAGTCAAAAATGTCACACAAACACATTTTCATCCCATTTGCTTGGAGTGCTCAGAAGGAAGATGAGTGGTTGCCAGGGGCTGGGGGTGAGAATGAAGAGTCACTAAAAGTAGACACCTGATTTCTTTTTGGGGTGATGGAAACATCCTAAAACATCCTAAAATTAGACTTTGATGGTGGTTGGACAACTCCGTAAAGTTACTAAAAGTCATCAAATTATACACTTAAAACGGATGAATTTTATGGTATGTAAATTTTACCTCAAAAAAATTGTGTTTAAAAAGGATAATGCCTGTTAATTTATGTTGTAACAAATGTTTATTAAGCACTAATCTTTGAAAAGAGATACATGAGGCCTTTTCCCACATACTCTTTCATTGCAAGAGGGTAGCTAGGATGCATGAAGCCAACAGACAGGAGAGGGGCATTAAGCTCTGGTGGAGATCCCTGGGCAATTCACCAGATGTTCTCCTGAACCCCTTTCTTTACCTTTGACAGGGGGTACCACTATGCTCCTGACTGTCCCACTTTCATCTACCAATGGGAAATAGCCAATGCTTGCTCATGGCATATGGTCAGGCTCAGCAAACAATCCTTTCATTTGGATTTGGGGCATCTCCATGGGGGAGCATGATGGAGAAGGCGCATGAGCCCTGGAGCAAGCAGTTCAGAGCAGAATCCTGAGCTCCACCGCCTATCAGCCGTGCAAGCCAGGCCAATGGTCAGCCACTGCTGCACCCCAGCCATCTCATCTGAAATACAGCAGTATAAGTTTTACAAGGTTGTTGTGCGACTGCAATGCCATAACCTTAGAAAACACTGACCACAGGTTCTGTACACAGGAGGAGCTCCGTAAGTGTTGATTTTTTAAAAAAAGTCAGCCTGCCTTATGCAGTAGAAAAATGTAAAGCATTGAACTGGTACTTATCTCAAGTATTTAACCAACAAAGGAACATGTGTTCTAAATGTAATTATTCAATAGGCAAGACACGCATGTGTTCATCTGCCACCTTAGTGACACAGATGGGGTTCATGACCTCAGACGCCTGGGAGAGTCCCCATCGGGTAGGGTCTCCTATAGTTCACCAACAGCCTTCCCCATCTCTAACTGTCTGACACATACACACATGACGTCATGGGGAGTGAAATACCAGAAGCAGATGGGAAAATTCAGGAGGCTTTGTATCTTACCAGATGGTTGAAAATCTCTCCCAATGACATAAACTTTGGTAAAAATAAGTGCTTAAATAAGTGCTCATTCAGACAAGCCAACCTGAGGGTGTCCTTGTGCTTGCCTAGGCCATCCCCAAGGGCAGGTGTTCCATGCCTCATGTAACAGAGAAACGCTCCTCAGGAAACCCACTGGAAGTAGTTGGACACCATCTGAGGAAGTCAGCCTGCACTGCCAAGGGGGATGTGTTAGATAAACACCTTTTACTTGCTGCAAAATCAACTTGACAGGCACTCAGGTGTCTACAGGCTATGCCAGAGTTGACCCTCCCAAGAGCTGCCATACTGTCAGTGCTGCTAACAGATCAACTATCAACTATCACAGCGGCATTGTAAACCTGAGTTATCCTAAATTCCAGATCAAGCCAGCTTCTTGCATTGCACAACTTGGCAGAGAAGTGGGAATGATGGAGAGTGGGAGACACAGACAGGGAGCCCCTACCGCCTGGCACAGCCCCTTAGACTCACCAAAAGGAACTGACAGACACCTTGCAAGAGCTCCCAGCCACTGCAGAGGACTGCGCAGTGACCACACAGTGGTAATGGCAAGGTGTCTGTTGGTCTCATTTTACCAACATTTGTTGTGATCATTGACAAGTTCCTTAATCATCTTTAGCTTCAGGTTGCCCATTTTTTAAATCACAATAATAACACGATCGATCCCAGGGGATCGTTATAAGAAACTAAGAGTGGTAGGATCTATAGAGTGCCTGGAGCCAAAGAGGAGTGTGGAGAAATTCATTTCCTTTTTCACCTTGCACTGCTTTTCTTCTTTCCCAGGTGACGCATGTTTTAAGGTGCAGGCTAGCAAGCCCAGTGCTCCCAGCACTACCTGATATAAAACCAGTGCAAGGAGTAACTCTCACTGGCCAAGAAGAATGTTTCCTGACCGTTCATTTTGAAAAGCCCCTTGACTTTCCCCACACAATCTTCCACCTTGCATCCACAAGCATACATTGTGATAGATGGCAAGGGCAATGTGGGGAGGGGTGGAGGCAGCTGGCCAGCTGTCTAGAGGAGCAGCAACACACATCTGGGGAGGAAGGAACTCTCTTGTGGTGGATTCATCACCGTCGTACTTGCACAACCAACATTGCCCTTGATAGAAAGCCACTGAGGGACTTTCCTGGAGCTGAGTTTGCACATCCACTGTGGCCGAGCACCCCCCTGGTAAGACGTCTAGACTGTCAGAATCCAGCCCAGACACCAGGAAGAGACTTTGGTGTCTAAATGGACCAAAACCACCTACATTGTGAGCAGCTTAACACAACCCCAAAATACTACTTCTATTGTTTTGTTTCTTTTTTCCTTCTCAAAAATTCTTAAAGTTTTTGGGTGGACAATTGTAATCTTTTTTGTCTCTATGTCAGGCTGAGAGGTTTCATTTTTATTAGCCACAAAAGGGTCTATTTTAATAGGTCATTATAATTTTCATTGCATAGCCTACATTCTTTAAAATTGTAAATTTGGGGTAGGAAAAATCAGAAACAGATTTCCAGCAAAACTCGTCAAGTTCCTGAATAAGCCTCCCTCGAGAAAGGTCAAACGTGAAGAAAAGCTCAGAGGCACAGAACTGTATCCCCACGGTTTCTGGGGTTGCTCTAATATGATGTTACATCCATTCAGGTCCTGGCCTCTTTAAATAAATGGCAGGAAATCATGTTGCATAATTCAGGAAATAAAAAAGACTTAGGAGAAGTGGCAAATAGCCCAACAGGTCAACAGTATTTGTTCTACAGACCTGAAGTTCCTGATCAGCAGCAGGTCACAGTGGTTGGGTCTTGCTCATTTTTCTTTCTAAAGGTTTGACAGGACAGCCAAAATCTTGGTTTTCGGCGGGATAAGAAAGATCTGCTGTCTTTGTGTAAGTGAAGAGATGATGACGTCATGAACGAGGCCGGGAATGAGAGCAGTCGTCTCTCAAGGCTCACATCCAGCTTCCCCTCCACCACCGAGCACGTTATCAGGACCATTGGCTGTGGAGATGCTCTCCCAAAGCACTGCAGGGCTGTCTCAACCCCTCTTTATGTTACTTCTTGAAGAGGTGGCCTTGCTAAGTGTCCTGGAAGCAGACCCCTTATGGAATGCAGCGCAAGGGCCAAGTCACAGCACTTCCCATGGGAAAGCAGAAGATTCTCATCACACTTCTAAGTCTACATGGAGCCAGGCCAGTGCTTAGGAAGATCATGACGTCGGGACAAAAGAGGACTAGCTGATGCTTGTAATCCCAGCACTTTGGGAGGCTGAGGCAGGCGGATCACAAGGTCAGGAGTTTGAGACCAGTCTGGCCAATATGGTGAAACCTCGTCTCTATTAAAAATCCAAAAATTAGCCGGATGTGATGGCATGCACCTATAATCCCAGCTACTCGGGAGGCTGAGGCAGGAAAATCGCTTGAACCCAGGAGGCGGAGGTTGCAGTGAGCCGAGATTGTACCACTGCACTCCAGCCTGGGTGACAGAGCAAGACTCCATAAAAAAGAAAAAAAGAGGACCAGCCCTCATGACCTCCGAGTGTTCCTTTGGATTCACTGCAGTAGTGACGCTTATCCTGGACTGGAAGAGCTGCCTTCCAGCAGCCGTGCGGTGTGCATTTCCCATCTCAGGGACAGCACTTGAGGAGTGGAAACGCAGGCTTCCTGCAGTGATGGAGAGAACATCATTTGTACACACAGGGGGAGATGTTTACATGGGACTTCTAAAAATACAACTTTATTGAAATACAATTCACATGTCACACAATTCATTAATTGGAAGTGTACAGTTCAGTAGTTCTAGTACATTTTCAGATACATAAATCCACAGTCAATGTTAGAACTGTTTGATCACCTCAAAAATAAGCCACAAACCCTTTAGCCACGAATCTTCAATCTCTCCCACACCCCTAAGCAACTACTGACCGCTTTCTGCCTCTGTAGATGCACCTGCTCTGGACACTTCATATAAATGGAATCATAGATAGTCTTTGCGTCTGGTCCTCTTCACCAAGCATAATGTTTTCAAGGTCCAATCATCTTTTTTTTATTATTTTATTTTTTTATTTTTTGAGATGGAATCTCTCTGTCACCCAGGCTGGAGAGCAGTGGTGCGATCTTGGCTCACTGCAGTCTTTTCCTCCCGGGTTGAAGTGATTCTCCCGTCTCAGCCTCTGGAGCAGCTGGGATTACAGGTGCCCACCACCATGCCCAGATAATTTTTGTATTTGTAGTAGAGACAGGGTTTCACCATGTTGGTCAGGCTGGTCTTGAACTCCTGACCTCAGGCGATCTGCCCACCTCAGCCTCCCAAAGTGCTGGGGTTACAGGCGTGAGCCACAGCGCCCGGGCAGGTCCAACCATCTTGTAATATGTGCCTTGCTTCATTCCTTTTTGTGGCTGAGTAATATTCCATGGTAAAAATATATCACATTTTCTTTATTCATTTATCAGTTGGTGGGGATTCAAGTTGTCTCTACCTTTTGGTTATTGCTAACAATATTATTGCTAGAAACATTTGTGTACAAATGTGTGCATGAACAATGCTTTTATTTCCCTTAAATATATATTTAGGGGTGGAATTGTTGGTAAGTCTATGTTTAGGCATTTAGGGAACCACCAGGCTGCTTTTCAAAGCGGCTGCATCATTTTACACCCCTAGAAGCAGCGCATGGGTGTTGGCGTTCCTGCACATCCTCACCAACAGGCCATTATTTGACCTTTTGATCCCAGCCAGCTTAGTGGCTGTGAAGTGACTTGCATCTCCCTGATGATATCCAGTGTCTTTTCTTGTGCCTATTGGCCATTTGTATATATTTCTTGGAGATATGTATATGTAGATGCTTTGCCCATTTTTCATTGAATTATTTGCCTTTCTGTTATTGAGTATGAGAGTGATATGGTTTGAGTGTTTGTCCTCTCCAAATCTCATGTTGAAATGTGGTCCACAATGTTGGAGGTGGGCCTAGTCAGAGGTATTTTTGTCATGGGGGTAGAGCCCTCAAGAATGACTTGGTGTCCTCTCCATGGTAATGAGTGAGGTTTCCCTACTAGTTCACACAAGACATGGTTGTTTAAAAGACCTGGCATCTCTCTTGCTCCCCCAGCCATATGACACGTCTGCTCTGCCTTCATTTTTTCCCCAGAGTAAGAGCTTCTTCACCAGAATCCGAGCAGATGTGTGCGCCATGCCTGTACAACCTGCAGAGCTGTGAGCCAAATGGATGCCTTTCTTTATAATTTAGCTGGTCTCAGGTATTCCTTTATAGCAACACAAAATGGACTAACACAAAGAGTCCCTTATATATTCTAAATATGAGTCCCTCATCACATATATGATTTGCAAATATTTTTTCTCATTGTATTGGTTGTCTTTTTACTTTCTTAATAGTGTATTTTGAAGCACAGAAGTTTTAGATTTTGATGAGGGTCAATGCATCTGTTTTCTTTTATTCTAACTGCTTATGCTTTCGGTGTCATATAAAACAATGGATTGCCAAATTCAAGGTCATAAAGATTTGCCTCTACGTTTTCTCCTAAAAATTTTCTTGTATCAATTCTCCTTTAGATCATTGATCCATTTTGAGTTAAGTTTGTAAATGATGTGAGGTAGGTGTTCAACTTCATTCATTTGCACATAGCTATCCAATTGTCCCAGCACCATTTGTTGAAAGAAAAGATTTAAGCTCCATTCAATTGCCCTGGCACCCTTTTCCAAAGTAAGTTGACACAGAGGTTTGCTTCTGAAATGTCAATTCTCTTCTGTCGCTCTATAGCTCTATTTTAGGCCACTACCACTCTGTCTTGCTAAATTGCTTTATAGTAAGTTTTTTTTTTGTTGTTTTTTGTTTTTTTTTGTTTTCTTTTTTGAGATGGAGTCTCACTCTGTCACCCAGGCTGGAGTGCAGTGGCGCGATCTCGGCTCACTGCAAGCTCCTCCTCCTGGGCTCACGCCATTCTCCTGCCTCAGCCTCCCGAGTAGCTGGGACTACAGGCACCTGCCACCATGCCCGGCTAAATTTTTTTGTATTTTTAGTAGAGACGGGGTTTCACCTTGTTAGCCAGGATGGTCTCAATCTCCTGACCTCGTGATCCGCCCACCTCAGCTTCCCAAAGTGCTGGGATTACAGGCGTGAGCCACTGCACCCGGCCGCTTTATAATAAGTTTTAACATCAGAAAATATAGTTATCTATTTGTTTTCCCTTTCCAAAGTTGTTTTGGCTATTCTAGGTCTCTTATGAATTCCATATGAATTTTAGGATCAACTTGTCAATTTCTACAAAAAAGTCATCTGGGATACTGACAGGGCTTGCATTATATCTGCAGGTTCGTTTTGGCAGTATTATCATTTTAACAATATTAAGCCTTTCAATCCATGAACATTGCATGTTTTTACAATTACTTAGATCTTGAATTTATTTCAGCAATGCTTTATAGTTTTCAAAGTGAAAATTTTACATTTTATTTGTTGTTTATTCCTTATTATTTTATTTTTGATGCTGTTTTAAATATAATTGTTTTCTTTATTTTTGGATTGTTCAATGAAAAGCTATAGAAATACAATTGATTTTTGTATATTAGAATTGTATTGGGCCAGGCACAGTGGCTCACGCCTGTAATCCCAGCACTTTGGGAGGCCGAGGCGGGTGGATCACGAGGTCAGGAGATCGAGACCAGTCTGGCTAATATGGTGAAACCCCGTCTCTACTAAAAATACAAAAAATTAGCCAGGTGTGGTGGCAGGCGCCTGTAGTCCCAGCTACTCGGGAGGCAGAGGAGGGAGAATGGCATGAACCTGGGAGGTGGAGCTTGCAGTGAGCCGAGATCGTGCCACTGCACTCCAGCCTGGGCGACAGAGCGAGACTCCGTCTCAAAGAAAAAAAAAAGAATTGTATTCTGCAACTTGCTGAATTCGTTTACTATAACAGTGGTTGTTGGGGGTTTTTGTTGTTGGTGGTGGTTTTTTTAATTCTGAATTTCTTAGAATTGTCTACATACATAATCATGTGTCTGCAAATAGAGATAGTTTCACTTCTTTGTTTCTAATGAGGATGTCCGTTATTTCTATTTCCTGCACAACTTTCCTGTCTAGAGCCTCCGAAACAAGGTTGCATAGAAATGGTGAGAACAGGCACCCCGGTCTTGTTCCTCATCTCCGGGGAAAGGCACTCTGTCTTTTATCACTAAGTATGGCAAGCATGTGACTTCTTGCAAAGTTTTTATTGCATTCACTGCCATTTATGAGTCTTACTTAAGTACAATGGCAGAGGAGAATCTCAGGAGTAGTGGCATGATCACAGTGCACTCACCAGAGTGAAAACATTGCATGTGAATCCTCTGCTGACCACATGAATTCTAAACATTTCCACCCACCCCTTGAGTTCTCACAACCTGACTCCAAGTAGTTTTCCAGGCTGCCTGCTCCCAACACGCCCAGGTAAGACCTGTGCTTTAATTGAGCTTCAACAGTTTATTGCTTCCCAGTGCCTTTCTTGCACTCCTTAATCTAACAACATTCTACCAATTCTCTAAGGCTTGACTGATTTGCCCTTTACGGAATCTCCTTAGATCTCTTAGGCTGGAGGTAATCTTGGCTAAGTTTAGCTCCTCTATATAATGTTTATGTCACAGAATAATTTATATCCTATACTCCTATTGTAGACTGGCCTCATCTCTTCTATTTGATTGCAAAGTACTTCAGAAAGAACCAGATCTAATGGATTTGCATTTCTTCTCCTGTATCTCTCTGTACAGTAAGTAGCCAGTGAAATTGTGGAATAAAGAAATGAAGTGTGTGTCTGTGTGTGTGTGTGCATGCCAATGACAAATTTTAGGTAGAAATAAGCTTTGCTTAATTTGGTGTGGCTAGAAAATTGACACCACCTTCCATCTGCAGCAAGCGTTAGATTTAGAATTGATGATTCTCGTATATCTTATTAGCTTCTTAGCAAGTTGTCAAACAAGCCATGCACTTACTATCAGCCGACTTTACAGAGCAAGCTGCAAGTGTTCCTTGAGTTGGGTGATTTGCCTGAATGGAGGGGAGTCCCAATGCTGCCTCGGCCCCATCATGGATGGAGCCCACCCAGAGGGCACTGAAATTCATCTTGCATTCCTATTGACCTCTGTAGAATAGTGTATCTGTAATAAAAGATTCTGAAAGACTGCTGGAATTCAACAATTTGACAAAGTCATCAATATGCTGACACTATGATATGAATAAAGCAATTTTTGGACTTTAAGGGGGTACTGGTGATGCATTTCTTGGGATAAATTTGTGGAAATAAAGAGACCTAACCTTCAAAGCTTGCAATCAAGTCGGAGGATTAGAACCCCTTGCATTCTAACCAAATGGGGTGCTGTGATGGAGAACTTCCCTTTGAGTTGTGCCTTCGCCTGTGTCAATTGGTGCTACTCTAACAGAATACCACAGACTGAGTAATTTATAAAGAACACACGTTTATTTTTTACAGTTCTGGGGTCTGAGAAGGCCAAGATTAAGATACCAACAGGTTTTGTCGTCTGGTGAGGTCAGCCTACGCTTCCAAGATGGTGGCTTGTATGCTGTGTCTTCCAGACGGGAGGAACACCGTGTACTCACGTGGCAGAAGGCAGAAGGGCAAAAGGAACAGACTCTCTCTGTCAAGTCCTTTAAAAGGGCACCTAATCTCATTCACAAGAGTGGAGGTCTCCTGACCTATCGTCTCTTAAAGACCCCACCTGTTAACATTATGATGTTAGCCATTCGGTTTCAACGCATGAATTCCTGAGGAGACACATTGAAACTATCACTGTTACTACACTCCAGTTTAGCAGTTATGGTGTACAAGTCCACAACCAGCTAAGAACAGAAGTTGAAAGTAAGTATTTGGAAGTCATTTCAGCACATGACAGCAATTTTACATCCGTTGTATCTAAGGATTTAAAGGTTTCTATATTTTTATTTTATCATGTATTAACTGGGATTTTATTTTACAAAAATAAAAATATTGATCTGCTGTGGATTAGGGAAAAAGAAACCCTAGTCCTTCCTGCCAGATAGTGGGAGAAGCCCTGATCTTCAGAATCTCTGTGTGGGTGAAGTAAGGACAGGGAGGGCCCTCTTCTGGGTAGGACCTGGTGGGTTCTCAGGAAAACAAGTTGATTTAATGAGTGGAAAAAATCTAGGCTGATTCAGCCTGGCCAAGAAATATTTCTATTTCATCTTATGTGTATTAAATGAAGAGTCTACTGTTTAATGCACCCTTTTAGAGGAACATTAGAGAGTAACGCATCTTTCTGCAGTTGGCTAGGAAGCCAGATGTGGGTATTAGATAGAGGCAAGGGGTCATCACTGGAGCTGATAAGGCTGAGTCTTTAGTACAATTTCAGTGGCCCAGTTTTCAATATACTCAAAAGATGCACAATTGTGCACTTATAAGCTAACTTTTTTCTATCTTACAGTTTCTTCTGCTCATTCGAAGGAAAGCAATGAGAGCATATTACTTTGCAGGCACATAAAGACTGAAACCCAAATAGATAACCACAAGAAAGCCTCCTGATCGAATTCTAATAACTGACCCCTCGGGGAGGAGGATGAGGGGGATCGGGAGGGGGCAGCCAGAAGTCCCTGTGAGGCCTTTCCTGGGTTATCTGGCTTTGAAAGGATCATGTTCAAACCCTGCAAAGATAAAAAGCAGCCTCCACAGGCTGTGAGCCGGACCGTTAAACATTTCCATATGACAAAGTCCTCTCCCGGGGTCTGACCTGCCCGGAGCGCCCAGTCTGCAGATCTGAGGCCCGGGCCTTTCCCTGCCTGCTCCTCCGGGAAGAGTCTGGCAAAGGAGCTTTGAAAAGGACTTTAAAATGCTTTCTGTAGGGGGAAAAGTCTCAATGCAAAAGGAACCAGATACATAACAATGTTCAAACAGACTCTTCTTTAAATGGAATTTTAGAATTAAAAACAACCTGGGAATGATAGGAAATCTTGTGAAATAAAGTTCATTTCTGTTGGTATCTGCTCACTCCTTTGATATATTTATCAGATATTGTTTATGTATAATGTTTCTATTTATTCAATCAATGTAAAATAGCAACAGCCTCATCATAAGACCTGAAAGCCTTCTTTCCACAGACTTGAGAATCTATAAAGAATCCAGGAAAATAACTAGGTTTTATTTTCTACCTTTTCCATAAATTAAGTTTAATTTTTTTCTTGATCTTTTTACTCATTTTTAATAAGTACCTAAAGCCAAGCATGGAATAAAATTATATATTGTATGTAGATGTATAGATGTATAGTGTAATTATATCATTTCTACCCAGTAGCTCACACATCGTACAGTAATTGTCTGCTGATTATAAAGGATACAATCTTGAAGGAATAGCAAAGCTCTTAAAAAAATTTAAAAAACCCAAAGAAAATAGATTCTCCAAAAAAAATTTATATAGTTGGAGTTTGTATGCTTTTCTTTTTAAATGTTACTAACGTGAGCTGTTTTTCCAGAGTTATTAATTGTAATCTCATTCAATTAAGACTTTCCTAATGGTTTAGAGAAAAACATAATAATTCAATGTGACACTCAATTCTTAGTTTTAACATAAAACCTTTTTGGTTTGCTATTAGTATTTAAATTTAAGTAGCTTTGAGGAGTGAAGCAAGAGGGAAAATTATGGGTTTGATAACACACTGCTGAAGCTCTAATCTCAGAGGAGAATAAAGACTGCTTAAATTCAATGTATTCAGCATTCATGAGAAAAGTAACATGTTTGTGAATCCCTTAGCTCAGCTACCACATAAGACAGGACACAGCCAGCTCCCAATGTTAGGAGTAGCAATGCATCCATGTGGCATCCGTGGGGAGGAGCCGGGATGGACACTGAGGTCTCTAAGAAGATACCTCCTCCAGCACAGCAGCTTCCGCTGTGAGAACAGGGCTGATCTCCCGGTGGGGAGCCAGGGGTTCTCTGTGCTTGGTTATCCCTCTGAATAACCTGCTTCAGGAAGGATTTCTGCTCCCAGAACCCTGAAACATCACTTTTTTCCTTTCACCCTTGGAAATTAATAAAACCCCATTTCTGTTTTCTCTAGGAGTTTCTTTGATGCCCAAGCTGACCTCTGATAGGGTGAAGCAGTTTGCGTTACCCAACGCACCTGCATTTTCTATTTTAAGCCCAGGGGAACTATGGATTTCCAAAATAAAATTTTAAAAAACACTTGCTGCTTGTTTTAGTTTAACTATGTCTCAGGCAATAAGGAGTTGCTAAAATGTGTATGTAGGAGCCAAAATGCTAATTAAGTTCATTGAAATTAACTTCATTTTTTTAAAAACTGAGCATTTGATATTTTTTAAGACCATAAATTCGGAAGGTCTAGAAATTTGTTTTTTTAACCAACTGGTCTAAATACAAAATTTGAATAGCTCTTTAGAGAACAGAATTTATTCTCTCCTAAAATTTCCCTTTGAAAATTAGATTTTAAAATGTATCAAACTAACTACATTTGAAGTTAATATTAAAGATTCTGGGAAAATAAATTCAATGTATTGTACTTTCTAACTCCTTGTAGCTATACATTGGAAGTTCCCATATTAACATTAAGGAGTTAAGAGTAGAAATTAAATAATTTGTAGTTGTGTCAGAAGTTTATGACTGAATATTTCAGTGATCCAAATGCACCCTGTTCATTCTCTGGCATCCTTCAGCTCTTCATTTCAGATAGTAGTAGAGGAGGAAACACACACAAACACATTTTAAGTAACAGTCTTTATAGATTATTAAAACGTTTGTTTCAACAATTTTATCATTAAAGATATTAAACGTTGCTCTGCCAGTAAAACTCCCAATTCAACCTTTCTTTTCTCGGCTCTTCATTACAGTGATTGCTGGCAATTATTTTTGGGGGTGCCTCCCCTGCCACGTCTGCACCTGCAGCCCCTGAGTTTGGGCCTCTCCTCCCGCGGGCCTCCTCAGGCCTCGGCCATCTATCCCTCCTCCCTCCCACCCGCCGCGCACTCAGGCAGTGTATCGCAGGCCGGGGCAGATCGTGTCTGCACTGAGTGAGGGTTCCATGGGCCGTGGTGGGTAAGATGCACAATCCTGGGAGCCTGGTATGGGGGGCACCTGTTGCAGCCGTGCAGAGCTGTCCTGCGTGTGCTCACCGCCCCACGCTCACCTGCGTGATGCTTGGGCGAGATGGTCAGAGAGAGAGTTCTGACAGCAAAGTACCACTGATGTTTGCTCATCAGATCAGACGTTTCATAGGACAGGCAAAAAATATGGTTGCCAGAGGCAGAGAATTGTTAGGCTAGCACACTGATGCCTCATGAAGAAAACTCTCACCAGTCCAGTTACAGTTTTGAACCTTTTGCAGGTAATTATTCCTCTGTTGTCTGTCACTGTTTGTGAGTTTGTCTAAGGAGGTTAACTGTAAGTGTTCTAAGGCATGTGTTTGGTCTCCAGTGGTGCAGGCAAATGCCACGTCTCAGGTCCTGGGAAGAGAAGAGGTGAAGACGACATTTTGGACAGCTGCAGGCCTCAGCTCTGGGAGCAGGGACCACCTAGACGCTCACAGTCACTGTGGGCTTACCATGTGCGGGATCTTTGCAAGCACTCTAGAAAAAATATCTCAGTCCTATGGGGTGGATGCTACTATCATCTCCATTTTACAGATGAAAAGACGGAGGTTTCCGCAGGACAGCGTGCTGTGCATCAGTGAGCAGGCCTGATGGGAATGAGCAGGCGTACAACTCCATCACTCACCCTCGGAGTCCCCTCTGTAGGAGTCTCTGTGCAATCAAGGATGCTTTAGGTAGGGGCCGTCTCCTTCCATCAGGCACCTTGGGGAGACTCTGGGCCTTCTTAGGGAGGGTCTTCCACAGAAGGGGGCTTTGTCCAGTCCCAGGAAGTGAGAAGTCACCACTGGAATCCCTCCTAAGTGATGCACCTTGTTTATTGAGCTCTCTCTCAGAGATTCACCTAAAGGCATCTGTTATGCACACAGGTTTTTAAAACTAGAGGAAAATGATAAGGACACGTGTTCTGCATCACGAAGCTTATTCATTCTGCAAGTCCTGGGTAAGTGGAGATGAAGCCTGTCTGGTGACAGGTGACAGCCAAGAACCTCCTGGGAGACAGGAGAAACTTTCCTTTGCCTTTGCCATGGAATAGAGTGAAGAGCTGACTGCACACTGAGCAGGAATCCACTGCCTGGGGACCCTGGCTCACCTGCATTGTTGCATGGAGGGAGGTCAGTTCCAGAACTTCCCCTGATCCCATGTGGGGGCTGGAGTGGTGAGGGTCAGGTGCTACGTGGGCCTGGTTGGGGGTAGGGGAGGCCACTGCTGGAGGAGGGGGTGCCTAGGACTCAATCAAACACTGAGAGTCCATTTCTAAGATGTTTTACCTGCAAAACCCAAAGGAATGTCGTAGTTGCATCAAGTCACTTAAAATGACCCACAGAACAAATTTCACCTTCTGAAACTGTTTTCTGAAAGCTTTGTTTAAGAATAAACGGACCTGTTTCCAGTCACTTCTGGTCGCCCTGATGTAAGTGGACTGGATTTTTGCAGTTGTCAGCATGAAGAGAAAGTTCTAACCTCCCCACAGCCTCCTCCCAGAGCAACAGGGGAAATTAGATCAGCTTTTATTTTATTCCTTTCATTAAAAGTTTGCTTCAAACACCACCTTCCACGTAGTCACTTTATCTCCTGTCATTGGTTCGGTGCAGGATGAAACCTGTCCTGAGTGTTAAAGAGTCAACACCGTCATTCATTTCATTCCTAAATGACATTTACTCATACGTTGTAAAACCAGGGGAGAAAGCAACTGTGTTGGCTTTATCTCCTCCTAAATTAAGATAGCAGTTTAAATTGAAAATGTAATTTAAATCCCTTCCGACCTGGGAACCGTTCTCTGGCCCCTCTGCAGAGCTTCACAGACAGCCTGGAAAACGGCTAGGTGCTGGAGGAGCAGCTCTTCAGTCAAAGGAGAATTCAGAGCAGATAGAGACAAATCATCCCATGACATAGGTTAAAAGAAACCTGTTACTATGACAACAGATAGGGTCAGATAACAAAATGAACAGCCACTTTTGATCTTCAAAAAATTCTTTTTCCTTTGCTCTCTCTTCTGTTATCTGGACCACTCCATCAAACACCTAGCAGATAACACAGTTGAAAACCCAATCGACCTTCAAGAAAATCCAGACAAGTTAGAAAGTGTATAGAAAGGTTACCATCACAGTGAAAGTGCTTCTGATGATATTTGCCTGTATACACAGAAACACACGCACATCCATTTTTCACGAAAGCAGCAGGATAGGCTTCAAAGCGATATACAATAGTGCTTAACACATGTACATAACAGTAATATTTTTATCACTGTGAATTGAAATAGTAAGAGGCATTCAAAGTTAAAAGCTTTAGATGCCAGGACTCATTGTCATCTATTTTGGATTAGTTAGTTTAGCACACTTCATATAAACTGGCAAGCAAAGAATGCATAAAATTATAGTGGAGAAGTAAGTTGAGCTCAGAGAGTTCTTGCTCACTCAGTAATACTCATAGACAAGTTGATCAAGATCACATATAAGTGAAAATAAACGGACAACTTCCAAACCTTATGACCCTTTTTCATTCTGTTTAATCCTAGAGAAATTGAATTAAAATCCAATTGTAAGGCATAGTTCCTCATAGAATCAGCATTCACACTGCATTACGTGCAGAATACTGTGGCCGTTCTCTTCGGGTTGCAGATCCTTCTGCAAAAGCAAGAGAAAAATATTCTGTTTCAGTTTATGTGAGTTAACATTTTTATTCTGAAGGTCAACAGAGACATTTTGCCATGAGGCCGTAAAGTCGTTTTCCCAAAAATGAAGTAAATTCCAATATTGACTGTGTGCAATCTGTTCCTTGTATGTGGGATGCTCACGTCTGAATGGTTTGGCCGGATTGTAGGACAGAGATGTGTAGTAAGCAGGGGATTTGTTACTTAGTTTATTTAAGCTTCATGTACACTCAGACACTAATTCATCGTGGCCTTGTAAATAGAGAGAGGTGCTTCCCTGACGGCCACCTGCTTCCATGCTTTTAACTTTCCACCGTGTTGTGCCATTCTGTACCGAAATTTTTATTCTATGGCTCATATTTTATTTTAAAAATAAGAATCCACAGTCAGTCATATCTTTGACTCAAAAGTTTTCGAAAAGCACATGTCATTTCCCCATTGCCTTCTAAAATCAATTATTTTCAAAATGAAATAATTTTGGATGGCGGGAACGTGAAACTAAGACAACAGTGAAAGTGTGAATTGAAGGGGGCTTCAGTGATCATCATTTGCGTTCCCCAAGACCAAATGCTCTGAAAATAATGGGACTCCTACATGTTTAGTTAAAAGTGGCAATAAATGTTTACATTGAACAGGAATGTGGAAAATGGTTATGTGTCATTTTTAAAGTGACCCAAAACTCAAAATGTTCATAATAATGAAATTATTACAATATTGCAATGTGTAGATGCTCAAAGTCTTTCCTTCCTTCGTTTTTTCCTCCCTCCCTCCCTCCCTGCCTTCCATCCTTCCTTCCTTCCTTCTTTGCTTCCTTCCTTCCTTCCTTCTTTGCTTCCTTCCTTCCTTCCTCCCCTTCCTTTCCTTTCAGCTTACATGGTAATCAGTATTCATAATTTCTGGTTCTAGGCACTAAATTGCAATAAGAAAATTATATATGAAAATCATAGTCTTTTTAAGTTTTATTTTTAATTGACAAATAATAATTCTCTCTATTTTTGGGGTGCAATGTGACATTTTGATACATGTACACATTGTGAAATGATCAAATAAGGCTATTATATCCATCACCTCAAATATTTATCATTTCTTTGTGATGAGAACATTTAAAATCCTCTCTTTTTGCTATTTTGGAATACATAGTACATTATTATTAACCACAGTCACCATGCTGTGCCAGAGACCACCAGAATTTATTCCTCCTGTCTAACTGAAACTTTGTATCCTTGGGCCAATGTCTCTCCTTCCCCCATCTCCCCCACATCCCAACCCCACCAACCTTCTGCCTTCGGTAACCACCATTCTACCCTTTACTTAAAGAAGTTTGACTTTTTTAGATTCCGCATGTAAGTGAGATCACACCGTAATTGACTCTGTGCCTGGCTTATTTCCCTTTTCATAATTTCCTCTAGGATAATCCATGTTGTCATGAATGACAGAGTTTCCTGCTTTTTAAAGGCTGAGTAGTATTTCATTGTGTAAATGTACCCCATTTTTTGATCTATTTTTCCACTGATGGAGCCTTCAGTTATGTCCATATCTTGGCTATTGGGAGTAACACTGCAGTGAACGTGAGAGTGCAGACCGCTCTTCAACACACTGATTTCAATTCCTTTGGATAAATACCTAGAGGTGGAATTGCTGGATTGCATGGTGGTTCTATTTTTAGTTTTTTAAGGAATCTCCATACTGTTTTGCAAAATGACTGTCCTAATTTATATTCCCACAACAGTGTATAAGAGTCCTCTTTTCCCCACATTCTCACCAACACTTGTTATTGTTCATCTTTTTGCTAATAGCCAATCCAACGGCTGTGAGAGGTACATTAATGTACATTTTCCTGATGATTAGTGATGCTGAGCTTTTTTTTCATATCCCTGTTGGCCATTTGTGTGTCTTCTTTTGAGAAATGTCTATTTAAGTCATTTGCCCATGTTTAAACAGGGTTATTGGCTTCCTTTTTATTGCTAGTTTGAGTTCCTTGTATATTTTAGATACTAGCCCCTTATTCAACATAGGATTTGCAAATATTTTATCCTAATCTGTGGGTTTTCTCTTCCCTCTGTTTGCTGATGACATAATTTTATATATAAAAAATTCTAATGATTCTACCAAAAAACTGTTAGAACTAGATAAAGGAATTCAGTAAAATTTTAGGATACAAAATCAACTAACAAAAATCAGTAGTGTTTCTATACACTAACAATGAAGTATCCAAAACAAATTCAAGAAAACAATTCCATTTACATCAAAAGATAAAATACTTAGTAGTAAATTTAACCAAGGACATGAAAGATCTGTACACTGAAAACTATAAAACATTGATGGAAGAATCTAAGATGACACAAATATATGGAAAGATATGCTGTGTACATGGACTGGAAGAATTAATAGTGTTAAGATGTCTGTACTACCCAAAGCAATCTACAGATTCAATGCAATCCCTATCAAAATTCCAATGATATTCTTCACAGAAATAGAAAGAAAAAAATTGTAAAATTTGTAAAGGACCACCAAAGACCTCAAATAGGCAAAGCAATCCTGAGCAAAATGGACAGAGCTAGAGACATCATGTACTGAACTTCAAAATACATTACCAAACAACAGTGATCAAAACAGCATGGTACTGGTGTAAAACCAGACATGTCATTCAATAGAATAAGACAGAGAGCCCAGAAATAAACCCACATATTTATGGTCAATTTACTTGCAACAAAGTTGCCAACAACACACAAAGGAGAAAGGACAGTATTATCAATAACTGATGTTGGGAAAATTGGATATTCACATGCAGAAGAATATAAATAATTAGTTCACTCCTTATACAAGAATCAAGTTGAAATGGATAAATGACTTAAACATAAGACCCGAAACTTTAAAACTACTTACAGAAAACAGGAGAAAAGCCCCAGAACATTGGTCTGAGAAGTGATTTCTTAAATATGACCCCAAAAGCACAGATAATAAAAGCAAAGATAGATCAATGGGATTGCATCTGATTAAAAAGCTTCTGCACAGTAAAGGAAACAAAAGTCTTAATATTAAAGGAACATTCTCCAAATATTCTTCAGGACATGTTAGAATAGTGGTCAATACATAGAATATGTGTTGGGTGCTTATGAAGTAGATTTGATGGAATTTATTCTGTAGAAACAGCAGCGAACTGTCAGTCACTGGGCATTTTGGGGAGGATGGGAGGCAATAAGGTTGGGGCAGAGGTGCAGTGAGCCTCAGCGAGAAATGTACAGACCACCCACCTTAGTAGCCGGGTGCCGTGTCATTTAAATCCCCTCATGAATGGGGGTAGCTTTTTTTCCTATTTTCAAGTCAGGAAACGAAAGTTTGGCGAGGTAAATTGTCGCCCAGCTCACTCAGGCTGCTGGGCAGGCATTAATTCCAGGTTTGTCAATATTCAAGAGGGAATAACCTTGTGGCTCAAAGGTTCTCTGAATCTCTCCTATTTCACCAATAAAACAATGCATCTCAGATGCAACAGCAAAGCTCTCAAATTTTTGTTTTGCATCTCTTCTCCCATTTTTGTTCCTTTTTGTCTTCATTGAAGGTGCAATTTTTATGTGTCAAGATCTGCGAAGGAGGGTGGCTGGGGTCTAAGTCCCCAAACACCTCCCCTGTGTACACCCAGGAGCCACGGCAAGCATGGAGTCATTCAGGTGGGTTCCAACAAGGTGGGGCAGGACAGAGGGTGCCAAGCAAATAGACCCATAGAAGGAACTTTTTTCAATAAATTTTCATCACAGACACCTGGAAAGATACTTTTGTAACACATACATAGTCAGTTATTTGTCTCATTCATAAGTAAGCATGACTTCTGTGTTTCTTCACCATCCCCCATGGTATTTTCACTTTTATGTGTCTCTAATCTCTCTGACAATCAAAAGACCATTTGGGTTTTGTGTATTATTTCTACCCTCTCATTTACAAAAATAATTGAGTTAGTAGAACCTTAAGGTGAAACACAAGAATAATAAAAATAAAAACTCAATGAGCAAGAACATTCAACAGAGCAAATAGCATTCTCATTCATTCTATGATTTAGTGTAATAAATATTTATTATTTTCTTATAGCTAAGTATAAGAAATTCTAGTATGTTGCTACCCGGGCTAAAAATAAACACAAAGCCCTCTTCCATCTGGAAGGAGGATATCAGCTACACACCAGGGCCTTAAGAAAAAGACAGTGCTCAGGAGAGTTGAAAGAAAAAGCTGTCACCCTAAACTTGGAGGATCAGGAAAGACTTTCTGAAAGGGGGTGCATTGAAAATAAAAGGTGAAATATCATTATAATTTTACAGTTAAAATTCAGAGCCAATTAATCTATATAATGATGACTTCTCATTCTGCCTTCTCATTCTAGCCAGACCGGCTGGCCCAAGGCATGTCAAGCCACATTGCTCTAACTTTTCCTTAGCTTGATATCGAGACAGGGCATGTAGGAGTGGGCAGTCTGAACGTACGCCCTTGCCCTAAGGAAAGGGCTCTGCTCTTCCCAGAACTTACATATCCTTCTGCAGTCTCCAGCATGGGCATCCTACCTTATGGACTGGGCGGCATTTCTGCTCTGCCCCTGACAAGGTTATTGACACCTGCAGGAAGAAATGGCTTACTTACCTGCTCTCTTTCAGAGTCCACCTCCACCTCTCTCAACCAGGGCCCTGCAGTCTTGGCTATTCTGAGCTCCTAATTTTTCCCATTTTTCTCTGTTCTTTCCATTTTGCTGACATGTATTCAGTAGCCAGTGGCCTGTGCTGTGCGTACCCTAAGTTTGCATCATAGCTACACAAATGCATGGCGTGGGATGCTCCTTAGATTTTAGTGACCTCTCATCATTTAAAAATCTGTGCATAGGCATCCAGATATCCATCCTACATGCACATGTGCTCAAAGACACGTGCACAAGAACGTTCACTATTGCTCGTTTTCGTGGCGGAAGACTGGAAAGGCAGGGTCAGCAGAGCCACTGTGGAATACGACACAGCCACTGACCAGCACCAGGCAGCACTGCCTCTGGCAGAGAACATGCTCCCGAGGCCCATTGCCAAGCGACAACCAAGTCCCAGAATGGAACCTGCCATCAGTCCCACTGATGTAAAATAAGCGAGCAGCCAGGCTGTGGATTTGCAACCATAGCTCTCGCTCCTCCCTGCAGGCAAGCCTCACCCGGGAGAAAATCCCCCCAGGCCGGGGCTCCTACCCCTGTGCATACAGCCTTCTCAGCCAATACACAGCCCATGCTCCCTGTCAAAGCTGCTCATCTGACAGACCCCACCCCATCAACCGCCTTCTCTTCTTGATCACCCCGGAGGGAGGGGTTGCTTTCCTGAGTGTCCTGTCTGGGCACAGCTCACCTTGAAAGCCCCCAGAGAAGTTCTTCTTCATGTCAGAGGCCCTGCAAGCCCAGGCGCGATGCTTTCAAAGTCGGCAAATTTTAAGGTGTGCAGCCTCCAGCTGTAGCACGGAAGGCCCCTGCCCCCAGCAGGCCCCTGGCTTGCCTCGATCCTCCCTTCCCTGGCTGACATTAGCACCGTGGTCATAGGGAACATCTCCCAGGGCTTCCTGCTTCAGACCCGAGCTCTCTTCGGGGCAGCCTGTTTCCTTCTTCCTCAGGAAGCTCTTATTTCCTGGCCCCTGTGCTGAGACAAGGCACTGACAGCTTGGGCATTCCTGGGTGACCGAAGCCAGGATCTCTGCTCTTCCTGCTGGCTTTGGGCTCCTGTGATGGCTCCACGTCAGATTCCCTGGGAGAAGCAGTTAGCCTGAATCCGTCTGTACAGAGCAACTCCAGCTTCTCAAAACTGCAGCAAAACAAAAGACAGTAGCCAGCCAGGGATGCAGAATCATCTCCTGATTAAGGGTGGGGGGATTTAGAAAAGGACATGAGGAGAGCAGGTACCAGATGGGGGTGGCCGGGTGGGTGGTGAAAAGTTCCATGACCCAGGAGGGGCACAGAGTCAGGAGGGATGCGTGGGATCCAGCCTCTTCCCACCTCACAGGGCACTGGCCTGCCCTGTCGTCCCCAGGGGAAGAGCCATCAGCTCATTTTGGGCCCCATTACCAGTGCATCCTTCACTTGTGCCCACCACAGCTGCAGCAACAGAATGGCACAATATCATCTCAGCAGGAACATTCCCGAAAGAACTGGAACTGGAGGACTGTGCTAATACACACTCTGTGGTGTTGTGCAAGACCACCTCAGTCAATAGATTGATTTCGACTCTGTCAAAGGCTTGGGAATAGAGACATGGCTTGCGTTCAATCTTCACGTTCTATAAATGCCCCCACACCAATGCCTTTTCCTTCAGGAAATATATACGGTGTTGTGTATTGGATAGGAGAATATTTTGCCCAATATTCCATTTACAGGATGACTAGCAGGCTGTAGGAATCAGTCTTACACTTTTAGGTATCCTCAGATGTTATGTAGTCACGCATCACTTAACAACAGGATTCCGTTCTGAGAAATGAATTGTTGGGTGATTTTGTCGTTGTACAAACATCATATAGTGTCATTATACAAACCTTGATAGTATCGCCTACTACACACCTACACTGTATGGTAGATCCTACTGCTCCTAGGCTACAAACATGCACAGCATGTCACTGTACTGAGAGCTGGAGGTAATTGTAATGCAGTGGTTAATATTTGTGTCTCTAAACACACCTGAACATAGAAAAGGTAGAGCGAAAATACAGTATTAAAATCTTGTGGGACTGGTGTCATATACGTGATCCATTATTGACGGAAATGACATTGTACAGTGCATGACTATGTAAGAAAAGCCTTCCCACTACTCACATACCCACAATATAAAAGTCGTTAATACTTTGGCATTTTGAGAAAGACCGTCTATTTTAAATAATTGTCCAATAGCACTTTGGGAGGCCGAGGTGAGAGGATCGCTTGAGGCCAGGACTTTGAGACCAGCCTGGCCAACATGGTGAAACCCCATCTCTACTAAAAATACAAAAATTAGCCAGGCATGGTGGCACATGCCTGTAATCCCAGCTACTTGGGAGGCTGAGGCACGAGAATCGCTTGAACCCGGGAGGCAGAGCTTGCAGTGAGCTGAGATAGCGCCACTGCACTTCAGCCTGGGTGACAGAGCGAGACTCTGTCTCAAAAAAAAAAGAAGGAAAAAAAAAAAAAAAGAATTATCCATTAGATAGCTTCTTCTTCCCAAGTTTCCAGCAGCACCATTAGATGCAGCTCCCAAATCTTAAAAGTGTTCCAGGTCCTCCTTTGTGAATATTAAAAGAAAAAACAAAACAAAAAAAAACTTCAAAGTTATGAAAATGTAAAACTAAATAGGAATTACTCTCTAATAAAGCAAATGCGGGAATGTTCTTTCTAGGCAAAAAGTGTGAGTTTCTGTTTTATTTATGTCAGAACAGCATCTGAGAAATACTTTTTGGATTCGTATGGTATTTTGTAGGCAAAAAAAAAAAAAAATACACACACACACACACATTTTTTCTCTACTGGGACGGGATGTGCTTATCCATGAAGCGATGTTCACATTGTGGGTGCCACTCGGGGTGATTCTGCTGGTCCAGGGTATTTTTTCCATGGAACAACGGGAACCGTGCAGGGAGCAGCTGGAATCCCAGGAAGCTCCAGCCCTTCTCATCTGCCGTGGGCTCTCAGCTCGCGTTGGGCCTCATCTTTACCCTCTGTAAGGTGAACATAGCCTTATTGCCCTTCCTAGAAGGCAAGTGCAAATCCAAGTTGTCTTAGAAAACCTGAGTATTCTTCCTGAGAGTCTTCGAAGCACAAATACAAATTTAAATATTAATAATAATAAAGACATTTGTATTTATTCTCAATTTTTTTCCTTTTTCAGAAGTAAACAACTAGTATATAATATCTAACACTGGAAACATTTCTAAATATATGCAGATAACATGGTACAATTAAAAGAAGAAAAAATAGAAGTGTACAGTAACTTGAATAGATCAAATGAAAATGTTTTATGATGCTTTATGGCCAGCCTTACTTGCAAAGCTTTACTTCCTTCCAAAATATAATAGTACAAAATGCTTCATCAAATCAATGCTGCATCAAATCAATCACTAGCAAAGAAAAATGGTGCTAAAGCACCCTTAGGAGCAGAGAGGTGGGCAATGATGCTGCTGGGTGAGAGTTCACACTCACAGTTCAAACCAGGGGTTGAAACTTGCCAGGAAAGCAGAGCTAGTGAAAGGAGCATGTGAGGTGTTCAGTATTATTATTATTATTATTATTTTTTTTTTTTGAGACGGAGTCTCACTCTGCCGCCCAGGCTGGAGTGCAGTGGCGCGATCTCGGCTCACTGAAAGCTCCACCTCCTGGGTTTACGCCAATCTCCTGCCTCAGGCTTCCGAGTAGTTGGGACTACAGGCGCCTGCCACCAAGCCCGGCTAATTTTTTGTATTTTTAGTAGAGATGGGGTTTCACCGTGTTAGCCAGGATGGTCGTGATCCACCTGCTTCAGCCTCCCAAAGTGCTGGGATTACAGGCGTGAACCACCACGCCCAGCCTTCAGTATTATTTAATATTTATATTTAAAATCAAATTAAGGGCCAGGCACAGTGGCTCACACCTATAATCCCAGCACTTTTGGAAGCAGAAGCGGGCAATCACCTGAGGTCAGGAGTGCGAGACCAGCCTGGCCAACATGGCGAAACCATGTCTTTAATAAAACTACAAAAATTAACTGGGCGTTGTGGTGTTGGCCTGTAATCCCAGCTACTGGGGAAGCTGAGGCATGAGAATCTCTTGAACTCAGGAGGCAGGAGGTTGCACTGAGCCAAGTTCATGCCCCTGCACTCCAGCCTGAGCAGCAGAAAAAAAAAAGCGATTAAGGACTGTTGAAAAGATGTTTGCATTCAGAGATTGGATTTGCTTTAATTATTTGGTTATTTGTTGTGCCTATATAGCATTTATTAGTCAAATGATAATACAACTTTTAATAGATTTCATTTCTTTTAAAGCATACTTCCTTGAATTATTAAACTGCAACACCGTCCTTGAAGCATCCACGTTCCTTGGTGTTCATCTCCAGCCTGGTCCTCGTCGGATTCACCTTCCTCTCAGGTTTGTGAAGCTGATTGAAGATTGCAAGGTCACAGCGCTCATCCTCATTGGAGCAGTGCTTCTGTTTATTACTTTTATTAATTTTAGTTGAACGCTCTCTTTGGACCTTGCTCACACATCAGCATTCTTTGCCTCAGCAGATAGAGAGCAGAACTAGCGGCCCGCACTGAAGGGCACCGCTGGAGCCTCACGGTCCCCTGGCCAGCAGCAGGGGCATTCCAGACTGATCCCTCAAGAGCCCGTTGCCTCCCGCTCCTGTTCCACCTCCATAAAGCGCTTCTACTTCTGGACATCAGGGGACCATTTCCTGTCTTGGAAAACATGGAAGGGAGACCTAAGGACAGAGACGGGGAGAAGCCGAAATGCCCACAGCTGCAGGCTCTGCCTCGCCTCCCCAAAGCTGGCAGGAGTTAACTCGTAGGGAAACTCCTTGTTGACTCCGCCTCTGTGTTTCCACTTCACATGCTCCCCTATCACCAGGGGGGTGCTCGTTGAGCCTCAACTTCCCTCCCCTGCAGGACATGCTGACTCCACTGTCCCAGGCCACGGGCAGCACAGCTTCCTGCATGCACCCACCTGAACCAGGCCCACTGCCAGAGCTTGGGAAGTGCCCAGCAGAGGTCTTCTTCACAGGACCGTGGTCCACAGGTAGTTGCTTTGGGAACCCCAAGGTTGACAGCCCCTGGTTAGACCACATACTTCATCCCAGTCCTGCCACACTAAGCACAGGCTCCACACTCCCAGAGGACGGCCCTGCCTGCCTCCTTGGCAGAGTCCCCAGGGTTCAGTTTTCACAGGAGGAGCGAAGGAGGCACAGCTGATGGAATGAACCAATATGTGAAAGGATGAAGGAATGGCCCATGGATGACCCCAGGCTCTCAGGAACTAGCACTCCATGCCACCACCTGCCCCTGGGCTGGCTTTGACTCATGGCCCTAATTCACTCACTTTTGACTCTGACCCTCCTCTCTGACTTTCAGGGCCTGTCCCTAAGCTGCTTACTGTAAAAGTCCACTGGCTTAAAATATGCCCAAAGAGGCCTGGCTGCCACCATCAACACCTCTCTCTACTGACCTTGGGCCACCAAAGCTGCTGGCTTCGGGGGAGCACAGAGCCCTGATTCCTTGACACTGCATCCTCACGTGAATTCCTAAAATCCCAGAATCGATGTCTGTTGGTTTTCTCCAGTCTGTAGTGTGGAGTCCCGCCTTTCCTGGGTGTTCTAAAACCATAGCCAGAATGTTCCAATTGGAAACGTAATGTGGCCTTCACCACCAGCCTCCACCAGTCAACACTCAACAGGACACTTGAGGCTGCAGTGGAAATCTTCCCTAGATGGCCATTGGACAGAATGTATCCGAGGTGTGTTTTCCAGGGGGAAAAAAAGGCAGAAATTAAAGTACAATTGTTTCTTAGCCTTCATGGGGAACTGGCTGCAGGATCCATCACGGATACCAAAATCTGCAAATGCTGAAGTCCCTGATACAAAATGACATAGTATTGGCATACAACCTGTTCACATCTTCCCGGATACCTGAAATCATCTCTAGATTACATATAAAACTTAGTGCAATGCAAATGCTAGGTAGATAGTTGTTATACTGTATTGGGATTGTTTTGTTCGTATTACTTTTTACTGTATATAACTGCTTTTTATTGTTTTCTTTCTGAATATTTTTGACTCCAAGGATGCCGAACCTGTGGATATGAGGGCCAACTCTAATAGTTTCAAAATCTTACTGAAAATACCTCACAGTACATCCACCCATCTTAGTTTCATTGTGTAAATTTCTGGCCCATCGTGCTGGTCTGATTGCTACGGGAATCTTGACAGTCCTGTGGATGTATTAATACTAATCACCACCAGCCCCAGCCCGGCCTTATTTGATCCCTAGAGTATGTCTTCTGGGTAAGCGGTGATCATCGGTAACCCTCCCCTTCATCATTTGTTTAACTCACCTAACTTAATCCTTGCCCAGTCTGCGTTTTCCTCTCTTGTTCATAAGATACTCTGTCCAATGCCTGCTCAAACCAAAAGAGATCAAATTTATGTTATCGTCCTAACAGAAAATTCTATCAATAAAGAGGAAACATGCTTTGTTAGGCACGGGATTTCCCTTAGTGGATGCATGCTGACTTCTATGAATTTCATCTTTCTTTTTTGATGTGCTGCAGATCCTTGACAGCCCCCAGGGGCTTAACACTCCCAGCAGCAATGGGATGAAACAGCTGACATGTGTTGTGTGTTTACCAAATGCCAGGTGCCATCCAGTCATCTTACAGTCACCTTGAGCTTCTTATCTCATTGAGTCCTCACCACAAGCTTTACCAGCTGGGTATTAGTATCACATTTCAATATGAGCACGTTGAGGCCAAGGGAGGCTACAATAACTGTGATTGGTCAATAGTCACCAACTGATAAGGGATGTGGGGAGGATGCCGTCTCAGGGAATCAAGGATCCCATTCTTGACTATTACACCACACTGCCTGCAGGGCTTGGTCCAAGTGTAAATTTGATACGCCCACTTCCATCACCTCATGCCATCCACCCGTGGGCTCTCTCTTCAGCATTCAGGAATCCAAAAATTCAAATAATAGTCCCAGAACACCAACCATATGCTAAAAATGATAACAGGTACAAGTAAGGGAGTGAGTGCTAGTGAGTAAAGCAATAAAACCAACAATTGTACAGAGCAGACACCTACAAAGTTTCCTTCCATCTTGAATGTGTCACTGTCCTGCTCAGTCTATGCCAAAAGCAATAATAATAATGTTCTGATCGTGCTTTCAGAACAAAAATCTGTTCATATGACTTGATTACTATAAGTAACTTTCAAATAAATTGTGCAAAATATTGAAATCTGCACTATGTCTGAGAAAATCTGGGATAAACATTTCCCAAACACAAAATAACTGCTTAATACAAGCAATTTATTTTTTCCCTGCCTAAGCCAGGTTTGTACTTTCTTTGTTCAGTTTCAACATGGGACCCTCATTGCTGGGTCCTGGGAAGGAAGCCAGGGAAGGCCCCTTAGGATGGCCCATGGAGCTCAGATTCTGCCCCATCACTCCTGCCAGAGCCCAGGTAGCCCTTTGGATCAGCTTGTTTATGCATCAGGGAAACCGACAAGCAAATTTTCCAACAGAAATACGTGTCTTCAATTCTTATTGATGCTAAAACTTTCCTTTTTAGCAAAACAGAAACTGTTTGGTGAGCATGATACTCTGTGTCAATACCAGGAAGGAAAATAAATGTTAAAACATGCTAAATAATTGCCCAACGGTGCTTGTACTAATGACCGCAAACTTCTACTATGCTAATTTTTCTCTACACTTTTAATTACCAATCAATAATACTTTGCAGTTGACATTTAGAAATGCTGAACCACATGTAGGAACACAGACTGAGATAAAATCCACAATGTGGGAATGAATTTGCCAAATCAATAAACTTTGCCATTTAACAAATAGTAGCATGTAAACAGTCACCAAGATTAGCAAGCGTAAGGAACTGAGCCTGGAGAACTTAATTATTGTTTAATAATGGGAGGCTACACTTCCCGACAGAAGCCCTCTGCAGGAAAACAATAGCTGGGAAAAGCCACTGTCACCAACTCTGCCACCCAGAGCAACCTCCACAACGAGTGACTTAGAGCTAGGCAGGAAACTTGCTTGGAAAAGGCAGGACTTTGATGGACTGAAAGGAAAGGCATTTCCATATATGGCCATTCTCCTTACTTAAAAGGAATTTCTTCATAAAAATCAAAGGGCCTGCCCAATAAATGTAATTGATGGACTCATAAAGGTATTAGATAAAGATATGTGATTTTAAAACCATCCTCTTGTGAGTGTATCAATAAGATACCAATCATTCATTCAGAATCTAAGAAATAGATGCAATAAAATATCCATCCACCTTGCAGACTCAAGAAAAGGAAGGCTTTGCGCACCCATGCGGACCTCAGGAAAATCAATCTTTGTGGAGGACTGTGGGGGGAAACAAACAATCTTTATTTTGATTATTATTAACAATAATAATAAATCTAGACCCAAAGCATCTCCAGCATGAGACTATTGAAAGGTCGTTATCAGCACTGGAGGTGGGAGGGGTTTGTCTTGGCTGAGTTGGGGTTTGTCTGGACCCGCAGCCTGAGGGTCAGTATGTATACCTGCAAAGTGGCAGTGGTCAAAAGGCTCACGGATCTTCTCTGGATCAGTGCTGCCCCCTGTGACCCAGCAACTCGCTAAGTAACTTTTGGCAAGGAAGGCTAAAAACCTTGTGAGAGATAATAGCACACATTTTTGTTGCTTCTGATGGGGACCATCCGCACCTAGGCCCAGATCATTCTCATAACCCCAAACTTTCGGAAATTGTCTTGTTTCTTTTTCCATCACAGCATCTCATCCACCTAATGGGGTGGGCTGAATTCTGCTGAACAGATGGAATTCCAATCGAGTGAGACAGAAACAAAGCTGAGATGCAGAAGAACACTCTCGTGGTCGGTGACAACCTTGAATTCTGGAGATGTGGGTCTCCTCCCGGCTCCTCTCCCTGAGCTGACTCGCGGGGCCAGAGGATCCCACTGTGGCTGCAGACTCTCTCCTTTTCCAGTGAGCACTTTCATTTGTAAAAGCAAGAGAAGACCATCCTCCACCTTGGGCTGACCTCCCCACTTTGTTCTTCCTCCACCCAGAACTTCTGCACGCAGACGGACTCCTGGAGGGGCTCAAAACCTGCCTGTGTTTCTCCCGCATCAGGGTGCTCCATCTGCAGGCAAGCCCTGTCCTGCACGTCCACTGACCAAGCCCTACGGATCCTTCAGAATTTGTTTAAACCAATTCTTGGTTCCAAAGGCTTCCTTCATTGTCCAGAGTTCAAGTGGCTCCATACTCAGGCTTCAGTGACCTCAGAGAGCACAGAGGAGACAGACTGTGTCTGAGTGGTCTTGGGAGCTGCCCAAGTATAATAGAGGCTCCTGGGGGACAGGGAAGCTGCCTGAGGATGGACTGCACTCTCCCTTCACTCCTCCTCCCTCAGAGGCAGCCCCTCCTTTTCAGGCTGATGTTCCCAGCCCCTGCTTCATGACCCTGTGGGTGCCAGGGTGTCCCACACCTCATGACCCTGCTCTTCCAAAGTCAATCTTTCCCCATCTCTGGCTGAGTAAGCGGAGCCACCATCCCATCCGGACAAATGTCTGCTGGCTCCTGATCCACAGACCAAGTCCCCACCTCGAGGCATCCGGGGGCCTGGACATCCTGCACCCACACCTGTCTACCAGCAGTGCCCTCCTTCCAGCCCAAACACCTCCCCTGCCCTCGGGCCCTGTGGACCCTGCCCCAGCAGGATGCTCTGCCCACCTCCTTTCCCTGCAGAGTCCCCAGGTCTCTGGGTTACTTGCTTTTACCCTCAAGTAGCAATGACTTTGTGAAAGCATCAAGGATGTTGCGAAGTCCTGTAGCATCTTTTAAATGGAAATATGTGCTTTCTCCAAAAAAGCTGATTTACAATAAACTGCAGATATTGCCTGTCTCTGAGAAAAGAAAAATAAAAGGTAAAACACCCGAGGAAGAGCTTGGTCTTAAATACTGTCCTACCTACCTAGCCGATTTGCTGTTGTGCGCCTCTGAGGGATGAGTGGCCCCTGGCTGCTGTTGTCCTCGTGGCTGGGTGTCGGGTAACTGTGAGCGGGAGCCCCAGGAACTGCTGCGGCCACACTGAGCACCTAGGGCTGGAGAGCTCAGTGCTGTGAAAAGGCTCCCTCTATCTGGAGGCACCTTGGACAGAGGATCCCAGCCTGCTCCTACCTCCCCTGGCAGCACTCCAGGTACAGAGGGACCCCAAGCAGGGTCAGCCTCTGAGGCCAGGGCCAATGTGGGGGTCTCTCTGCAAGACCCTAGTGGATCAGGGCCTGGGGAGGGGATCCATTCAGCACAGCGGGAGGGAACTGAGCTCCCAAGGCTGGGCCATGAAACAGGCTGGGCTGAGGTCAGGGTGAGGGGCCAAGAGTTCAGAGTCATGAAGTGAAAGGAACGGAGCCGAGGGGCCCGGCAGGCGCGGGCGGTGGCAGGGAGGGCCTGGAGAGCTCCTCTTCAGGTTCTCACTGCCTGGTGCACACGGCCCCCTGAGGCCTGGCCGATGTGCTGGGAGCTGGGACGTTGGTCCATTCAATCCGAGGGAAGAGCAGGCAGGTTCTCCTGATTCTCTTTTTAGAGATTTCTCCATCACCATGATCAGCACTTGAAGCCTGAGTCAGGGTGATCAATAACAATGAATTATTCTTCATGCATTGAAGTGTGCAAAGAATAACCACCCCACCCTGCCACCCCGTCTTCTCTGGGAGAAGCTGACAATAGTGGGCCCTGGGGAGAGCTATGTAGTCAGGGGAACTTAAGGAGCACAACGCAAGACCCTGGGCTGGTTTCTGGGGCAATGGAGCCTGTGGCTGAGCTCAGGCCGACGAACCTGGAGAAAACACCTGCTCAGGACTGCATCCCCATCCTCTGGAGACTGTGGGGATGAAGGTGATTGCTTAGGTCCTGCTTCCATTCGCCACCGCGAAAAGAAAAAAATGGGTCTGTGTGACAGCAGCACGCGGAGGAGGGCAGCTCCAAAAAACTCCCAGCTAACCAGATCCAGAACCTTGTTCACACCATGTCTCAATTCCATCCCTGCCGCTGAGCTTATCTGTTGTGGACTCTCCTTAACTAAGACAACTAAAATCAAATGTAGGGCTACAAGGGGTAAGAAGTGGCATAGATCCAAAAGGTTTTTCTTTAGTGAACAAACATAGCTTGCACATGATAGGGACTGATTGATTTGTTGATGTAAACCAAAGTTTTGGCATTAGAAAATTCCTGTTGGGACACGGGAAATTCCTAAAATAAACTCCATGAACACCAGAGAAGCTCGGCCAGCTCATGAAGAAGCAAGCAGAGTGGACTCCACTTCACAGAGGCTGGTGCATCCAGGTGAGCACTCACCAGAGCTGCTGCAGGTCTACAAAAACCACAGAAGCCTCTGCACGAGGCAGTTTAGAATCACAAGAAATACCTCAAGAAATGTCAAAGATCTTCCAAGTTATCCAGCTTCATAATTCCAGGCAATAGGAGTGCATCAAGTATTTCATCAACTGGAATTTTTTTTTTTTTTTTTTTTTTTTTTTTTTTGAGACAGAGTCTCCCTCTGTCACCCAGGCTGGAGTGCAGTGGCATGATCTCAGCTCACTGCAACCACTGCCTCCCGGGTTCAAGCAATTCTCCTGCCTCAGCCTCCTGAGTAGCTGGGATTACAGGTGCACACCACCATGCCCAGCTAATTTTTGTATTTTTAGTAGAGATAGGGTTTCACCATGTTGGTCAGGCTAGTCTTGAACTCCCGACCTCGTGATCCGCCCACCTCGGCCTTCCAAAGTGCTGGGATTACAGGCATGAGCCACCGCACCTAGCCTAGTTTGCAATTTTTTAATTAAATTTTAACGTGTGTTTATGCTTCACACTTTCAAACAACTGAAACATCTCTGAAAGCCACGGTATCTCAACATTATTCAATATTTCCAGTTGGAAAATCAGCACTGCAGTCCTTTGGCAGAAATCACCGGGGACAGGTTAAAATGATCATCTATTTTTCCCCTATTGCTTCTCAGGTTGTTTACAATTGGCTCAAACAAGGTGAAGTAATGGTCACAACGGGTGAAACACAATTTTACATGAAACAATGTTTCAATGGCCTGAAAAGTTACTCCCCACAAGGAAACAATAAAATGTTCTTAAATGTTGTATGAAACTCTGTAGGGTCTATGTTGCTCTTGCCAGCTTATGTAGTTTCTGTAAATACCTTCTCTTAGAATAAACAGAGCTTTCCAGTCAAAGAAAGTGCCCAGTAAATGCATCGTTGTAAAACTACTTTCCCATGATGCTGGAATTAGAAACATGTAACCAGATAATTCAGCAGCATCAAATGAGAGAAAGAACCCGGTCTGGGAGGCTGCAAGCCAGTGTGGGGAACAGAAGCTGCAGTGATTGCTTTAGGCTTGTCTCTTGTGGCGAGTTTTCAAACAGTGAAATTGTTGGTTCATCCTTTTTTTTTTTTTTTTTTTTTTGATGGAGTTTCACTCTTTTCCCAGGCTGGAGTGCAATGGTGCGATCTCGGCTCACTGCAACCTCTCCGCCTCCCGGGTTCAAGTGATTCCCCTGCCTCAGCCTCCCGAGTAGCTGGAATTACAGGTGTCTGCCACAATGCCTGACTAATTTTTTGTACTTTTAGTAGAGATGGAGTTTTACCATGTTGGCCAGGCTGGTCTGGAACTCCTGACCTCAGGCGATCTACCTGCCTTGTCCTCCCAAAGTGCTGGGATTACAGGCGTGAGCCACCGAGCCTGGCCTAATTTTTTTTCTCATGCTGATAAAGACTAAGTAGTAAATTATAAAAATATAAAAATTCTTTGAATCTGAGATAGAAAAATGAAAAGATTGAACATTCCTCAGCACTGGCTACTTACACCTGAAATATTCTCTGCTACTGTTTCAATTAGCACTCGTGACTCCACTGTGGACCGTCAATACTGCAAAGGGATATAATCTGCAAGCTAGTTTTGCTTAGTCCAACAATCAAATTAGCTTTTGGGGACAATTTGGAAACAAGCTGGCAATTTTGGTAAAAATATATCCAAATAATAAGCGAGGGAAATGTGAGGGAAATACCTGAAGGGATCTTTAGAATTCCTTAACTGATGGTACTGAGGCACTCAAGAAAGTCGGAATGCCAGAAGCCTACTCCAGGTTACCCTGATCACTCTAGAGTCACGCCTCCAGGGGAAACTGGTCTTACTACAGCAAACACCTTAGCACTCTGGTTGAGATGCAGCTGCCACTTAATTGCAGAAAAATAAATGCTCATGCTCTAGACTATCATTCAATTGTCCTACTGTAGTAGAAGGAAATTTTCCTGCTGGAGAGACAGGCTGTTCCTCGACTCCACAGCTGGGATGAGAGACAGGCTGTTCCTCGACTCCACAGCTGGGATGATGGGCAGAGACAGAGGCAAGGGCTGGCCATGGTGGCGGTGATCCTGCCAGCCTTGGAGGAAGCAGCCTTGCATACAGATCTGGAGATGAAGGGGTGTGGGAGGGTGGGGACAAGGATGTCACCACTGAGGGTGACAGGGTACAGAGCGACTGTTTCAGCCCTGTCTCCTTAGTGTGTACGCTTTCCCAGTGAACCCACCCTATGGCAGAGAGACATCCAAATGCCATTCCTATATCAAACTATGTTCTATGCTTGCTGGCTTCATTGATCAGAAATTCCTTGGTCAATTCTGCATGACGGTTTAAAGATCAATTCAAGAAAATGCTATAGTTGTATGGCACAAGGCATTTAAGATTAAAACTCCATGAGTTGAGAGGTAGGGAGGTCACATTTGATAAAATCCAAATTTCTAGCAAATGTGAGCATCCAAATAAAAACTTTTTCTTAACATGCTATGAGTATTTTAAATCAACCAAGTTATAATTACAGGGAAACACTAGGTCAGTTTTAAAATTAGAACAGGAACAAAAATATTTGCTACTGTATTATGATTAAGATTTTTATTTTTAATAATTTAGGCCAATGTAGTAAGAAATGTTTGGCTGGGTGCTGTGGCTTACACTTGTAATCCCAGCACTTTGGGAAGCCAAGGTGGGTGGATCACCTGAGGTCAGGAGTTCGAGACTAGCCTGGTCAAAACGGTGAAACACCGTCTCTACTAAAGATACAAAAATTAGCCAGGTGTAGTGGTGAACACCTGTAATCCCAGCTACATGGGAGGCTGAGAAAGGAGAATTGCTTGAACCCTGGAGGGAGAGATTGCAGTAAGCCAAGACCACGCCATTGTACTCCAGCCTGGGCAACAAGAGCGAAATTCTGTCTTGGAAAAAAAAAAAAAAGCTGCAGTAAAAATGATTCAAGACACTTAAAAAAATTGATTATTTAAATTAGGATTTTGCAATATACTAATTCTACAACTCAGAGTTTTTCCAGGAAATAATGTTCAAAATTGAATATGCATGGCAGCAGGCACCTGGACAGGGCCGCTCTGGGTCACAGGGGTGGGGCCTGGATCACTTCCCACCACCGATTGCCTGGGAATTCTTGGGTGAGTTACTCAATCATTCTGGGCCTCAGTTTCCTCATGTGTAAAATGGAGAATCCTGTCATTTACCTCAGAGGATTCATGTGCATAATTAAATTATGCCCTGGTGCTTCTGGCAGTCCCTGGGGTGGTTCCCTCGCTCCTGGATGCACCCCTGAGTCTCTGCCTGGTCTTCATGTGGTCACCTGCTCCTGACTGTCACTGTGCCCAGCTCCTCTTCCTATCAAGGTATCCTGCCCTAATCTATCTCCCTATGTCCTTAACTTGGTTCCATCTGCTGTCTAAATGTGTCCCGATCTGGGCACATTGTCTGGAGCTGGCCGTCCACACAACTCCACTGCTCTCGGAGCTGCTGTCAGTAAAATCGCACTGTGGATAAAAATCTACACGTTGAAAATGGTATCTGTGAAAGCTGTCAGAATAAAAATGGAGGCACTTGTGTCAAACCCTGACATGATGGATCTGGGGAAGGCCATGAAGGGGGCAGTTCTCACATAAGACTGCCTAATAATAACCATGGCAAAAGACTGCAAAAAACCATAGCCCTGCACAAAAGCCATTGCAACCTCACACAGTCAATTCTTCTGGGAGGATGTCTGCCCACCCACTGCCCATCCAGCCTCAGACTGACACCACTCTTGTTATCAATCCTTGTAGCCAAGGATAACTTTCAAAACAACTTGTGTGGCCCTTGTCAGTTTCGCTTTAAAAACTCGTGTCTCTTCTCAAAAGAAGATATTGATGCAGCCAACAGACATATGAAAAAATGCTCATCATCACTGGTCATTAGAGATATGCAAATCAAAACAAAAATGAGATACTATCTCATGCCATTTAGAATGGTGATAATTAAAAAGTCAGGAAACAACAGATGCTGGAGGGGTTGTGGAAAAATAGGAACACTTTTACACTGTTGGTGGGAGTGTAAATTAGTCCAACCATTGGGGAAGACAGTGTGGCAATTCCTCAAGGATCTAGAACTGGAAACACCACTTGACCCAGCAATCCCATTACTGGGCATATACCCAAAGGATTATAAATCATTCTATGATAGAGTCACATTCACACGTATGTTTATTGTGGCACTATTCACAACAGCAAAGACTTGGAACCAACCCAAATGCCCATCAATGATAGACTGGATTAAGAAAAAGTGGCACATATACACCACGGAATACTATGCAGCCATAAAAAAGGATGAGTTCATGTCCTTCACAGGGACATGGATGAAGCTGAATCCATTATCCTCAGCAAACTATCACAAGATCAGAAAACCAAACACTGCATGTTCTCACTCATAAGTGGGAGTTGAACAGTGAGAACACATGGACGCAGGGGGTGGAACATCACACACTGGGGCCTTTCAGGGGGTGGAGGGGTAAGGGAGGGATAACGTTAGGAAAAATACCTAATGTAGGTGATGGATTGATTGGGTGCAGCAAACCACCAGGGCACGTGTATACCTATGTAACAAATCTGCACGTTCAGCACATGTACCCTAGAACTTAAAGTATAATAAATAAGTAAATCAATCAATAAATAAAATAAAAACCTGTGTCTTCCTCTGCCTCCACGAGTTCACCCATCGCTTACCATGGCTCCTGTATGCCACAGTGCAATGCTCATTCCTCATCAAACTCATCAGCACTAGAAAATTCTTCGGTGTTTGTTATTTGGTTTGACATCACCAAAATGTTCGAATGGCTAATTTAAACAGATTTTTAGGTCATCAAATGCCATGAGCATTTTGGAAATGTAGATAGGGTGTATGTTTGCTATCAGAATGAGAATTCAATTAGCCAAGCTACTGAGAAATGCGTCTCTCCCCTCCATCAGGTGAGGAGAACCAAGCTACTGAGAAATGCATCTCTCTCCCCTCCTTCAGGTGAGGAGAACCAAGCTACTGAGAAATGCGTCTCTCCCCTCCATCAGGTGAGGAGAACCGTCTGCTGCTCACCCACAGCCCTGCATACCTCATCACCAACGTCCCACTCCAGCCCCGGGCTTCTCTTCACACCCAGCAGCCAACCCGTGTGTCACTCTCAGAGGCTGCCCGTGGGCCTCCAGAGCCAGCTGTGCTTGAGCTGACAGTGCCTGGGAATTGACAACATGCTCTGGGGAAGCAGCTGTTGAGCAGTGGGGGGTGTGAATGTCCTGAGTGCCTCAATCCCCATTACTCACCATGCAGATAAGTCTGGACACACTTGAGCTCCCGGGGGCACTGACCTGGTTCCCTGCATAAGGTCTGCTGGGGTGCTTTGCCCTGTCGGCCCCTCTGGTTTTCGGTCCTTCCCCTGCCCAAACAGGTTCCCCTGGAAATGCTTCCTCATCGGGCAGGTCTGGGACAAACCTGGCCTGGGGCAACATGCAGGTCGCCTCTGATGGTGTTACTGCTGCACAGGCCTCTGCGAGGAGCTGGTCAGGACAGGCTGAAGCTGCAAGACCGGCCACTGACTCTTCCAGAGAAGGCCCCAATGCCAGCAGCCCAGCGAACCCCAGGAAGACATCTAGCCCCCTATGGGGCCTGTGCTCCCCAACCCTGGCATTCCACTGACTGTGCACAAATCACATCCCAGTGATTGGTGGAGTCTACTCTCTGTTAGCCAAGAGTTGTATCCAGCTCCTGCCTTGATTCTCAGTGGCACCCTATGTGGCATATACTTAGTGGGCGCTGGGCTGAGGGCCTCCTGTTACTCCCACAGAGGGTTCCTCCAGCGTAGGGAGCAGAACATGAACTCCAGGACCACATCCGCTGTCATTAACAAGACCACTGGGCTTTCTGTTTTCTGTGGGCAAGAAGCTGCTGCCATGTCGCATAGCACAGCAAATTTTATATTTCATGATCAGATTGCCCCAGAGAAAAGTTTATATTTTCCTAAAACTTAGAAGATTTTTTTACAATATGGCAACCTTGAGCTCAACTAAAAGAAAATGACATCTCATTGACAAGCAATATATTAAGCCATTGAACATTATATAAGATTAGTTTAAGGGCTAAAAGTTATGAATTTGACTCCAAAACTAAACACGAAATCAGTTAAAATCACCAAATTAAATAAAAATGTAATCAACTCTTCTGAGAATGGTTTTGAATTTGACAAGAATATGACCCAAATCACATTTTATTCCACTACTGTCAAGGTAAAAAGTGGGTAATGATTTGGTGAAGCTCAGTTTTCACATCAAAGGTAGAGTGTGGTCTTTGAGGAAATCATGGAAAATTCAAAAAACGTGTCAGATGCGACCCTTCCAGTCAAACCACAGCGGGTTTTTGCGGGAGGTATTTGTTGGAGCTATAGGAGAGTGTCTTCGTCTGTTTGTGCTATTCTAACAAAATATCATAGACTAGGGGGTTTATAAATAACAAAAATGTATTTCCCACTGTTCTGGACCCTAGAAATCCAAGGTCAAGGCACCTGCAGCTTCCCTGTGGCTTCCTGGTCCACAGAGGGCGCCCTCTTTCTGTGCCTTCACATGGTGGAAGAGATGAGGGAGCTCCTTGGGGTTGCTTGGATAAGGCCGTGAACCCTGAATCCCATTCATAAGGGCTCCACCCCCCTGACCTAATCACCTCCCAAAAGCCCCACCTCCTCATACTGTCACCTTGGGAGTGAGGGTTTCTACATGTGGATTTTGGGGGTACACAGACATTCAGCCTGTAGCAGGGAAGAATATTCACTAAATGCAGGAAAAGCTCAGTGCAAGCTCCCAGCTGCTGGGGCCCTGGGCTGCCTTCAGCACAATGGATTCCACAGGACACGGGGAAATATCACTGTTGATTTCCTCTTCTTCATCAGGTCTTGTTCAATTTTATGTACAACTAAATCCAGGCTGGGCACGGTGGCTCATGCCTGTAATCCCAGCACTTTGGGAGGCCGAGCAGGGTGGATCACAAGGTCAGGAGTTCAAGACCAGCCTGGCCAATATTGTGAAACCCCATCTCTACTAAAAATACAAAAAATTAGCCGGGCAAAGTGGTGGAAGCCTGTAGTCCCAGCTACTCGGGAGGCTGAGGAAGGAGAATTGCTTGAACCCAGGAAGCGGAGGTTGCAGTGAGCTGAGATCACGCCACTGCACTCCAGCCTTGGCAACAGAGCAAGAGTCCGTCTCAAAAAACAAACAAACAAACAAACAAACAAAAAAAAAAAACTAAATCAAAAGAACATTTTAGAAAACTTAAAAGAAGATATCTTAGTACATTTCTCACAAAGCACTTTTCATCTGAAAATGTGAACTGTTGCCTTAAAACAAATCATTCAAGCTGATAAATCTGACATTAAAATTAAATTTGTGAGATGTGCAGTGGCTCACTCCTACAATCCCAGCACTTTGGGAGGCCAAGGTGGAAGGATCACTTGAGGCCAGATGTTCGAGACCAGCCTAGGCAACATAATGAGACCCTGTCTCTACCAAAAAATAAAAATAATCAGCCAGGCATGGTGGCTCAGGCCTGTAGTCCCAGCTACTCAAGAAGCTTGAGCCCAAGAATTTGAGGCTGCAATGAGCTACGATTGCACCAGTGCACTCCACCGGGGTGACAAGTGAGATCACATTTAAAAAACAAAAGTTGAATTTGCTGTTTCCTGAAATAAACTTGCATTGTTCTGGTTTTTGTTATTGTTGTTGTAGTGGTGTTCCATTAGCTGCCTTAACTAAAAGGATAACTCCTAATTATCATTATGTAAAAGAAAAAAAATTATGTGGCCCTAGGAGACACTCTGCATAATACTTCTAATGAAGCCAGTGAAGCCACAAACCATCTCTCCTCCACTCAGGCCACCACCCAGCAGGCAAGCCCCCAATCCGGCCCACCAAGCCACTCTGCAGTCAGCCCAGCCCTCCCAGCCTCTCAGAGGAGGAGAACCAGGGAGGAAAGGAGGGATGACCATGACGGCACAAGCTGGGCACAGGGAGACAATGGCAACCAAGACTTTCCAACAAGTCTCCATGGGCTGCATGTGTGTGAAGCCTCATAGTAGAATATGGTTTTTGTGGAGCTCTCTTTCCCAGTTGCCACAAACTTCCATTGGATTGTCTTACCTGTAGTCTTAATAGCTTTCAAAATAATAAATATTTATGTGTTTGTGTTATAATGAATTCCAAAATCTGTAACTCAAAATGTATTTTGGAAAATGAAAATGTTGTTAAGAAAATTCTGCAGCAACAAAAAACAACAACAAAACCAGCTTGGTGTGCCTTCAAATAAATGTGCTGGGGCAGAGGTTCTCCTCCCCCAGCATGTACAGAATACCATTTGATCATTAATAAAATAACCACACTGCCCCGGAGATGGAGTTGAAAAGGCCCGTTTCCTCCCCCGAGGTGTGGCTCCCAGGGAATCCTGCTCTTAGGATTAACCGTGATTACATCCTGGGGGAAATTACACATCGGTCTAAGTTTGTTTCTCGTTTCTTCAAAAGTATTTGTACAAAAACAAGGCACAAATTAAGCACCCGGAATGATTTCCCAGGGCCTTTGAAAAGCCATTCATCCTGCTGCCTGCATTCCCGGAGCCATGAGGCCTTGAGCTGTGGGTCTCGACGCTTTCCCTCCATCTGCCAAGGTCCGTTCTTCCACAGGCCCAAAATCTCAACATGTTTTAGAAAGTTAATTATTAAATGCTGTCAATTGTTGTTGAGTTGTATAATAGCAAAGGTAGAGGCACCAGTACATTATGCCATCTTTGCCCCATCTACCGCACATTTAACTACCTTTGATCTTATCTAATAGTAGATATATAACTGGAATAATCACCATTTAAATATATGAGGTTGTTTGACATAGGTACTACACACAGGGAAAATCAATAATGATTATACAATCACCAGATACAATGTAAACAGCATACCGCGAAGTCTTTACAGGCGAGATAACATCACAGAATTCCCAACAAGAGTCAATAGCCATTAGTTTTAAAAGTGGCCACTTGAACTTGTGTGTGTAGGTGTGTGCACTACAGCCAAGTTGCCCATGGGTGTAGGATCTTCAAATAAACGAGGTTCAAAGAACTAAAGAGGAGGTTTAAGGAACACACCTTAGTGGTGGTCAAGATGCCCTGAACTTTTGAAAACATAAGTATCTTCAGGCATGTTTGTTTTCAAATCAGTCCTAGTCCTTCGCATTTTGCCAGACTTAAGCTAAGGAGGCCACTTACAATGACAAGGGCCTAAAACACTTTTCACAACACAGAGAATTCAACCTTGCAGCTACAATGCCTAACAGGATCCCTTGAAGCTGTTTTGGTCCTCACAGCAAATGTGCCTACTGTCAGCCCGGTGGGGAGGAGGGGAGTCATCGAAACGAGTCTCTTTGGTATCATTTTCTTCAAGGCCATGGAATCTTGACATTCTCATAAATGATTTTTCACCACTGAGTCATTCGGGAAGGAAAATATTTTTCACTCAGTAAAAAAATCTGCAAGAATTTCTGAAACCCAGAGACCTATCTTGACATCTGAAAGTTGATCAGCGTCAGGGTTCTTGGCCAATATTGAAAAGTTAAGAAATGGATTCAGTGAAACGTAAGCAGTTATCAACTTTTGAGATTGTTCTCAGGCTGAACAGGAGCCTCAGTGATGAATCTTTTCTGAGTCCTCGAAGCCAAGCCTGGAAACGCATGTACGGATTCTGTTGACGTATGGGTCCCTCTCTGCTGTCCAGACGCAGTTCCAGGAGGGCCAGCTTCCCAGCCATCAATCAAGGGGGCAGTGGATGCATTTTCCGTCTGCTGAGAGCCATCTAGAGAGGTACTGTGAAAAACGTCAGCATTATCCCTCTATTTACATCCACCAGTGCCAAAAGCCTGGCATGACTAAATCCTAAACACATACGATGAGGCGAAGAGAAATATCCAGTGAAAACCAGAATGCTGCCATTCTTGTCCTCTTATAAAATTAAAAGCACTTTGAAGGAATACAGCTGTCACTTTATAACTCTTATCCTCTTCCCCTCCAACGTAGCTGTCAAATTTACTGTTTGAGCTTCTCTTTGTAATCACACGAATATGCACTCCGTCACCCTCTCCGCCCTCATCATTCCATCTAATGGTTTTAAAGGGAAAGGAAATTACTTGTCCTCGCAGCCAGCACTTGACACTTTTATGGGTCATTTGTAATGAAGCTATTCTTCGGCTTTAATGGAGACCTTGATTCCGAGCAGTGTGAATAATTGTCAAAAGGTGATTAATTAAATATTCACCACTCCCCTATAAAATTGATCAACATATTACATTACAGCACTCCAAAAGTTATTTTATTTCTTCATTCTACTTCAAATTCTATGCATTTAAACAAGCTTTAAACTGGAGCCATATAATTTACTGCATATTAATTATACATGCCCACTGAATAAAGTTCAAAAAAATGTTTTACACCTTTTTTTAACTCCATACGAACATGCTACCATTACTTATAACATTGAGAAGTCCCATCTTGAATGTGAAATGTCTCACAACTGTTTCCTGAATGTATATAGCACAGATTTCTCAGGTAATAGGTATTAAGTTCTACAAGCACGTAGCTTTATCTGAAATAAATTGCCAAGACTAAAAGTAATATATTAAATTCCACCGATATATAATTTTCTTTTTTTGGAAAAGAAAATTTGGAATTTTTGGAAAAACTCCAGAGATGGAGTTTTTCTCTGTCCTTCAGGTTGGAGTGCAGTGGCATGATCTTGGCTTAAGGCAACCTCCAGGGTTCAAGCGATTTTCGTGCCTCAGCTTCCTGAGTAACTGGGATTACAGGTGCCCACCACCATGTTTGGCTAATTTTTCTATTTTTATAGAGACAGGGTTTCACCATATTGGTCAGCTGGTCTCTAACTCCTGACCTCAAGTGATCCACCCGCCTCAGCCTCCCAAAGTGCTGGGATTATAGGTGTGAGCCACCGTGCCGGGCTGATACACAAATTTTTGACTCTTAAAAGACTAGTGACCATGGCTCATCCATCTCTTCAAACTCTCAAAGCCCAGCAATTGGGATGTGGAGGAAGGACAGGGAAGGAAAACTGCCCGATTGAAAACTTTGCTAAACTAAAAATAAAGCCTTAGCTTCCATCAAGACCATGAATCTCTGGCTTTGGCTAACTCTGGTCTTTGACAGGCTGAGTAAATAATTGCAAAATCTTCTCAGAAAATCAGTCCTTCCTGCTTCTGTTTCCCCACTGCATTAGGTATTCTCGTGGCTGAGTAGAGGGCAAACAGGGAAGATTATATAAAGCAAAACTCCTAATTTCAAACGTTAAATTCAATTAAGAGATGCCCGAGTCTCAGTAATCAAACAAAATTTTACGAACAAGGAATAACTATGACATAGGAAATTATGTTTAAAATGTATGAAAATAAATTGAAGGAAAATTACAAAAGATCAAAGCAGAACCTGATTCTCTATAGACAGCATTTCTGCACTTGTATCAGGAGTTATCAATGAAATGGAGTGATATGAGTGTGTTTCAGATAATGTAGAATAGTGCCAACGTGTCAAACGGTGATAGAAAAAGCAGCATTTCACAGAAATGTGCAGAGTGAGCCCCACGCGCACAGAGGGACAAAGCCGTTCTAAACCGCATGGAGCAGCTAAAGGTTTAGCCCACACCTTGGACTCCTGCTGCTGGCAGTCGCGCCCACAACTAAACCCAGCGCAGTCTGGGACCTCTGATCAAAGTCTGCGTGAATCCACCCACGGACATTCTAGAAGTCCTTGGAGGCGACTCTTTTAATGCAGATTACTGATTTCATTGAAGTAGTCAATCAACTGTTTTCCCCCCCCCCAGGCTGTTAAAATGTCATTGAGGGAACACAGCAGATAAAAAAAATGATGAGCAAAAAAATAATATTTCAACTTGAACAAACTTGCTATTTGTAGACTTGATCACATGAATCTGCTGCAGTCAACATGATTTCAGCAGCAGCTACAGGAATGAATCCCACAAAGGGACTGAGTTTAATCATCCAATCCCAGACTGTATTGATTTTGGGACTGCTTGCAATGACTATATAAATAAGCCATTTCTTTGCAACTGTATCTGCAGCCGGTCATGAACCCAAAACCTTCACAACCTGGTCCAAAGTGAATTATGCCCTGCAGAAATAAATTAATAAAACTAACACAGCCGGCCTTCTCCACCAACTTATTTTCACGTTTCAAGAGCTTAAAAATATAAAATCAATAATCATTTAGTCATAAGGGTAAATGAAGCGACATAACATCAAAGTATCCCCTTTAGCCATTCAAGTCATCCTAGGTAATTTATCTCATCAAAAGGCAGAGGTAATAATCCTTTCCACTCTGAGACAAGCTGCCACACAGCTGCTGTATTATCCTAGAGTAAACAAGTTGGGAGAAAATATTAAAAATCAATATCTGTTTCCTTCTATCAGACCAGCTGGCATCCATCATAAATCCACCCCTGTAAAGAGTTCTTGGAGTTGGGCACCCAGAGTGAAAAACACAATCGAATTAACAACAGAAAACCAAGATCTGCTCAATGGGGAAAGACAGCTGGATTTCTTCAAAAATGCACTATTTTACAATTGCAAAAATTTACTGAAATTATAATTATGGGGGAAAAATCTATCATAGCCATAGGGTATAAAAAAAGCAATTACCAGTGTTGTAAAATAAAAATACAAACAGCAGCTTTTGATAGTCGCTGCAAGTCATTCCAGGTATTTGATTTATTTAATTGGTCATTTGTTCATTCATTCACTTATTTATGTAGCCTGATGATTTCCTGCCATGAAATTCAGGCCCCAACCCCTCCAACTGGAGAATCTGTCACATTGTCACATATCATATTCCCTCCCCGCACCCCCGTCCCAGGATGCCTAGGAAATGGCTGGACTCTCCCTCATGTGATCACAACTGCCCACATAGGAATGGCTGTGATGCAAAATCACGGAGGGGTTTGTTCCTGGGGGAGGGAAGAGAGCGTGCCTGATCTTAGATGTGGCTTCCATGGTGACAGATTCAGACGCTGGACACCCCGGACACGTGAGCAGGAACCAGAAGCTACATCCACCCAGTGCTGAAGGAGAAGGCTGCTGGGACTTCACGTCTCCTGCTGCAGGAACAAACTGTTGGACAAACCCATCCACAAAACAGAGAGCCGGCTGGGCGCAGAGGCTCATGTCTGTAATCCCAGCAGTTTGGGAGGCCTAGGCAGGCAGATCATTTGAGGCCAGGAGTTCGAGACCAGCCTGGCCAACATGGTGAAACCCTGTCTCTACTAAAGATACAAAAATTGGCCAGGCGTGATGGCGCATGCCTGTAATCCCAGCTACTCACGAGCCGGGACAGTAGAATCACTTGAACCCAGGAAGCAGAGGTTGCAGTGAGCCGAGATCACACCATTGCATTCGAGCCTGTGTAACAGAGCAATACTCCAAAAAAAAAAAAAAAAAAAAAAAAGCCTTGGATTCTGACGATCTGCTTGCCTTAACACCTAGTCTAACTTTGATTATTTCTGGAAAATATGATGTGATTGTTGTTCTCACTGAAGCTTTTAGATTTACCTTTTGTAAAAGTTATCAGAATGTCTGTACACACAGGAACACACATTCACAAACACACCTAAACACGCACAGTGTATTAGGTACTGGAAACACACAAAATCCTATAGCTACAATTACTTCTCAGGAATGGTTGACTCAAGTCTTTGGAATTTAGTTACATGTCATCATCATTCTGATAAACCACTTCTGTCTCATACCCTCCTTACAGTTTTCTGTACTTTAAGCTCAATACAAGGTCTTCCTCCAAACTTCCCAAATGCAATAGCCTTATGCATAAGATCTTTTCACAAAGAGGCTTCTTCTATTCCTGAGTAATTAATGCCTTGAAGAAGCCCAAAAATAAATCTCTCATAGGGTAAATCCTACCTGTGTCAGTTTATCTCGTATTTTATTTTTAATAATAGTGTCATTCTATCCTATCTCTATCAGTGGAGCACCCCTGGCCCCAGGCATTCTCATCTTTAAATGTGCAGCCCCAAATCCAACATCTTGTTCAGGTACTGCCTGACAAGCACTCCTGCCCTCCTAGTCCAGGGATAGACACCAGGTATTCATGAATAAAGGCTAAGAACACATCAGATTACAATAGAATCTTCACCATGGCTGACTTACTGGGAATTTCTATTTAACCAAAAACCCTAAATCATTTCTACATATATATCTGTTTAGAGATTCATGATTCCTCTCCTGTCTGTCATTTTGAAGTTTTTATTTTGGGTTTTGTTTTAACCTAGGTAGCTGCCCTTCATTGTTCCATAGCAAATGTGATCTCATGAGTGCTCCCCCAACTAGCTCAATGAAAGTTCCATATGGATCTTGATTCTCAGGTAGCGGCACATCTGCTGCTATCCCCAGATCAATTGTCATGCCAGAGAGTGGAGGAAGACACACTCAGAATACACAGGGCCACGGGGCCTGAGTGGCACAGAGCTTTCTGCTTCCCTAGAAACAGAAACCCCAAGAGAGCAGGGCCTCCTGCACCTGCCGGCTGTGCACCTGCCACACTCCCACACACCTGCAGCTTCGTGGGCAAGTGCTCAGAGATAGTCTGAGCGATGTAAGACTCCATTGCTTTTCATGATGTCAGAAAATAGCAGAGAGGTTCTTTTATATTCCAGGGTCAACCCAAATTAGAAACCAATTACAAATCATTCCAAGAAGCTAAAACAATGTGCTTTTGATAGAAATAATCAGAGGGTGATGTTTCAGGTCACTTGGCGTCTTCCACAAAGCATCAGCACTCTTAATTCTCATTTGAAAATTTTCCTTCAAATTAGACACTTTTTAATACTAAATGCTGGTAGTAGAATAATATTTGCAAAATTGTCCTCGTCTTTGAAGATAACTTTTTATCGGAGAAATGACTAAGTGAGCTCTTGTTATCTGCTTAGTTCAGAACACAAAGTATAAACCTAAAAACCTTCAGATTATGATGTATTGGAGTATCAATCCTCAGAAATATCACTTTTGCAGGCACGTAATACTACGCTGAAGGGTAAAATAGATTACAAATGGGGCTCTCTCGGAGGAAGGTACCTAAGAGTCCGGTAAACACCATCCTAAATCCTGACCCACAGCTTGTCGCCAAGGCAGCTATGAAGGCGGGACACACATTGCAGTTCCATGGCCAAGTGTCATGATGTGGGCTGAGGCCATCCATCATGTGAGACTCCCACAACACTCTCCCAAGCAGATGTGCTGAATCTCTTTCTTTTAGGAAACATTTAATTATTGACACACTTCTCAATGGGTATTGAGAAAGTGAACTCTTTAAATTTCTATGGTTGCTAAGAAACTGAAATTTAATGTTTGAAAATTTTCATCTATATCAGATATATAATTTTTTTCCATTGCAGACAGAACTCAGAGATCTGCTAAAAGGAACAAAATAGGACTTTTATAAAGAGAAATAATGCAGTGTCATGTCTGATTTATTCAGGAATGTTTAGCACAGCAAATAAAGCATAGTTACTCTGGCTAATGAAGATTATTTACTTGCATTTACTAATTGAATATTCAACGAGAAAAATATTTATGTACTGGGTAACATTTTTCTATTTATGCTAAAGGTAATATTGAATGTCATGTAATAAACATCTAAGTTTTTATTTGTTGAGATGTTTACTGAATTAAAACTTTATTTTCCTATAAAATTTGATTAAAAAAACATTTTCAGCTTAATAATTCTGGAGAGTGGAGACATGCTAAATGTACCAAATTGCTTAGTTCCAGTGACTCATGCAAGCTATTTGACTGAGAAGCAGGTATAGAAGGCTCCTGCCTTTCCTATGGGAAACACGTCCACAAAGGGCGGCACCCGTGTCTGTTGTTCATGCTCCTGTCTAAGATGAAGTTAATTCGTGGCCACCGTGAGCCAGATTCTCCTTCCTGGGAATGTTGATTTGGACAGGGAAATACCAGTCTATTCTCAGTGTTTGGGTGGAACTGTAACATGTGAGTTGGCTGCTTAGAAGAAGTCATGGATTAAAAAGTAGAGAAAGCCAGCCATCTTGCAAAAGAAGAGAAACAAAACTAAGAGGCAGAGGAAAGAGATGGAAAACCACACTGAAAGCTTTTCAGCTTTTCAGCTCCTAGTTCCAGGCCTTTCCTGAGCTTTGACTACAATTCTGCCCTTGAGTTCTACAAGACTCTGTCGTTGCAAGAATTCCTTTCCTGCTTAGGCTAGACTAAGTAGTTTCCTAAACCAGATTTGAAAACTCAGATGAAATGGTCAAATTACAAGATTAATATTTATTTCTAAAACAGAGGCCAGAAGAAATAACACATATAAATAAATCTACACACTTTTAAAAATTGACTCAGTAATCGAATACCAGTGTCTTCATCATCATCATCACCATCACCACAAGATTCAGATGGTATTAGTAGAGATCATAAGCCATGTCTTATAACCCCGCTTTTCCACTTAACTGCCAATCATAGAGAAATTCATGCACATATATTCTGGCACACAAACTGATTTGGGCATTATTTATGATAGCATTATATCTTCTACCTCTAGGCCATCTGGTATATATTTTACAAAATACTATGCAGCTATTATTATATACAAATACATGCAGGTTTTGTTATTTGTTTGGTTTAGGTCATTGATGCATACTATACCCAATTTTCTATGTTGTGCTTCTGTCATTCAATACCTAATAGAAATCTACCCAAGAACCAAATAGATCTTCTAGAGGTAAAGAAGTCAATATCTGAAATGAGAACTCACTAGATGGATTTAGCAGATTAAATACCGCAGAAAAGTGTCACTTGGAGGGCAGAGAAAAGGGGAGATGATAGCAAAGCAAAGATGAAAAAGGAAAGAAATGACTGCACTAAAATAAAATATATAAAATTATCACGTTAATTATTTTGTGTAAATTATATGTATATGAGCAACTAGAAATGTTTGAGTCAGAAGATTTGAAAGTTGAAGAAGTTTGGAAGGGTAAATAAGTTTAAAATTAAATAAATATTCCTTTCGCCCAAAGATCCCAGACTTAGAACTCTATCTCATAGAAATAAATTAAGTAAAAACATATGTACAATGATATTTGTTGCAGGACTATTGCAAATGGCAAGAAACTGGAAATAATGTAGTGCCCTTAATTAGAAAAATGGACGAGTAAATTATGATATTCTATTTTCATAAAATAGAATACAATGCAACCATCAAAAATAAATAGAGCTATACATTGCAGAAGACAAATCAGAGAACTTAAAGATATAAAAACGCATCATATCCCCTCAAAAAAAAGCACAGAGATGAAGGAAAAACACTAGAGCCTCAGGGACCAATGGGAAAACATTAAACCATCTAATAGAAGTACATCTGGAGTCCCTGAAACAGAAAAGAGGTCAGAAATACACTTGAATAAATAATGGTTAATATTTTTCCAAACTGGTGAAAACTATGAACACACAGGTAGAATAAACTCACTAAAGCCCAGTCAAATAAGTACAAAGAAAACCCTGCAAGCAGCCAGGGATTAGAGGGTGAGAAAACATGAACAGGGGAGACTAAGATAATAATAATTACAGATTGCCTAAGAGAAACAATGAAAGCCAAAAGACAACGAAAACAATCTATAAAGTGCAGCAAAGAAAAAAAAAGTCAACCTGTAGTTCTATGTCCAGGGATATATTTGTCAAACATAAGGCAAACATTTTTTTTGAATAAAGAAATCCAATTATCACCGTAGAGATGAACAACAACGTTAGTAGAAAAAGAAAAAAAAAACCCACAAATTTATGCTGAAATTAAGCAAAACCAGCTCAGAATTTGGATCTATAAAAAGAAATAAAGAGCCTCCAAAATGGTAAATGTGCAAATAAGTATTAAGGTTATTTTTTCCATTTTTGAAATTTTTAGAAATAACTGATCATTTAAAGCAAAAAGTAATACTATATTATGAGGTTTATATGTATAAATAAGATATATGACAATGGGAAATGGAATCACACCCTTATAAAGGTCTTGCATTATATACATAGAGATATAACATTTAAAGGTTTATTTCACTCAGTTAAAGTTTCATGTTGTAAACACTAGACAGCACTAAAATTATATATAATTATAAAGAGGTACAACTAGTAAGATGATAATTCTGATAAATTGGAATAATTTTATAATCTCAATATAGAAAAAGGCAAAAAAATAAAGACAAAGTAGTAAAAAACAGATGGGACAAATAGCAACGGGCTGATTTAAATCAAATCATAATAATAGTTACACTAAATATAAATGATGTAAAAACATTAATTGAACAGAAGAGATTATTAGATGATAAAAAAGCAATACTCCAATATATCTTATCTGTAAGAAATAAGCTTTAAATATAAAGACAGAACCAGGTTAAAATAAAATGACAGAAAGGAGTATAAAATGCAAAAACTAATCATAAGAAAGCTGAAGTGACTATCTCAGTATCAGATGAAGTAGGCTTTAGGACAAGAAATATTGCAATATATAGAAAGACATACAGAATATATTTTATTATAACAAAAAAGTCAATTTAACAAGAAGATATACCCATCCTAAGTTTGTATGTACTTAATAATATCTGTGTTAAAATCATGAGGTACACAATTTCTAGAGTGAAAAAAGAAATAGATACTTTCATGAGTAGAGTTGATAATATTAGCACTCCTCTCTTAGCAACTAATATAACAAGTGGATAAAAAATAAGCAAGTACATAGAAGACCTAGACAACACCATCGACCAACTCAAATAAGTTGACTTTTATAGAATCTCCACCATACAATGGCAGAATTCATACCTTCTCAAGTGAACCTGGAGCCTTCTCCAATATAAACCAAATAATAGGGCATTACATAAGTTTCAATAAGTTTAAGAGGACTGAAATTATACAGAATACATTCTCTGACATGATGGCATTAAATTAGAAATAAATAATAAGAAGATATTTTTGAAATTCCTAAGTATTTGGAAATTAAGCAAAATATGTTTTGTTTTGTATTTTTGAGACAGGGTCTTGCTCTGTCCCCAGGCAAGTGGCACAATCTTGGCTTACTGAAACCTCACCCTCCTGGGTTCAAGGGATCCTCCTACCTCAGCTTCCTGAGTAGCTGGGACTACATATACATGCCATCACACCTGGCTAATTTTTGTATGTTTTGTAGAGACAAGATTTTGCCATGTTGCCCAGGCTGGTCTCGAACTCCTGGGCTCAAGCAATCTGCCCACCTTGGTGTCCCAAAGTGCTGGGATTATAGGAAAGAATCACTGTGCCCAGCATAAAATATGTTTAAATAACCCAATGAATTGAAGATGACAGCAATATTTTAAACTGAATAAAATGAAAACTAAAAATGCAAGATGTAAAACTTTGTAGGCTTCAGCTAAAGCAGTTCTTACAACAAAATGTATAGCATTAAATGCTTTTTTTGAAAAATGGAAAAAGTCTAAATTCAGTAGTCTAAACCTCTACCTTAAGATACTGATAAAATGAATATCAAAACAAACTCAAAATAAGAGGAGAAAATAATAAAGATCAGATCTGACATTAATAAAATAAAAATGAAAAAAATAAAATCAGAAGGTCATTCTTTGAAAGGATCAATAAAATTTATATACTTTCAGTTGACTGAACAAGAAAAAGAGAAGAACAGATATAAATTGCCAGTATCAAGAGTCAACTAATACATACCACACAGATCCTAGAGTCATAAAAAGGTTATAAGGAAGGATTATAAAGAAATAGACTTACACAAATATATTCAACTACTTAGATAAGTGGAGAAATTTTTTAAAGATACCACACATAAGAAAAAAATAGAAAATCTGAATAGCTCTGTATCTATCTAAAAAAAAAAAAAATTTAAAACCTTCCTACAAAGAAAACTCCAGGCTCATATGACTTCAGTAGTAAATTCTATCCATCATTTAAGGAATAAATAATAATACACATTCCCTTTTTAGAAAATAGAGAAGTTTCCTAATTTATTTTATGAGGCCAAACTACCTTGATACCAAATTACCAAAACCAGACAAAAATATCTCAAGAAACATACAGAACAATATCTATCATTGAATATACAAATTCTTTTATAAAATATTAGCAAATTAAACCTAGCAATAAAAATAAAATATATTGTGACCAAGTGGAGCTCATCCCAAAAATTCAGGATTCATTAACATTAAAAAATTCATTAACATGATTCACCATGTTAACAAAATAAAGAAGGAAAACTACACGATTACCTGAATTTATGGAAGAAATAAAAGAAAAGCATTCGACAAAAATCAAGCTCTCAACAAAATCAGGGGAGAAACGGATATCCTCAATCCATAAAGAACATATACACTCAGTCCACAATTAACAACATTTAATGATGAAAAACAATACTTCCCTCCTTATAATCAGGAGCAAGGCAATGTCTGCTCCCACCACTTCTACTAAGCATTGTCCTGGGGCTTCTACCCAGTGCAATAAGGCAAGAAAAAGAAGCAAAAGTCATACACATTGCAAAGAAAGAAATAAAATTGCCTTTATTTGTAAATAACATAATATCTGGATGTAGGAAATTCTAAAAAATCTACGAAAGCTGCTAGAATTAACTGACTAATTTAGCAAGGTCATATAACAAAAGGTCAATATATAATAGTTAATTATATTTCTCTATCCTAGCAATTGGAAAATGAATTTTTTAAAATATCCATTATCAATAGCATCAAAACCTTAACTATGTAGGAATAAATATGTGCCATATTATATGCTAAACTACAGAATATTTCTGGGAGAAATTAAATAAATCTAAATAAATGGCAAGAAATATAATATTCATTGATGGGAAGACTCAATATTGTGATATCAATTTTCCCCCAATTAATCAATAGAGTCATTGAAATCAAAATTCCAACAGACATTTTAGTAGAAAATGACCAGATTATTCTAAAACTTCTATGAAAATGCAGAGAATCTGGAAGAGCCAACACAGCTAGGGCAAAGCTAAAGAACTTGCACCAGCTGACTTCCACGTCTGCCTCAGTAACAAAGTCAATGTGGTACCCACTTTGAAAGACACATGCAGATCCATGGAATAAAGTTAATAGCCTACAAATCCATGTGCTCTTAAAGGTTCAGTTGATTTTCCAGTCAAGTTAATGGGGAAAAGATAATCTTTTTAACAAATAGTACTAGGACAACTGGATATCAGCTAAAGTACAAAAACAACAAAAGCAAAACAAACAAAACAGCACCTGTCGAACACATGCGAAAAAAACTTGAAATGGGTCATAGGCCTAAATCTAAAATTATAAACTACAAAACTCCTGGAAGAAATAAGGAGAAAATCTTTGTGACATAGAGGCTAGCACAAATTTCCTGCATATCATGCAAAAAGCTAAACCCCATATTTTTTGAAAAAACTGATAATTTAAACTTAAAATAGAAAGCTTCTGTTCTTAGACATTTTTTTTAAAATGAAAAGGTAAGCCATATATTGGGGAAAATATTCGTAATACATGTTTCAGACCAAGGTTCTGTACCCAAAATATATAAAGAACTCTTACAACTTAATAATAAGAATATATTGAAAAACCAGATTTTTTCAAAATGTTGGCAAGTATTTCAACATGTCATTTATAAACAAAAGATATATAAATGATCAGTAAGCACATGAGAAAAATGTTTGCCATGTTATCAGAGAAAAGCAAATTAAAATCTCAAGAAGATATAAGCACAAAACCACTAGATTAGCAAAAGTTAAAAAGCTGAAAAATAGCAAGTAGCAAGTGTTGGTATGAATGTTACACCTCACTGGTGGAAATGTCAAGTGAGACAGCCCTTTGGCAAGCAGTTTGGAAGGTTCTTACAAAGTCGAACATTCACTTAGCATATGGCATGGTGCTTGTGTGCCTAGGTATTTGCCTAAGATAAATGAAAACATAATCCAACAAAAGCTTGCACATGAATGTTCATAGCAGTTTTACTCAACAGCCCCACTAAATCACCACATTGAAAATTATGCCTTAATAATGATGCTTGAAAAAAAAATTGTATTTTTGAACATCATTAGAGAGAGGTTGGAAAGTAACTGAGAAAACATGATCAACTAAAAACAATGGCGTTTATGAGGAAAAAATAAAATGGCAAATATAATATCTAGAAATAAATTATTTGGCAGAAAAGAAAAGTGAAGCAGATCAGCACTTGTAATAAATATGAGTTCTGTTCATGTAGCAAAAGAGAGAATCTTACAAATTGGGTTAAAAAAATCCAATTCTGCACCAACAGAAGAGACGCACCAAGGCACAACTTTCATATGGAAGTTGAAAAGAATTGGATGGGAAATGGATGCCAATCAAATGCTAATAAAAAGCTAGCAACTGGAGGTATTGGTAGAAAATAAATTAGAAGTCAGGGTGAAAATAACAAGAGGGATTAAATTGTTATTTATATAATAAAGGGAATAATGCATTAAGAAGACATGTCAGTCATAAACTTTTTTGCACATAACAGCTTAAAACACACAGTGTACAAAAAGTAGAAAATTCTCAGTCATTGTAAGAGACAGTAACTTAAAATTCAGAAACTAACAGATTAAATAGAAAGAAAGTAGAAAAGTTGAATACCCATATGTAATAAGCTAGGTCTAATTTGCCTTTCAATATTGAACTTGGACAATTAGAGGATTTGTTTTAAGTGTTCAACAGGGGCAGTGACCGGCTTCCAAGCCCACTCACCTGGCTGTTGACCGGCCTCACTCTCCCCACATGAGCTTGTGCGCAAGGCGGCCTCACGATCTCCAGGTCACTGGTCTCAGGGAAACCTTGGCAGCTGGTTTTCCCCAGATCAGTGATTGGAGGATAATGAGAAAGAAAGGAGACTCAAAATGGAAAGTCAGAATCTTTTAATACTTAATGTTGGAAGTGACATTCCATCACTTCTGACATGTTCTGTTCATTAGCAATTAGTGAAGTCTGCTCTCACAGCTGACATGTATATATGTATATATATGCCTTACATGTCTACAGGTGCACATACCTGCGGATGCAGGACTTACACATCTATAGGTGCACACGTATGTTTACATAGGATTTACATGTTTATAGATACACATGCGTGTATATACAGGCATACTTCAGAGATGAGGGCTGGGTTCCAGACCACTGTAATAAATCGAGTCACACAAATTTTTTGTTTTCCCAATGCATATAAAAAGCTGTATTCAGAGGTGCTGGAACCATCCGGGTGCCTCTTGCTCTGCTGCTTTAGCTCCGGAGTGTTTGGCGATGGGGCAGCAGAAGGTGTGGAGGCTCATGTCGAGGTTTAATGCATTCAAAAGGATTAATACCATACTGCACCATTTGAGAATGTCCAAGCACACAGATGCAGCAGAAGACGTGCTATTGGGGGGGAAAAAAAACGTGTGCAGATGTATCCATGGCTAGAGAAGTGGGAAGAAGATCCTGAAACTCTCCTGATCATTATAAAGGGAGCCGGAGGAAAGGCTTTCTGTGATGGGAGTGATATTAGAGTCATTTCGGAGGCTGAAAAGGCAAAACGGAAGATAGCGCCAGTTTTCTTCAGAGAAGAATATATGCTGAACAATGCTTTTGGTTCTTGCCAGAAACCTTATGTTGCACTTATTCATGGAATTACAATGGGTGGGAGAGTTGGTCGTCAGTCCATGGGCAGCTTCAAGTGGCTACAGAAAAGTGTCTTTTTGCCATGCCAGAAACCGCAGTAGGACTGTTCCCTGATGGGGGTGGAGGTTATTTCTTGCCATGACTTCAAGGAAAACTTGGTTACATCCTTTCATTAACAGGATTCAGACTAAAATGAAAAGATGTGTACAGAGCAGGAATTGCTACACACTTTGTAGATTCTGAAAAGTTGGGCATGTTAGAGGAAGATTTGTTAGCCTTGAAATCTCCTTCAAAAGAAAATATTGCAGCTGTCTTAGAAAATTACCATATGGAGTCTAAGATTGATGAAGACAAGTCTTTTATACTTGAGGAACACATGGGCAAAATAAACAGTTGCTTTTCAGCCAATACTGTGGGACAAATTATTGAAAACTTACAGCAAGATTGTTCATCTTTTGCCCTAGAGCAATTGAAGGTAATTAATAACATGTCTCCAACATCTCTAAAGATCACACTAAGGTAACTCCTGGAGGGGTCTTGAAAGACCTTGCAAGAAGTACTAACTATGGAGTATCAGCTAAGTCAAGCTTGTATGGAGGGTCATGACTTTTATGAAGGTGTCAGAGCTGTTTTAATTAATAAAGACCAGAATCCAAAATGGAAACCAGCTGATCTAAAAGAAGTTACTAATGAAGATTTGAATAATCACGTTAAGTCTTTGGGAAGCAATGATTTGAAATTTTGAGGTGACAGGCTTTCAGGGTATATTCTGTAGCATGGGTTGGCAATCTGCAGCACGCAGGCCAAATCCAGCCTGCTGCCTACTTTTATATGCACTACAAGCTAAGAATGGTTTCTGCATTTTTAAATGGTTGGGAAAAGAAATCAAAGACTAATATTTCATGAAGTAAAAATTATATGAAGTATCAGAGTTCACAAATAAAGCTTTATTGGAACTAGTTATAAAAAAGTTATATTAATCCTGGCCAGGTGCGGTGGCTCATGCCTGTAATCCCAGCACTTTGGGAGGCCGAGGCGGGTGGATCACTAGGTCAGGAGATCGAGACCCTACTGGCTAACACAGTGAAACCTCGTCTCAACTAAAAATACCAAAAAAATTAGCCAGGTGTGGTGGCAGGCGTCTGTAATCCCAGCTACTGAGGAGGCTGAGGCAGGAGAATGGCGTGAACCCAGGAAGTGGAGCTTCAAGTAAGCCGAGATTGTGCCACTGCACTCCAGCCTGGGAAAAAGAGCAAGACTCCATCTCAAAAAAAAAAAAGTTATATTTATCCTTTACTGTAGTCTATTAAGTGTGCAATAGCATTATGTCTAAAAAGCGGTGTGCATAACTTAATTTAAAATATTTTATTGGTAAAAAAAGCTAAGGATGATCTGAGCCCTCAGGGATTGCTCATCTTTTTGCTGGTGGATTGTCTTGCCTCAATGTCAGTTGCTGCTGATTGATCAGAGTGGTGGTTGCTGAAAGTTGAGGTCACTGTAGCAATTTCTTAAAATAATACAAGAATTGAGTTTACCCCTTTGATTATATCTTCCTTTCATGAAAGATTTCTATGTAGTATGTAATGCCATTTGATAGCATTTTACCCACAGTAGAACTTCCCTCAAAATTGGAGTGTTTCCTCTCTGCTGCTTTATCAACTAAGTTTAGGTAATTTCTAAATCCTTTGTTATTTCAACAATGAACACACAGCATCTTCACCATGAAGATATTGCATCTCAAGAAACCACTTTCGTTGCTCATCCATAAGAAGGAATTCCTCATGTGTTCTCTCATGAGATTGCATCAATCCAGTTCCATCTTCAGACTCCACTTCTAATTCTAGTTATCTTGCTGTTTCCACCACATCTGCAGTTACTTCCTCCACTGAAGTCTTGATGCCTTCAAAGTCATCCATGAAGGTGGTAATAAACTTCTTGCTAAGCTCCTGTTAATGCTGATATTTTGACCTCCTCCTACAAATCATGAATGTTCTTAGTGGCATCTAATATGGTGAATTGTTTCCAGAAGATTTTCAATTTATTTTGCCCAGATTCTTCAAGTGGAATAACTGTCTATGGTAGCTAGAGCCCTACAGAATGTGTTCTCAAATATTAAGATTTGAAAGTCAAAATGACTCCTTGATCCTTGGGCTGCAGAATGGATCTGCTAATAGACATGAAAACATTCATCTCATTGTACATCTGCATCAGAGCTCTTGCATAAAAACCAGGCGAGTTGTCAATGAGCAGTAGTATTTTGGAAGAGATATTTTTTTCTGAGAAGTAGGTCTCAACAATGGGCTTAAAATATTCAGGAAACCATGCTGTAAACAGATGTGCTCTCATCCAGGCTTTGTTGTTTCATCTATAGAACGTAGGCAGAGTAGATTTAGCATCATTCTTAATGGCTCTACGACTTTCAGAATGTTAAATGAGCATTGGTTTCAACTGAAAGTCACCAGCTGCACCAGCTCCTAACAAGAGAGTCAGCCTGCCCTTTGAAGCTTGGAAGCCAGGCACTGACTTCTCCTCTCAAGGTATGAAAGCCCTAGATGGCATCTTCTTCCAATAGAAGGCTGTTTCATCTACACTGAAAATCTGTTGTTTAGTGTAGTGACCTTCATGAACAATCTTAGGTAGATCTTCCAGATAACTTGCTGCAGCTTCTCCATCAGCACTTTCTGCTTCACCTTGATACTTTCGTGTTATGAAGATGTCTTTTTTCCTTAAACCTCATGAACCCACCTCTGCTAGCTCCTAACTATTTTTTTTTTTTGCAGTTTCCTCCCCTCTCTCAAGCTTGATAGAATTGAAGAGAGTTAAGGCCTTTCTCTGCATTGGGCTTTGGCTTAAGGGAATGTTGTGTCTGGTTTGATCTTCTATCTAGAGCATTTAAACTTCCTCCCTATCAACAATATGCCTGTTTCACTCAAAATTCTTGTTTTCACTAAAGTAGCACTTTTAATTGCCCTCAAAACTGTTTTCTTTGCATTCACAATTTGGTTGACTCTGGTACAAGAGACCTAACTTTTGGCCTAACTCAGCTTTTGATATTCCTTCCTTGCTCAGCTTAATCATTCTTAGATTTTGCTTTAAAGTGAGAGACGTGCAACTTTTCCTTTCACTTGAACACTTAAAGGCCATTGTAGGGCTATTAACTGGCCTAATTTCAATATTGCTGTGATTCAGAGAATAGGGAGGCCTGAGAAGAGGAAGAGAGTTGGGGAACAACTAGGTAATGGAGCAGCCAGAACACAAACAATGGTTATTGCTTAAGTTCTCTGTCCTATATGGGTGTGATTCCTGGTGCCCCAAAACAATTACAAGAGTAACGTCAAAGATCACTGATCACAGATCACCAAAACAGATATAATAACATAAAAGTTTAAAATATTGTGAGAATTTCCAAAATGTGACAGAGACAGGAAGTGAGGATGTGCATGTGCACCTGTAAACATTCAAGGCCTAAATGCATGTGTACCTGTAGACATACAAGGCCTGTGTGCATGTGCACTTGTAGACATACAAGGCCTAAATGCATGTGCACCTGTAGACATAGAAGGCCTGTGTGCATATGTGTGTGCACGTGTAGACATACAAGGCCTGTGTGCATGTGCACCTGTAGACATACAAGGCCTGTGCGCACATATGTGTGCACCTGTTGACATACAAGGCCTATGTGCATATGTGTGTGCACCTGTAGACATACAAGGCCTGTGTGCATACGTTTGTGCACCTGTAGACATACAAGGCCTGTGTGCACATATGTGTGCACCTGTAGACATACAAGGCCTGTGTGCATGCATGTGCACCTGTAGACATTCAAGGCCTGTGTGGATATGTGCGTGCACCTGCAGACATACATGGCCTGTATGCACATGCATGGGCACCTATACCTATAGGTGCACCTGGTATTCACTTTATCACACTTCACAGAGAATGTGTTTTTTTGTTGTTGTTTTTAATAAATTGAGGATTTGTGGCAACCCTGCGTCAAACAAGTCTATTGAAGCAATGTATATCTACATACATTATATGTCTACAGGTGCACGCACATATGCACACAAATCTTGTATGTCTACAGGTGCCCATGCATTCATACAGACCTCGCATGTCTACAGGTGCTCATGCATGCACACAAGCCATGCATACCTACAGATGTGCATGCATGTGTACCTAGGTCTAATTTATTTATAGGTGCAGAAACATGTATACATGTCTGTAAGTGTATAAACATGCATATAAATCCTTAGAGAGAGCTCTGGGGATTTCCCTGGGGGGGGTGGGAATGAGATTGGGTTAGTGGTCGATAGTGAGTTGAATGGTGGCCCCCAAAAAAGTACGTCCATATCCTAAACCCCAGAACTGGTGAATGTGAACTTATTTCAAAAAAGGGTCTTTGCAGATGTAATTAAGTTAAAGAGCTTGAAATGAAGTCATCCTGCATTATCTGTGTGAGTCCTAAACCCAATTGCAGTCATCCTTACAAGAGACAAAAGAGAACACAGGAGCAGAGGGAAAGCCATGTGAAGACAGAGGCAGAGACTGGAGTGATGTGGCCACAAGCCAAGGACCCCCAGGATTGCCTGCCAGCCTGGTACACAGAAGAGAAGGGGAGAAGACGGATTCTCCCCTGAGCCTCCAGAGGGAGCCAGCCTGGCCAGCACCCTGACTTAGGACTTCAGGCCTCCAGAACTGTGAGAGAAAATATGTCAGTCATCTTAAGTCACCAAATTTGTGATCATATGTTACAGCAGTCATGGCAATCTTATTTTTATCAATAATGTTGAAATTATTTATGGGAACAGTAGAATCTTGTATAATTTATGTAGATAAAATATCAGGCTCCAGATTTGTCTGGATGTGGTTCACCCATGAAAGACACAAAGCCAGAACAACGGTGGCTGAAGGACTCTCCCTGGGGGTGTGGCTTGGTCCTGGGAAACAGGCGTGGGCATCTCAGGACCCTGACACCATCCTGGGAACCTGTCTGTGCCCCTTGCTGCTTCTGCCCTGTGGACACAGGGTCTTGCCCCCTATCTGCGTTGTGTGGCCATGTTGCATTCCAGCCAGGATCAAGGATGCAGGGAAGAATTGTGAGCCATCCACTAACAAGGACACTGCCAGGGAGTTGACTTGATCTCTTTGCTCATACCCTATCGGCCAGCACTTGGCCATATGGCCACACCTTGCTGTTAGGAATCTGGGAACTGTAGTCAAGGCAACCATGTACTCAGGTGAAAGCCAGGCGTTCCATTAGCATACAGCAGTATTTCTGGGATGAGGGTGATGAGGATGATGTTGGTATTCAGGGCAGGGTAGTCTGTTGTGCAGTAGGGTACTAAGTTATCCAGTTCCCCAGTCATACGACAATTCAAAATCATCTCCTGTTGAGGACCATTGCCCTGTATGAAGCAGAGGACTGCTGCCGAGGTACAATTAATTGGAAGTGCTTGCTGGATCGGCCTAAAGCAATACATCACTGATGCCATTCACACCACCTCTATTCAGGAGGATTGTCCTCTGTGACCACGGACTAGGTCAAGGAAGCAGTTGTCGTTTTGCTTTACATGTCTTTATTAATGCATACATGTGCACACATGGTTATGTGGGTCACAGTAGCTTTGCCACACATGTAGATATTCTAACAAATTCTAGCGGCTGTCCTTCCACTTAATTGCAGACACCACTACTTCATTCATTTTAGCCATATTATAACATATTTAACCAAGGATCTATTTTCTACCTTCTCCTTTTCTTTCTTTTTTTTTTCTTTGAGACTAAATCTCACTCTGTCACCCAAGTTGCAGAGCAATGGAACGATTTTGGCTCACTGTAACCTCCGCCTCCCAGGTTCAAGGGATTCTCCAGCCTCAGCCTCCTGAGTAGCTGGGACTACAGGCGTGCACCACCACACCCGGCTAATTTTTGTATTTTTAGTAGAGATGGGGTTTCACCATGTTTGCCAGGCTGGTCTTGAACTCCTAACCTCAGGTGATTCACCTGCCTCGGCCTCCCAAAGTGCTGGGATTACAAGCCTGAGCCACCGCGCCTGGCCTAACTTCTCTTTTTCTAAGCTTATAAACTGACACATACTTATGGTGAAAATTGAAATAATAAAATCACATGGAAATAAATAAGAATGCATACTTATCCTATCTTCTCTTTTTCTAAAATTATAAACTGATACATACTTATAGTGGAAATTAAAATAATAAAATCTTATGGAAAAAATAAGCATATCCTAGTTCCCATTATTCTGTTGCTCAGAAATTAAACACTTAACCATATAGTGTAAATCTTAACAAATATTTTAATGTTCATGTAATCTGGATGAACAACTGTTTGTAAGAGCTACTAACTGTTCCATTCATCAATGTGTTGTTACTTATTGGAAATCTTTCTGCTAGTGGGTGTGTAAGTAGCTTCTGATTTTAAGCTATTGAAAATATGCAAGAATAAATACCCTCAAGCACATATTTCAGTGTATTTCCATAGTTTAAATTTCTGGAAACATAAATTGTTATATCGGAGATTATGAAATTTGAAATTTTTGAATTGTGATACATGGTTTAAAATGGCCTGCAGAAATACTTAACCAATTTACCTGGGCAGCAGAAATGCATAATTTCCTTTTCCTCCCCATGTTCATGAACACATGCACGTTCATTCTTCAGATAGTTTGAGCTCTGTTTCTATTTTTGCTAATGTCGTTTAATTTTCAAGTAGTCTATTTTGGCCTGCCTTGTTAATTTATGATATTATTGCAGCCTCCAAAATTTTTATTTATGAAATAATGAAATAATTTTACAAGTTAAGCTTCTCTTTTATGGATCTCTATGTATTTTATAAATATTCATTCTTTTGGAAAATGTTTATATATGTGCATTTTTTAGTCACATAAAATGTATTAGTTAACAGCTGGCATAAGCGGCTCTCTTAGAGAGGAATCTGTCTTCGTCAGCATAAAATCTTCTTAAGAAATTCAAGATTGATGGTTTGGCTGTTGGCAGAAACTAGCACAAAATTGTGGTTTTGCTGGTCTTCCTAAGAGGTGAGAGGAGTCAGGGAGGGTGGAGCAGAAAGGTGATGCAGGGACTAGGACGGTGAGGAAGGCAGCCAGGGAAAAGCAGTGACCAGTATTTAATCTGCATTTGCCTTTGTCTTACAGTAAACCTGCCTCACGCCCTTCCTGGCTCTTCCTCAAAGCCACTGAAGCCCAGGAGGCTCCAGACGAGGAAGGAGCAGAGGGAGCTGGTGGGTGGGAGAGCGTGGCCATCCTCTGCACCTGTGCCCCCAAAGCTGCCTGCACCCCAGCAATGCGCCTGTGCCCACTGCAGGGCTGCGATGCAGGGCCTGGAGCCCCTTTGGTCAACCACTGTCTGGGGTAAAGGAGGACTCAGGGCTTCTGGAGCTGGTCTCTGGAATGGCTGGGATTCCATCCCCTGGTCCCCTGGTGGAGAGGCTGAAGTGGAAACAGGTTGAACCAGTTATGCTTAGAGGCCTCTCACCTGCATTTGAGGTGTGTGGGACCCGAGGGCACATTCCAGCAGTGTTGGAGGCAGAGGGCTGGGGGCGGGGGAGCAGGGAGAGGCCAAGTGAGTGGGCAGCTGGGGCCATTGCACAAGCGGAGAAGGACCTAAAGTACAAGAGTGAGCTTGCCGAGGTCCTGGCGCATCTGGACGGGTGCAGCCCTGGCTTGAATTGTGCTCTTTTACAATTCGTATGTTGACGTCCTATGGTTAAAATGTACCTAAAATGGGACTGTATTTGGAGATAAGCCTTTAAAGAGGTAATTAGGGTAGATGAGGTCCTTAGGGCGGGCTCTAATCCCACGGGACTGCCGTCTTTGTAAGAAGAAATTAGCACACAGGCGAGCACAGAGGCCATAGGAGGAGCGGGTTCTCCCCACAGCCTCCCAGGGAACTGACCCTGCCCACACCTGGATCTCAGGCCTCCAGCATCCAGAACTGGGGAAGATAAGCAAGCCTCTGTCCTTTAACAGCCTCCTTTGTGGTCCTTGGTTATGCCAGCCCTAGCTAATGGATTCAGATGCTTTCAGGTCCAACACACTCTTAAAAACAGTGAAGTGGTGAGCTCTGCCCTCCACAGCCGAGGCCATGGCCCTGCCATCAAGGGCCTGTGAGGAGGGAGAGAGGGAAACAGATGAGATTTGAGTTTGAGTAGCCACAGGGCAACACGGGGCCCTGGAAACCATAGGTGGGAGGAATGACCACCTGAAATCAAAGGAAGGCAAAGAGAAAACAGACGAGGGGACTGTCTGTCCAAAAGACCCACAAGGCTGACCTGCCAAGGTCCCCACCTGCGAGGCTGCTTCCCTCAGCACCAGTTCCCCTGGGGCCTTCCCTTGCTGTGTCTGTTGAGTTGAGCAAGTCACCACTGCTCCTTGGCCCTGTGAACATCTTGTCCATCTGAGATTGTATCTGAGTCACCAGCCTGAGGGCAGCCACTCTCTCAGCCTCTTCCTATACCGTGCTGGGAGCCGACAACAAATACCCTTTCTAGGGTGCGGCACTCATGCTGAATTCCTCCCAACATCTATATTTTCTACACGCATAGTGGATTGGATGGTCTCCTTTACCCCCAAAAAAGACACCATCACCAGAACCTGTGAATCCAACCTTATCTGGAAATAGGTTCTTTGCAGTTGTGAATAAGGTAAAGATCAGCCCAGGTTAGAGTGGGCCTAAATCCAATAACAGGTGTCATTCTAAGAAGAGGAGAAACACAGACCAGAGGAGAAAGCTGTGTGAAGGCAGGGGCAGAGCTCGGAGTGATGGGGCTCATCCCACTACCAGAGCACCCTCCTGAAAGTCCACACTGAGGAAGATGATGAGCCACTGAGACACAGGCCATGTTACTCCACCCAACAACAAAGGTGATCAAGCTATAGGTGAGAAACTGCTTATTTAAAACCACATGGGAAATGGATACAGGCCAAACAAAGGTTCTTCGACCTGGGTCATACTTTTAGAAATAAACAGTGTAAAACACACTCTAAGCCCTGGAAAGGTTATCATTCCTCAGCAGATTCTCAGGAGACAAAGAGAGGAGACCATGAAGAACCACTGGTGATGAGAGCTGGCTGTGAATGCAGGCTCCTGCTTCAAATGTGTGTAAATGCAGCCAGGGAGGGTTGGCTGAATCTCACCATTCAGCATCAAGCGCCCCGTCCCTTCAGCGGTGGGCAATGGACTTGTAGCTCCTCTTCTGAAATTGTGCCCTCCCTGCTGCAGCATTCTCTGTATTACACAGATAGGTGAAGATTAGCATCTTTAGCTAAGCATGGTCTCTCCAAATCTTCCAGTGGGTGCGGGTGGAAACTGTTTCATCAACTCTTTCTGCTCCACACTGCTAAGTGTCCTTATACAAAGTGAACATGCAGTAAACATCTGAATATATAAACAGAACATTCTGGTGCCCCTGCTCATTCTGGCTTCAATTTCCTTTTGCGAACGCAAGGACAGATTCCCCGAAAAATAAAATTAGATCTCCGTGTCTTCTTACCCAATTTTCACAAAATGTGGCGGAGTCCCTGGCTCTCCATGACTTCCTCAGCCTGCGTCCCGCGTGCTTGGAGTGGTCGAGGGCATGTGCTTTCAGGCAGGCTGGCATCCCACCACTTCCCTGCTCTCAAGAATTCTGCCAACAATTTCATCTATTTCAAAACCCCAATCTATATTCTGAGCACCCCTCCAGAGAGAAATCATTTGGGAAGTGTGGTGGACCATTCTTTCTTCACTGGGTTATGGCATACAGTTTAGTGGGCAGGGGACTATTTCAAACACCACGGAAGTTGGTGTCACCCTCAGGAGAGGCCATAAGAGGTTCCTGCTGATGCTGGTGTGATTTCTCAATTTGTGATTTCCATCCTCATTCCCACTTGAGAATAAACCCCAGGAAAACAAAAGCCTGGGGCTTCATCTGTAGTTTATTGTCTCGCAGTCCTGGAGCCCGAAAGTCTGAGATCAGGACTCGGCAGGGTTGGTTCCTCCTGAGGCCTCTCTCCTTGATTTGCGGGCGGCCCTCGTCTCCCTGTGTCCTCAGGTGTCATCCCTCCAGGTGTGTCTGTGTCCTCCAAGGTCCTTACAGAGTGGTCCTTCTGTGCATGTCGGTGGCCTCATCTCCTTCTAAGGACAACAGTCATGCTGGACTGGGCCCACCCTACGGACCTCAGTTTAACTTAATCACCCATTTAAAGGCCCCATTTCCAAATACAGTCCCATTCTAAAGTACTGGGGGTTAAGGCTGCCACATATGAATTTGGGTAGATCACAGTTCAGACCATGACCGTGCTCAGAAAGTGCTTTTGATGCATTTAACAAACGAGGTAACTACCAGACAAAAAAAATTAATAAATAGGCCTGGCGCAGTTGCTCACGCCTGTAATCCCAGCACTTTGGGAGGCTGAGGCAGGTGGATCACGAGGTCAGGAGTTCGAGACCAGCCTGGCCAACAAGTGAAACCCTGTCTCTACTAAAACTACAAAAAATTAGCCTGGCATGGCGGCGAGTGCCTGTAATCCCAACTACTCGGGAGGCTGAGAAAGGAGAATCACTTGAACCCCGGAGGCAGAGATTGCAGTGAGCCGAGATCATGCTACTGCACTCTGGCCTGGGCGGCAGAGTGAAACTCTGTCTCAAAAATAAATAAATAAATTAATTAATTAATTAATAAAATAAAATAAAATAAGGCAAATTTCAAATGAGGTCAGTTTCTCTCAATACCTCCAGTCCCGGGGAGACAGCTGCCTACCTTGGTCCAGTGATCTGGTCAGGTGGTGAAGACCAAACAGGATATTGAACACCCCAAAAATAAGAGTTGCCGAGTTGCCCAGGGTTGGTCACGACACAGTGGCCAGTGTCCCAGGAGGCCAGCTCTGCTCCCGTGGTTCACAGCCGCCCGGGCCGAGGTGCAGGGTACTTCCCACACAGCTTCACGAGGAGGCAGCACCTCAACGTTAGCCCAGACAGTTTCGTTGTCTTCCTCTCAGAAGTTAATAAACTGAAGCTTCACTGCAAAGATATGTTTCTTAACAATCTCCAATTTCCTCTGAAATCACCGCATCAAAGCCCTGGTGCTGACTTTCTTGTGTTCTAAACTCCCATTGAATCCCCCACTCCAGGCAGCCAGTTTGTAACTGAGCCTTCTCCAAGTATAGCCCTGCAAACCCCAAAGCTCTTTCTTTCCTGGAGAGGATTGTGACTTCTTTTCCCCTCTGCTTTCCCAGCTGGCTGTTTTGTGTGTTTTCCGTCTTCCGCCTTCTCTGCGCTGAGACTGTTCTTATGAACGCCACAGCCAGAGTCCTCCTCAGTTCCGAATGGCCTCAAACTTCCTTTCTTTGGGGAAAAAATGTTTTCTAAGAATGTTTCTGAGCGCTCATTTTCACTTCCGTTGTTTTCTAAAGACCCCAAGCCCAATGCCACATTTAACCAGAAGTCACACTTTGGCAACGGGTGCTAAAAAGTCAAGTTTCTGAAGCCTCATCCTTGCTCTTTGAAGAGGTTAGGTTGAGTCCACGGAAAATGCTAAGTAGACACTTTTAAAAGAGGAGGCCCTCAATTTAAATAACTCGATGGATTCAGATACGAGACAACAATTATAGGAGATGGAAGACAAATATATTAAATATATAAGAGAGGAAATACAAAATATAATCAAGGAGTAGGAGACTATAAAAAATGAACAGCTGGACTCGAAACAGAGCCAAGTAGTGTCCATGACTGCAATTTAGGACTCCATCCGTGGCTATAGGGAACAAGGATACATTGTGTCTTTCAAAATAGCTAGAAGAGAAAAGTTGAAATGTTCTTAACACAAAGAAATGATCAATGTTCGAGTTGATAGATATCCTAAATGCCCTCACTGGATAATTACACATTATATTCATGTATCAAATATTGGGTGTATCCCCAAAATATGCACAATTACATGCATCAATTAAAACACTAAAAAAACTCAATGAGTGGCTTACACAGTACATATGACACAAATAAAAAATCACCTGCAAGATAAACCTAAAAGAAATGACTGCTAATCGAGCACCGAGGAGGGAGAGGCAGGAAGTATGACAGAGAGGTGGAGGCATGTAAGGTAAAGTGAACTGTTCCAAAGCACATCTCCTCGAACTTCCAAAAACATAGGGCACAAAATGAGAGGAGAGGCAATATTGAGGAGATAGTGGTTAAAATGATCCCTAAATGAATACAGACATAATTTCTCAGGATCAGGAAGGTTAATGGATTCAAGAAAAACATTTTAAAAACTTACACCTGAAACATCGGCAAAAACATAGCAGCCTAAGAGAGGATCTCCAAAGCAGCCAGAGAGAGAAGTTAACTTATCTACAAATGAACAACAGTTAGATTGATCACTGATTTCTCACAAGTGATCATGAAGACGAAAAACAATAGAATCGCTTTTGAAAGGGCTGTGGAAAAAAAAATAACAACAGTCAACCTAGATGATATGCCCAGTGAAATTATCTTTCTGGAAAAAGACCAAAGCATTGATAGACTAGAAAAGCATTCCTCAATAACTCCTAAAAAATGTTCTCCAGAGAGGAAGGAAATGATCCCACAAAGAGTATTAAAGATGAAAGAATGACGATAAAATTAAAAAGAGTAACATGTAAGTAACTCTTGTCCAACATTGACTGTGTAAAGCACCATGAATAACATATTTTGTGCAGTTGAAAAACCTAAAATGTAATCTGTTATACATTTAATATTATATAGGTTTATATATTTATAAAATATATAAATCAGAAAAGTTTTATCACTGTTTCCGGCTTCTAAAATCCTTCTAAAAAGGATTAATTAATTCATACTGCTTGAAATTAAATATGCATCTGTCAACCATTATAAAAATTAAAATCAACTATGGAAATTCCAAGCAATTAGTGAAAAAAAGAAATGGTAATCAAATTGTTTCTAAATATGATAAGAAAAGAGAAAACATATAGAAACAATGGATATAAATAGCTTTTCAAAAGTATAGCAAAAAATCAAACTACAAAGATAATCAACACATGTGTACAGCCTAAATGTTCCAGTTAAAAGTGAAAGTTTTTCAAATATAATTATTTTTTAAAATCCAGTAAAAGCAGTTTGCAGTAAATACAACTAAAGTATAATGACATAAAAAGATTAAAAATAAAATATGAGAAAAGATTTTAAGTGCTAACTAAGGGTAGGTTAGAAAAATCATGTTAAGATAAGAAAAATAAATAAATTACATCAGTAATTGAAAACATTTCCAAAAAGGAAACATCAAAAACAGATGGTTTTTAAACTAGTTCTATCAAATATTCAAGGAACACAAAATGTTGGTTGTCCAGGAATTCTTCTAGAAAACAAGTTAAGAGAACCGTTTTAATTTATTTGAGGAAAGGAATACATGGGTTAGTCTCCCTAAAGAACATATATGCAAAACTTCTAAATGAAAGTTAACAAATCAAATCTAGAAATGTACTCTCAAAAAGGTAAATTATTATGACCAAATTGACTTGATTCTGTAATATAAGGGTAGTTATTTATTTATTTATTTATTTATTTTTGAGATGGAGTCTCGCTCTGTTGTCCAGGCTGGAGTACAGTGGCACGATCTCAGCTCACTGCAACCTTCGCCTCCCAGGTTCAAGCAATTCTCCAGCCTCAGCCTCCTGAGTAGCTGGGACTACAGGCGCATGCCACCGCACCCAGTTCCTTTTTGTATTTTTAGTAGAGATGGAGTTTCACCATGTTGGCCAGGCTGGTCTCAAACTCCTGACCTTAGGTGATCCACCCGCCTCGGTCCCCCAAAGTGCTGAGATTACAGGCGTGAGCCACCATGCCTGGCAGGTAGTTTAATATTAAATAATATATTCACATAATGCACGCATTTACGGATAAAAGAAGAAAAGCCTCTAATTATTTCAACAGATGTGGAAACAGGATGGGTGGAATCCAGATCATGTCTAGAGTGTGGCTACTGGTACCACACCAGTGTTGGTTTCTTCCTTGTGACAGTTGTTCCGTAAAGTTTTACTTTGACATTGATGGAACCTGGGTAAGGGGGATACGGAACTCTGTACAATCTTTGCAATTTTTCTGCAAGTCTTAAATTATTCCAAAATTAAAAAGTCATTTAAAAAATTCAGAAGGAAAATTATTTTCAGTCTTGAATTCTAAACCTTTTGAAGTGTCAGTAAAATTCTAGGGTAAATAGAAATACATCGTCAGACTTTAAAAACTCAAAATACCTATCCGGTAACCTCTATTTCAGGAAGTTGGGGAAAATGTGCTCCAGTAAAATGAGAGAGGGAAGCAGGGAGGGGAGAGAGAAAAGAGCCCCTGGGTGGGAATGTGTGGGTTTGGAGAGATGTGCAAGGAGACCCAGGGGTGAACAGACAGTGTGGGGTGATAGAGATGCCGCAGGTGCGGTGACTCCCAGTCCTGACCAGAGCAGGAGAGGAGATGGAATTGTTGGAATGCCTGATGCGTCCAGTGGCTGAGAAGAGAGGCAATACATAGGGGATAGGTCCGGGTTTGAATTAGTCAAGCAAAAGAAAAACAAAACCACTATTAACTCAGGATGTACTGCACATCTGTGAATGACGTTTATATCACTGGAATATAACTCTACCAAGCTTACCAAGGACATGTATAAGTATATTGGGAGAGTGGGTGGATAAGAAGGGCCAGGGGTGAGAGGATCCACGCTGCATCTTCCTAAAGTGAAGAACTCCATGGAGCACCTGGATCATGGAGCCCAACAGACGGGGGAGAGGACACATGGTGCCTGGCAGCAGAAACCCAGGGAGAGGAAGCCAGGGGGCTTCTGTGGAGCTCTCTGAGTCCTTAAAATATGAGGGGATAGAACTCTGATAAAAATAAAAACAACATTAGAAAAAGAAACATACGGACTAGATAAGAAACACAGATTTGGGGGATTTTAATATGGAAAAGGGGGATCATTTCAGATACGTGATCAGTAGAGGAGATGAGTTAGAGGCTTGAGAAAATTTGCTATTGATTTAATAAATGTTACCTTACATGATTAAAAAGTAAATTCCAAATAAATTTAAAATGTTAATGTGAAAGTCCAACAGATATAAGAAAAAAATGCATATTTTTATTTCATGACTTAGAAAAAATGATTTTAATCAACCAAAAGATTACAACCCATAAATTATTAATATATTATACTGTTAAAAATCAAGAATTTATGTAAGCTAAAAAACATTTCACAGGTTTACACCAGCTGGAGTGAAAGTAAAAAGAAAAAAAATTAAACTAACTTGAAAGACCAAAACCATGAAGAAAATAATCTTAATTTCTATGGCTGTAAAAGGCTTAATATCATAAAAATATAAAGATATCTTTTAACAACAGAAGATTAACAATCGAGTAGACAGAAAAGGACCTGAAGAGACAATTTACAGAAACAGAAAGATAATTGATAAATAAATATGTGAAACAATGTCCAGCCTCAAATACAATAAAAATAAAGGAGAGTTAGAACAAGTAAAATATTACTTATCACATATCAGATCAGAAAGATAAAAATGATAACATCCAGTCTGCCAAGAGTTTATAAATAGGCATTGTAACATAAATACAAACTCTTCAGTGAGTATTTTAAACATTATAATTTCAGTAAAAATGCAAGTATATGTTTTATTAATTGAGGTATAATTTATGTACATTAAAAAGCCCAGATATAAAGTGCAAAATTTGGTAGTTTTTACACATATGATACCAATGTAATCACAACCCCAACTAGCATATAAAATACTTCCATCATCCCATAAAATGCTCTCCAGTCCCTTCTCAGTCTTCCCATCTCTCAGTCCCAGGAGACTTCTATCACCATTGATTGGCATTAATCAGTATTGCTCTGGAGATGGTATAGACTGCCACATAAATCAAATCACAGGATGTGCTTTTTTGTATCTGTTTTCTCCCATTCAGCATGATGATATTGAGATTCACCTGTGCTGGGTGTGTGGTTCCTTCCATTCTATGCTTGTATATATTACATCCTGTAATTAGACCGCTAAACCACTCAGAATAGCCAAATGTTGATGAATATTTTGGTTGTTGCCAGTTTGAGGCAATTGTAATAAGGCTATCACAAGCATTTGAGCCAAATCTTTCAGGAGACCCAGGTTTTTATTTATCTTGGGTAAATAACTAGAAGTAGAACTTCCCGAACAAGTGGTAAGTGTATATTTAAGGTTATGTTAAACTGCCAAACAGTTCTCCAAAGTTCTAGTACAATTTTACACTTCTACCAATGCTGCTTGAGAATCTCAGTTGCTCCAATGCTGATATTGTTTGCCTTTTTAACTTTAAACATTCTCACCAATGTGTTGGAGTATCTCATTATGGTTTAGATTTATGTTTCTCTCAAGACTGATGTGAATCATTCCAAAAACACTTATTGACCTTTTATATAACTTCTTTTGAGAAGTGTCAAATCAAGACATTTGCAAATTTTGTATTAAGCTCATTTTTTTGTGATATAAGATATGCTATATATACAAGTATCTTGTCAATAGACTATAATATTATTATACAATAATATGATATTAAATTAATATATACAAATTACAGTATACACTATATTATTATAATAGTTAATATGTTTATGTATATATACATGTATGTTGTATCTTGCTTTCTCATTTTATAATCCTTGTCACCTAAAGAGAATTTTATTTCTTTTTTAAAAAATCGTTAGTCTTGTTTTTGTGCTAATAAATATTTGCATAGCTCAAAGTTGTAGAGTTTCAGTCCTATGTTTTTGTTTGTTTGTTTGTTTGTTTGTTTGTTTTTTGAGACAGAGTCTCCCTCTATCACCCAGGCTGGAGGGCAGTGGCACTATCTCAGCTCACTGCAAGCTCCACCTCCCAGGTTCACGCCTTTCTCCTGACTCAGCCTCCTGAGTAGCTGGGACTACAGGCGCCCGCCACCACGCCTGGCTAATTTTTTGTATTTTTAGTAGAGACAGGGTTTCACCGTGTTAGCCAGGATGATCTCGATCTCCTGACCTTGTGATCCACCCGCCCAAAGTGCTGGGATTACAGACATGAGCCACCGCGCCCGGCTTTACTCCAATGTTTTTTCTAGGTGCTTTTCCTTTTACATTTAGGTCTATGATCCATTTTGAAATAATTTTCTATATGAAGAGAGGTAGGAGACATGATTAATTCATCTTTTTCATATGGACATTGAGTTGTTCTAGCACCAGGACATTGATATCAATAATTAACTGATCCTATATCCATAGATCTTTTGCTGGTTATTTGTTTATTTATTTATTTATTTGTTTTTGAGACAGGGTCTCACTCTGTCACCCAGGGCAGAGTGCAATGGCACAATCACAGCTCCTGTATCTGGTCTCTGCATTCTGTTCCATTGATCTATGTGTCCAACTTTTCACTAATATGGAAGCGTCTTAACTACTGTAACTTTACTGTAAGGCCAGGAATCCAGTAGCATAAGTTCCCTGGGTGGGCATGTGTATTTCCAAATTATTTTACCATTTTAGTCCTTTCTAATTCCACATAAACTTTATGATTAATTTATCAGTTTCTACAAAAAGGTACAGTTGGGATTTTGATTGGCATTACATTAAATCTATGTATCAACTTGGAAGAATGGAGATATTAGCAATGCAGAGGCTTCAACCCATGACTGTGTTGTATCTCATCTTATTTATAAACTTTCTTATGTGTAACTCTTTAATAATGCTGGACATTATGTTGTAATTTTCCAGGTAGAGATTTTGTGCATCATATTTGATTATTTCATTCCTATTTGTTTAATATTATTGATGATATTGTAAATGGTATTTGTAAATGACATTTTTCTGTAATTTGTTGTCTCTTTGTAGAAATATAGGTGTTTTTTTTTTTTAAAAGCAAGGGCTTTATAACCTGTGACTTTGTTAACTTCTCACGTTAATTTTAAGAGATGTTTTGTAGATGCCCTGGGATTTTTCATAGAAAACTAGGTTGTCTAGAAAAACTTTCTGCACTTTGTCTTACTGATTCATTTGTTTGTTTACATGCAAATGTATGCCTGTGCTTCTTGACTTATTATACTGGCTAAGACCTCTAGTACATTGTTGAATAGAAGTAGACGTTTTTACCCTGCTCCCAATCTTTAAAAGCACTCAATATTTCATAATAAACAATGATGTCAGCTCTAGATGTTTTGCTGATGTCTTTTGTCAGAATGAGAAATTTGACTCTACCTAGTTTTCTGTGTGTTCTTAATGAAGGAGTTGTAAATTTTGTCAACAGCTCTTTTTGCATCTATTGAAATGGTTATATGGTTTTTCTTCTTTATTCTATTCAGATGGTGACTTACATGGATTGATTTTCCAAAATGGTGTTAATCTTAAATTCTTGGGATGAACCCAATTTGTGCATAGTGTGTTAGCCTGTGGTATGCTACTGACCATGATTCACTCATGTATTTGATGATTTTTCTTTCTATGTTCATGAGAGATATTAATGTCTGGTAAATGATAATTTAACCCTAAGTGGTATTCATCTCAAATTCAAGGTTGGCTTAACATTTGAAGATCAATTAATGTAGCACACCATATTATAATAATAGAAGTAAATCAAAAAAAATGTTTATCTTAATAGGTGTGGAAAAATAATTTCCAGAAAAAGTGCAGCCCTCCACTCATGATACAAATTCTTAGAAAACTAGATAGAGGGAAACTTTCTCAACCTGATGAAGGACGTCGAAAAACAAAACAAACAAACAAAAAAATTGGTCAGCCGGGCTTGGTGGCTCATGTCTGTAATCCCAGCACTTTGGGAGGCCAAGGCGAGCGGATCACCTGAAGTCCGGAGTTGGAGACCAGCCTGACCCACATAGAGAAACCCTGTCTCTACCAAAAATACAAAAAACAATTAGCCGGGTGTGGTGACCCATGCCTGTAATCCCAGCTACTCAGGAGGTTGAGGCAGGAGAATCGCTTGAATTTGGAAGGTGGAGGTTGCGGTAAGCCGAGATCACTCCATTGCACTCCTTCCTGGGCAACAAGAGTGAAAGTCCATCTAAAAAGAAAACAAAAAAACAAACAAACAAAAACAAAACAAAACAAAAATACTCTTACAGGTAGCATTCTATTTAGTGAAGAAAGATTGAGCTTCCTAACTAGGATAAGACAAGGCAGGGAACACTGGAGGTCAGAGCCACTGCAATCAATATAGGACATGAAATTTTCAAACAAATTGGAAAATAAGAAATAAAACTCTTTATTTACAGAAGACACAATAATTGATGTAGATTTTTAAAAATCTTCTAAAAAGCTAATATAACTAATTACTGAGGTTAGCAAGGTTGTAGAACACAGAGTTACTGTACAAAAAAAAATCAGTGGTACTTCTATATATTCACAATAAGTAATTAAAAATATGCTACAAAAATACACTTCCAAAAGCATAAATAATACATAAATAGATAAAATGCTTAGGCATAATTTTATTAAATGTGTTCAATATCTGCACACTAAAAACCATAAAACATTGCTGAGAAAAATCTTTTAAAACCTAAGTGAAAAGAAACATATACCATATATATGAACTGAATGAGTCCATATCTTTAAGAGAGCAATTCACAAATTGATCTGTATTGTCAATTTAATTCCAATCAAATTATAGCAGGTGTTTTGTAGAACCTGAGAAGCTAATTCAAAATTAGCATGTAATGTAAATAAATTAGAACTTCCAAAACAATTTTATAAAAGAAAAGTAAAGGTGGAAAACATACACTACATGATTTAACACTTACTCTAAAGAGATAATAAACAAAACAGTAGGGTATTGGTCTAAGGATAGACATAAATACTAATGGAAGAGTTAAAAAGCTAGAAATTGACCCATGCTCGAATAGTCAAATGATTTTTATCAAAGGCACCAAGATAATTCCATGGAAAAATAGTCTTTAATAATTGATACTGTATGGGGAAAAATAAATATTGACCCTTATGTTCATGACGCACCATAAACAAAATATTCCAAAATAAATTGTAAAAGACTTAAACCAAAGAATTAAACCATAAAAAGTTCTAAAAATTAAATAAGAGAAATCTTTATGACCTTGGATTAAGCAAACACTTCTTAAAGGGAAGACATGGTCACATATATACACAAGGCAAAGCAAAAAAAAAGGAGATGTTGTAAATTGGAGATTTATCAAAATTGAAAGTTTTGCTAATTGAAAAACTTGATTAATAAAGTTAAAAGATGAAAAAGGCAAACTGCAGATTGGGAGAAAGTATTTGCAAAACATTTATCTAAAAAAGGGCTGTGACCATAATATGTAAAAGCTCTTTATAAGGAAATAATTAGAAGAAAAGTAAGACAATTTAAAAATTGCCAAAAGAGTTGAAAAGATGCTTCAAAGAAGAAGAGACCTGGGTGGCAAGCAAGTACCTGGAAAGATGATCAACATCGTTTCTCATTTAGAAAATTTGAATTAAACCACAATGGGATGCCACTTCATCCTGAAATGTACCTAACAGGATTTTAATTCACGGAGGTGCCCAGGCAGAGAGGCTGACGCTATTGAAAGAAGAATGTATTACCCACGTTCCTAAGAAAAGAGAGCGTAGTTCATCAGGCAGGGTCATGTGAGGAGCATCAGGTGTGGCCAGGAGCAGACGCAGGATCCAGGGGACACCAAGGCCAGAGCCTTCACCGGGGTTTCCAGGGAAAAGATGAGTCTGGGCAGACATGACAGTTTAGCATGGGCTGATTGGATACGATTCCGGGGCTCTGGGGTGCAGGTGTGATCTCCAGCTGCCTGGTACCTGTCCCTGGGATGATTTAGGGCAGTGGAAACTTTGGCTTAATGAGTACAACTTTGCCCTGCTAAAATACTCCAATTAGATATTATTTTTCACATATTATATTAGAAAGACCCCAATTTCCTTTAGGCAGTCTAAATTGGTTAGGCTGCAAAAGGAACGTGCAATCTCTTACACCGATGTTAGGAGTGCAAAACAGAGCAGAAACCTGGCAATTCTTGGTAAAATTGTACACTCACTCACTATAGGAGCCCACAATCCCATTCCTGAGAATCCATTCTGAAACTGTCTTCACTAACACAGAAAAACAGGTGTAGAAGGCCGTGTGTAGTCACACTGTTTATAAGAGCAAAAGATTATAAACAGCACAAATTACCTGCAGCTGGATCTGGTTGAATAACTACTGTGAATTTCTAAAGTAAATGCTATTTACATGTTTTTTTAAACAAGGAAAATCTCTACTCACTACTGTGATCTCCATTATTATTAAGAAAGGTACCAAGTTGCAGAAGAGTGTATATGATAGGTTATCTTTTACCTAAGATAAAAAGAAAAAGGGTTTGTTTACTTATGCTTATGCATGCATACATGTATGTGTTTACAGATGCAAAAATAAATGCAAGAAAGACTGCCTGGAAGCTATAGAAAGGGAAGAAGAGAGGGCGGGGGCAGTGAGCTGGAGAGAAGGAAAGGCACCAGAAACTACCAACCACACTTCTTACGACTTGTCTTTTTATTTATTTATTTACTTATTTATCGATTTATTTATTTTCTGCTCTTGTTGTCCAGGCTAGAGTGCAATCGCGAGATCTCAGCTCACCACAACCTCCACTTCCTGGGTTCAAGTGATTCTTCTGCCTCAGACTCCCGAGTAGCTGGGATTACAGGTGCGCACCAGGCCTGGCTAATGTTGTATTTTTAGTAGAGATGGCATTTCTCCATGTTGGTCAGGCTGGTCTCGAACTCCCGACTTAAGGTGATCCGCCTGCCTCAGCCTCCCAAAGTGTTGGGATTACAGGCATAAGCCACCGCACCCGGCCGACTTTTAAACCAGGTAAGCTATTTTGCAAAACTGCAAGCAAGTCAAAAAGTGGAAACACACTAAAATTGAACACAGAAATAAATAAACCTTTCCATAGATAACAGATAAAACAATAGTTTCAAGGAAGTTTGAACATGATGCTTTCAGTATAGATCCCAAGTGTGATATTTTATAGATGCAAAAAGATGTGCAAAGAATTTTTTAAAACTGTTCTCAGTACATTTATTGTTAGTAGTCATGTCAGTATTATGATTTTGAAACTTTTACATCTATTTTAAGATAAATTCAGTAAATAAACATGCCAATGTTGAAAAACACAAGGCTTCTAATCTATGAGAAGATATATTAATAAAAACACTTCAGTTTTAAATATGAATTGGAAATACATGTGTGTGGGCAGAATTGAATTAAGATAGACTGTTATCTTAGCTGTGTAATAGTCTACCTTAATCCAAATATCTGTGTATGAAAGTAACATTTCTCTCAGTCATATAAATCTGTGGAAAACTCAGAGATTGCAAAAGATAACATATATAAAAACATTTTCTTCTCATTTCATTGAGATATACCTCCAATTCAACATTTTTGTATGCAATTTTTTTAAATCAGCAAATACATGCTTATTGTAAAATGGTCAAAAATATAGGAGTGATAAAATGTGAATATTTCTCCTTTCATGCCATAGATTTCATTCCTCATGATAAAAGCAAGGGAAATTCTGTTTGTATCCTTACAAATCTTTCTGTAGATAAGAACTCTGTTTTTAGAAACAAAGAAAAACCATGCCACAGTCCCATATTGTACCTAGAACTGATGTTCATCCTTGTGAAATGTTCCGTGCCTTCTCTGCTATGCCTTCCTTAAAGTAGAAGAGCCATGAGGACACTGCGTATGAGATGGCCATGACCCACTTGTCCAGCTGACACTTCTGAAACCCCTGTTTGCACGGAAGCTCCCCGGAGTGCAGGTGCTGATGTGGTTCCCAGCTCTGCACCTTCAGAAGCACAGCCTGTTCCCTGCCCTCATCACTTGCCCTACCTTTGCACCCTCAGAGGAGTAACCCTGTCAGCATAGTCCACATCTTCTGCTCTCGTGCCATATTGATCCCTTGAAGACCTCTAAAAACAACATTGTAAAGTCCGTTGCATTAAGTTCTTGTCCATTTCTTCATGAAACACATCAAATACCTGTTACGTTAGTGACGGGTGCTAGACTGCAGGAGGAACAGGAGCCTGTGCTTTTGACAGAGGCATCGCCAGAATGTCCCTGCATGCTCAAGCGAAGGCTGGTGCAGAGCTGAGGGCCTTGGGTGTGGTGGGGGGCGGGCAGGAAGGACCCCACTTGCCCAAGCACTCACCCTGGGACCCCGGGCAGGGAAGCAGGATGTGATTGTCCATGGAAGATGGGAGAAGCGTGGCTGGCAGGGAGAGGGGTGGCTTCCATGGTCCCTGGTGAGTGCAAGTGGCCATGACGGATGTGCTCCCGAGAGAAGCAGCAGAAAGCGTGCCTTTCCGTGCTGCCCCCAAACTCGCAGCTATGACCATGAGCTTGTACTGGACTTCCGTCCTGGCCTGGCTGGAAAAGAAAATGACGACATTCCCCATGGGGCTGCGCAGCTCCCTCTGTTTCTGGCTGGCTTGGTGGCCCTTCCAGAGCCCTGGTCCCAAACACTCCTCCTGCTTCTTTCACTTCGAAACAAGCTTGGAACTCATTGACCACAGGGAGCTGCTGCCGACCCGAGTGTGACCCTCACAACAGTATCCCGTTCCAACAAAGATCAGACCTGACGTGAAATGAGGCTCTAAAGGAGAATCGCAGACCCAGAAAGAAGGATGTTAGAATTAGAGAAGATCTAAGTCAGAGATACTCTGGTGCTGGTTATAGGCAAGTTTTAAAATTCCTTATTATGATTTGGATCAATTAAGACCATTTTACGGATACACTTATGATAGAACTTGTTTTTAAAACACATGCTTTCTTACATTGTCAGATTCTCACTCAAAGGAAAATGAATGAGTCAGATTGTTGCTCAGCCCCCAAAAAACAAAATAAAAACAGGTCCTGCAATCAAATGGAAGTGACGATATTATACCACCTAATAGTGGCCTTGATAGCTGTGGGCAACCTCTCTGAGGCCTGTCCCCAGGGACCCGCACATCTGGACATTCTAGAAAAGTCAAGCGCACATGCACCCCACACATATACACATGTGTGCAGTCACACACAGCCTGCCCTGCAAACCAGCATGTACTCGTGTACACACACACAAGTGCATGTAGACTCACAGGCAGGCCTAAAGACTGTACACAGCAAAGAGGATACTATCAAAGAGAACTTTCGGTGAGGTCTCTGTGTCAACAGAGTAACAATTTGGACACAAATTAAACAAAACTCAAATATATGTTCCAACTAAAGTAAAAACAATATACTCTAATAGAAACACTGAAGGCCTCACTGCACGCCAGGAGGACAGGGGTCTCCCGGAGCTCCCCTTTAGCCTGGGACCCATGCATGTACAGGAGCAAGCCCCAGCCGGTGCTAACAGGAGGCTGAGGTTGTCCCTTGCCTCCGGCCTGGTGTTGCCCTCTCTGGAGAGGAGGCCAGGAGAGGGGACACTGGCTAAGGATCTGGAGCAGATCAGTCCTGTGTCTGCTGAGCAGATGCTGGGACCATTCAGCAAAAGACTAGGAGAGGTTGTTGGCAACTTCAGAGAGCACTCTTCTGCAAGTACAGTCCAGTGTTAGCAGTGGGATGTGCGCACTGCAGTGGCCGGAGCAAAAACAGTTCTCTAAAGTTTCACTGCTCTTGACGATGCGTTCCATAAAGAGATTTAGAATGTTCCTAAACACCGCAAAGAATGTCCAGCAAAGGATGCAGGGCAGGGTGGTTGTGGGGAGCAAAGTCACCCACAGGTATGCAGTGGAGCCACGGGTGGCAATGGGGTGGCAAATGCAGCACCTGTGTCAGGGCCTCCTAGGGTGGCCGCCTGGCTTGCTGTGCTCCCCCAGAGGCTGAGGGGCCTCAACTTCCCATTGACCATAACACTCCTGAAAGAGGAAGCAAGACAAAGCCAGAACACTGGCCTGGATGCCTCTCGATGTACTTGGGAGAATTTGAAAAACAAAAGTGGAGGGACTGCTCTGGGTGAACGGAGGCATAACCACCCGCCGCCGTCCACGTGTGCTGGCCGGATTGCCACCCAGGGCTACAGGTGCAACTGCTCTCCAGGGGCCACTGGGGAACTCTGAGAAGCGACAGGGTACATCCTGGGGCTGAGGGTCCTCATGGTGACAATGCCACTTCAGCCTTGAGTCACTCCCCTTAGCCCTCACCTTCCAAAATGGGAAGCCAATAATTAATTAATTAATTAATTTCAGGCATAGATAAGGTCAACAAAGAAGTGTAAGATTATTACTTTATAATATGAGAGTGAATGCTAAAAATTAAAGTCAGAATAACTGCAAACGCTGCCTCTAAAAAGCAGGACTTGAAGCTGCAGATGGCAGAGCAGGAAATTACACATTGTACTAAGCATCTTAGAACTACTTATCCATTTTAACATTTTTCTAAATGTATATATTACTTACAAAAATATATATTTGTGTACATGTAATTTCTTATGTAGGCATATAAAGAGCTTTCTAAACACTGTGGTAGCTGCTGTGTCTCCCTCTTTTTTTTCTTCCTTTTCCTTTCTTCCTTTCTCGCCTTCCTTTTCCTCCTTTCTTTTCTTCCTTTCCTCCCTCCCTTCCTTCCTTCCCTTCTTTCCAGCTCAGAGCTGGGAGGATGGGCCCAGCCTCCTGCTGCCTCCCCTCCATCTGCCTATAACAGGGTCTAGTCTCCTTCTACAAACAACAAAGCCCTCCCCCGTGGTTGCTCAGTGCTGTTCCCCTGTGCGGATAAACCACACTCTGCTTAGTCGTCCTTCAGCAGACAGACACTCTTCACTCTCCAGCTATTGTGAAGAAAGCCACTAGCAGCGAAACTCAGAAACAGTATCTTCAGCAGAGGAGGCCAGATGCAAGACTTCCAAAGCATACAGGGTTTCATTCTGGGAAGACAGAAATTTCTAAAATTAGATTGCTGTGAAGGTTGCACTACTCTTTAAATATACCAAACATCATTGAACTGTACACTTAAAATAGATAAGTTTTCCAGTATGTTAATTATATCTCAACGAATCTTCTTTTAAAAAGTAAATCAAACTATTTTACTCCCTGCCTAAAGCCTGCGCAGGACATCTGGGCTGATTCTGGTTTTTGCCTGTTACAAATAAAGCTGCTGTGACTGTTGATATATAGGCTTCTGTGTGAAACATAAGAGTCTCTGGGAGCAGCACCCATGAAGGCAATTGCTGGATTGTATGGTAGATGCATCTCCAGTTTTATAAGAAACTTCCAGACTGTTTTCCAGAATGGATGTAAGATTTTATATTCCCACCAACAATGTATGAGTCATCTGTTTCTCTGCCTTTTTGTGGTAGTAGGTATTGCTACTATTTTTAGATTTTTGCTACTCTGATAGATATATAGATCTCACTGTGGTTTTAATTTGCATTTCCTTGAAGATTAAAGAGGTTAAAATCATTGTATGTGCTTTTTTTTTTTACCATCTGTATTTTTTCTTTGAAAAACAGAAAATGCGTTTGTGTTTTTCCCCCTAAATTCTAATTGGTTTGTGTTTCTGTTTTTGTTTTTGTCTCTGTTTTACTATTGTGTTTCTATGTATATTGTAAATATGAGTCCTTAATCAGATATGTGGTTTGCAAATATTTTCTCTCCGTCTCTAATACATCTTTTTGTTATCTTAAGGGTCTTTCACAAGCAAAAGTTTTACATTTTGATGAAGTCCAGCTAATCAAGATTTTGCTTTTATGGATTGTGCTTTAGATATCTGATCTGAAAACTCTGCCAAGCCCTAGGTCTTGAAGACCCTATCCTATTATTCTCAAATTTTATAATTTTCCATTTTCCATTTAAGTCTGTGATTCATTTTTGGTTAATTTTTACATAAAGTGAACTTTTTTTTTCCTTAATGGGTGTCTAATTGCTCCAGCTCCATTTGTTGAAAAGGCGAACTTTTCAACAAAGTTGAAACATTGAATTGTTTTGTGCCTTTGTCAAAAATAAATGGAGCATATTTGTGTGTGTCTATTTCTGGGTTTTCTGTTCTGTTCCATTGATCAAGGCCTATCCATCCACCAACATCACTCTATTTTAATTACTATAGCCATATAAATATCTTGAAATTGGGTATGCTGATTTCTCTCTTTTTCAAATTGTTTTAGCTATTCTAAGGCCCATGTCTTTCCATATATATTTTAGAATAAACTTGTCTATGTCTACAAAGCCTTGCTGGGATCTAATTTGCTTTTAAAATAAGATATCTATAACTCTTTTTGTTTGTTTTTTTACTGAAAATATCATTAAAGTTTAGTTTGCTTTTATTAAACTTTCTTTTTCCCCAGACTTCAACATGCATTCATTCATTCCCTCAACTAGCTGTATTGAGCACCCGCTGTGTGCTGGGAGCTGTGGAGGTCCTTTGGAATAGAACGATAAAAATACGTGTCTGCTTTTCTTAAGGAACACATGGTTTTGGGTTGATTGTTAATGTAAGAATTTATTTTACTAACTAAATATTATTTTAAATGTACATATCTATTTACCGAACCCTAAAATTTAACTTGCAAAACTGTTCTTGCTTTGTTCTTGGGAGCCTGTGCCGCTGAAGAGTGCCATCAAATGATCTGGGTGGAGCCTGGGTGGTTCACCCGGGTCAGGTCTAGTGATGGCTCTTGGTGGGGCAGGGGGCCTGTGAGCAAGTGTTCCTGTCATTCTTGTTTATCTCCTTCATCACCCCGCCATGCCTTTTAGAAATAAAGATGAATAACCAAGAGTGAGTCATTCATTCTTTCTCATATACGTTCATTTAATCAATGTTTGTCTAGTGCCCCCAACATGCCAGGCATGGAGTCAGGGGTTGGGCTGAGGCCAGAGAACCATCCCAACAGGAACCTGCAGCCCTGGCAGCTGCTGCCGCAGAGCTTTGGGAGCCTCCTGGGCCTCTGCTGACCTCCAAGGGGAGAAATAAATGCGAAGTTTACAAGAGGAAGCCACCTGGAGAGCCCCGGCCTGGCGGGGAGCCTGGCTGCAGGCAGAGAGGCAAGGGCTGCAAACACATCACCTTCTAACTACTGACTAGGGCTGGAGTCCACAGGCTGAAGCAGCTCCACAGGGTGGTCAGGCATGTCAGCAGAGGGAGGGCTGGATTTGTGTCACTTTCCAGGAAACAGTACCCTCCTCCCTGCCTAGTTCCAAGCACAGCGAGGAATAGAATCAAATATGCAGACCTCGTGTCTCAGTTCGTTTGCATTGCTATAAAGGAATACCTGAGACTGGTAATTTAACAAGAAAAAATGTTTATTTTGGTTCTTGGTTTTCAGGCTGTACAGGAAGTGTGGTGCCGGCGTCTGCCTCTGGCAAGGCCTCCAGAAGTTTCCAATCACAGCAGAAGGCAATGGGGGATCAGGCATGTCACAGGGCAACAGTGGGAACAAGAGAGAGAAGAGGGAGTCCCAGTTCTCCTGTGAACTCATGACCACTCATTACTGTGCCAAGCAGTTCATGAGGACTTTGCATCCATGGCCTCGACACCTCCCATGAGGTCCACCTCTAATACTGGAGGCCACTCTGCATCCATGACCTCAAAACCTGCCATGAGGCCCGTCTCTAATACTGGAGGCCACGCTGCATCCATGACCTCGACACCTCCCATGAGGCCCGTCTCTAATACTGGAGGCCACGCTGCATCCATGAGCTCGACACCTCCCATGAGGCCCGTCTCTAATACTGGAGGCCACTCTGCATCCATGACCTCGACACCTGCCATGAGGCCCGTCTCTAATACTGGAGGCCACATGTCAGCATGAGATTTGGAGGGAACACACATCCAAACACATCACCTTCTAACTACTGACCAAGGCCAGCCCCGATGGCCTCCCACTGTGCTGGGGCTCTCAGCAGATTTGTATTTGCAAAGATCCAGCTTCTTCTGGCCACAGTGAAGAGAACTAGGCAGAACTGGTTGTTTCTGGAAGGAGCATATGGGCCAGAAAGGCCCTGTGTTCTACGCTGAGAATGAGAGGAGATGTGGAAGGGGAAAGGGCCTGCTGGGAACCTGGAGTCCAGCCGAGCACTGAAGGCCAGCCTTCCCCTCTGCCTCTGACTGCCCTTTTCCTTTCCAGGCTATATTCTTTATACCACAAACACTCTGGAATGAGAAAATGTCAAATGGCATGTAGAAGCATGTCTTTTCCCGTAGACGCATGCGGGTGATGGCGTGCGGCCACACTGTGCCCAGCACACCCAGGCTTGTCCTTTGCCTCCAGAGTGCACCCCTTCCCCTCATGCACCACCATGAGCAAAGTGGGAACCAGGCCCTGGGCTTGGAGAGGAAGTGGAGGGAGGGCCAGGGCTGGGACAGCCTCCGCAGGATGCTCAGGACAGGGGCACAAAGACATGCGTGCAAGTGGAATTCCCTTTAAGGCTAAATGGCAATTCCAAGACATGCTTGGATTTTTTAGAGGTGGGGGAATTGAGACGAGAAAAGAGACATTAAAAATAAAATATTCTAAGAAAGCTGTTTTATTTAAATGAATCCCAAATTAGCACATTATACTTCAGTGCATATGCCACTTTCATAAAAAGCTACTATTTAGTTTTGTCAAAATATAAAATATTTCACATGATGAAAAAATAGAGTAACATAATCCCATGTAACCGGTATTCCAAGGTAAGAATTGTTAACATTTTGCTACAGTTACTTCAGATCTAGTTTTCAGAAATAAAATATGACTAATAGCTTAAGTCCTCCTCCCATGCCCACTCTCCCTCTTTAAAGATTCCTCGGGCCTGAGATGCGTGGGAGACTTTTGTTCCCATGGTGACGCTGCAGCTCCTCCACCCCCACGCCTGTAGACACCACAAAATGTGGCTGTTTGTTTTTAAATTCCATTGTCAGCATCATCCTTCTGTATCCCCGCCCCCAAGGTTACACTTTTAGGAGGCACTCAAGTTGGTACAAGTAGAATGACTTCATCCCCTTTCGCCCCAGGGGACATTCTGTTCCCTGAAATATGCCACGAATTCTTTATCCAGGCCTGGAGTGGTGGCCGTGGAGGAGGCTTGCAGTCTTGCACTCCTGCAAACCATGCTCCAGGGCTGCCTCGTCCCCGCTTCCCCAGCACCTGTGTGCTAGGTGCCAGGGAGCACGCACCTTCTGCGCTTTCAGATGCGGCCAAATGTCTCCCGAATTTCTCTATAGAAATTTAAGCTGCACCGCAGGGAGAGTTTGAACAGTGCACACCCTAGGCCTTGCTGGGTGCCATCGATTGGTGTGAAGAGGCATCTGCTGTTGTCTAGAGATAGACAACCAGTGAATGTGCGCATTCTCAGGCGTCTCCTCTGCGTGGAGGGCTGCCCCATCCCTGTCCCTTTATTTCCCTGGGTGCCTCGTCTTCACCCATTGGCAGTCAGAATTCCTCCTGGTGCTGTAGAACAGTCTCTGTTATTTACATGTGCGGCAAATATCTCCTCCCCCGTTGGGGTTAGCAGTTTATGTTTTGTCCAAGAGAAGTTTTTACTTTTAACACACTCAAATGTATCCATTTTTAAAATTTCTGCATTCCCAGCCATATTAAAAAATAAAAATAAAAAGCAAAGAAAGCAAAACCCAACCCTCCCCTCCCGCTGCCTATATACTCCAGGGGTGTAGGATCCTGCAGAAGGATTTGGGAAGGAGGAGTTCGGTGTGTGCCTGGCCATGTGCTGCCGAGCCCCTGGTCAGGGCTAGCTGTTTCGGGCACACACGCCTAATTTACAGTTGGCAAAGGGTATTCAACACGGCCTCAAGACAAACGCTCTTTAGAGCCTCGCTGGTTGGATTAAAATAATTGTAAAAACACTCGAGGAATTATTTTCTTTTCTCCAGTGTTTCTTGCGAGCGAGGAGTCCTATCTGCTTTCGTCGGGATGGAGCTGACCCCTGCACTCTTCGCAGCCTCCTGGGTGACCGCACACCCCGCGACCCGCACCCCGCACCCCCGCCGAGGCCAGCACCGAGGTGCGCTCTGGTGTTTAAATAGAAGATTGCAGAGCCACGGAGGAGCTGCTGGAGGGACGGAGGGTTGAGGGAGCTAAGTTCTGCTGAAGACTGTCTTGTAAAACACATTTAATAGACAAAACAAAAACAAAACAAAGCCCTGACAACTCCACTTGACCAGAACAGCTTCAGCGAGACGCGCCGACCTCTCCGGGAAGCGCGAGTGCGCGCGTGTCTGCGTCTCTGTGCGGATCTGGGCCTGCCGTGCGCGTGTGTGCAAAGGTGAAACGGCGGCGGAGTTTCAAACATTTCATCTTCGAACCATCTCCTGTTGAGGAACTAAGGCTGCCAGGTCGTTGCTGATTTTGAAGAGGGTCTCTTTCAACTGCGATCCCTTTAAGGAACTCGGCTCTGTCCATTTCCAAGGAATGTCCCTTTTCCTCACTCTCCAGACGCTGCAGGCTCCCCGCGCTGCGCTCCCTCCCAGGCTGGAGCCGCAGCTGGCGGGAAGCGCCGTTTCCAGGGTCTGCCGGGTGAGAGCCGCACACGAGCGGCCCAGCGTGGCGGACCTCGGCCTTGAGCCGCTCGGACGCCTGGCCACGAGGGGCTCCCGACCCGGGCGGGGAGAGGTGCGACCTGGGGGGAGGGGGCGGGGCGCGTAGGAAGGAGGAGGAGAGAGAACAGGGCGAAGCCAGCGCGAGATTAGGAAGGAGAGGAGGATAGAGACGGAGTCGGCGAGATGCTGGAGAATTCAGGATTGTGGGCACCCTGAGCGGGAGAGAAACTTCAGGAAGCACGTCGGAGGCGGGGCATCTGTGGGAGGAAGGCAAATTTTGCAGAGCGCTAAAGGAAGCCGGGAGGGACAAGTTAGCCATGGGGAGACCTCCCAGAAATCCGGAACTAAAAACAGGGCAGTTAAGTAAGCAAGAGCTGGTTAGCTGAATACGAGGTCCCTAGAATGTAAATTATAAATAAATAAGAAAGAAAGAAACGAAAGAAAAAGAAAAGAGCGCGCGCAGGGTCCCGGGTCCAGGCGCTCAGAGCAGCCCGGGCGGGGGCCCTCCCGGCCCACAGTAGCCGCCGCCCCGAGTCCCTGAAGTGGCGCCCGCGTGGCTACTCGGGGATCTCCCAGGCCTCGGGGGCCCATTTGAAAACCTCGAGAGGCCTTGCACATCCTGCCAGGACTGGAGCTGCGGGGACCTTTCAGTCTCCCACGGATGCTCCTCTGCACGTGTTTTCCAGGAAAACATTTAGGCCTCGGAAGCGTCTTTGAGAGCCTAGAAATGCCGGTTGAGCGTGAAATCCAGTCCAACCTACTCACAGAGTACTAGACCTAGAAACGACGTTTGAAAGAGATGTGGGTTCCATGTTGACTTAAATTTTGTTCCATTTATAACAACGCATTTGTTTTCAAAGAAAATAAAAATTTCTTAGCCAAACTTCTCATGTCCCTGGCCCCCTGTTCCTGCCTCGCTCTCTCCCTCGACAAACGCGGGGAGCCCTGGAACGGGAGGGCCGGTGACCGTGAATACGGTAGCGATGTGATTTGATGCATTGAAACCACTTACATTTCCAATGTTACTTCATTAAAGGAAACACACATAGAAGTGTCTATTTCATCTTAATTGCCAAAAAAGTTTGCCACACCCCCGAACGGTAACTGTTTCCCCGCCAGACACCGAAAGCTCATAAGGAACCACAATGAGAAAGGATCAGGAATCGCTTAGGTTTTATTGAAATGCCTCGATGCCGTTTTTTCTTCTTCCCCGAATTAAGCCGCCGTGGGAGGAGGTGGGTCGCGCCCACCGTTGCTGGGACTCGGGCCGGCAGACACGGGCCACAGCGCCCCCTCGCCACCCGCGCGCACGACTCCTGGCCTGCGTCGCCTCCTTCCGTCCCGGCGACACGGAGGACGGCGCCGCGCCCGGCGAGCGCCCCGGCCTTCTCAGTCGGCCGCGTTCCCGGGGAGACCCCGAGCCCGAGCCTCCGGGGCCGGCTGTTCCTCGCGCTCGGCCTCGCAGGAAATCCCCGCTCGCTGAAACTTGCGTGTCCACGTAGACTCGTTCTAAATTCTTTGGCTGTTGCAGGGACAATAAAGAAAAATAGAAACAGTGTTAATTTTTTCCCCACCTCCTAGGGCACACGTAGGAAAGGGGGCAGAGCCCACCATGAACCTGAAACTGCCCACCGCCTGGGTTACCGTGACCAGGGGTCGCGTTTGCAAAGCAGTTACTGGGTTTTCCCTGCGTGCCTGCTCATTCCCTCCCTCCAGCTCGGACGGCAACTGAAAAGCCTCAGAAGCCAAGTGCCGGGCCCTCCCCAGCGACCCCACAGGCCTGAGCACCCCGCCTCGCCCTTGAGCAAAACATCCCAGGCCCTCCTCTTCGGGAGCCGCGGCCTTGCAGCCCTCGTGGCCCCGAGACCGAGTCCGGGCTGAGCCCGCCACCCTGTCAGGCAGCCTCGCCGGGACCGCCGCGCCAAGACTCCACGCTGGCAGCATGTTTTCTCATGATTGATTTTTTTTTAAGAAGAAGAAGACCAAGCCAACTTTAACTTAAGAAGAAGGAATGTGATTTTTTTCTTTAATATCAGAGAGCTTTAAAGCAAAACGGAGTTTATATATTTCAATAACAATGACGAGTGTTAAGTTTTTAATGTCCCTGCGTAGGCATTTTAATTTGCTACAGTCACTACCAATAAAAACGGCATGTAGTAAGAGTCGACTGTTTAATAGTGCAAGGTAGACGGTTTTTATTAGTAACAGGCAGCAGCGGTATGGAAAATTTAGATTTCAGTGGAGGAGTATAATTGCTAAGGGGAAAATACACACAGGACGTGAAGAGGCCATCTTCAAACTCCCAACACTGAGCTAAAGAGAGGGGAAGGGCAGGCGGCGTTTCTGGAGATGCACCCTGGGTGAGGGGACCCTCCCCGCCACTGCACGTGTCTGGTTATATATTTAATTGATGTCAGAATCGACTGTATCCGGAGCAGACACTCCAGCTCCAAACTGAGGATGTTTGTATAATAACTGGCTGTTTTCTCTTCTGCCCCTGGCAGAGGTCCGGCGGGGGGAGGGGGGTGGGTCAAGGGAGGGGGAGGGAGGATGAGCCCCAAATGCTAATGAAACCACAGCGGGAACCGCTCTTTAGAAATGGAAATACTCCAGGCCAGTGCTCCCTGGTGATAAAAATTACACCCGATTTTTTTTTTTCATTTAAACTGATCTGATCGTAAAGGAACCCTAAAGGTTGCCATCTGATCTGCCAGTGTTTGTGTTTGCCATCCAGCGTGTGGGCCTCTCATTTACCCCTCTTCTTGGAGGAATTCCCTCCCAGGAAGCGCAAAAATGTCGCAGACTGTCGACGGCTTGCCCAACCCGGCTGCTTTCTCTCTCTCTCTGTTTTTCAGCTCTATAGTAATTGATTAAAAATATCTGTCCTGGACTGAATTAGGATGTCCCATGTGGAGTCGCAACAAGGTTGAAACCCCCCGCTGGGTCGTTGCAGGGGGCCCAGCCTGTGGGAACGGGGTGTCTGTGGGTGGAGGGAGAGGTGGTCGTGGGTGTGTGTGCGTGTGTTGAGATGGCCTGAAGAGGATGTGTGCAGGATGGGGGTGTGGTTTGTAGGAAGAGTAGTGGGGGAGCAGTGTGGGCGAAGGGGTGGGTGGGATAACTGGTAGGGGGCGAGTGGCTCGGCTCGGGAGCTCCTGGCGGGAGGGGTAACGTGCCTGGACCGCGCCTACCGGGAGCCTGCCGGCTCAGGAGGAGCCATCCTCAAGCACAGCACTGCAGTTTGCAACTGGTTCCCTTGCACCTGGGGAAAGACAGCCTGACGCCGTGAGTGTTTCTCTTGCGCCCTGGACCAGACTGGCAACCCGGGCTCCGCTCCCTCCGCGCCGCTGCAGCCGCACCACAGGGAGGCCGCAACATGCCCTGCGTCCTGAGATCACTAAGGCCGCTCCGCAGGCTGCAGGGCCAGCAGGGGTGCAGGAGTCGGCTGCAGGCCTGAGCTGAGGCCCGCCCCAGGCCACTGCGCTCTCTCTTCTCCACCGCACCCACCCGAGACGGCTTCCGAGGATAGAGGCACCTGCTGGGTTGGTGCTCCCAATAGGCCAGCACAGACCTGACACTCTTCCATCCCCCTGAGCGCCCCCCATAGGTGACCCTTCAGAGTGGGCAGCCAGACGCCCTCTTCGGCCATCCCCGAGTGGAAAAGGGATGGAGAAGCGTGATGGGGACAGGGTTCTAGGAAGCTGGGGTCCTAGGAACTCTCGCCAACCGCCTCGCTTCTGAGCCCCGCAAGGCAACCGCCCCCCTACTCCAGCCGCGCGTCACCTGAGCTACCTGTAATGCCCACTGCACCGGCGGCGCCAACCTGAGCTCCTGCCCGTTCTCGACGTGACTGGGAGGCTTCAGGTCCTGCCAGAGGCGGTTTGTCAGGTAACAATCATCCCCCCAGTGTTTTGACAACACAAATCTGAAAGAGGAGTCAACTTAGAAAAACAAAATAAAATAAAACTCTTTAGGGGACGGCGTCTTCTTAGCTGCAGCCCTGGCGGCATTCCCAACAGTGGAAAGTCTTAACGTTCAGGGCCCCGGGGGTTGCGCTGCGGATTTGGGGGCAGAAAGCTCACCTCAGGGCCCTCCTGGCACTTCGCAACCAAGGCGCCCCGGATCCAGGTCCATGCTGGGCGGAGTGGACCGCGAGGGGTAGGCGACCAGACGCGAGGCCACGAGGGGAGCCTCGGGCCAGGAGGCAGAGCAGGTCCGGGACCGTGGAAGTGAGAGCCGCGCGCACTGCCCGGAGGAAGACCCAAGCCGCGGGCGCCACCATCCTGACCTCCCCACTTCCCTGCGACTTCCGGATTGGACACAGGGGCCGGGCCTCCTCGGGGTGCACAGCGGGGCAGGCTGTGAGTCCCCTAATTGGACCCGGCCTGGCCTGACCGCGGGAGGCCTCTGCCTAGTCCGTGCGGGTGGAGAAGGGGGTGGGGGCGGGGTAGTGGCTGGAAGGGGCGGGGGCCGGGCAGGGGCGAAGACGGTGGCCGGGGACGGTGGGAGCCGGCCGGAGCCGGGCAGGGGACGTGGCTCCGAGTGGATGGGAGTGGGAGGGGTGCGCGCCGGGGCACGCAGCGCGGCCGGGCTGGGCTGCAGGTCCGCGAGCCGCGGGCTGGGGCCGGAGCTGCTAGAGAGGCGGCTGCGCCACAAAAGCCTGCCGGTCCCTCCCGCCGCCCGCCTCCGTCGCCTCCGCCCTCCCCCGCCTCCCTCCCGTCTCTCTGCCCCTCCCCCGGCCGCGGCCAGGAGGCTGCAGCGGGCGGAGCAGGGGAGGGGCGGGCCCCCGAATATGCAGATGAGCGCGTGATGGACAGCTGCGCGTTCCAATGTCCCTCGGAAACTCGAGCGCTCCTTCCTCAACTCCTCACTCCCGACTCCAGACTCCCCCAAACCCCGACCGCCGGCCTGGCGCGCGGCTGCGCCCACCGGCTCCGCGCTGCTGCCGCCGCCACCGCCACCCCGCCGCCGCCCCGGCCCGCGGGCCGCCCAGGCTAGTACCCGGGCCGGCCTGCCTCCGCCCGCCGTCCGGGTGCCCGCCGCCGCGCCGCGCCCCGGCCGGGCGTGGATGGAGGGCGCCGCGCGCCCTGCCCGCTGCTCGGCGTGACGCGGGCCCCGCGCCCCGCGCCCACCATGTCCTACCCGCAGGGCTACCTGTACCAGGCGCCCGGCTCGCTGGCGCTCTACTCGTGCCCGGCCTACGGCGCGTCGGCTTTGGCGGCTCCGCGCAGCGAGGAGCTGGCGCGCTCGGCGTCGGGCTCGGCGTTCAGCCCCTACCCGGGCTCGGCGGCCTTCACGGCGCAGGCGGCCACCGGCTTCGGGAGCCCGCTGCAGTACTCGGCCGACGCCGCCGCCGCCGCCGCCGGCTTCCCGTCCTACATGGTAACCGGGCGCGGGCGGGACGCGGGACTCCTGGGCGCCGGGACCCAGACGGGGCGCAGGCGGAGCGGGGCTCGGGTTCGGCGGGCGGGGGCCGCCGGGAATGTGGCGCGGCTGGCGACTCAGGAGTCGCCGGCTCGGTTGGCCGCCCCGCAGGCTGAGCCGGGCCCCGGGTGGGGAGGGCAGCGCGGCCGGCGGGGACGTCCCTGAGCCCGGCCGGGACCCGCGCGCCCCCCGCGCGTCCCCTCGGCTCGCCGGCTGATTTTCTCTGAGAGCCTGGGAAGTGCGTCTCCGCCGGGGCCGGGGTCTGGCGCCGTTTGTCCCTGGTTCCCGCACCGCAGCCTGGGGAGGCGTTGGGAGCGGGCTGTGTGCTCGCCTGCATTGGCGTGGGGCGCGAGGGTCCGCGTCACTGCGGCCTCTGGGCCGACGGCCGGGCGGTTCGCATTCACTCGCGGGGCTCAGGGCGGTGGGGGTCACCGAGTGAGGCCCAGGAGCCGAGCATTCAGCTGCGGCTCCGGAGTCCGGCCCGAGGCGCCCAGGTTTCGGCCTTACTCTGTCCAGCGGACCACGCTTTCAAATATCGTGCTTGCGGGCGTGTGACCCGCTAAGGGCCGCCTGAGTCCTCCGTGGCCCGAGCGCAGCTCCTGCTCCGGCGACCTGGGGGCGGCTCGCGAGTCTCGAGGTTACTGAGCTGGGCCAGGCCCGGGCCGCGGCGAAGCACGTTACGGGCGATTGAGGCCATTACGGGGTTGTCGCGACTGCCGGCCCTCGGCGGAATTTCTGGGCAGCGACCGAGTCGCTGGGGCCTTGGCGAAGGCTGCAAATGCCTCGAATTTAAACGTTAAAGGATGAATTAAAATGCTAATTACGGCGTATTTGAAGAATTCGAAACCGTGACTGGCTTCTGAGTTGCAAATTGGATTTGCCCAGCTTTAGAGCAGTGAATAGTGAATTGGGGGCTCTGGGGTGTTTTTTTAACCATATAAGTGCGGGGAAGAGGGAGTAGGGGGAGGCAGCCGCACTCCAAGCATCTGCAGAAATTTAGATATCAAAGAGCTACCTGTGGGCCTGTGTGCGCGCACGTGCAAGGGTTTGTGTACATTGCCACGAGCGGCTCCGGAACACTTAGGGGAAGATGGGTCATTTTAGGAAAGTGAAATAGTTCAAAAATTCGAGAATAAAACTGCGGTACTTTTTGTGATCAACAGCTGGTCCCGAATCACACTGCGTTTTTCCTGCTCTTTTGCGGCGGGAAGCGCAGCCCCAGAGCCAGACTCACGGGGGGAACGGTGGCCGTGGGCGGGCGGAGGGGTGGCATCCTCTGGCTGGTTGCCCGCGGGGTCTCCGCATACTCCACTCACAGGCTCTTGTTGGTTCCAGGGCGCACCCTACGACGCGCACACCACCGGCATGACCGGCGCCATCAGCTACCACCCGTACGGCAGCGCGGCCTACCCGTACCAGCTCAACGACCCCGCGTACCGCAAGAACGCCACGCGGGACGCCACGGCCACTCTCAAGGCCTGGCTCAACGAGCACCGCAAGAACCCTTACCCCACCAAGGGCGAGAAGATCATGCTAGCCATCATCACCAAGATGACCCTCACCCAGGTCTCCACCTGGTTCGCCAACGCGCGCCGGCGCCTCAAGAAGGAGAACAAGATGACCTGGGCCCCGAGAAACAAAAGCGAAGATGAGGACGAGGACGAGGGCGACGCGACCAGAAGCAAGGACGAGAGTCCCGACAAGGCGCAGGAGGGCACGGAGACCTCGGCAGAGGACGAAGGTGAGCGGGCAGCGGCCGGCGCAAGGTCTCGGGGCGCTTTCTTCCCAGGCGGGGCACAGAGCTAAGGCGGGGAGGACGTTGCCCGCCGGACACCCCAGGTCCGGGCCGGAGCCCCAGCCGCACCACATTGCCCTGGGGTCGCCGGGATTTGAGCGAGCGATTCCTCGGGCGCTTCCCGGGGAGGTCAGGCTCCGCCTGTCACGTGGCCGGGTGGGGGCGAGGTGAGGGGTCCCGTGGGGAGGGCCCAGTGCCGCAGGACAGGGGGCGGAGGGGGCTCCAGGTGCCTGCGCTGTCCCCTCGTGCCACCCACCGTGCCCGCGCCCCCACAGGGATCAGCCTGCACGTGGACTCGCTCACGGATCACTCGTGCTCGGCCGAGTCGGACGGGGAGAAGCTTCCGTGCCGCGCCGGGGACCCCCTGTGCGAATCGGGCTCGGAGTGCAAGGACAAGTATGACGACCTGGAGGACGACGAGGACGACGACGAGGAGGGCGAGCGGGGCCTGGCGCCGCCCAAGCCCGTGACCTCGTCGCCGCTTACCGGCTTGGAGGCGCCGCTGCTGAGCCCCCCGCCCGAGGCCGCGCCCCGCGGTGGCCGCAAGACGCCCCAGGGCAGCCGGACGTCTCCGGGCGCGCCGCCCCCCGCCAGCAAGCCCAAGCTGTGGTCGCTGGCCGAGATCGCCACTTCGGACCTCAAGCAGCCGAGCCTGGGCCCGGGCTGCGGGCCACCGGGGCTCCCCGCGGCCGCCGCGCCGGCCTCAACCGGGGCACCGCCAGGAGGCTCGCCCTACCCTGCCTCGCCGCTGCTGGGCCGCCCCCTCTACTACACGTCGCCCTTCTACGGCAACTACACAAACTACGGGAACTTGAACGCGGCGCTGCAGGGCCAGGGTCTCCTGCGGTACAACTCTGCGGCCGCGGCCCCCGGCGAGGCCCTGCACACCGCGCCAAAGGCGGCCAGCGACGCGGGCAAGGCGGGCGCGCACCCGCTCGAGTCCCACTACCGGCCCCCGGGCGGCGGCTACGAGCCCAAGAAAGGTAGGCAGCCCGCGGCCGGGGGCGCCCGGGAGGGGAGGGAGAGCCAGCCCCGGGGAGGCGGAGCGCCCGGGAGACCCGAGGGAGGGTCCGGGAAGAAGATCCAGGGGGCCACTCCTGGGACCCAGAATTAGCAGAGTGAGGGCGGAGGGCGAGATGGAAGCCAAAGAAGGTGTGGCCCTGTTTTTAGACTTGCCCTGTTATTATTTATTTTTACTTAATTTACTGTTATTTTGACTATTACTATCGTGGCTGTCTTAGTTTCGGCAAACCCATATTGCCACGAAATTCAAATTACAGCGTGTCGCCCTAATGGGCCTGGGTGTGTTTCGGTGTCTTGTTAAGGAGTCAGAGTTGAATCCGCTTTTCTGCCGTTGGCTAGAAGCAAACAGAACGTTCCAGTTACTCTCAGAGGCGTTTTGTCTTCAAAAGATAAAATCAAATGTTTTTTCCGTTTTTTGTTGTTGTCGTTGTTCGGAAAGAAAACCGTTTTTTCCCCTGCGCTATGTTGCCTGTGTTGCTCCTAAGTCAGGCTACCCGAAAGAGGAGTTCAAGGGGGGAAGTTAAGAACTAGGGAACGTCACCAAAAGTCGTCTCAGATAGCGGCCCTGGAGACAGTCGGTTTCCCAAACTGCTGTTTGCCTGGGAGTGGAGGATGGTGGGTGCACGGTGGTCTGCGCAGCCAGCAGGCTGTGGGGTCGGTTCTGACTAACTGCCCACTCCCCTGACAGATGCCAGCGAGGGCTGCACCGTGGTTGGCGGGGGCGTCCAGCCCTACCTATAGAAGGGCCGAGCACAGCAATGCAAGTAAGTGGGCACCCTGTTGCTTCCCAGACCCTCTGGAGCCTCCCAGCACCAACTTGCTTAATGTGTTTTTCTTGCTTCTGGTCATGGGGTTAGAAGACAGAGCATTTCAATCTTGTCCAGCTTTTCTTTCCTTAAGGGGGAAACTATATTTTCTGTTTTATAGATTCCCTCTTTTTGGCACAAGTTCTATCACTCCTTTACCTAGGGAAGGAAAAAATATATATATATATATGTGTGTGTGTGTGTAATATATATATGTATATATATGTACATGTATATATATAGTACATGTGTATATATATATTACACACTACTGTTGTTTTCTTTTGAAACAATAGATTATTAAAATCTGGGCATTTATATGCAATTTAGAGCCATTTTTACTATGCTAGACACATAATAGACACATACTTTGATGAGCTTGGGCTACCAAAACTTGGAGTAGCAAAAACCTTTATAGATGATGTTTGCAAAATAAGACTGAAGAGACACGAGGCGTACTAGTCTTTTATCAGCCCTGCCCAACCTCCCCTCCACCCATGTCCAAGTGGACAGGACTCTGACATTCTCCCGGGGCTCACAACAGTATCTCAAAAAATATGTTGCTTTGCAACGAGTCAGAATTACTAATCATAGATCTTGAAGATAAGAAAGATTTGGAACCACTTCAGATCAACTCGTTTTTATAATGGTGTTGTTGTGGAACTGAAAGATTGGGGATGATTTGGTTTTTTCCTTGGTCCACAGGTAGGTGTCACAATTGCTTTGAAAAAAAAAAAAAAAAAGTCAGCAGGCCATTCTCTCTTCCCAAGCTCATAAATTTACAGATACAACAAACAGATGTCTAAATCCAGACCACATCTTGTGCCACTGTAAAAGAGAAGGATCCACACAGCACTGTCAGCCCACAGACTCTAACAATTGGAAGAGACTATTGTTGGACATATGTGAATTTGTTGGCATAGTATAGTTTCCCCGATGTACGTGTGACTTTTGAAAACAATCTGTTTTTCTCAGGATATCTTGAATTGATCACTTCATTGCCACGGTATATATTCTATAGGTGTGATAGGGTTTACTGTAAAGTTTCTTTGTAAAAGATGTACACAGTAGAAATAAAACGTGATGGAAGAACTTGAGTACTTCAGAAGTGGAAACAAATTTGATATTTATTTTTATAATGATATAAAGCTTCTAGTAATTTATGCAAGTTGTATTGCAATGGAATCTAAACTTTTTGTAAATAAATTCTGCCTGGTTTTTATTTGAACATTGCTGGTTATACAATCTTTGTTGGTTGTTTAACACGAATTCTTTACTAATTTATATCTTAAATTGTAAATAAAAACAGACTAGTCTACAATAATATGGTGTTTGGGGCTTATTTTTCCTAGAAGAATGATTTGGGGTAGAGCTGTAGTGAATAACCTCCAGGTGATCTGACCTCACCTTTTTAATGAAAACCTATGTGAAATAAACTCTCCTTTCTCTCCTGAGCATTGAAAAAAAAAAAAAAAAAAAAAAGGCAGATGGAAGAGAAGTATATAATCGGGAGAAACATGTGCTGTAGATGATTTCTATACAGGTATTGCAAAAAAAACCAAAAAACATAAGATTTTTGTGCCCTGAGTATGCTAATTACTTGTTAGTGTAAATTTTTAAAACTTGGCAAAATAAAATGATCTGACACCCTATGCATTTTATATTTATTTCTGATGCTGGCCTCTTGAACCTCCTCAGTAAACCAAACTGGAGAATAATATTGATAATGGAGAGTCACACCCCCCCACCAATAAATTACTGATGGAAATAATTGTTTTTTTTAAAGCCTGAATTATCCAAATTGGCCTAATTATTCAAATTTATGGAAGGATTTCTTAACTCTCCTTTTCCTATAATGCACATTAAACCTAGGGTGAGGATCTGGGGGAGGGACTTACTTTCCTTTCAGTGGCTCTTACTCTTACCCTGGGGGAAAAGAAACCTTTAAACAACCTTAGACTACTGCCTCTTTATTGTGTTACTCACTTTCTAATTATAGGACAAGTCTAAAATTTGTAGTCAAGTAACATATCCCCTTTGATTAGTATCATAAAAGTAGCAAGCCTGTCACTTTAATTTTCAGCAAAATTATATGGGTATCCATATAATGTAATTTCAGAGAAGAAATGAACAATCATTTATTTCCTCTCGAAAGATAAATTGAGTGAATATAACTTACGGTTATAAAACAAGAATAATAGCTTCTTAGATTGCCCTTTAATCAATCATACACTTATTTTTCAAGAGGTTCATCTATTTTATTCCATGATTAATAATGTTGCAGCATGAGAGCATTATTGGATCCCAGCGGGGGAGGTCTGGGATGCTTTTAGCTGCTTTGGAATGGTCAGTTGGGGTTCATTATGGGCTGATATTGAACAATTTATAAAATCTTGTCTAAACATCTGCCAGCTCCGATAGGCCAATGTGTCTGAGGATGGGAAATTGCTGGACCAGTTGATATTGACAAACGGATCTCTCTCTAGTGGCTTTTTTTGCCATAGAAATTAGTGGCCTCTTGCTGGGGTCTTGTTAGAAAGGGTATTTGAAAGTAATCTTAGATACTTGAGGCCAAGCCAGGGGACTGTTAACTGGACACAGAGCCATACCGATGGGGAGAAGTGATTGTGGTTTGACTGTGGAGAAGGGGGGCAGAACCAGGTTTCTGTTTTCTGTTATTTCTTATGTATTTTGTTAGTTTTAAATATTGAAGCATTTGGTGGAGGTCAGACATAAAGTAAATCTGTGTGGTGGAGAACTATTTTTCTGTCTTCTCTGCCTCTCCTAGTAATAGATATGAGCGTGTGTGGAGCTGAGCTATCTATTGGCAGGAGGAAAGATTTTTCACATGGTAAGCTTTGCCACTCTGGCAGTGTATCTGGAAACAAACACATCTGAGGTCTGGAGGGTAAAAGGGGGATTGAGTATATTTGCTTGTTTTGGTTTTAGAAATAAAACCTTCATAGACTTTTCATAGAGATAATGATTTTCCCCTTCAGGAAGCGTTTTAGATTGTTGTCTGAAGGTCTTATGTAGCTTGCTTTTATTAATATTACCCATATTTCCTAAATCAGCAGGAAATAAATTGCACATGGCAGCAATGTCTCTGCTATATGTAATGTTATAACTAGAGTAATTGGAAGACTTCTGTGAAAAGTATGAAAGTTAACAATATTTAACAAAATAAACACGGAAAGATCATGCACTCTAATGAAGATACAACATTTAAGGCAGTACATTTCTTAAGTGTGAGAGTAGAAAAGCTAAGCCAAAATTAACCTTTGCGCTTATATTCAGGCATTGGAGCAGGGGTAAAAGCCGCCTCCCTTTGGAACGAGGAAGATTGTTTTACCTGAACATGCGATCCCTGTTCCCTTTCAACACACACACACACACACACACACACACACACACACGACTCCATTCTCTGGGAGGACATGCACATTTCAATTGGTGAAAACTCAAAGCAGCTCAGGAGATTAGCCAAGGCTAAGGAAGCTTCTTTGATGTTTATATGCCCAACAAATTATTAAAGATTTCCATAACTTACCCACTCTGTCTCCTGACCTGAATTTCCTTCTAGAGAACTTGATTTCTAAAATATACACTAAGAACCTAAAACCTGCAGGTGTTTAGAGGGATCTTTTTAAAGAAATGTAGAGTGATTTATGAGCTCCTCTCCATGCTGGTCATTGGAAAAGATGAACGAGGAAGGAAGGAGAGAGAAAGACAGAGAGATCTTTCACTGGAGAGGGAAGCTAATGGGGTCTGAATTTTATTTTTGCTGTAAAATTTTCATAGTCAAAAATTACCTAGCCCTCCAAGATAGAAGTTTGCTGTTGTTGACTGAGGCCGGGGAGACGTCGGCAAAACGGGGCGACCAGGAGCAGATGGGCTTTGGGGCGGTGGCCTTGGCTTTGCTGCGGGTGCAGGCCTGGGCGCGCTCCCGGCTCCGCGGCCCGGCGCCCGCGTGGTGGATCCGCGACAGCCCTTCTGCTCTCCGCGGCCCAGGGTTTCCTTAGAGCTGATTTATCGGAATTCGCGCTTTAATCTCAGGTGGGCCCCGGGGGCCGGGCGCTGCCGAGAGCACCGGGGCGCTTGCCCGGCGGCCGGCGCGGGCGCTGCCTCCCGCGCCCGTCAAATGTCAACATTTGTTCCCAATAAAAGAGTTATTGTTTCTGCAAAGCTGCCCAGCAACTGCCTTTGAAACTTGAAAAGAACTTCATCCACCTTTGTCTGATGCGAGGAAGGAGGGGCGGGGAGCGGAGAGAGGAAGGGGGCTGGGTGCTAGGGGCCTAGAGGGGCCTCCTTGGGCCTGGGCTCAGGGTAGCCAGCCTGGGGTGCGCCTCCCCAGAACCCCCTCGCCCGGCCGCCGCGGATCTCATTCTGGAGTTGGGAGAGTGGTGGGAGAGGGCTCGGGGTTCCCCTGAGGCTCTCTTTAACTTATGTGTTTATTAGATCTCTGCGGATTCTGGGAGGCGAGAACCACTGCGAAGAAACACAAAGATGAAATAGCCACCTCCGAAGCCCGTGCGCGTTTTCGGATCATTTACAATTGCATTTAAATACATATCAAGGAGGCTAAAAGTAAAGTGGACCCTTTGTTTTTTAACTACGGAGTAAATGTACATACTAAACTACCACTGTTACAGCCCAATTAAACAGACATCAATTTGGAAAAAAAATTATTCCAAACAAATTTGTGGTCCACTCAGAGGCATTTTCAAATTTCAATAACACTCTGAAGTGAATTATGAGAAAGTTTCATCCAAGTAACAATATACAATAATTATCACTATATAATTTTTCTTTAGTTGCCCAGTACCTTGAGAATCCCAAGGAAAACATTCATTTAGACTCAAAATTAAAATATAAATAGATATAATAAATATGTTTTAAACTGCTTTTACAAAAATAACATTTTAACTATTTTTTTGAAAGCGTTAACCGAAGAGGCTATCTTGGGAACAATACACAACCGTCTGTGCTATGTGGATATTATGATTAACATCATTTGAATTTCTACAAATCGCAAGGGGGACATGTCCCTTTGATGTATTTTCAAACCTTTATGCAAGTGACAAATCCCTACAGATATTTTAAAGGCTAATTATAAGGAGAAGTAATCTATGACAATATAATTTTCCAGTTGCTGAAAATTGCTATCTATTGGCCATAATGAAAGCACTCACTAGCCCTCCCCTTTGCTTGGGCTAGAATGCTACGAATCTGGTTTTCAACAATATGCACTTGGACCTCAGCCATTGATGGGTGAAAGAGAAAACACTTTGAGCCCCAGTTTTAGGAAGCAGACACCCCACTTGTATGCATCAGCCTCTCCCTTCAGCTGCATCCCTAGAAACAGATGGATGTGGCCTCAACCGGCACCTCTGTCCCCTCCACCCTTGGAACAGAGAATAGTCTTGTGTTTCCTACCGTGAAGGCAGAGTGTTCTCTCTCTTTCTAAGAAAGATAATAATTGAAGACACAATTTAAGAGGACTGTATTGCTAATACAATGAAGAAAGGAAATATCTGTTGTCCGTATTTGCGCAATCCCAGATAAAAGGAAAGAGGAAGAATTTTTTTTGTTGTTGTTTAACTCTGGCCCCATGATAATAAAAGTATTTTTAAAAGGTGTTCTAATGTTACTTTGTTCTATATGGAGCTGTAAATAAATGAAATGTAATATTCTTAAAGAATTGACTATGAGGTTTGGGGCTGCCTCCAATACCGACTCGATATTCACAGAAAATACCCAGAGGGAAGAAACAAAACACAATGCTACACAAGCACACGCATTTTTGTGGGGAGATAAATTGACAATTTATTGTGTGTGACTCCTGATCAATTATTAATCGTTAGTGTCAACAGCACGGTTATAATTACCTTGGGTTATTTTAGGGAATTTTTTTTTTCATTTATCTGATCTGGTAATTAGTTAATGCTCTTGAGTAATAAATTCAAAGAAGAGCTCATAAGAGTCAAGACTCACCCCTACACCTCCCCTCCTTTTTGGTGACCTTTAAGGAAAAATACATTCACCCAGTGGTTCTCAGAAATTCCCTCCTTGCCTCCATTCTAACAGTGGGCTTTTTTTTTTTTTCCTGCTATAAATAATGATTCCAGAGGAAAAGGGAAAAATGACAAACAAATAGAGCACAGCTGGAATTAATAAGGCTGATCAAAGTTAGTGGGACTGAGACTGCTGGTAGCAGCCACAGGTCTGAGGCCCATAAAGGTGCCAGGAGATCTTGCCTCTTCCCTCTAAGATCAAGAAAAAGGGCAAATCCAACGGTTTAACCCTTGACACCTTCTTACTGGGGAAAGGTGGGCTTCGGGGAGAACTTTTGTTTTTAGTCCTTAGTAATAGCGGCGTTGCGGTCCGGCTCGGCCTGAGGCCGGGAAGGGCGCTGCGTGTTCGCCCAGAGCGAGTGCGGGTCCCGCGTGCACCCGGCTCTGCACCCAGCAAGGTGGGGCAGGACGCGGGTCCTCTTGGACCCTGAAAGGTTAGGAGGTGAGTGACCAGATTAGGTGGGGTCAAGGCAGCATCCTGGGGAGTCGGGGGGCTGCCGGCCGGGTGCTCAGTAAGCTTGGAGGGGGCGAGGAGGTCTCAGCTCCAAGACAGGCTCCTCAGTGCGTGCAAGGGGGACGGCGCACTGTCGCCGCTGTCGCCTTCCCAGTGCTGGAGACCCTGGGCCGAAGGTGCGGGAGCTGGAGGCGCTGGCCCGGCTGCCTGCCTGGTGCCCTGCCCGCGTTTTTCCCGGGGTTCCGGGCCACCTTCCACCCGGCCCACGTCCTTCCCCGCAGGCGCGTGCTCCCTGGGGAGTCTTGAGGGGCAGAAGCTGGCTCAAGCCCTTAAACGCCCACCCAGGGTTGGTTCCAGGCCTACGTGTTTTGCCTGAGCAGCTGCAATCATTTCTTCAGGGAACTGGGTTGCTCCCGGCTCTCCAGCCCCGGGACTGTCCCATTTGGGAAGGGCTCCTTCACCTCTAGGCCCATTTCTGCCCTGCAGTCTCCCCAAGCGCGGCGCTGCCGCTGAGTGTCTGCTTAGTTGGTCACACCGAGACCCTAAAAGGCAACGACCAAGGCCAGTCGGGAGAACCGAACAGTCGCAGGTCAGGGAACAGTCGCAGGAGACGGGGTGAGCTGGCTCCTGACCTCAGCCCCGGTGTGACCGCCCGCCTTCTGCGGCCCCAAGGTGGTGGCTGGGAGCCCTGGGCCGAGGCGCACCTGGAAAAGGAGGCAGCGACGGCCAGGGAGGCCGCAGACCGAGACCCTGAAGTCAGCCTGATGGGCAGGACGCCCCCCACGCCACGACTGCCCCGGCGGCCCCAGACCCGGCCGCCTGTTCATGAGTTTTCGACGCCGCTTTTGCGACCCGGTGCCCTGGAGGGGAAACCCAGTCGGGCTCTCCGAAGCCTCCTTATAGGGGAATGCAGCCAGGCTTCTGGGGATGGGTAGCCACCAACCGGCCCAGAAGCACCCGCGAGGACCCCCGAGCTCCCACTGGAGGCCCCGCTCCTGGCACCCCCAGCTCTGGTCCCGGGCTTCAGTCCCCTTCCTGGTCCTACCCTATACCCCGCGCCTGAAGCCGCAGCGGGACCCATCGGGTTCCTCCCGCCCTGACCCCGGCCTCCCCCGACCTCTTGCCTCCCAGTCCCCCTGCTCCCGTGGTGGTCGGGACTCCTCCGTGGCTGGCCCCGGGTGCTCGCCTCGCTCCCTCGCCCTCAGCCTCAGGCCCGCAGCTCTGGACTCCGGGAACCGCGCGCGCAGGGTGAACAAAGCAGCGCCGCAGAGCGCCGGGAAACCGAAAGCGCCTGGTCCGGGTTCAGGACGATCGCGGGGTCCGGCGGCGACGGCGGCGGGGGTTCAGGGCCCCCGGGACCAGGGGAGGTGCCGAGCGCCCGGGTTCCTGCCACAGCCAGCCTTCCTCTCCTCCCCAGTCCTCCCCGGTCTCTTCTGTTTCGGGTCCTGCCTGCACACCGTATTTCTGCTGCGCTCGGCGGCAGAGCTCGAAAGCCCCAGGCCGGCCTGCCCAGCGCTTTTCCACCGCTCTGGCGGCAGCGTTCGGTCGGCGCGAGCCGTGTAGCCCCGATCTGTGGCCCCAGCGCCTAGGCGGGCAGTGGACACCGACGGGACCCCAGGCCGTACCCCCGGCACCGCCGCCGCCCCCCAGGACCCGCACTGAGAACGACGTACGCGGCTGCCTTGCAGGCGACACCTCTGGGGACGCCCCTTGGGCACACGGAGCGAGGGCCGGAGGGCTCCGGGTGGGTTGCTGCGGTGTCTGCACCGCTCCCCGCGGGCCACTGGTCTGGGAAGTTTGTTCTCTTCTATAGGGAGTTTATGCGACAAGCCGGATTTTACAGGCCCTACAAAGCGCGTTGAGTCCCCTCGAAGCTCTCGGCGCCACCAGAACCCGCTGGAGGGCTTGGAGGGCTGCCTGGAGGTGGTGATGGATCCAAGGGGACACAGCGGAGTCAGCGGCCGGGATGGAGGCGACGGAGAGCACGTCTGGTCGCCTGAGTCCCATCCCACAGTAGGCCTACCCGGCAGCCTGGGGAGTCAGAAGAGGGTCTCCAGCCACAGCCATGACCTCGCTCCTTCCTCTCCCCGGCCTCGGCGTCCAGGCCCATTGGCTTCACCCTCCGCGACCTCTGGCGGCCCTGACTGGGGCTCTGGGAGCGGGTAGTTCAGGTGGAGGGTCTCTGGAGCCACACATCTGGCCTCCCGCAGGTGGGGAGACGGTCCCGGAGGCACAGGAGGAGGGAGGCCCAAGCGTGCGGCTGGGGGTGGTGAGGGTCAGATGGGGAGGGGTGGGTATTTTGTAACCTTTGGGGTCCTGGGCCCTGTGATGAGCCCCATCCTTTCTGCCATTGGACTCGGGGTCACTGTACAGCCCTGGTGGAGAGAGGGTGAAGGCTTCCCTGGGAACAGCCCACTGAGCCCCAGAGGCCAGGGGACCAAAGAGGCGGCCGGGAGGACAACTCGGCCCAAGCGGGGAACAGGGGGGCGAATCAGGCTCCTTGGTACCCAGGATGACGTTAGTTTATTTAAATAGGAGGCCATGGCCCGTCCAGGTTTATTCTCCCTGGCTCTCAAGCAATGGAAAAACAATTTGTTTTATAATGCTAATGTAATACTCAACTCCTCAAATAAAAGTGCCCTTCATGATAATGGGCCCAGATATAAACAGAAGTGGCTGAGAGGGCCCAACCTGCTTCTTCCAGGCAGGCCTGTGACCGGGAGGGGGCTGAGTCCAAGCCCAGAGGAGAGAGACAGTTTGTTTAAAATTTCTATGGAGCTGGACTGTTTTATAAAGGAAGGGGCTGAGTTAAGGCATGCTTTGAAAGAAGACAAACAGACTTTGCAGGAGCTAGACCCTCAAATGAGGTATATTTTTAACAATTTACTGACTTTATGATCTTTAAGCAGAAGCAAATAATACATTCAGGTGCACAGCCGATGCACCCCAACTTTCCAGTGCAAACAAGGCCAGGAGGAGTGAGAGGAGACCTGTCAGCAGGCAGGACAGGTGGGCTGTGGGCTGCAGGGGGTGGGCAGGGGGACACCCCCAGGCCAGGGGTTCCCTTAACCTGGCTGTTACTTTGAGGTCAGGAAAAGCCCCTGGTGAAAAACTTCTCTGGTGGGTGAAGATCAGTGATGGCCCGAAATCATCTCGGTGTTCTGAAGCCTAGGAAAGCTGTTGGCCTGGCACCGGGGCCACTTCCTACAAGAACTGGCAGCCTCAGGCGGAATGTTTGGGGGCAGGTAATGACTACTACGGGTAGACATGAGATGGAGTACGATGGGTGAACACCCAGGCATGGTCCACAGCCCTGTCTTTGGACAGTTGCCCTACAGGACAGGCAGGAGATGGGGCTGGGGAAGTGGGTGCTCACCATCGACTCCTGTGGTCTTGGTGGAGAGGACAGCACTCGAGACCTGCTAGTGGGGCTCATCTGAGTGGGCCAAATGACTGCCCCTGAAAGCCCGTCTCTTCCATGTGCCACCGGGCCCCACGTAGCAGGCTCTGCAGAGGGCTTCTTGTTAGTTAGATGAAGCCAAGGAAGGCCAGCGGGCACAGAAACGTGTCCAGGGTCTGCCTGTCTCCTCCCTCTGTCCTCGCCAGTCCTGTCACTTCTCTGAACCTCTGAACACTGAGCTCTTTCCTTTCTCAGCTGACCTGAACAGACTGAGCCGTCTGCCTGGAAGATTCTTCTAACTCAGCTGGAGAATGGCTGCTCAATAATGCAGGTATTTTTCTGTATTTACTTGTCACTTGCTACCCACGTGGATGTTAAAGTGACCAGGAGCCACACCTGAGGCCTCTCGTGAATGAACGGAGCTACTTCCTGTGTCAGGTTTTGGGGTTCCACAGGCATGAGCAGGCCATGGGTCAGGCTGGTTCCGGCATGGCTGTGGTCAGCCCACTTCCACAGACCACCACCGCATGCTGTCCATCTATCCACCAGAGATGGCCGCAGTGGGGACCAGGACAAGAGGACAAATGAGGCCCTGTGTGTCTGAACACTGCCCACTTGTAAATCAGCTGCTAGATACAATGTGCTTATACACAACATGCTTATCCTCCTGCCTTGGAAAATACATTTTCAAATGAGAGAAATCACAAAATACGTGCAAAGCATGATTTGCATGGAAGTCATCAACATATCAAAAGAGCACCAGATTTAATGATTCTTATGTACGTCTGGCATTCTATTCTGAGGGGGTAGCAATGTTAGGATTTGCAAAAAAATAAAGACAGAATAATTCATAAAGTACATATTTATCCTATGAAATATTTTGCCTTTAAAAAAATAGAATCACTCCATATCCTGTAGCAATCAAGATTTTCACATAATTTGTGTTTTGACAATAGTGGTTCAAAAATTAAAAAGTGATCCTTCTCAAAGCATACATTTAAATATATCTTCATCAAAAATTGATAGCAAATCAAATGTAAGAAATAAAAATAACTAAATTATTTGTGATTTTCCAAAAAAATTTTTCTTCTAGCATATTCAAAGCTTTCTATTAAAATTTAAAGACACAATGCACACTATAACTTATCCATAAAAAGTTTTCATTAAAAAGTTTCATTATGAAGCTGAATTGTTTTAATTCTAAAAATTTAATCCCTGAGATGAAAGAGGTCTCAGAAATCGCAGCAGAAGGGGACAGGGTAGTGGGAAGGGCATACATTTGGGAGATCCCAGGTGTGAACTCAGGGCTGGAGTGCTTCACCAGGGCCCAGTGGAGGGCAAGGCTGCAGGCATCCCTGCTGAACCTCATCCTCCCACCTGCACACATCACCCACCCGAGGGCTGTTGGGAAGAGTAGATGCCAAGGTGTGACACAGGGGCTTGGGGGAAGACTGGGATGTTGGTTTCAACTGCACTAGATGTTAGGAACCCATGGCGTGGGCTGATAGGGTAAGAAGGTCAGTTCAGATGGGAGGAGGCCAAGGAGCATGGCAAGACCTCAGAGCTGCCCCGCAGGGAAAAGGGCCACGTGGAGAAGGGCACAGAGTGGAATTTTTTTCTTCCTTGAGGTTAATAGTTCCAATTTCTACTTCATTTTAACCTCGGTGCAGCACAGCTAGACTCAGAGGTAGCTTTTGCTACAGTCTGGGCTTCTGAGTTCTGAGTTCAAATCTCAGACAATTTACCAAGCTCCACTAGTTGCTGGTGAGCATCTTATCAGCAGTTCACCAGGATCATGGGGCCTGGCATTCAGCTCAATTCTCAGTTTCCTTCTAACTTCACACCCAGGATGCCAGATTCTGCTTACATCATATAGAAAATAAAACATATTAGCATGTGTTTATACATGTTGTATGTTTGATTTTTAAAAAAATACTTTATTTGTTAGAGAAGTTATGGGTTTAGAGAAAAATGCATAGCAAATGTCATGTTCCCAGATAACCTGACACTCAGGTTTTCCCATGATTCACATCTTGCATTAGTGTGCACTTGTTACCATTGATAAACCAATATTGACACATTATGGTTAACTATATCCATGGTTTATATTAGGGTTCACTCTTTGTATTGTACTTTCTATGGGTTTTCATTTTGTGTAGCACAAAAACAGATCCCTTCCTAATTTCAGAAGTACACCTTAGATATCTGAGACAAATAAAAAGTACAATAGAAGTACAATGCAATAAAAACAGAAATGACATATAAATACTCAAACATGAACATATAAGTATATGTAAAGTACGGAGTTGCTAAATACAAGACAACCAGTCACATTTAACTTTTGTTGGTTATCTGAAATTCAAATTTGACTAGGCATTCTTAATTTTCATTTACCAAAATCTAGAAAACTTAATATTGATGAAACATACTGAAAAATATTTGCCAAGTGAGACTTTTCTTTATGCATAGCTTGGAGCTCTGGAGTGCAGTAGGGGGAAGCTGGGTCAGAATTCACATAACTAAACTCACACATCCGAACATCTTTTATGGATGGAGATGAAGGGTTACACAGCCTTTGTTCATCCAGAATCACCCTATGGTAACATACAAAGTAGAGAAACCTTGTCTTTCAGTACAGGAATCCCAATATTGATTTCAACATTTCTCTTCGCTTGGTGGACTTCCCAAGCCTTCCCGTTCTTTCCTTTCTCTAAGAAAGCCTGTTCTTGAATCATGTACTCTTCTAATGAATAAGTAAATTCTACCATTTAAACATGATCATTTTAGCTCAGCATGGATTTACTGACAGTCAGCATGTGTGCCACTCACCGTTCACATTCGGTGCCTTCATGTCTCAAGCCAGGGTCCTTAAGCCTGGTTGGACATTTGGGCCACCGGGAAGCAGATTGGAGCTCAGTGGGCTTGGAGTGGACCCAGGAATTGGTACTTTTTTTTTTTTTCTAAAAGTTGACGAACCAAGGCTGAGAAAATAAGAAATAAAATCCTCCAGGTGAAAATTTAGGCAGCATTCTGGCAGCCAGGCAAAATGAGGTGGAACTTGGTCCTTCCCAGCATCCTTGGAACGGTCTCTCCCCATGGCAGGAGGCAGATCTAGAATACAATGCCTCACTCACTCTTGAAATGGACTCCAGACTTTTCCATATAACCCTGAGGTCTCCTTGACTTACGAGGATGCAAGATTCATAGTCCAGGGAGAATTGCTAGGTTTGCACTGACCTGAAATAAACACAGCATATATTTGTGGACTCACTCCAAGCAGCCTCTCCAACTGAGAGGACATTTTTAAGTGTTCACAGATAGAAAAGGGGAGAGACAATTTGATGCAATCAAAGGAGCATCTCTGGGCATGAGGGTTTTCAAAGAGATTTGGCACTTGGAGCCACCTGTGCAAGCTACATTCAAATGCATACATGTTGGATACATTGCTTGTGGCTGATGGATTAGAGTTCCCTCAAAATTCTCACTTTCAGCTCAAGTGTAACTGGAATCATGAGATGGTAACTTGAGCTTCCAATAATTTCTTGTTGGATTTCACTGTGTTTCTATGCAATCCAACTTATGAATCTAAATGCACTAGAAATGAGACCATGAAAACCCACTTCAAACCTCCAGGGAAGACAGCTTTCTTCTGGGTCCTCATTGGCTCCAGGGCAATGCAGCCACTGCTGTCTTGAGTTGTGTATTTAGAACAACTCCTGGATGTCTTTTGACTGTTATGTGGCCCAGAGCAGCACCTCATCTGGCACCCTATCCGCTCACTTCTTCTTCACTGTGGCTACCCTGTATGTCTGCAGAAGACACCGGATTTGTTCAAAAAGGATGCAGTGTTCAAGTAGTAATTTACGCTCCAGGTCGAGAGAATTTACAGGAAGAAGAAGAAACAACAGATGTCATAAGCCACAATCTCATATGAGATTGAGCATTTTCTTTTCAGCAGTTTTGATAGGAAAACACACGGCAATTTAAAAAGCGCTGCTCATCTGCCCACTGGCCTCATTTTACCCTCTTCTCCTGCCTTTCCCATTCCCTGCTGCTGCTCACCCTCTGCCCTTTATGGATCCTCAACACCAGCCTCCTGCCCCAAAGCCTCCCTTTACCATGCTGCCTCACACCCACCACCAGAATGTCTTCCCAGAGCGCAGCACAGCTGCACCCTTGCCAAATCCCAGGGCTTTTGGGTGAACTGCTACCCTGAAGACTGCAACCCAAGGCTGCTGGACCCCCCTGGAAAACCCCAGTTTTGCCAGTTTCCTTCTGCTCCACTCTCCTCCTTCATCCCTGCTGGGTTTCCAGTGGGTGCATTGCTATCATCTGAAAACACCTCTTCCTTCTGGGGCTTTGCATAGACTACTAGCTGCATGGGCCCCTTGTAGAAAACCATCTGCTGGAGGCTTGTGTAGACAGTCAGGTGCAGGAGGCTCGAGTAGACAGTCAGGTGCAGGAGGCTTGTATAGACAGTCAGGTGCAGGAAGCTTGTGTAGACAGTCAGGTGCAGGAGGCTTGTGTACACAGGTGTAAGAGGCTTGTGTAGACAGCTGCAGGAGGCTTGTGTACACAGGGGTAAGAGCCTTGTGTAGACAGTCAGGTGCAGGAGGCTTGTATAGACAGTCAGGTGTAAGAGGCTGTGCAGACAGTCACAGCAGGTGTTGTGTTGGCTGCAGGGCCCCGATGCAGACAGCCGCCTGCCTCAGAGTCCCTGGGCCTCCTGACTGGAGGAAAGATCTTTGTGTTTGGGCCAGGGAAGCAGCTCATGTGTAGAACAGGGGATTATCGGGGTGTTTCACGCAATCTCAGAATCTCAAATTCAGGCTCTCAGTGAGCATCCTTTGCTCTCTCTCCTGCACAGGAGACTCACGTGACCCTCTTCACATTCTCAGACCCTCTTCCTGTGAATGCTTTTTAGCTCAATCTAAGATGCAGATAATTATAATTTATTTTAAACACGTGCCCTTATTAAGGTACACATTTAAATGATCCTGAAGTCTTGGAATGCCATAAGCTGGTGGAAAGATTTTTAAAGTGAGAAGCAGAAGGGGATGTGACTGAGAGAAGGAGGAGAGGAGAAGCCGCAGGTGGACCACCATGCCCCACTCAGGCCCTACTGGCAGCTCCCTGTGGGTACTTACGCGCCCCATCTCTCCACTGTGCAGGGACGTGAGCAAGCTCATGCCTGCTTAACCAAACATGCTTTCAGTAAAACTTGTAGGAAAGCTCTCTGTGAGGAGTACAGTCCCCGTTGGGTACAAACACAAAGGGAACCCAAGTTTCTAGAACAAGTTTAAGTACTCTTTAGCTGAACCTCTGGGCTTTTTTCTGCTGTGGAATAAATGATGGCCTTTTAGCAATGATGTCAGTGAAGTTCACAATTCTGCTTACAAATACACCAGATATATTATTGTCCAAGGTCGAAAACTGCACAGAACTGTGTGTGCACACGTGTGTGGATGTATGCACACATGTCTGAATGTGTGCCCGTGCAGGTGTGAGCATGCCTCTGTTTGGGACATCACACACATGCTTCCCCTGCAGGGCTGTATTATCTTCCAGGCCCTCTCAGGACCCCCAGCTCAGGAGAGGCAGCATGCAAACATTTTGATAGGGCAGGAAACTCAAAGATGAAAAAGAAATTCATGAAATTGAAAAAACCGGGTTTATTAACATTAGCTACTATTTGTTTAAATAAATGGCCTCGACGAGAGAAGTTAAATAGGCAAATGCATGTGAAAGTGTCCTCTCCGTCAACATGTTATTTCTTTAATTAGTGGCTGATGACGTCATTTGCGTGACAACTCAGTGAATGCTCCCTGGTCCTGGAAAAGAAATAAATTACACATGTGTTTACTCTGGTTTTCAGGGAGATTTCGTTTTCAGGGGTCGCAGGGGCATGGCTATGTTTGGGAGGTGAGAATGCAGGCAGAGATGAATTGGGATAATTATTATGAAACTCACAAGTGCTTCTGCTCAACAACTGACCCCAGGCCTCCTTGACTTATTGGTGCAGGAGGAGGAGCCTCCCAGGACCCAGACTGGATGGAATGATAGCCACCAAGGACCCCGGAGAGCTATCATTCTGCCATGGGGGTTACATAGCGCTGGGCCCAGCCAATTCATCCTCAGGACCCCAAATAGGTCCACTAACTAAAAAACACACGTCTTTCATGGCTAATATCTAGGGCCCATTAATAACAGTGATATGGGGGAAGCTGGAGATGTCTGGGTGCTGTTGAGCATTTTGGACGAAAACTTGGATATCTCCTGTGGCCTGCCCTGGGGAAGGGCCTTTGGCTTAAGTTGTTTTACAGCAGATTTTATTCACAGCTGTGGTTGCTACAAGCTGTTGTGGGACTAACTAAGATTTAGTTGTATGTTGTTTACATAACACCTTCAAACACAGCTTCTCATTTATTTATTATTTTTTGAGATAGAGTCTTTCTTTGTGGCCCAGTCTGGAGTGCAGAGGCATGATCATAGCTCACTGCAACCTTGAACTTCTGGGCTTAAGCAATCCTCGTGTCTCAGCCTCCTGAGTAGCTGGGACTGCAGGTGCACAACAGCATGACTGGTTTATTTATTTATTTATTCATTTTTGTAGAAATGGAATCTTGGTATGTTGCCCAGACTGGTCTTGGCATCAAGTGATCCTCCTGCCTCTGCCTCCCAAAATACTGGAATGACAAGCATGGGCCATGGTGCCCACCTAGCATCTCATTTAAAGGTCATAAAAATTCCTCAGCTCACTCTGAGTTGATGCTATTTTGTTCTCAGGAGACACAGGAAGGTGCAGAAGCCCTGAGTGGCTTGTGTGAGGATGCCAGCTGATGATAATGGCAACTGCAGCATTTATTTAGTGCCTGCTCCGTGTATGTATCCTGAGGCATCTCATTTTCACAACATTCCACAGGACAGGCAAGGAAACTGAGGCTTGTCATTTGCCCAAGTTAATCAAGGTTCAGGAGTTTGCCCTAGATGCTCTTCTGTCGAGGTACAGCCCCCAACCTCCCTGAGGCACAGACATCCTGCACCCAGTTTTCTCTCCTGGGCTGAGGTCCTCTTGTCTCTGCCGCATGCCCTGGGCAGCCCCCACCCTCTTTGGCCTCTGCTGCCAGCTTTCATTCAGCTTTGGGCAAATGATTCCATGCAGGAAACGGAGGCCATGGCAATGACCAGTGGCCCAAGCCAGCAGCTCTGGATGGTGCCTTTCCCAGATTCCCTCCTCACTGCAGGGAGTTGCCTTAGTAAGTGCCCATCAGGACGCTAAAGATTTGTGCAAACATATAGCAAAACACAAAGGACCTAGGCTCAATTCTCCAAGCAATATGGACTTTCTCTCCACAAATTGGAATGGCAGCATGTCCTTCCTCATTGAAGTAGAGCTGCTGCTAGCATAAGTTGTTTTTCTTGAATGATTCCATGGCAAATTCACAAGCAAAAGGGAATCAGTATTTGCAAAAATAAATAATACAGCCCCAAACCATTGCCATACGAAAAAGTAGTGATGATGACTGTGGTGCTGAGCTTCCAGTCTTGGCTCCCAGGCCACACCCTCTGCTGTTCCTCAGGGTGCACACTGTTGTGGGGCCGCCCTGGAAACTGCCCCTGTGCTTAGCCTGGAGCCCGCACATGTGCACCAGGAAGCAACTCTAGCTCTTGTTCTTTTTGAGTCTGAAACTAAAACCCAAGCCCTGGGTTTCTTTCTGAGATCTTATCTTTTTTAGTTTATAAACCCATGACTATCTGTATATCTAATCTATATCTATATCTAATCTATATATTATCTGTATCTCTATCTATATTTATAATTTATATCCCTGTCCCACGGAGTTTAAATTTCTGAGAATAAGCAGAAGTCTGAAAGGGAGACGGAGTACACAGCTGGGGCTTTCATAAACATTTCCTTTAAATTACTCTCTCCTTGTCACCTTCTAGCTGACTCCTTGGCAGGTCAGTGGCAGGTCCTGAATTGGCACTGAACGGAAGCAACAGGCTCAGTACACACGTTCCATCTTCAGCTCTTTCTGTCCTGCTCCTTTCTCTTTTTCTGCCAGGCTTCCTTTGCCTTTAGGACACACACACACACATACACACACACACACACACACTCTCCTGGAAAAGCCCACAAGTCTCTTCTAATTGCATAACCAGGCTCAACCCCTCCGATTCATGCCTCGCCGGCACAATCTAATTTTGGCGCAGGGGTTATGTGTGTGTTGCTGCACATAGATTAACAACCCTTAAGCAAGACTTATCAAGTTGACCGTGCATTTCAGGAATATTTTAGGATTGTCAGTCATCACCAATCAGCAGCTTGGCACATTCTCTCCAACACCAGCTGCGTGGAGAAAATTGCAGGGGTACATGGTGCTCACTCTCTCCTTTTCATTAAGCAGTCTCTATCGAGTGTATCTGGAGCTCAGTGAGAAATCTCCCGGTTTCAGGAGACACAGGCTTCTAGTTTTTGAAAACAAATACATATTTTACATTGAGGGCAAACCGTAAAGGCATGGCTTAAGGATCGGCAAGCAGGTGGTTCCAGGCAGAATGCTGAGAGGTGCATGTGGACTTCCCTATGTATGTCGTGATGTACGGCCTCAGGGTCCGGGTCACAGAGATGCCCTTCCACACAGAGGAGACACCTTGCTGGCATTCTCTGGGCTCTGCACAGGCTCTGACGGCAACCAGCTGATCACACAGTGTACCTTCCTACAGCTTTGCCTTTCTTACTGGACCGTCAGCACCCAGGAAAGGACTGTCCTTACTCGGCTGTGGCCCCACTCCTGGTACGGTGCCAGGACATGGTGCATTCTGAAGGAACAGTTGTTAGATCCAATATTTCAAAAACTACATTTTAATGTGCATTTATTAAGCACTGTGTAACCTGAGAAGATGTGGGAAGAGCACGGGGCACCCGGCGAGGCCTCTGACTTCCCTGGTCATGGTCGCCTCCCACGTGCAAGGAGAGGACAGTGCATGATCATTCCCGTAGCCACATCCACACGGAAAGGCTGGGATTCAGCTCCTTGGTTTGGATCAGGTTGCTAGGCAATTCTACAAAAGTTTACAAATATACGGTATAGTAATTATCTTATTACCTGGAAGTAAAGTTAGTTTTAATTGTAGACTTTCATAGCTTCAAATAGAGTATCGTGGTTAAAAAACTTCAGATTATCTTCCTTAACGAAGGTGATGTTGAAAATGGAGCTCAGAACAAGCACTCAGAGGTCAGGAGATTTCATCATGCTGCTAAGAATTATGAAACACATTCTTCAATTCATTGAATATTATTAACTCTATTGTGCTACTTTCAGAAATTTTTATTGGAGGGATAACTTAGAACGGCTCATAAACCTTCTGGAGTGTAAATGGATGTTGTGTGTACTGTCCATAAATGTGCTTCCAGACCTAAAAGGAAATTTTAATGAAAGAGCAAAAAAACCCCTCCAATAGCGGCCTGCTCATTCGATGGTGGGAAGGAAGGAAGAGATTGACTTGAGAATGACTTTATAACAGTGGAAAGAAGTCAGCATGAGCTCTATTGATTTAGGATTTGTTGGTGAAACAGTGAAGACGTAGTGGCGAATTGTTTGCTTTTATTTCAAAGGTGGGTCCATGAGCACTTGCGTTCCTAAGTGAGGCAGGATGCTGGAATTAAAGGGGGTCATGGGCCGAGGGAGGTCACCCGGCAGCAAGGAGCTGCCTCGCCACGCTGGGGTGAGCTGCCAGGTGGAGCGGGATGCATGTCTGCGTCTCTTCTCCACGTGTTTCAGTCGGTGAGAAGAGGAATGCGATTCCTGACCGCCGAGACTCTTATCCAAATAGTTCCAAATACTTTACAAATAGTAATTCATGAAGGCACTGACAGCCGGGGAGGCAGGAAAGTAGAATGAAACATTATCCGCGTGTTCACGAGACTGAGTCCCAGCGACGGTGTGATTTCTCTGAGGTCACAAACGGCTTTTGCAAAGCTGGGGGAGAAACCCCCAACTCTGGACTCCGAGGCTGTTCCCCTAACCGCAGTCCGTCTATGCACAGAGAGGCGACGTATACTTCGTACCCTGAGCCAAAAGCCCGACTTTTTAATTTTCCCCTCCTTGAGGAGAATCCTGTTTCAGATTGCAGCATTTTCATGATGTGGTAGTGAAGAAAACGGTCAAACGCGATTAGGATGATGGTTTGCCCTCTCTAAAATGCTAGCTCGTTTGAGCTCTGCTGGAGATGGAAGGGCTGTGTACATGGGCGAGCTCTTTCTGCTGCACTTGGGAGTAATACAATATATTGAAGGACATTTTAGAATAACTTTTCCGGAAGAGCAGGGAAGGGAGCGTCTAGTGTGCTCAGAGCGCGGCTCTTTACTGGAAAAGCTGTCGGGTGTCCCATTCATACGAGAAAAATCAGTGATTGTTATCCTCAACCTCACAGAATCCTTAACACCTTGCTTGTCGAAGCATATAGATCATGATTCTGTTTGAACAGTATTGTTCAAAATTTCTGCTAATAATTCCTCACAACCGTGTGACTAGTGACTAAAAGGACCTTGGATTCCACAAACAAAAAATTATCCCAACCACACGCGGGGGTGGGAGGTAGGCAGGAGGCTGCGGGGGCCCTGGCACTGTAGCATTATACCCATAGCCTTCCTAGGCAGCTTCACTTCAAAGTCTATTTTAACTGCCCTTGGGCTATTTCTTGGGTGTGCATTCATAGAAAACACTTCCTGTTTATTTATTTTTATTTTTTTATTTTTTCCAATCCACCCTCATCAAAAAGTAGTGCTTTATGAGATGAGCTTTGTGGGTTTGACATCTAGATGAGTTTAGAACAAATTAAATCACTTTCTGTACCCACAAGCCCCATTTTATCTCTCAACTTGGAGGCCTGGGAGGCCAAGAATTCGAAGATGGCTCAGAGTAATGGGGATTCTGCCGACTCTACCCGGAAGGAGGCTCAAGGCGGGTCCCTTTGGACAGTGTGTGAGCAGCCTCTCCCTCCAGGGGGTTCTGAGGGGAGAAATGTGACGAACGCCGTTGCGTCGTTCCCTGAGTTGGGTCTCATACACGTTCTAAAAACGACACGGGAAGAAAAACGCTCTGGACCCTGGGACCAGAAGCCCAGTTTTCGAGCCCCATTTCTTCCCAACATAGAGCACAATACTTAAACCTGATTTGCTTCCAGTGCAATCTTCTTTCAGGAAACCCACCAAGGAATATTAGTCTTATGCTATTTAATCACCAAATCTGAACAACGAAGAGTTCTCTTCATTAAAGGCACTCAGAAATTCTGACCAGCTGTTTCCTGCCACTTGGCTGAGGACGAGGTGGAGAAAGACAAGCCGCCCAATCCCCGGGAACTCTCTGCGGCGCTCGACCCCCATCACGTGACCGTTCTTTCATCGTTCGGTTCCTAAACCGGAATCGGAATCCAAGAGAGGGACTGGACTTAGGGGCTTAACTGTTGACATGCTTTAATGCATGGTACACACAATGCAGTCCTGGAGCTTGTAGAAATCACTTCGAGCTAAGTCTTTGTTTTGTCAGCCACTTTCACCCCTTAAATTCACTGAACGTCATGGAGCAGCATGGCTGGAGAAAGAAACTGTAGCTAGCACGCCGTGTTCATTTGCAACTCATGGCTCCTTCGCATGCCTAGTGTCTAACACAGGCTGCAGAAATTTTTCCTGCCGCTTTATTTTAGAAGATGAAGAATTCTTTTCCCGAACAACTGCTGCTCCAGGGCACTGTGCTCACTTTTCTAGGGGAAGTGACTCTGAAACCCAAAATTCCCTGGATACCACCAGAGAATGGCTGAACAGGAAGTTTTCTTCTTTATTTAAATTAGTCAATTCGACTGTTCATGCGAGCCAAAGGCAGTGTCATAGGTGTCTGTGTGGACCCGAAGGTGACCTTGTCCCATGAGAGGGATGCTGCCCACCAGGGAAGGGACCATCCCAGATTGATGGGACTCTGGATTTCGCTATGAGCACCCACGTCATTTTCCACAGGTAAATTCCTTTGGATGTTTCTTATTCTTAGGCAGGTTAATGGTCACTTTGTACCACGGCAAGAAGTAACTGCGTGAGTGCATGTGGCCGGGGCTTTGTGTTTCTGTTTTAATCGGTTAGGAATCTTCTCCTGTATAACGTTCTAACAACGTACTAGTCCACGTAGGTTGCTCTGTGGTGGTAAACCTGGCTGGTAAACCTGGCTATTCCTCTCAATCAGGAGGCTCCATGGCCAATAAAGTGAGGGCTCCTCGATGAGCCAGGAGATGAGGCTCAGCAGTGCCCTGAACAGGGCTGCAGCATCAGACAGTCCTTGGACCCAGAGTTCAAGAAGAACAGGCTGGAAACCTCGAACTCGTCTTTTTATGTTTATATATTTTCCAAATTAAGTATAATAATTTTCTACGACTGAAAAATCCAATAAATGTCAACAGTGATCACTGGATGGGGTTCCCGGTGCTCTCAGCACCTGCTGGGTGAGGAGCTGGGAATGCATCTGGGCCAGGGAGGACAGTGGGGGCTCTGGCCTGATGTCCCTGTCAGGAAGTAGGGAAGTTTCTGAGGGGGTGACAGTCCCATGCCAGCCTCCCCTCCTCAGGCAGCAGCACCTGCCTGGGCCACACAGCCCCTTTAGTACCTAATTCCTGGCCACATAGCCCCTTAGTACCCTGCCCTAGTCACACAGCTCCCTTAGTACCCACCCCTGCCCTGCTGTCATAGCCCCTATAGTACCCTGTCCTGGTCACACGGTCGCTTAGAACCTTGCCCCAGGCTCACAGCCCCTTTAGTACCCCACGCTGGTCACACAGCCCCTTAGTATCCCACCCTGTTCACATGGCCCCTTAAAACCCCATCCTGTTCACACGGCCCCTTAGCACCCCGACCTGGCCACACAGCCCTTTAGCACCCCAACCTAGCCACACAGTCCCTCTATCACCCCAACCTGGCCACACGGCCCTTTAGCACCCCAACCTGGCCACACGGACCCTCTAGCACCCCAACCTGGCCACACGGCCCTTTAGCACCCCAACCTGGCCACACGGACCCTCTAGCACCCCAACCTGGTCACACGGCCCCTTTAGCACCCTAATCTGGTCACACGGTTCCTTAGCAGCCCAACCCGGTCACACGGCCCCTTTAGCACCCTAATCTGGTCACACGGCCCCTTAGCACCCCAACCTGATCACATAGCCCCTTAGCAGCCCGCTCCTGGCTCCTCCAGGGTTTCTCCCATTAACATGAAGGTGTGGGGCCTTTTCTGCAGTAGTCTGTCCTCCCAGCTCTGCATATGCCTTTCTTCCAAGCTCCAGGTTCCCTTCCACCCAGTGTCACCGACATGGATGTTTTGGAGAGAGTTGGGCTGAGGGGGAAGGGAGGAGGGAGGAAGAAGCATATACCCGGCTGTGGCGACGGCCGGTCTGGAACTGGCGGTGGCTCATTTCTGCACCATAGCTACAGCTATTGGGAGATGGGATTGTGTAAGGATCTGGTCCTTCTGGTGACTCGGCCCTGAGCCAACCCTTGGATGCAGGATTCTGGTGGGGTTGATGACCAGGATTGGTCCTGTGTGTCTCTCTCGGAGCAGGGCACAGTCCCAGCTGAACCCCAGGGACTGACTGCACTTATGTGTGGGATGGGGGGGTGGTGGCAATTCAGGGTCCAGGAGGCAAAAGCAATCAATGCACCCTCCCGCCTTGAATGTCACGTCTATGTTTGTCCTCAGCACCCACCCGCCCATCATTCTAAAGCCACAGGTGTGGAGTTGCACAGAATTACTCACCAGCACATTCCCAACGGCTAAGTGGAGCTCTTCTACCACTGTGGCCACTAGAAATCTAAGTGGCCAATGGGTCTACTTGCGGGGAGAAACAATGTCATTAATAATGTAATGGACATATTGCTGTATCTTTTTCCTGCATAATACACACCATTGTGAGTATGAGGTCTTCTCACTTTAGGAGTTTTTTAATATCAAAGTAATTCATGGGGCCGGACACAGTGACTCACTCCTGTAATCCCAGCACATTGGGAAGCCAAGGCGGGTGGATCACTTGAGGTCAGGAGTTCAAGACCAGCCTGGCTAACATGGTGAAACTCCATTTCTGCTAAAAATACAAAAAAAAAAAAAAAAAAAAAAAAATTAGCCAGGCATGGTGGCATGAGTCTATAGTCCCAGCTACTGGAGAGGCTGAGGAAGGAGAATTGCTTGAACCTGGGAGGAAGAGGTGGTAGTGACCCGCGATCATGCCACTGCACTCCAGCCTGGGCAACAGAGTGAGATTCCATTGCAAACAAACAAACAAACAAGTAAATAAATACTCTCGGAATTTTCTTTCCCAGGCATTTTAGAGCCAGCTAAGCTCCTGGCTAGCGGACATGCTGCCTTCAGCCTCGTGCTCCTTCTTCAAATTCCAGTACTGAAGGGTCCATTCTCAGTTCAGGAAGACGTACGTGTAAGGCAACTTCCTGGGTGTTGGTAACATATAGGATGCCTCCTTCAGGCGAGAGCAGAGGGGACTTGAGGGAAAATGGGATGAAATCACGGTTGTGCTTTTGTTAGTTTTAACCAGGCATTGTCAGGAGCTGCAAACCCTTTGCTTTTCTCAAAGACACCTGAGTGTGCTTTGGGGCGCCAGGACTAAGCTGCCTGCTGACCTGAGTGGGGTGTGACCACCTTGTGCCTAACCAGAGGCTGGGGGCGCCCTGCAGGTCTGGGGGATGCACCTCTGTGTTATGGCCATGATTCAGGGCGAGGACACCACGGAGGCCCCTGATGTGCGCTGGGCTTGATGGTATCTGAAGAGCCAGATATGCACTGTCTGACCCGTCACAGTCACTGTTCATCCTCCTCACTTGCAATCTGGCAAAAGTTAGAAAATATGATGCCTTCTATTTTTAAATGTACAGGCAGGGATACTCCGAATTATGAAGTTCTAGTGTCTTTCTATAGCCATCAGATATTGGGGCAACTTAACACTATAAAGGGAAGTTTGTAATTTATAAATGTGGATATTGGCATTCTGATAAGCAGAAAAAATAAATATTCCTTTAAAAATATATGTGTCTTTTTTGCACTGACAAATAATATGTAATTACATAGTAGTTTTATTTTAAATTAATCATGGGAAGGGTTAGCAAAATGTAATACTTTAGGCATGCCATATATTAAAAAAACTATTTTTACTTCTGAATTTGTGTTGTGTTCTGCAAAGCCAAGAAGCAGACAAAACCCATTCTGGGATTACTTTCCCAATTCTCTCCTGCTAAAAGTCCCAGATCTTTGTTTCTCAGCCAGAAATGATTCATTCTATTTCTTTGTGCAAATGCAGAAATCAACATCTTTCTGCACTGATTCTTCCCTCCTACTGCAAATTAAGAATAAGAGTTTTTGGATTAATTTAAAACATTTTGGAGCAGAATTTTCTAAATGTTTATAAAAATAATAGGACAATCAAAGTTAAGCACCTGAAGTGATCACCACCTTAAACCATGTTGATCAATGGTGGTTCTTTCGAATGGGGAGCCCTGTAGATTTGCTGGGGAAACACGACTAAGGTGGAATGAAACTTTAGAACTGAAAGCCTGTTCAGAGACCCTCAGCATCCACTCATTCCATTCTGGAGATAACATAATGGACAACATGAATTCTACTGGTGATGATGTTGATTTGCAGAAGGCGTTCATAAACCATCTGAGAGGGAGAATTACACCATGTTAGCATCTGTGCCATCTTCATGAGGTAGTCTGCTTTTTATTCGCAGAATGGCAGTGCCCAAGGTGCAGGGAGGAAGGCTGTGTGTTGTGGAGGGCCTCCTGTGCTGGGGTCTGACTCTGTGTTTTGCACCTGGGGCCACAACGTACTGCTGCACCCTTCCTGGGCCCAGTGGGCTGAGTGCAGCTTGCAAGAGGGCCTTGGTTGACCTCAGGTATGGCCGCCTCCTCCCTCACCCTCAGCCCTTTCTCTGTCTCCTGCTTCTTTCTTTCTCTAGAGGCTGGAGAAGCTATACATTCACTTCCCAAGAATTTTCTGCAGCTAAACCTTGGCCACATGTCCCAGTTCAAGTCCATGAGACAAAATGGGAAATTACTGTGGGTGTGTGGAGGGTGGGAGACGAAGGATTCCAAGAAAAATATTCTTCCCTGATTACAATCAAAACAAAACAAAACACACTTTCCTATTTTCCTGCCCAGCCCCTTTCTTCCTGTAAGCTGCTATTGGAGTGAGTGCTTCTTGGAAGGGCAGTAGCTGGTTTGCAATCTACAAGGACGAGTCTGAGGATAGAGAGCCTCCAAGGTACGTACGTGGAAGATTCGGAAAGATTCAGGGCATCTGGGTCCTTGGCCCCAGGACTGATCTCCTAAAAGAGAGTGTGTGTGTTTCTTGTCTTCATAGTGAAGGCTGACTGCAGAAATCAGAACGCAGGAATCTGTTACTTGCATAGTAACAAGCTTTACTAATCGTCAATTAGGTCATCGGTTTAATAATGGTCAATTAGGACTGCTTTTGGGTGCAAGTAACTGCAGAAATAGGAATTTTGGCTTATAATCCTAGCAATACCAATAGGAATCTGTTACTTGTAGTCAAAGGCAGTCATAATTGACCCAAATTCAAGCTACTGAGACCTTGAATACCATGTCAATATCCCAAGTGTATTCTCCACAACAAGCAAGGCAGTTTTGTCTATTCAGTGTGGGATGAACTGAAATGTGGTTTGTGGACATGTCTGTCACCTTAACCAACTCCTTTGCACAGGGTAGGCATTCAGTAAGTATTTTTGAGCAAACAAATTAACTCAGCTCTCCATTTTCTTGCATGCCACCTTTGACAATGTCTCTATCTGAAGTTTATGATGAGAATCACAAAGGAGAAAACATTTCCCTAAAGACATTAGGGCACCAGGGCATAGGACTTCTGTTTCACACACAAGCACCAGTTTTTCACGAAAAGATGGCTTTTGAGCATCAGTGTAAATATGTGTCACATCTGGATATGTTATGACCTGTTCATTTTCTTCCACTCTGATCTTCCCCTCTTCTTTGACGATTCGGCAGTGAAGACATCCTGCCTTCAGGACAGGGAAGATGCAGAGAGAGTGAGAGGCCATTCCTTTCTACGTGTCAGCTTTCTAGTTTAAAATCTACAGTCAGTGTTCAGTCTATTCAGTCATGCAGGTAAGTAGCCTTGTTTCTCTGTATAGATATCAACCCCTTTAGAAACTGCTTTTGCTGCTGGTGCTGGGCCTGTGTGGGTGGGAGGGAGAATGCCCTCTTGGCATTGGCTGCTTTTAGTTATCTCCGGGTTAACTTAGCCTCTCTCAGGAAACTAAGAGTCTTGCAAAGTGTCTGCCTCTGCTGTCCTCTCTTCGTTTTCTTCTTTTTCTCTGCTGTTGGTGAATGTACCCAGCTCCTGTGACTCCACATGTCTTCCCCTGCTCCCATCCCACCCCTAACTCAGGTGGCTCTGTTTGTGCTGGGGTCCTGGCACAGTCAGTTCCTGCTGGCAGCTCATCCCATGGCTACTGGTGAGCTGACCAGCTCCTGGCGTGGCACTCTGGGGCATGTGAACCTAAATTCCTCTTCACTATCTGCAAGTCAGGGAGACCTTGGGTAGGTGGTGGCGGGTGTGCAAGGACCGTCTCAGGGCCCCTAACTCCAGCCCTTCCTTCCCTCCCCTGGTAGAAAAGACACCCTGCATGTGTCTGGCTCTGTGGGCACCCTCTCCGTCCTGTGCTCATAGGCTCTGGTTCTCAGCATCTAAAGGGAGGCCTTGGGAAGCCAGGACATCCTTTTCTCCCTCAAGGACATGGCTCTTGCAATTGAAAACTTGGCTTCCAAATGTAGAGGCTCCTTTGTTTTTTTGAGACAGAGTCTCACTCTGTCACGTAGGCTGGAGTGCAGTGGCACGACCACGACTTACTGCAGCCTCAACTTTCCAAACTCAAGTGATCCTCCCACCCCAGCCTCCTGAGTAGCTGGAGTAGCTGAGAATACAGGTGTGCAGCATTCTGCCTGGCTATTTTTTTTTTTTTTTTTTTTTTAGTAGAGACGAGGTCTCCCTGTGTTGCCCAGGCTGGGGGCACCTCTTGGAAAAATGCTATTTTGAAAGTCAAAGGTAAGTCATGATTATTGTCTTTCAGCTTTATCCACCAAAAATCAGTGGCTGCCTGGACTCAGGAAAAAATGAGCCATTAGCCAGATAAGAGTCAAGGGGAAGTCAAAATATATTGTGCAAAGGAAAATAACAATACCTTTAAACACATTTTACAGCACGTGATCCCAGGACAGGAACTTTCGCAAATCTCTGACAAAGACAATAGACTAGAAGAGCAGGTTTCTCAATTCTAGAAACAAAGTCTAGAGAAGGAAAAACTCTTCCTCATTTCTAAGAGTTTCGATGGAAGCCTCTAGAGCCAGAAGCTGGAGGGCTGGAGGCCTGGGCAATTGTCTATATTTCTCTCTATCAACACGTAATCTATTGTCTGTCTGTCTGTCTGTCATCTATGTATCTCATGAATAATCTCTTTGGGGAGACTGGTTGAGTCATTTTGTGATGCGGTCTTTAAACTCGGACACCAAGGGCTATTCTGGTAGACAGACAAAAGCCTGCATATTACTTCTTAGAGACTGTAACAGAGACAAGTTGACTAATCAATTAATTAAACATTTCATTTATTCCGTTAACAATTTATTCATTCAACACCACCTACAAGTGAACTACTAGGTAAGGTACTTTTCCACCTGTGACCAAGAACTGCAAGTGGAAAAATCAAGATAAAATATTGCTGCATGTCAACATTAAGCATAAAACCTTTAAAATGTCTAATTGTTAATTCCAAACCAGAAGATGTTTTGAGAGTGGCATAAGAAAGCTATTGGATTTCACACTATGAAATAATGAGTAAAGAAAAAAAAACCCTGAAGAAATGTTTTCAGAGCTCAAGAGTTAAACCCTTCAAAATCATTTTTTTAAAGATAAAATTTTACTTTATGGAAATCATGAGCCATGTTACTACAAACCCAGTTCAACCCACTGCATATAAAAACCCCATCACCTTGCCTCAAGGTAAGAAAATAAAGTTTACTGCTATTGAATCATACTAAAATATTCATCTGTCAGTACTTTGTCAACCATGGTTTTGATGGCATTTAAATTGAATTTAATATAAATTTAAAGGCATCTCCATTTGATGTAATGAATAATGTGGTGCCACCATCAGCTTCAATTTTAATACCTTAAATGTAGTAAGTTTCAGCTGCCTTGATGCATTTACAGTTGGAAGTCACTTGCTATAATACATTTTTTAAAACACTTTGTTATTTTAAATGTGCAAATAATACTGAAGCCAGAGGTGGAATCCCAACATTAATATCATGCTCTTAAATAGGTGCTGTGAGCAATTGTCGGGCAGTTCTGCCTTCAGTGGTGCCTCTTTTCAGCCTACGGAGGGCTCCCTGGCTGAGTTGCCACCTCTGAAAATACTGATTTTAAATATGCTGACGGCACCCGCTTATGCACAGGCCTTCTTTAAAAATTTTATGCCTGCATAATGGGGGAGCATCATCATTCTCTCTCTTCTTTTTTTTTTTTCATAACATTTTCCTTCCTCTGTTTTGCTGTTACAAAAATGGCTGATAAAATACATTGACGATTTTCAAAAGTAGGTGTGGTTAATTTCTTGGGGGATTGGTCTAGTAATAGATGAAAGTGTAAATTGTAGAGATTATTTCTGGTGTTTGGTGTGTGTGTGTGTGTGTGTGCGCGTTGCTTTCAAAGAGAATAATGCACACTGATGGTAGAGCTGGGTCCTGAAGGATGGCTCCAGCAGACATGCTGCTAATGTCGGTGAGCCACTGGGGCAGTGACCCCCTCTGGGTGCCATGAAAGGTGTGAATGAGAACAAGACTGCAAAGGTAGAAATACACCTGGCCAGGTAGCATTTTGTATGAATTTGGACTTTAGCTTGAGGGTAATGGGAAGGTATAAAGGGTTTTAAATCAGAGCAGTGGTGATTTTCACAGTAGAAAAAGCCGTTGGGTATCAGTATTGATGAGAGTTTGGATGTCGTGAAGTGGCAGACAAGGGGATATAGATGGTTCCGGATGAGAGATGATGAGGGACTGAGCCAAAGCAGTGCCAGTGGGAACAGAGGGGAGGTGACAGATAGGAGAGGGGATGGGGAGTGGGAACGGGCACAGCTCAAAGAGGGGAAGGGGAGGCAGGAGGATGCCAGCACTGGTGGGGATGACAGGTGTGTGGAAGCCATTGCCAAGACAGGGCTCTGGGTGCCTGAGGAGGTTCTGGTACCAGTTTTCATGGTGACGACACATTAACTTTGGACCTGCAGTGACTGGGCGTTCTTTAGTAGAAAGTTAACATATTGGTTTGCAGATTAGGAGAGAAGTCTGTCTGGTACTCCTAGAAGGTTACCAAGTGTGTTTGGTAAGTAAACACAATGGATATGATTTCTCCCAAAGAGAGGGAGTTAGATAGGGCAAGAAGATGGCAAAGTCTCACCACCCCTTAAAGGAAACATGAGATGCATTGGTATCTCCCATGCCAAGGGATCAAACAAAGGGGACAGGTTTAGAAGCTGTGGACGCCAGTTTTCCAGATTTGACTACGGGGGACTTTGCCGAACATTCCCAGGCCATTTCTCTTGAGTGGTGAGAGGAAGAACAAGGTCGTAGCTAGTTACGGTGCGGTGCAAAGTGGAGGGTAGAGAAATGAGCCTGGGGTCTCTGACAAGGTTAGTCATGAGTGGAAGGAGGCGAGAGGGGAGGTGGCCAAGGGAGGACACCCGTTTTGAAGTCCAGAGCGCCTTTGGTTATGACAGTCAGTGTCTATAACTTGAACTGTGTGGAATACTTAAGAGCAGGACGCCAGTAGGGCAGGAGTAGAATCGTGCCTTGTGTTGGTCTCTGTATTGAAAAAAGTTGAAGGCTCCTGAAGAAAGGAAGACGGTTCTGCTCTTGGCATTCAGATAGGACGAAAGCTTCCGGCAACAAGATGAGTGGCATGGTATGTCAAGATGCTTAGCAGTGCTCGTGGCAGAAAGTACATATCCCTGAGACTGTTGATGAAGCATGAGCTATTTCAGCAACTGATGACTACTCATCTATAAACTGCAAATTAAACACGCAGATGGAGGCTTAATTGTAGGTAGTTTGCTTGGACTGTGCAAGAACCAACTTCATTTTCGAGAAAATGGCATACTAAATGTTGTAGATGATAGTTCAATATTTTCTTAGGTTTAGGTTATTTTTCCTTTTATTTTCCTTTCTAAAGACCTGTGTTTGCCTATCAGATGGCAAAAGAAAAGTGTTGACATTTGAAACTGAATGTATAGGGTGTAAAACTTCAAAAGAATGTGATTGAAAACATAGAGTCTGTTTTCTTCAAAATTCTATAGTGGTTTTGCTTCTCCTAGGAGAGCATCTGATTGGAGATTTCATGGAGATACTCAACATGCCGGAATCAGCGGGAATGCCCTTGCTATGCGCTTCGTGGAGGGCGGTGGGGAGGCCTGTCTGATGATACCTTCTCCCCTTTCACTGGGTCTGACATTCATGCAGTTGTTGTGCTCTCAGACTCCTGAGGCAAAGACCCCTTGTGGGTCCCATTTATTCTATAGGGCTTGTGAATTCCTGCCTGGCCAGGGAAGGGCTGCAGCCCAGATGTTCCACTGCAAGGAGAAGCGCAGGGCCCCTGGGCCTCCTGGGCAGGGTGGAGTCCTCCCAAGGGAGGAGGGAGGGAAATCTGCCCCAGCATAAGGCAGCCTCCCATCACGCCTTGGCCCAGTGACCTCCGGGCTCTCCCCAGGGACAGTCTGTTCTGGACGCAGGCACTTGTGGAGTCCATGAGTCAGCTCTGGTTAATTTTACCCCTCAGTATGAGTAGAAGCCTGCAGTCTATTTGTGCAAATGCCCATTCTTCTTGTTGTTGTTGTTTTTTGAGAAGGAATCTCACTCTGCTGCCCAGGCTGGAGTGCAGTGGCGAGATCTCGGCTCACTGCAACCTCCGCCTCCTGGGTTCAAGCTATTCTCCTGCCTCAGCCTCCTGGGTAGCTGGGATTACAGGCACACACCGCTACGCCCAGCTAATTTTTGTATTTTTAGTAGAGATGAGGTTTCGCCATGTTGGTCAGGCTGGTCTCAAACTCCTGACCCTGTAATCCACCCACCTCGACCTCCCAAAGTGCTGGGATTACAGGCGTGAGCCACCATACCCGGCCGCAAATACCCATTCTTACATGTGGCAGGCATCACACATAAGATGCCTAATGCCTTTTGATGAGTCTAATTTTTCTCCAAAAGACACCATGGAAGGGAGCTTTCGGAGGCTGGGGCCCACGCCTGGACCACAGTCAGTGTCTGGGGTGTGGGTGGACATGAAGTTCCCGTTCCTTCTCTCGGGGAGGTGCAGGCTCAGGGGGCCAGGATGGGCGGCAGTGGAGAAGGAGGCTCTGGAAACCCTTTCCTGGGATCTGGTCTAGTGGTAGGAGTGCGCCATCCCTGGCGGGAGGGGGAGCCAGAACCCACCAGCCCTGTGCATAGGCAGTGGTGCCAACTACAGGACACAGCTGTCAGATGTGGGTTCCAGTGGAGGCTGAGCTTGCCTTTCCAGGAGAGGCTACATTATGGGGCAAGGCAGGCAGGGACCTTCGGCAAGCTCCTTTTCTACCCTGCGGTTCAGAGGTTTGTAGCTGGCAGGCTGAGTGGGTGGAGGTTGAGGCAGCACCTGCAGTGTGAGAACTTCTGGGGCTGGGGCAGGTAGAGCTGCAGCCAGGAGCCCAGGCCCTCCTGAGAGACAGCTTGGTGCATCCCAGCAGGGGTGGGTGGAAGGTGCCCAGCTCTCTGCGCCAGGCAGGGCTGAGCAGAGAGAGGAGCAGCAGGCAGAGAGAGTGTGCAAAGCCCAGTCAGACCAAAGACCCAGCTGGGGCAGCAGCTCCCCCGAAAGCGGGGGAGACATTTCTGAAGCCAAGGTCCCATCAAGGTCTCCCGAAAGACGTAGATCTTTCCACTCAGCAGGCAAGAGCCTCAAGACCAGACACCCCTTGCCGGTGACAGAGCATCGGTTGGGTACCACAGCAGACCTATGATGCTATTGGACTCAGCTCCATGCCCAGCCCCACTGGCTCTGTTTCCGTCCCTTCCCCCGTGGGTCTCTCACCCCTGCCTCATCACCCAACCCACAGCCTGCTACGTGGGGGAAAGAGCTTGAATTCATTTCATTACTAATATTAATCATTTCCAACATTTCTATTCTTAAAAATGCCTATTTCTCTTTCATCTGTTTTTTTTTACACATTTGATTTTTATGTATTTACTTAAGAATGTAATATATACTTACTTAGCTCAATGCCCCTGAACAATCGCCTTGCTATTTCTGTACCTGCCTTGCTATGTCTTCCCTTTATGAGACTCTTAGTTGTTCCCAAACCCCGTGTTCCAGACCCCATCCTGAGTGGAAGTTCCATTCACCGCGGTCTCCTCCAGCTCCAAAGCCAAGCCTGGGTGGGGCTCCTGTCCGCAATAGCCCAGGGTGGGGTCCTGCCTATGGGTACTTTGCAGGGCCATATTTCAGTATTGAATGTGTCTGGGGTATTTCTGGCAGAAGCTCATTTCGGCAGAAGCCCTGCCTGTGTGGGAGAAGGGAAGGCAGTTTCAACCCCTTCTCAGTTCACAGTCAGAGTCCAGTCACCCCGGAGCCCCTGAAGCTGTCACCCCATGATGAGGTGATGTTTCCCACCCTGGACATGTGGTGGCCCTGCTGCTGCTCTTCTGGGTCCACAGTGGTCCTGCGGCCACAGCACTGATCACCCCAGGGACTCCACCCCCATTTCTGGACCACAGAGATTCTCCTTCCTTGCTTTCATGGGCGGCTGTGCTTTTAAAAAAAAAAAAAATTAAATATTCCTTATCCACCTTATCCATGTGTTTGGAAGGGAGGAGAAGATTCAGTGCTGACTGTATTGATCAACGTGATCATGAGGTTAAGTAAGTTGTCTAAATCATGAAAAATTGCCTTTAGAAACATTTAGGAGAATATAAAACTAACACACAACAATCAGTCACCTTTTTACCTATCCACAATACCTCTTAGAAGACATAAGGAGAGAGAAACATCTCGGTTTAAAATAGCAGTGAAAACCACAAAGTTCTTAGGAATGATCTTGATAAACGATGGAAAACCTAAGGGGAAAAGCTTCCAAATGCTTTCCAAAGGCTCCCAGGTGGACTTGACCAGCTGAAAAGCAGTTCTTGATCTTCGGCAGGAAGCACGCTATCATAAAGTTGTCAATTCTAGCAGAGCTAACAGACACATTTAACACTAATCCAGTTCTAAGGCCAGCAAGCATTTTTTTTTCCTTGCTCTGTCGCCCAGGCTGGAGGGCAGTGGTGCAATCTCAGCCCACTGCAAGCTCCGCCTCCCAGGTTCACACCATTCTCCTGCCTCAGCCTCCCGAGTAGCTGGGACTACAGGCACCCGCCACCACGCCCGGCTAATTTTTTGTATTTTTTTTAGTAGAGACGGGGTTTCACCGTGTTAGCCAGGATGGTCTCCATCTCCTGACCTCGTGATCCACCCGCCTCGGCCTCCCAAAGTGCTGGGATTATAGGTGTGAGCCATCGCGCCTGGCCCAGCAAGCATTTTTTATAGCTATACATTGGTAATAAAGTTTACATGGAAAAACAGTCATGCAACAATATCTAGGAAATCCCTTAAAAAGATGAGCAAAGAGGAAGGAGAAGCACCAGGACACCAGGCATAAAAAAAACAGCTGTAAAATCTCTGCCACTATAGTGCTGTAGTTCTGGTGCAGGGTTTGACAAATGGGCCAGTGGAATAAACCAGAAAGGGCAGAAATAGACCCAGAGAACATCAGACTTCAGTAGATAATAAAGGTGATCATATATGACCAGAACAAAGGTAAACGCCCTCAATGGAACCGAGTATCCACTTGGAAAAGCAACAATAACATACAATTGAAGCCACATCCCACTCCAAACAACAGAACAAACCCCAAGGACATCAGCAACCTGCATGATAAATAGAATGAGACTACATTTGCACTAGAACAAAAATTACTAGAAAAAATGTGTTTTTGACTTGAGTGGTGAAATTCTTTGTTATGGCTCAAATAACAAATAAAATACAGGAAAAAAATAAAAATCCAACAACGTATAAAAGTTTGCATCTGCCTCCTGCCACTGGGGGTGGGGGGGAACCCGTCGTAATCAAAAGCAATGGCCGCTGGGAAAAATGTTTCCAACTCTTACCCTAAGGGCTAAAAATGCTAATTCATAAGAATATTTCAAACCATCAGGGGGAAAAATGACAAAAACACTTTGTAGAAAATTGGTAAACAATAAAAATAAGACATTTCACTGAAAAACACATAAAGATTCCCTTTAAACACATGCACAGATGTTCAGTGTCGCTGATATTGAGAGAGCCACAGCCCTGTTGCTTGGAATCAGGTAGTTTCTAGCAAATCTGCCCAGGCAGTGACCCTTCGACCCTGAGCCCTACTTCTTGGGATTGGGCCAATGATTCGCCACATACACACGGCAGACACGCACAGAGGGCATCGCACAGATGGGGGCAGGACATTGAAAATCCGTGCCTGGAGTGGGTTGAACAGTAGCCCCCAAAAGGTATCCACGTCCAACCCCCAGCACCTGTGAATGGGACTTTATTTGGAAAAAAGGTCTTTGCAGAAGTACTTTAGTTGAGGATGTGAGAAAAGGAGCTTATCTAGGATTACCTGGGTGGGCCCTAAACCCAATGAATGGCAAGCGTCTTTGTGACTATGCGGCACAGGGAGCTCAGACACAGGCCAGGGGAGGAGGGCACCAGGAGGCAGAGGCAGAGACTGGGGCCATGCAGCCACCAGTCAAGGAACAAGTCGGGGCAACAGACCCCGGAAGAGGAAGGAAGGCTCCTTCTCTTCAGCCTTGAAGGTAGCGTGGCCCTGTGTCACTTGCATGTCAAACTTCTGGCTTCCAGAACTGTGAGGGATTAAACTTCTGTTGTTTTAGGCCACCCCCTTTGTCGTGGCACCCCAAGACATTCCTACAGTGAACTGTGTCCTAGAGATGTTGATGGTGACGGGGACAGCCCCTCACAGAGCTGCGTGGTCACAGGACACGGAGGCGGAGGGGGCGGGCGTTGGTGGCACGTTTAGCAGGGCGTGTTTGCTGCGGGTGCACTCAGGGATGGCTCGTGTCAGAGAGAAGGTGAAGCACAAACAGACATCATTCCTTACTCAGGGAAAAGAAAACCCAGAAAGGACAGCCTAGAGCAGGCGAGGAAAACAGTTCCTGGAGAGGCTGAGGAGGGAGTGGAAGTGCTGATTTTTGCAACATGAAAACCTCTTACGTGGTCAAAAATACAATTATTAATTTTTTTTAAGTTAAAACGCAACCCTAAAACTGAGCACAAACAGGAACAAATCCATATCGAACTGATAAAGTTATAGGAGAAAAAATAACCAACTGACATGTTGAAGCCCTGTACTCTGTGTGCTGTTAGTGGGATCTATTCAAAGGACAGCATAATAGACTGCTGAGAAATATTTGAGGGATATTAAACACATGAATTGAAGTATGTCACATGGAAAAAAAAGATCAGAAATATACATGGTAAAATGTGAATGAATACTGCCTTTCCCCCTGGTGGTGGACTTATATATGATGTTCGCGCTCATCTGTGTAGCTTTTGGTATTGTGTGATTTCAACAAGGAACATACTTTTTTAGTGATCAGGAAAAAAATGAAGCTAATTGTTTTGTTTTGTTTTTTGAAAATGATGGTATCAGTTGGTAAGACGGCAGAGAACAGAATCTCAACTAAGTTGTATATGTTCTTATAGAACAAGCTATGGCACCTAAAAGACAAGCATATCAGAAAAAACGTGGAAGGAAATTTTCCTGTCTTAAAAAAGAAAATTTTCAATGCTCAGCATATTCCAGGAAAAATAGTGCTTGCAAATGTATTATTTTTTAATCACAGAGATGTAAAAAGGTATCGCTCTGTAAGGGGAGCAGAAGTGAGGTTTACCCCAACTTCTTGACAAGACCAACTCTATAAAGATTTAGGAAATTATACTTTTATTTCAGCATTTTACACCCAGGTGACTGGTTGTTTAGGCAGGAAGGCAATGAAAGCTAGTGTCCTGTAGAGCACATGTGTTCACCGTTCCCTCTTTAGAGATTGCTTTCTGGTGGCTTCCCATGTCTTCCCCAGGTGGCCAGGAGACTCAGAGGAAGCCGGCCGCTCGCCCCGTTCACCACAGGCCTGACATGACCAGACTAATCCCGGACTCTGCCTGCAACTGGGTCAGAAATGAGAATAGACCCAATTCAGATAAGGAGACCTAAAGAGAGATGTGTGGAGGCTGCTGGGAGAACCATCTGACTGTGACACAGAGCCATGTTCACCCAGGAGGCGTGACTGAGGGAGAAAGTGTGTGGCCTGGAGGGGCGCTGGCAGCCCTGCTGTGACCATGAGGGCTTCCAGGCCTGGGATGAAATGACTGCTCCATGTCACAGAGCCAGGGGCAGAACACGCCTGCAGCATTGATGCTGCCTTTTAACTTCTCCACCCACCACCTGGGCATCCTCCCTCGCCTCTGCCCTAGGCAAGTCCAGGCGCCTTGTGCCTGTTGCAGCAGCCCTTGTGTCGCTGCAGCTGAAACTTCCCGGCAATGTAGACATGTCACCCTGATAAACAGCCTCAGCCAGCAGGACGCTTAGGGACCTTTTTTAAAAGATAAAACCTACAACTTCAGATGCAAAAGAAGCCTGGGAGTTGAAGCGAACACACATGGGGCAGAGAGGCTGAGAACGGCCTGGGGCCTCAGAAGGAAACATGGACGGAATCCCAAAAGAGGCTGGAGTGGAGGTGATGGAGGGTCTGAGTATTGAGAGGAAGGTGAGCTGTGGCTCCAACCTCAGATCTATCAGGAAACCAAGGGTGTTGGAAGATGGTAAAAATACACTACAATTGCACCTTGTGTTAGGAGATGAAAGTGATCTTATATTTGCTTTTAATAATAAAAATATGAATTAATATTTCTAAATGTAAACTAATCATGCAAATAATTGAAGGCAGAATGAATATACACTTTATTTCTTCCTAGAAGAAATAAAGTAAAGTAAACATAGTTCAGGTAGCAAAGACAGAAAACATCAAAGGCATTTTCTCAAAGGCAAAAATAAGTGACAGAAGGCCAAGCAGATCATTTTTATTAAAAGAAATAGGACACAAAATCATCGACGCCAGAATCCTGACTGCATTAGAAATGCAGGTACACAGAATAAAGACTAAAATGAAATTCTGCATATTAAAATGATGGGCTAGTCAGATCACACAGGTGATTCATTGTATTCTTTAAATTTTTATTAATAGTTCACGAGTGCATTTATAACCAGAAACTTACCGTGCACTTAACTAAATCTGAAATACGAATGTGCAGTTATGAAAACAATAGGCAGATGTTTGGGGTTTTATTTTTGTCACGCATTTTGCATTAATAATTTCATGATTGACGGAATTTCCCAGTGCCAGTGCCCTAGGCTGGTGGGCTGGTGTCCCCGGGCCGTGGTGTGAGATGCTGCAGAGCGTTGTCTTGCCACCATCTCAACCTCCTGCCCCACCCTGCAGGGCCCAACAAGCACCTGCTGCATTGAGGAGAATCACTGCCCTCCACATCTTCTTGGAAGAGTGAGTCCCTGGCAGAGAAAGTTCCATGTGGCCTGGAGAAGGCCTCTGGGAGTGGGGCTTGAGGAAGGTTGGAGGGACGCAGGACCGGAGACCACCTCTGCTGCTGGGAGGGATGGGCAGGGCTGATGTCAAGGATGGCAGTGATCCTGCTGAGACACTCGCTGTCTCCAAGGGTGTGGCAGCAAGGAGTGGAGACCCGATGGACCAGAGCCGTGCCGTGGAAGCAAAGAGTGGTGAGAAGAGCGCAGGATAGGAAGGTGGGAACATTCTGGCATTTCCGAACAAGGACATTGGCCAGTGGCCTGGGTGCGGCTGTCCTGAAGAACACGGAGTTCCAGAAGGAGCACAGGGTTCAGGCCATCCGTCCCCAACCCTAAGTCAGAGGATTCACGTTCCCAGGAAGCTGGCTCTTGGGGGCCTTGGCTCTGGGACAATCCTGTCGTGACCACCGGAGGCTGGTCTTTGGGGGAGAACACGGATTTCATTTCTCGTGAAGGGAAGCACCTGAAGCAAGCCTGTTTATGGATGCAAACATCTGTTAAAGCCACTCTGCTTTTTGGCGAGGAGTTAAGGTGTGTCAATGCTCGAGTCCTGAGACCCGGGGTTAAGGAGGAGAGGATGAAGCCCTGGGGAGGGGCCGGGGTCTCTACGGGAAACCCCTGTGGGTACACTGCCCCGGATGGCAGCTGACCTGTATCTGGGAAGGACAACCTGGCATTGCATGTGTGTAGAGATTGCCGTGGTACAAGCTGCTCATGGTGCACTCAGACGGCTCGTCCTGAGACTGCTGAGGCTGTGGTGTGAATGCTGGGGACAGGGTGGGGGTGTCCTGCCCTGCAAGGCTTTCTCACCCTCACCTTCGCAGTAGCCCTGGCAGGCCACAGACTCCTGTCTCAAAGGGAGACTCCTCTTTATTTTATTTATTTATTTATTTTTTCAGTTTTTGTTTGTTAGTTTTTTATTGATACATAGTTGTACATATTTTTAGGGTACATGTGACATTTGAACTATGGTTCTAGAATGCTTAAACTCATTTACCCTGTCAACTAACATTTACTGAACACCTCTGTATATATTAGATGTTCTCTGACTCTTCTGTATCTGACATTAAATATCTAAATAGTTCTAATTGTAGTGATTCCTTATTTATAATGCTGGGCATTATAAATAGTCAGGCTTGGGCATTTTCTGTCCATATATGTTTATTCCTAGAGCTTCTCCTGAGTTTCTTTTATTTATTTTTTTAAATTTTATTATTATTATACTTTAAGTTTTAGGGTACATGTGCACAACATGTAGGTTTGTTACATATGTATACATGTGCCATGTTGGTTTGCTGCACCCATTAACTCATCATTTACATTAGGTATATCTCCTAATGCTATCCCTCCCCTCTCCCCCCACCCCACAACAGTCCCCGGTGTGTGATGTTCCCCTTCCTGTGTCCATGTGATCTCATTGTTCAATTCCCACCTATGAGTGAGAACATGCGGTGTTTGGTTTTTTGTCCTTGCGATAGTTTGCTGAGAACGATGGTTTCCAGTTTCATCCATGTCTCTACAGAGAACATGAACTCATCATTTTTTATGGCTGCATAGTATTCCATGGTGTATATTAAACCCTAAGTCACCGAGAGAGCTAGCTTCTAAGGAAAACGGAGCCAGGTCACTCTGAGGAGGTCACTGTCAGGGAGATGGAGGTGAGAAATTCGTATGAGAAGGGTCTTACCCAGCCGCCTTAAGATGTCATCAGGAGAGCCAGAAACTGCAAGTCAGGTGTCATAAATGCCAGGGGCAGCTGCAGGATGGTGTTCGGACTGAGAGGTAGGGGGTGGGAAGAAGGAGGCAGCCTCTGGGAGTGATGAGTGGACTGTGTGGATCTCCTGCCGGGGACCTGATCATTTCTACAGGAAAAACGCCACGCCAGGGGTTACTTAGCGTTAATGTGAGGATATAGAATTGTTTCCCAGGTGACCTGTTGGTAATTCCTGTTTTATTTAATGTCCAGCTGTTTTTTCTGTAGTTTTTTGGTTTCTAATTCAACATCTGGAGAAGCTCATTAAATGGGGGACAATTCGAAGGTTGAGCAATTCTCTTCTAATTAAAAAAAGCAAACTAATTAGGAGTATGTCCAGGGTGAGAGAGAAAAAAACAGAGACTGTTTTTTCTTAATGGGTAGGGCAATTTGATGGAAGAAAGGGGATGCATTACTCACCTGGGTACATCAAAATGAACTCACTAATTACAGTACAGAGTTAGATAAAAACGCTGTGTTTCTTGAATGTAGTCTAATCCAAACATTTTTAAATGAATAACGAGGTCATGTTTTAGTAATCTTGATTACTGCAATAGCATTTTCTCATAATGTTTTCTTTTTCATCATCATTATTATTTCTTTTAATGGCAAACAGGGAGCATTTTCTCAGATGACTCCCAACTCATGCTCGGAACTCCCCTGTCTCCACGCCCCTCAGGGACGCCTTGCCCTCCTGCAGGCAAGACCCCTGTGTTCCTGTCTTCCCCTCCCTTCTTTGCCCACATGGTCAGCACTGGCCATTCTTTTATGATATTTCCAAGGTGTATTTTGATAACACTTCCTCCCAAATCCCTCATTCATGCCTTAAAACCTCTTAACTTGGACTGCCCCAAAGCAGTTTCTAAGTAAAGAATCTGGGGACAGGAGTTTATTTGGGAGGCGATCCTAGAGGCCAGGAAGGGGCAAGAGTTGGAGAGAAAAATATGCAGGAAAAAGAAAGTGTCCCCCTTACAGTCCCCAGGCTGTCACCATCATCCCTGTGCTTGCTGCTCCCAGGATGCCGCCAGGAGCAAGACAAACCTGGGCACTTGTACACCCGAGTTCCCGGTGCCAGCCTGACTGGCTCCCTCTGTGGGCTGGGGCACCTGAGCTGCAGCTGCCGGCTCTGAACTCATGGGATTCCCAGCCACTCTTCCTTCCTCCTGGCTTCCACGTTCCCATTCCAAGCTCACACCTCCCCAGGCACCCACAGTGAGCCTGCACCACCATCCCCTCACTCCCGTCATAGCTCACACCTCTCTAGACACCCACAGTGAGCCTGCACCACCATCCCCTCACTCCCGTCATAGCTCACACCTCTCTAGACACCCACAGTGAGCCTGCACCACCATCCCCTCACTCTCATTCCAGCTCACATCTCTTTAGACACCCACAGTGAGCCTGCACCACCATCCCCTCACTCTCATCCCAGCTCACACCTCTTTAGACACACAGTGAACCTGCACCACCATCCCCTCACTCTCATCCCAGCTTACACCTCTCTAGACACACACACTGAGCCTGTACCACCGTCCCCTAAGACCCAACAACTCACACCTCCCCAGATACCCACAATGACCCTGCACCACCCTACCCTCACTCCCAGCACAGCTCACACCTCACCAGACACCAACAGTAACCCTGCATCCCATTCCCTGACACCCGTCAGAGCTCCCACCTGCCCAGATACCCTAGTGAGCCGCATTCTCGTCTCCGGGTCGCATTCCTATTGTTGCACTCTTGCCCGAGATGTTCCAGGAGCTCCCGGTTTGGCTGCTCCAGCATCCCCTGCTCACCCCTTCCCAGGATGTCTCAGATCCCTGCACAGAAGTGTGCTGTGCTGGGCCAGCTTTCGGGCTGCAGGGCTGCCCACTGCATGTTAGCTGCAGGCCTTGGGTGCTAATTCCACATCCACCTGCCGAGGGGATGCTCCTCCGCGTGTGGAACTCCCCACGCTAGGAGGGGAGCAGCTCCACAGCAGACAGGGCCTCTGAGCCCTGCCCCTCTCTCCTGGAAGTGAAGCCCGCGGACTCTGCAGACCATACTCTCCCTCTGCTTGCCTCTCCCCAGCCTGGCCCAGGGGAGCCCTGCAGAGCCCAGGGGAGCCCAGGCCTTGATTTTGGAATGGAGTTGCCCAATGCCTGTTCTAAAGAGGTAGTTCGGCTTCGAGGCCTCTGCGCAGGAGCCTCACTTGGGAGAACCCTGTATGTCCAGGAGGAGCCACCTTGGCATCCGTTGCCCCTGCTGGTGCATAAACATCTGAGGTTTGCTGCTTAGGCATTTTCAAACTGACCATGCTGCTACCCCAGAACCAGCGGTCCCCATGTATATCAGCCTGTCTGAGCAGGCAGAGGATGTGGCCCTGGGTTGCACAGGGAGGCAGAGGTCACCCTGTTCCTCACTCAGCAGCCTCTTTCTCAGCAGCACTGTCTACCCTGCGTGGGGTGCTCTCAATGCACTATCTGATGCCAGCAGCACCCCCAAGGCCCCTTCCTCTTACCTCGGGTGTCCATGTATGCATGGGTGCTTCGTAGCTCTATATGAGAAAAGGGGGTGGCTGCTTTGCAACAAGAAGTAAACATCTTAGCATAATTCCTGGTTTCCAAAGTACAAAAGAAAACGTCTCTTTCGGCAAGAATGCAAACTTTTCTTTAGTTGCCGCTTCACATAGTTGGAAGGTTTGCCTGCAAATGGCCACACGCGCATGTTGGACCCATGACCACTGTGAGAAGTGAGTCTTTCCAGGAAGGGTACACCCTCACCAGGGCGGGGGAATCCCAGACAGCTGAACTCGTGCGGTATCAATGGGCTGAGACCTTCTTAACACGTTTCACTTCTGATCTTTTAAAGCTGTCAGACCAGAATGATTTTCAGTCACTTTGCTCTGGAGTGGATTTAAAATCATGTCCCTAAGGTGGTAGATTAATAGATTAAAAAGGTAAAGTATTAGCCTAGCACTGCATCCTGTCTCCTTACCTGTAAAGGATAGTACAACTGTCATAACGTTGTGGCAGGTCTTCAATGAAACATCAACGTACTCCGAGCCGCCTTCTCAGAAACTTGGCCGCTGACCATTACCGTTGGGCCAGATACTCTTCAGCAGGCCCAGATGTGGGGGAGGAAGAGGCTGGACCCACGTCCTTGAAAACACCCAGCTTTGCCGCCAGGTCCCAGGTTCTAACTCGCTCCTTTGGACACAAGAGAATTCCAGTAACTCTCGAGCGGTGTGACCACTGTGTGTTTATTTTCTCTATTTTCTTGAAATACATAAATATTATATTTTCGATAATAATGAATGTGGAGTTCCCAAGGAAAGCAGAGAGGAGATGTTAATGGCATCAATCCACTTTAGCATTTTGCTGACAAGAATTTCAGAATAAAAAGGCGAGCTTGGAGCAATCGCTGTCTGAAACCTCGCCAGCTTACTGGAACTTTTTTTCCAGTCATGAATTTGCTAAAGTGTTTCTGTGTTCAGAGGATGCTGAGATTTTAGTGCCTTCTCTTGCATTTTGCAGTTTTGTGGTCCATTTCTGGAGCAGAATTGGGCATTCTGCTTAGTAAGAGAAAAAGACAGCTTTAGTTCCTCTCTCAGTAACACAAAACTCATCCCGACACAGTGGAATTCCAGGAGATGAGCTTGTGAAGTCCAGAGCGTGTCAAACATGAGGTCCCCTCGCCGTGCACGTGTGAGTGCACACACGTGCCTCTGGGGCTGGGTGAGTTGTAGGGAGGCTGTGTCTCCGTCCCTGCAGGGTACACGGCGCTCACAGCTGACGTGTGTGCACCTCCTGCTGAGCATGTGTGAGGTTTGAGGACAGAGCCTCTGCCCCTTCCTCTATCTCTGCATGTACCAGGCATACAGTAGGCAGTCAGTGCAGGCTCAGTGCACATTCGCCTGCTTGGCTGAATCCATGATCCACATCGGCACCCGGAGCCTTCACGCTCCTTCCGGAACAAACTTTGCATACCCTGAAGACAGGCTTTGGCAACTCCTCCAATGAGTTGCTCTTGAATATCATCTGTGCTTTAATATACCTAATGTTGAATGACGAGTTAATGGGTGCAGCACACCAACATGGCACATGTATACATATGTAACAAACCTGCACGTTGTGCACATGTACCCTAAAACTTAAAGTATAATAAAAAAGAAAAGAAAAGAAAAAGTGTGCGAGACTTCGTGCTTTACACGTGGCCTTTGGAACCGACTCCCCTTACGAAGGGAGGCCCAAGAGCAGACCTCTCTGCACGCCTTTCTCTCCTGCTCAGCACACGCGGGACCCAAGCAAAGCGCAAGGGGGAGTTTGAACGCTAACAGTACAGGCCCATCTCAAAGGTGTGTTTTCTTCTGACATTTCAGAAACAAAAACAAATTCTTCCCGAGATCCCTTCGCCGTCTCGCCCCCTAAATCACGAGGATGTCTGAAGCTTCATGTCACTGGGATCGTATTTTCTATGGTGTTCTTTCAAAGTATGTTCCTGGAAAAGTACTTTGGGAGGCTGAACCTGAAAGTCTTAGAAATTATTATTATTTTCTTTTCGCTGTGCAGCAATGGGGCAGAACGGCCCTCGACGTCCCCGCAGGCCTCTAACATGACTTGTCTGCATGAACCCTCTGTGGGGCCCCCATGCACGGGCTGGTGGGGCTCGGCGGGGGGGTCCGGGGCTTTGCTCATTCTTAAGCCAGGCCCCATGGAGCTGCCAGGCGGTGCCACTGGACACAGACGGCTCCTTACAAAGACCAAAAGAGGAGACAGGTAGGGGAACAGGGGGTTCAGGTATTTGGAAGAGTGGAGGTCCCTGGAGGGTTTGTGGGGATTAGAGACTGGGGCTGAGGAAGAGAAGAGTTTGCCCGGAAGGCTGTCTGGGCTCCATCCGCAGACCCTCTGATCACTACTTTAGAAACTCAGGTTTTCTTGCGATTGCAGTTAGTGCTCGACTCCGTTTGGAAGCTGGGCATGTTTTGCTTTTTAAACATGATTCTGGAGTGAATTCAGCCATGTGCCTTGTCGGGTTATGCATTTGTGTGCAGAAGGGTGTCATCTTGCAGGGTGTGAGTGCACACTCGATGGGTACATGACCCCACAGGGGCCAGTGCTGCCCACCCTGAGGCTGTGGGCTGTGGGGCTGCTCACCTCTGCCTCTGCTGGTGGATGATGACAGTTTGCCTCACACGGTGAGAGAAAGAAGCTCCGACCGGTGTTCTTCAGGCTGTCCTGCCAGGTGGGAAAGGCCTCGGTCCACAGAAATAGAGGGCTGGGGACAGAAACTTTAAGAGTCCCAACACCCCCAGGGACCAGAGGCAGAGGACCCAGCAATGAGATGGAGCCCTCAGAGGGTAGGAGGTGCAGCCGAAGCGTGAAGTGTCCTGTGGCCATGGGAGGAGCCAATTTCCAGAGGGCTAAATGTCACCGAGATGTCAAACAAGAGAAATGGGGAGATGTGGCCTTACGATTTATTTGGCTGGGAAGTCTGCGGTAGTGACAGCAGTCAGATCAGTTCTGCAGAGGAGTGCGAGGCTGAAGGCAGACAGAGCAAGGTCAGACCTTAATAAATATTGTAGATAACCCAGCATCAAGAGTGTGGCATCTCTCACAGTCCCAGTTATTTGTATCTGAGAGAAGTACAGAACTTTTCCCAGAGGTTTTTGTGAAATGCGAAAGGCATTTAAGCTTATCCATTTTGCAAACTGATCTTTCAGCCTTTGAGAATGGAGTGGTGTTCCATGAATCCCCCTTCCTCGCCTCAAATGCACATTGTGAAAGGCCTTGCAGGGAGAGGTCGTTTATCCGTTGTAACTTGGGTATGAACCACGGTGTCCACCAGGCACCTTCCAGTGGCGAGCAGGGCAGGGTGGGGACAGGTTGTCCTTGCAGAGATCAAAGCAGATTCACAAGCAGAAGCGCTGCTTGGCATCCTAGGCAGGGCTGGCTCGGGGCTGGAGGTTTAATTACCGATGGAAGGGGAGGTGCTGGATGGGTTTTCTCCATTTCAGCTGCAGGCACAGTTCCCAGACCTCCTGCCAATCTAGAAACAATCAGAGGAGTGAAGTGTGCATGGGGACCGAGGGTGAGGTGCAGGGCTGGGAAGGCACTCGGAAGAGAAAGATAAGGGACCCTGAATGCGGGATCCCAGAAAAGCAAGGCCAGTTTAAGGCCTGAATGAATGCCTGTCTATTCTCATTCTCTCAGGCTTTCCCTCTCCCTGGTTTGCTGTGGTTAGCTGTAGAGAGAAGAGAGAAGAATTGGGGCTTTTTGCTGGATTTGCTTCTGCCCCTGGAGAGCCAGACACCTGAAGTAACTCTTAAGTTGGTTTTCATTCCATTTAATATGTAGGAGTGGCAATGTTGCGTGCCACCACCCATCCTGATTTTGTACCCTAGACGAGTATAATTGAGAGGAAACGCCGGCCGGGAGAGATAAACAGGATGGGATGGACTCCATCAGTCTTTGCTAGGTTCCATCTGAAGCCATTGATCTGAGTATTCAAATGCAGACCTGGTGGGAGGATTGCTGGGGCAGGGGGAGAGCCCGAAGTGTGGTGGCCACAGGTGGCTCTCCTGGATGCCTGCAAGAGGCACTGGCAGGATTGGGTCTGTCCTTGTCCTCATGTGGGAAGTCCTAGTTGGAGGTGAACTCATTGGTTTTCTTGCAAGGAGGCTGCATGTTCTCTTGATTCAGGATGGAAAGTTGACAAGCGGCAGGATGTCCATGCGGTTTTATGTTTTCATTTTTCTTGGATACACAGTTCGGGTCTCTGTTGCGTGGCCTCAGCCTGAGAGAGGTAGCTGGGCCCAGGGCTGGGTGGCTTCTACAGGTGCCTTCGCCACTGAGGCCCCTCACCTGGCTCTGCTTCCCATTCCGGTTCCTTCTGAGTGACCTATCTTCCCCGGGGGTCTGAGCCCTTAGCTGTGCCAGCACAGGGTTCTCTGCAGCCAAAGTCCACGTGCAATACGGAGCTCATGATGAGTCCATGTTGCAGGTGAAGGAGAAGCGTCTGACCCCACGCTCTCAAGCAGGTGTTCCGTGGCTTTCTCGAGGAAGGCAGGTGCGCTGCAGTGTGTGGGCTGCTGGCTCAGCGAGCAGGTGCCGCCCCGCCCCCAGGCCACCTTCCTCACCGTGGCTGGAGTTCTGAGGTCCCGGGCTCCAGGCAGAGCCCAAAGCAGGTGTCACCCTGCCCCCAGGCCACCTTCCTCACCCCAGCTGGAGCTCTGAGGTCCAGGGCTCCAGGCAGAGCCCAAAGCAGGTGCCATCCCGCCCCCAGGCCACCTTCCTCACCCCAGCTGGAGCTCTGAGGTCGGGGGCTCCAGGCAGAGCCCAAAGGAGAGCCAGGCCATCCAGCTCCTCAAGGGCAAGCACTGTGCCTCTTCCTCTCAGAGTCGTCCTCAGTGTCTTCAGAGTCCTCACTCCCTGGGCACCCCCTCCCCGTCTCTACTCTGCCTTTCTCAAGAAGCTCCTTCTGCCCATATTTCCCAGTATTCCCTACTGGAGGGTGGGAAGGGCTGCTCAGTTCGGCCGGGCTGGGCCGGTGTGTGGAGGGCCTGCAGCACCCCCACCCCTGACTTGGTCTTCCCTGCTCCCTCGGGGTCCCAGACAAGTCCATCCTCTGTGTCCAGGCATCCTCTGACATGGAGAGATGAGTCCTGACAGCCCCTCCTGGCCCTTGGGGGCCAGCACCGTCAGGGCAGCTGGACACCAATGGTAATGGAGGCTGCTACCGGGCCACTGCACCAGATCAGCCTCCTGTGGGCAGCAGGCTTGGGACTCTTTCTCTTTCTTCCGTGACTACCTTGTCCCTTTTCCTGGATGAGTAAACGTATGTGTTCCTGGGGCCGCTGTATGCATTAACACAGACTGGCTTAAAACAACAGAAAGTTATTGTCTCATCATGCTGGGGGCCAGAAGTCCAAGATCAAAGTTCCAGCACGATCGGTTCCTTCTGGAGGCTCCATCCTTGCTCTGTGTTGCCAGTCACCGGGACACAGCCCTCTCTCTGCCTCCATTAGCACGTGGCGTGCGCCTCCATGTTTTCTCCTGTTCTGAGTCTTTCAAGGACACTCCCATTACACTTAGGACGCATCCCGACCCAAAATAGCCTCCTCGTGAAGTTCTTAATTTATTTACATTTGCAAAGTCTCTGATTTCAAACAAGGTCACACACTGAATTTCCAGCAGGACATGCCATTCCGGGAGGCCCTGTTCCACCCACTCTAGGAAGGGTCACTAAGTGGCATCTTACTCGCATATCAGGAAGGTCAGCGGTGCTCGGACGACGCACAGGCCTCCGGCTCCGTGGCTGGTGTCCTCATTGCTCTCCAGGTTCGGGCAGACTTTCAAGCTGGGTCTTGCTCTCTGATGGACAAGGTCATGTCCAAAGAGACCCAGTGAGAGCCAACTGAAGAAAAGCATGTTTGTTTTACTTATTGCATTTTATCTTGTGAATATGTTAGCTATTTTATAATAAACCAGTCAATGTAGTTTCTAAGGTAAGGACAAAAATTTAGTCCACCTGTTGAAAACCTAGCGTCCATGGAATTACAAAAAAAAACTTATGTGTATATTTTCTTTAAATTTTTCTTTGGGCTTCCTTTTGCATTTTGTGTTGGAAATTTGAGACCTTCTGAGAATCCCTTGAGAGAATGGGCGCATCTTAGATTGAGAGATACTGCTCTGAAAAATCCTAGTCCCTGGCAGAACACAGCTTTCTGGCATGAGGAGAACTTGCACAGCTTCATTCCAGCTATCTGGGGAGGCCTGAGGGTTTGACCCATGCCTTTTCTGTGTTTTGGTTTCTTCCTATTTAAAGTGGGAATTAATGAAAACAGAATCTTTTTGCTTTGCCACAGTGATGTCAGGACAAATGTACCACGAGTGCCTGAGAGTCCAGTCTTCCCCAAGAAGAGACAAGCACGAAGATCCTAGGAGGAAGCACGCTGATGGGGACTAGTCACGGCCACGACACCTCTAGTGTCAGGTGAGAAACGTGACTCACAGGGCAGGGGAGGAACAGCTGCTTTCTCTGGCCCTGGTGTGCTCAGCAGCAAACCACTGGCATCTGCTCCCAGGGCAGCCCTGTGGCCCCTTGAGCTGCTGTGTAACCAGCTCCTCTGGGAAAGCACAAGCCCTTGGAATGCTCTCCAGCTCCCTTGTGAGTAATTTTCGAGAAGAACACAACTTTGCCAAGAACATCCCCCAATCTGGGCGTCTTGTCTTTGGAGACTTTGGAAAATTTGGATGACCTGCCTAGCGCCATAATTTGTACTTCAGCAGGTAAGGCTGATCTGGGGAAACGCAACTTTGACTAATTTACTGGCAGGGGGTTGACTCTTCCCGGTGACACATCTGCAGATCATTTTCCCTCCATGCTCTGTTTTGGGGTTTTTGGGTTATCAAAGCCCCAGCACACCTGCTGGCCGCACGCACATGCTGCACTGGGCCTTCCCCAAACGCCCCATGTCCGCCACCTGGCGTGGCCATGGAAAAGAGTCACACACGGAAGAGGGGTGACAAGCAGCCTCTTTGTGACTTCACTTTTCCTTCTTCTTCTTAAGGCCGGTCTTCATCAACGCAATGGAATCATCCATGAGTGGCTCCCGAGGAAAGAAGGTGTGGTTTACTGCCAGGTGCTCTTCAGAGCTGAGTCTCTCTAACAGCAGGTCTCCCTGTCTAAGGCGTGGCTGCGGCCTGAACCCTCCGGCTGAGCCTTTGCCTCCCAGGTTCCTGGACTCCCTCCACCCACTCCTCTGTTTGTGGGACCCTGCCTGGCCTGTCTGATCCTCCTTGAGATTTTGGCCCACATATATCAATTTCTCTCTGCCCCCATGCAGTGGTAGTCACCGTTCTGTCCCCCCCGGGTGCTGGTGAGAAAGGTAAAAGGGCGGTTCCAGAGCCTGAGGGCCTGTGAGTGCAGTTTACATAACTGCCGAAACTTAAGGAAGCGTCTAAATAAAAAGAAACATGTTAACCCAAAATGGTTTATTTGTTTTTTTTTTTTTTTTTGGTTTCCAGAGCTCATGCAAACATGCAAAAAATAGAGTAAGAAAAAAGCAATTCTTCTCACAAAAGAAGCAAGCAAATAAAAACAAAAGCAAAAAAAAAAAAAAAATCATCTGGTGAAAACAAACCCTGCTCCGCAGCCACCTGCCCGACTGTGGAAATTCAGGTCACGCGATGGCCTGGGCTGTGTGTCCTCCTGTCAGGCCTGGCGACCCTGGATCCCAACAGGCAGGGTCTCCTCCACTGGGCCAGGGGCCTCTTAGGCTTTTGCGATTGACATCAGCGACTTCTCTCTTGCCTGGACACCCAGGAAACGGCTGGCTAGGATGCCTAAGGAGACTGTGGGGGATAAGGTCAGGGCACTCTGGTGCGGGGATGCCGAGGTCGACCCCTCCATGGCCAGGGCAGCCGTGTAGCTCCCTCTGGCCTGCAGGGGAGGGTGAGCAGACCCAGGCCTGGGCAAGCATGTGGTGCCACAGGGCAGCAGTGGTGTGAGTTGCAAGGTCACCTGTGGCTCTGGGCTGCTTTTCCACAGCCAGAGAAGGTTTGGACTCAGTGGCCCAGAGTCTTGAACGATGGTGCCCCTCCCCAACTTTGTGTGCACTTCATCTTGTGGGTACATGGAAGCATTTTCTTTCTTGTTTTTCAACTTACTCTTCCTCATGATTCTGCTAGCAAACAGCCAGGGGTGCTGGCCCGGGCGCTTGGCTGCGCGTGTGTTTGCTGGAGATGAAGCCTCTCCCTGCAGTTCCAGCCACCGTGCAGCCCACTGGTTTCTTCCCCCTAGGGTGACTGCTTTCCTACAAACAGGATTTCATGGCACGCACTCCCATTTTATATTTCAGTCCTCAAATGGCACAACTAAGTCAGTCTTAGTAAAGGAAAGACAGATCCAATTATTTGGATAACAGAGAGCGGTGTTGTTCACATTCATGCAAATCAGGCCACTGGACTCCATAAGGTTACCTTAAAACTGAAGGAATGAAGCAAAGAACAAAACAAAACACCAGGGACCTCTGAAGTTCACACAAAATCCCAGACAGGAACGGGGGGAGCTGCCCACCCTGGATTGAGGGGAGAGTTTGTTTCTCAATCTCCTTTTGTTTGCCTGAAGAGCTTCCAAATGATCTTAAGAAAGACAGAAGGAAAGAAAAAAGGCAGAGGAGAGGGAGGAAGCAAACCAAAGGAAAAGAAGGTACCCAGAGATGTCCTTAGAGGGAGCTATTTACATCTGAGGCCTAGGTGGTTTGCTTTTAAGAACTCCCTGCTATTTCATATTGATTTAGCACCAGCAGTAAGTGAGCTTCTGTTTGGATGATGAAAGCCTAAGAGATTAAATCTATTTACAGGAAGTGATGGCCTCCACATTTCTAATATTTGTCTAAAGCACCGGGGAAAGGCTGGAGGGAGGGCCTTGGTTTCAGGATACAGCGTGAGTCATCCTGGGCAGTAGGCGCTCCCAAATGGAATTGCATCTGAGGCTTTAACACTCTTGTCACAGTGCTGCGGTTCTTAATGAGTTGGTGGTGAACACAAGCCTTTGTGGGCCCTGCCTGGCCCGTGCCTTGGTCCTGCCAGAGGCTGGCCAGGATCTGGAAAGACAGAATGAGATCTAGCTCCAACCCCAGATGCACCCTGCCTCCCTGGGGTGCTGCCTTGCATCCCTCCCTTTCACCCTGGACATTCTCGTCTCTGTCACTGTCATCGTGCATTCATCTGGTGCCCACTCGTGTGTCACGTGTGTTTCAGTGTAACACTGTAGACTCTGTCTAGTGTTGTCTCTCCTTGTTCTTTTCCCCCATGATGACTAATTCAGCCAGGACACCACAGCTAAGGATTTTTGCACTATAAAGAATTACCTGAGACTGGGCAATCTATAACGAAAAGAGGTTTAACTGATTCACAGTTCCACATGGCTGGAGAGGCCTCAGGAAGCTTACAATCATGGCAGAAGGTGAAGGGGAAGCAAGGTACATCTTACATGGTGCCAGGAGAGAGAGAGAGAGAGAGAGAGAGAAGGGGGAAGTGCCAGACATTTATGAAGCAACCACGTTGCCTGAGAACTCCCTCGCTATCACGAGAACAGCATGGGGGAAACTGTTCCCATGATCCTGTCACCTACCAGGTCCCTCCCCTCACACATGAGGATTACAATTCCAGATTAGATTTGGGTGGGGACACAGAGCCAAATACAATTCCAGATGAGATTTGGGTGGGGACACAAGCCAAACCACATCACCATGTACCAGGCTGGGGCTGCTTTCATGACACTTTGTCTTCACACTGTTTTTTGAGGGATGGTCATTTTGTTCATTTCTTGTGAGTGCTGTAATAAATTATGAAAAAATTTATGTCTTAAACAATGGAAATTCATTCTCTCATAATCAAGGCGTGGGCAGAGCCTCACTTCCCTCTAGGGACTCCAAGGAGGACCCTTCCTGCCTCTTCCAGTTTCTGGGGGCTTCAGACTTTCTTTGGCTTGAGGCTACCTTGCTCCTACCCCTGCCTCTGTCTGCCTGTGGCCCCTTCTCTGTGTCAAGTCAACCTCTGCTTCTCACAAGGACAGGATGATGCATTTAAGCCTCACCAGGGTAGTCCAGGAAAACCCCCTCATCTCAACATCCTTAACTTATTTCCATCAGTAAATTCTCCCCACTTTTTTTTTTTTTTTTTTTTTTTTTTTGCTGTATAAAGTAGCATTCACAGGTCCAAGGATCAGGGTGTAAATATATTTATGACGGGGCAGGGTGTGTCATTACTCAGCCCTCCTAAGTCATCTCCAGATGGCTATGAATGTCATCCCTGAACTCTACATCCTGAAACTGCCCAAACAAACTCAGTTTCTCCAGAGACTCTTCCTTAACTAATAACCCTACTTCCCACTCTCCTCACCTTTCTCCCTCCACCCATCCCTCTCGTGCCTCCCTACTTTCTGTCTCTTTCCCACCTTCTCTACTATGAACTCAATTGACATGTGATCTGTTACTGAAATCCCTGGTCCTAGTGTAGTAAATGTCTAGTACATGGCCCGGCACCCCAGAGAGGCTCTGTAGGTGATAGCCCCCTACCCCTCTCTCATTTTAGCCCAATCACTTTGGCCAAGAGAAAGTTTAGAGAGATCTGAGACCCCATGCTCTTCTTCAAACAATGCCTCAAACTCATGAAACTGTCACCATTTCAGGAACTCCCATCTGTACCTGCCTATGGGTTCCTGCCTGTCTCTACACATTATCTGAACGTTAGGATTCTTTGGTGTCTGAAAACGACAACCATCTGTTCATCACTGCTACTATGGGATTAGCTTTCTTGGTAGAAGCAGTCCAGATAAAGCCACAGCTTTTGGGACAGACTCTTGCACTATAGAGAGCTTTCCAGAGGTGGCTTTTTTGGGGGTGGATTGTTCTAGCACAACCCCTGTGTTGAAGGGACCATCCTTTCATGCCTTGTATCAGTTACTGTTTCACAACAACACACCCTGAAATGTGGTAGTATCAACAACCATTTTATGGGCTCACAGGTTTTGTGGGTAAGGCATTCAGGTAGGTTACAGTAGGGAGGGCTTGTTTCTGCTCCGCAAAGTCCGGAACTTCAGCTGTGAAGGCTGGAAGGCTGGGGTGACTCAAAAGATAGGTGGGATGGTCAATTTTGCATATCAACTTGACTGAGCTACAGTACCCAGCTATTCAACTGCACCCTAATCTAGAAGTTGCTGTTAGATATTTTGTAGATGTGGTTAACACCTAAAATCAGTTGACTTTAAGTAAAGGAATTATTCTGCATAATGAGGTAAGCTTTACCCAATCAGTCAAAAGGATGTAAAAGCAAAACAGGATTACTTGAGGAGGAAGAAATTCTGCCTTAAGGCTTCAGTATGAGCTCCTTCCTGACAGTTTCCAGCCTGCTCAACTGTCTTATGGATTTCAGACTTACCCGCCCCCACAATGGCACAAGCCAATCCTTGAGATTGTTAATCAAGGAAAATGACCTCAGCAAGTCTCAATCATTTTAGGAGGTTTATCTGTCAAAGTTAAGGACATGTGCCCAGGAGACAGGTCTATGCCTTTCTCAGAAGATTATTTTGAAGGCTCCAATATTTAAAAGGGAAAGGATGGGATACTGAGAAATGCACAATTTTCATGTGGGGTTGGGGGGAATAGTCACTCCTGCCTTTGTCTGGCTCAGTGAATCTGCATTTTTACATAAGATAAGATAGACAATCGGGCAGAGGAAGCAGTCAGATGTGCATTTATTTCAGGTGAGCAGAGAGATGACTTTGAGTTCTGTCCTTGGTCCCGCACCTGTGGAGTAAGCTATCAATTTACATTGCCATGGTGCACTTAAACAGAAACGCTGTAGAGTAAAGATCTTGAGACTCACAAGGGATTTCCTGGTGGGCACAGTGTGAGCTTTTCATCTTTGTAGGCATCTCATTTAGGAACCAAAATGGGAGGCAGGTGTGCATGACCAAGTTCCCAGCTTGACTTTCCCTTTGGCTTAGTGAGTTTGGGGTCCCGAGATTCATTTTTCTTACACGACATAAATCTCTTATTATATCTCTGTCTACATCTGCATCTCTTTCTCCTGCTGGTTCTGTTTTTCTGGTGAATTCCAATGGGTGCAGTGGGGAATGGAGTCACCTGAGGCTACTTTGGTCATGTGTCTTGGCTAGGAATGTAGACCTGGGCAATGTGACCTCTGCTGTTGTGGACTTGCTCATGTCATGGGCCTTAGGATAACAAAGCCCCTTGCATGATGGCACAGGATCTCATATTGAGCGTGCCAGTAAATATCCATTTTGGGGTCTCACGGATTCTGTAGGTAAGGAGTTCAGACAGGATGTAGCAGGGAGGGAAAAGCTGGATCACTTCATGTAGAGTAACCTCACAAATCAGAAGAATGCCTTTTGCTGCATGTAAATGAAAACAAATGCATGCCCTCCTAGATTTAAGAAGAGGGGACATAGACTCTATATCACAACAAGAGACATGTGGAAAAAATTCATGGTCATCTTTCTTAAAAAGAACATTACAGTCTGCTTTCTGGCCACACATTACTTACATTTAATTTGTAAGGCTGAGGCTTCTGTGCATGGTTCCTTGGTACAGCTCCTCTCAATCTGACCTGGGAACACAAGTGAAAATTATCTTTGCCCCTCTCCCAATCTCCAATGATGGGACAATACAGGTTGGCCGCTAAAGATACCAATATTCATGGGATGGGGGAAGAAGGCATGTGTGAGCCATTGGACCATAGCAATTCTGAAATCTAAAGATACCACTATTCATGGGGTGGGGGAAGAAGGCACGTGTGAGCCATTGGACCACAGCAATTCTGAAATCTAAAGATACCAGTATTCATGGGATGGGGGAAGAAGGCACATATGAGTCATTGGACCACAGCAATTCTGAAATATGACCAAGTGCATTTTCTCTGATCCCTGATTAAGTCATCATCTCATTTGCTGGGGTTGTTCTCTGTGGCTCTTGGCTCAGCCATCTGGGCTCTGGCTTACACCCTAAGCCCCCTCTCCCCCCTCACTTTATTATTATTATTTTTTAAAATAAGAAATGACCTGAATTTATAACTGAATACCCTTCTCAACCTACCTCATGATGTCAGATGTTATCACTCCAAAATACTCTTTTCATTTCATGTTGCTTCTATACTGCTTCAGTCCAAGGTGATATAAATTCTTCAAAAGCATTATGGGTTTCCTTTGTATCCATTTATAACTCATTCTATTAGTAAAAGCCACACCCAAAAATCTCTCCAAGGTAAGCCCTTCTCTAACTCAAACTCCTTTGAGGATAAGGTTGGAAACACCCCTAAGTTCCTAAAAGTTCTACTGTTGGCGGGCAAGGTCTTCGAGGCTCAGTCTTGAGACTCTTAGAAGATTTTTTTTAGTTTGAAAGAATCTGTGAAGCACTGCCTTCAATATTTCTCTGGAGAGCCTGAATATGTAAAATAGTTTAATCCCAGAGCTAACAAGTCTTGCTTCTTTATATTTTCTCTAAACTCTCCTTGAAAACTGAATAAACCCTTCTGGTAATTTACCCCTCTTTATCCTTACCTTTTGATGTGCAGCTAACAGAAAACAGTTGACACTTTCAACATTCTGCCTAAAAAATCTCTTTAGTCTAGTCCATCATTTCATTGCCTGTGTTTTCTACATTATTGCAGGCAACAGTTTTGCTAAATTTCTACCACATATAGCAGGAATCTTCTTTCCTCTGGTAACGTTTTTTATTCTCTTCATTGCGTTTTCCCTGGCAGCTCCTGTGAAATCTGCCTAGCTTCTGCTGACGGTCTCCTCAAGGCTCTCCAATTTTCTCCAACCCTAAAACAAGTGCCATGTATTTTAGGTTTTTATTGTGGTGGCATCCCACTTCCAGCGGCCAAATTCTGTTCCAGTTCCTATTAATGAAAAACAAATCACACAAAAGTTAGCGGCATAAACGACTATTTCATTCGGCTCATGTATTCAGATTTCAAGAATTTAAACAGGCACAGAGAAGACGGTGTGTCTCTGACTCACAATATCTGGGATCCTAAGTGGAAATACATGAGGCCTGGGGCTGTTCTCAAGGTTTGGGAACACACTCATTTCAAGAATAGCTTAGCAAAACAAAGCCACCTGGTGCTAAAAAGCTGAGCTCAGCTTGGACTGTCAGCCGGGAGGATTCCACATGGCCAGGCTTCTCCAACCTGGAAAGCTCCTGAGATCCCGGGCTCCAGCATGACCATTCAGAAGAACAGGGTGGACACTGCATGCCTCTCTGGATGAGTTTCCGGCATCCTATAATATACTTCCCTCATACCAGGTGGACTGGAGCAGTCACAAGCCATCAGAGATTCAAGAGGAGGGGACTTACAGCCTGCAATTCAGGAAAGGATCATCAATTTTATGGCCTTAATAAAAATTGCCTCATGCATTATGTAAACCTATTCTAAAGAGTGAAACTGTCAGATAACTGAGAATCAATGTTTTTCTACTAATCCATCAATAGAATCCATCCATCCATCCATCCATCCTTGATTCATGCATTTACACACATGTTCACCAGGCATCAGAGCCTTCCATGCAGCTCACAGGACATGTTGCACAGGCCTGTCTCTGTGGCATCCCTTCTCCTGCTGCCCCCAGCCGTCCCTGTCCATCCTCACTTGCCCTGCCTTGCCCCAGCAGACCACTCCCACTCCTGGGTGACAATGAAGTCATCCCAAGAATCCCCTGCCTCCTCTCTCAACCACTGTCTGCCCAGCAACTGGAAAGTTATCTGTAAAATGCAAGTTAGATGGTGCTTTTTATCACTCACAACTTTCAGGGGCTCTATTGCATCTAAGATAAAGCCACATGCCCTAGAGCAGTGGTCCCCAACCTTTTTGGCACAAGGCACTCATTTCACAGAAGACAATTTTTCCATAGATGGGGCAAGGGGATAGTTTCACAATGATTCAAGCCCATTACATGTATTGTTTCCTTTATTTCTATTATGATCATTGCATTATAATATATAATGAAATAATTACACAACTCACCATAATGTAGAATCCGTGGGAGCCCCGAGCTTGTTTTCCTGCAACTAGATAGTCCCATCTGGGGGTGATGGGAGACAGTGACAGATCTTCAGGCATTAGATTCTCACGAGGAGCACAGTGCAGATTCCTCATACGTGCAGTTCACAGTAGGGTTTGTGCTCCTATGAGACTCTCACGCCACCGCTGATCTGACAGGAGGTGGAGCTCAGGTGGTAATGTCAGCAATGAAGAGTGGCTGTAAATACCGATGAAGTTTCGCTTGCTCACCTGCCACTCACCTCTTGCTGTTAGATGTTCCTAACAGGCCATGCACCAGCCCATAGCCCCGGCAGTGTTATCTGCAGCTTAGCAAGTTGGTGCCTCCAGCCACCTCCTTCCTGTGCTGCTCTTCTGATAGGCCCAAGCCTTGAACATGGCACCCTTCCCAGGTTCTCGAATGCGCCATTGCTGGCTCCCCTCCCTTCCTCCCTGCCTCTTTCCCTCTCTCCTTGTCTTTCCCTAGGCCCTGGTAACCCGTGTTCCTGTTATGTGGTTCCCTCTTTTCATTTCCCTTTATAAGAGTAATTCCTATACTGCCTTCCAGTGTCAGGGGTCATGCCAGGCCCCTGAGAAGCTTTTCCTGGCTCCTAGGGTTGGCTTGGCTGTGCTCCTGTGGGCTTCCGCCCAAACGCTTCGCTGCGCTGGGTTCAGTGTCATGCCCGTGGCTGGGCTGTACGCTCAGTGAGATCAGGGCTGCTTCTCTTGCTCAGAATTGTGATTTTGGCCCCTTGCCCTGCACCTTGCACCTGGAAGGGGAGCAGGAAGCATGCAGGGAATGAAAGCCTTGAGCTGCACACAGCTTCATAAAAGACCCAGCGTGGTTTCAGAAACTGTGTTTCTGTGCTATTGAGGTCACTTGAATCCTGGGTGGGACTCCTGAGCTGAGGGAGGGGGGTCCCCCCTAGTAGGACAAGGTCCTAGCAATGTGACGGCCAGGCGGGGCAGTGGCAAAGAGAACCAATGGATTTCCCACGTCCCACTAAGGGTGGGTGTGAATGCAGGTTTGATCCTCATGGTGCTCTGCACGGTGCAGTGGCTCTTTTTAAATTTACTATCTAATGGCCGGGCATGGTGGCTCACGCCTGTAATTCCAGCATTTTCAGAGGCCATGGTGGGCAGATCACTTCGGGTCAGGAGTTTGAGACCAGCCTGGCCAACATGTCGAAACCTTGTCTCTAGTAAAAAATACAAAAATTAGACAAGTGTGGTTGCGAGTGCCTGTAATCTTAGTTACTTGGGAGACTGAGGCATGAGAATCACTTGAACCCACGAGGTAGAGGTTGCAGTGAGCTGAGATTGCACCACTGCACTCCAGTCTGGGTGACAGAATGAGACTCGGTCTCAAAAAACAAACAACAATAATAAGTAAACAAATGTATTGTGTAAGATTTCAGGCTCAGAGGGAAGAAGAGCTGACAGGTGGAGCTGGAGGGAGATGCAGGAGGCCAGAGAGAGTGTGGGTGGCTGAGCTGTGGCCACCAGGCATTCTGAGCACACCCCAGCCATGTTGAGGGTACTGAGCACAAGCTCCTCCCTCATAGCTTGCCATGGGGATGCTCAGAGCCCACCAGGGATTTGTGGCCAAGCGATGCAGGAGCAGGAAGTGCTGCTGGCAGGGCATGAGCCTGTCTGGGTGAAAGTTCGAAGATGGCTGCTGGGCCACAGGGGACCCTGGGAGACCTCCACAGGCTGCAGTGTGTGCGCTTCTTGTATATGCACAAGAGCAGAGCCCTATGGTCCAGCTGAATGCATGTATGTGCACATGCTTTCTTTGTCCAAATCACAGATAATTTTGACTGGAAGATAGGTAGAGATGGGCCAGAGGTTTTGGAATCCTTGGTCTGCACCAGTTTGGAGCTACCACAGAAGAGAGGAAGGGCCTCCATGAGTGTCATGGTATCGTTGCATTTTCTGGGGGGATGCATGTGACTGGCCGTGCTTTTCAGGATTGAAGAACCGCATCCCTCACCATGAATTCAGTTTCTGATTCAGCCGTGACCCACCCCCTGAGTTAGCTATTCCTATTCCCAGTTTACATGTGGGGAAACTGAGGCCAGGGAGGATACACTATGCATGTGAAGCCCCACAGCCAGCAAGGTCACAGTCAGAGTGAGAACCCAGTCCTGAAGCCCCCATGGCTCCCAGGAGGTGCCATGGAAGCCTGGCAGGGGATGCCAGGAGTGGCCCAAAGGTCATCGTGGAAACGTATGTCTGCACACTGCCTATCCTCAGTGGGTCCCCTTCGACCCCTCCCATGTCGTGTTCGTGGTGATGGGGAGACAGCAGAGCAGCCATGCTCCTCCCCAGAAACTGTACAAGGCGGAACCCGGGGCCACAGAAGTTCCCCGTCACTTCATAGGTCTCACTCTCACTCCTGGAATCTGGGTTCTTTCTTCAGAAGCAGATTCTCAGAGACAGAGACGTGGGCAGCATCCTCGTGTGGACAAAAGCCTGCTCCAGACTTCCCTAGCTGCTCCTCCTGCACACGCCTGTTTTTCCTGCTGGTGACTTCGCCCACGTTTCCCAGGGAGCCTCCCTGCTCCAGCGGCAGCCTCTGCACCAGTTTGAACCTGTGCTTTCCTGGAGTCACACCTCCTTGACCAGCTGGGGGCGTCTCGTCAAGATGGGGGCAATCGCTCGTGGAGGGCGCTTGGCTACCCCCCATGCAGGCACCTCAGCAGCAGGTGCACGTAATTACTACCACACACGTTCACCACCCTGCACCGCCATTTCCCCTTTAGCAAGACGGGGGTGAGTGTGTGCATGTGTGAAAAAACATAAACAGATTGTACAACAAAGTGTTCTCTAGCTGTCAGCAAGAGCTTTGAAAATAAAACACTTCCCTCCCAACTCACAATTGGCTGGCAGTCCGTACATAATGAATAATCGCTCCGGGGACCTGCGGAGAGACGTGTGGGAAAACTTTAATTAAAAGCTTGTCAGTGCAATTTTACCTGGGTGACATCACCCGCGTGAAATGCTGCTGCCGGCTTTGTTGTCTGTGGGATTGCGGGGCACACACTGGTTTTGCTGACAGTGAGCAGTTCAGGAAGGCCTTTAAGAGCTGCTGCTGGTGGAAGGGAATGGGAGGGAGCTGTGGCGCTGCCGTGAAACCCCATTGTCTTTGGGGCCTCATTGTGTGATTAGCAACTGGAGTCAGCTCCCCGGTGCTCAGGGGCCAGGAAGGCCTCAGTCCTGGGTCCCGGTGTGAGGCAAAGCTGGCTGGGTTCACCTCAACTTTGGGTTGAGGTCCCATTCGAGTCTCCTGGGTGCTGCTGAGTGTGGATTCTGGGAATGCATCCACCCTGAAGGTTCTTCCAAGCTCTCCCAGTCAGAGAAGGCAGGACAGATAATCCACTCAACCAGACCAAGGCAGAATAAACCAGAACAAGACTCCATAGCCAGGGTCCCCACTCCCTCCTGGACAGACGCTGTATTAGACAACTTGTGCCTGGCATGAGCCCAAGCTTTCAGATTTGCCAGGAAGTGTTTGGATTTGCAGGCAGTGAATAGTCGGGGGTTCTCGTCCTCCCAAACAGACCTGAAATGTTCCTCCCTCCTCCTGGAAAGCCATTATCTTCAGATGTCCTCTAAGTTGAAGGCACCCACTCCTGCCAAGGTGCGTGCATCACCTCTGAGTCATCAGAACTCATGCTGAATGTACCTAAGCCATTTAAGAAGACCTTTGAGGTTAGAAAGAGAAACGAGTTTTCACCCATCTAAATACATTGAGATTCCTAACAACTCATTCAAAGCTGCAGGAGGGCCAAGTTCTCTTGGGTTATGGATTTGGCAAAAGATCCTTCATTCCTTGTTGGTTTCTTTTGTTTGTGACTAATTTGTTGCAAGCTTACATTCCTAATATTAATGGATTAACTGCAAGTTATAGCAATTAAATACTAATTAATCCAATTTCCAAACAATGTCTTTCTTTATAACTGTTTACTCGACATACAAATATTTTGGTAGCAATTAAACATGACAATACAAACCTACACTTTCCTAACTGTGTTCAGTCAAGTAAACAAACAACCGTATGACTTTTATCCGTCATTTAAAATCATTGAGTAAGAGCAGAGGGGAGTCTGAACGTGGCTGAAATCTTGACCAGCCTGGACTCGAGTGAGCACATGACGCTGAGGACACCTGCCCTGCCTATTCTGTGACTTTACCTGGGACAAACCACCTTCCTGTTGCCCAGTAGCGTCAGTTCAAACGCCTTGAGGCCACCACAGCCTAGGCAACACGGTGGAGAGGCAAGACCAGGTTCAGCCCGAGGAGACCCACGGACTTCCACGCAGGAGTTCCTGGAGCCAGAGGTCTCAAGGGAAATATTTGGAATCGATTCGGCTCCCATCAAAGGTGGCTTTTATAGCACTGAAGTGATCACCCCAGGAGTTAGCAAATGTAGTTGTGGCAAAGATGGGTTGTGTGCCGCTTATGATTGGGCTTAACTTCAGAAGTTCATTTATATTGAACTATATATTGAGGTGGGATTCCAAGGCCACCTCATAAAAAAAGCTCAGGTATACCTTGTAGATGCGGCTGACGGCCCTAATGCTGACTCCAGGAGAAAGCGCTTTCTGAGGTTCAACTCAACACAAGGCTGTGACACGCCTTTCTCCAGTGGAAGCCCCACCCCCATGAGTGTTGGGGAAGATGGTGGGGGCCGGGCGGGGAGGCTGACACCCCCCGGCACCCATGAGTTGTGGGGTTCTTCCCACCATGGGGGAGAAGTCACACTGGGGAGCAGCCTCCTCCAGATTCTGCATTGTCTAAATTAGGAGTGGAGGGCAGGTTCATCCCTTGGGGAGGAGGGTCAAGATTTGGACCCAGGCTTGGGGGGCTGAGCCTTACCTAGGGTGACTATGAGCTGGGTTAATATTGACTTGGTGTTTCCCTGGTAAATCACCCCTTTATCTGATATTTTCGAGAATCAGTACTGTCCCTTCCCCTAGGGTTTCTCCTCCTTTTTCTCTTCCTCCTCTTCTCCTTTCTCTCTTGCCTCACTTTTTTCTGTTTCCCAAACTAAATCAGTTTTTCCAAACTGCTTTAGTCTCTACCTTTTATTTTCTGGAATGAGATCCAGGTATATTTTCAGATTTATATTCTTATCATTCTCCTTTTTTTTTTCAGGAGTGCCTTTACTTCATTATCAACTCTAGCATGTCGCATCGTCAATGAGATTTTCATTTCTGAGATACCTATGACTTTAGAATGATGAGCTTTCTGCCTTCAACTTTCATAAAACTTAAGGATTTCTTTTTCTCTTCTACCTATGTTCAACTTAGTTGACACCAGTAAAATTCAAATATTCTCAAGAGGTCCTTTTATAAAAGCATTTAGTGGTCTGCTTGTTAAATATCATCATTTTGGTTGGTAAAGAGTTATTTTTTCTAAAATCATAGTTTCCAGAGAACATTTGTTAAAATCACGAACACTTGCATGAGAGTTCTAGCCTTAAACACAGGTGATTACTTCCCACAGATGTACTGGGTCCCGAGTGGGCCCCCGCCCGCAGGCCATCGTGGGTTTCTGGGGGACATCAGTGCTGAGACGCCTGGCAGCAGCAGGGAGGGCTGCAGGCACCCTCCATGGGCTTCCAGACGCACGGTGGTGCCGCCCAAACTCGCCCTGTTGGCTGCTGCTGCCCTTGTGGTGAATGAAAACCCTCCGTCTGTTTCACAAGAGACCACGTTAATCCGGGGCTTTACCGCCCGGTACAAGGGGAATCGTTCTGCTAAACCTAAGAGCCCTGCGTTGCAGTTACCCGCTGACTTTACCTTGTTAATTCTGATCCCCCACTTTCTTTTTAAAGTCGGATTCTGTTCCTTGGCATTAGCCATCTCTCCCAACTTTGTGTCAACATGGTATTTGATAATCCTGCCTTCTGTGTCTTTTCCCAACTTGTTGATACAAATGTTTCTCTTTTACTTTTCTATTCCTGGCTTAATGTGAGTTGTACATAACTCATTACCTTTTTTTTTAATTCATAGATGAGTTATTTAAAAATTCTTCTGTGAGTTATTCACATTACTCTACAAAACAGTTCCAGTAATTACAATAATTGAGCACTTGCCTAGGAAAAGGCAAAACAACAAATGGGCTTGAATTCCTCACTCGGGGAAGATGATCTGTGGAGTGGCATCTAACATGTCAGGAAGGATGGGCTTGCATCAGTGAGGGCGTGGTGGGACGCTCACCACCGAAGGGCATCTTGGCTAGCCATTCAGAAGAAAGGCACATAGGCAAGAGATACATACATTGTGAAAAATGTATCTTATACAAGCATACATCTTACACAAAAAGAAAATTAAGGTGATTAAATGTGCAAGGATGCAAGATAAAACAGCAGAAATTCAGGAAGAAAACTCAGTAGAATTTTGGTGATAATGGTTTGATTGTGAGAAGGCTTCTCGGAATATAAATCTTAATTATCCCGTAAAAGAATGAAAAACTTGGCTCATGAAAGTTTAACGTTCATTGAAACATAAAAACAAAAATAAAGTTAAATGAAATGATAAAATGAAAAAAAAATACATTTCTGACAAAGAAAAGAGCTCTCCAAACCAAGAACGCCATGAACATCTAAACAGAAAATTCGACAAGGTTTAAGAACAGACTGTCTGCAGCAGCAGCCACACACCACGCAGGACCTGTAACCCATCCAAAGTTTTAATCCGGCTGAGAGTGGAAAATATGACCTTCATTTAAATAAAAGGCCTATATCTTAAACTGGAAAATACTGAACTATGGCTGATGTGCAGGGCTGGGGAAGGCTGCTGAGGTGGGCACCCACATCCTAGGCTGCAGATTTTCTGAAGGACGTTGAACAAAATGTATTTATATTGAAAATGCACAAAGTCCTCAAATGCTCACTATCTGCCTTTCTTCTTTGTTGGTATCTGTACTATTTGATTGTTTTTTGATAAACACATAGCACTTTTATGTTAAGAAAAGTAGTTATTTTAAGATTAAATATTCCTCCTTGCAGGTACACATTTTTAAGCCCCCAAAATTTTAAATCAAATTTGCAAAATAAAAGTTATTTTTTAGTTATGCCCCATCTTGATCCTGAAATAATTTAAGGCAGCTTGTATGTCGACATAAAATGCTATTTGGCATCATTGAAGGGAGGGGCTGAGAAAGACAGAGAACGGGGCCGTGGAGAAAGCACAGCCTAGAATGAGGCTGAAGTGCACACACTTCACACAACTCTGCTTTCTGCTTCCCAGTGGCTCATCTGAAATCCCAACACAAAACAAAATGACATGAAAACTTGTTCTATAATTCATATGTCCAGGAGACGATGAGCGAAGGAACTCTGGAAGAAAGCAGCCCTGTTCTCCTTGTCGAGCACCGTCACAGACTCCTCTTAACACTTCCCGTAAATAGGGTTCCGGTGATGGAGGAAGAACGTTCTCAGCTTTTCTATGAGCCATGGAGAAAGAGGACTTCTGCTAGTGAAGACATGGACTCTTCAGTGTGAGGCACTGCTCTCCCTCCAGCCACTTCCCACCATTTGGTGTTGGCTCAGGGCACCTCTGCCTGTGTACATGGCCCCTGCAGCTCTCCAAGCCGAGTGAGATGCTGTACCCTCACCACCCATCTCTAGGCTCGGTGTCCACAGCCACACTGGGCTGACGAGGAGCTCAGCGTCCCTCCTCTTGGCTCAATGATCTGGGTGACTTCTTTGCTAACAGGACTTGGATGTAAAAGATGAAAGTCCAAGCTTCAGCCTTTTCTGATTAACCTTTTCTTTCTCTTTCTTTCTTTCCTTTTCTTCCTTCCTTCCTTCCTTTCTCTCTCTTTCTTTCTTTCTCTTTCTTTCTTTCTTTCTCTCTTTCTTTATTTCTCTTTCTTCCTTTCTTCCTTTCTTTCTTTTTCTTCTGTCTTCTTTCTCTTTCTTTTTTCTTTTTTTAAAATCTTAACCACTGAGATACTGCACACACAGAATGTGGGCAAGTTTAAGGGGTATGACTCTGTAAGAAAATGCAGTGTCTATGGTCCATGCTGTGGCTGTAGCTTCGTGAACTCTTGTTGGCCTTTAGTGCTTGCTACTGCATGGACAATACTATGCACCCTCCACTTCCACCCATGAGCAGCCAAGCTGAAGCACAGAAGATTTCCTCTTCCACCTATGAGCAGCCAAGCTGAAGAATAGAATGTTTCAAAGTAGCTGGGCCCTGGAGTGTGGAAGTTGCTGATGCCATCCCATTTTGCTTGGGTCTGCCTGCTGTGGTTATGGTAGCTGACCACATTGTTTGCAGAGCTAAATGGAACCTCTGAGTCAAGCAGCACAGCCACATCTTGTGTGGTACATCACCTCTTTAGTGGTAGAGTTGATTGGCTTTTCAAAGTCGCTGCTGGGACATCACTAGTTTGGCCTTCACTTGGTCCACCAGAGTTGTTCATCTTCGGCAAGATGCTATCCAGGCTGCATAATTAGCTGTCAGTTCTACAATGCCTGAAGAGCGAAGTCTATACATAAATATCCTTTTTTTCACATAGAATTAAGAGACTTGTCTCCCCTTTGCTCGTCCTCTTCATCTGTTTTAAGCAATGCATCAAAATTTGCTCTGGTTTCATTGACTCTCCCCAAACCCAGGCTTTCTCTCTAATGAGGTGCTTCATTACTGAGTCTGGAACCAAGGAATGAGCCCACCCAGGGTAAAGAGCAAATGTCCCAGGAGAGAGGGGAGAGGGGTGCCACTCACAGAGTCTGACTGAGTTGACAAGAGTGAGAACTTGGCCGGAGCATCTCTCCTGCTGCTGACGAAGTCGTGCTCCTGCTGTCCCTTCTGTCTCTCTGCACTGCTGCCTCTCCTGCTTCTCTCTCCCCCGCTTCTACTCAAGCCAAGCTCCTGTGTCAGGGTTAAGTTTGTGTTCTGTAAGAGTAGATTGAAACTTTTAAACTTTTGTGAACTATTAATTAAAATAAATTGTAGGCTGCATGAGAAGTCAATTTTTATTTTGAAAAAAAAGAAAATAAAAACAAAACACCATGACTATCACCAACTTTTGGATTATAAAAGATCATTTTAATCTCCAAATCATAGGAATATGTAGTCCTAGAATAAGAAATAATTCTTTCCGAGCATGGTTGGTTGTCAGCTTGCAACCCACACATACTACATTCTTTTTATAATTTGTATTTACCTTCAAACTTTAGAAAACTCTGTGGCTCGCTTGTGTTTGGAAGCCACCACTCTAGTATTCCAAGGCATGCTTACTTGCGTTACTGACGTATTTCTACCTCAGTTCTAAATGGAATAAAATCCAGTTATTATTTAGTCTCAAGGGAAGGATAATTTTAAAATCTCCTCAAATATGCCTCTGTCCATTGGAAATGGATCAAAATTAAACAGGTAACAGAGTTGCTTCCAGAAGAATCTTTTCATTCACCAACTTTTTACTCAAGTTTTGTTTGCCAACTTCCACATTAAACTAAATTTTATTCCTAAAGGTTCTGCTTTGATCTCCTTCTGCCTGCCACCCTGAGAAAATCATGTAATATGAGATATGTTCTTTGGCATTCATCTAATTCTTCTTTTGGCTTTCGATAATTTTGTGATGTTGAGTCGGCCGAGGAATCCACTGGCTTCGGATTCTATAATTTACTCACACCCCTGGCTTTGTGCAACACACAGCATTTCAAATAAGCAGACTCTAATTTCTTTGTCTGAATTTATTTTGGCTAGGAATCCTGTGTCATTGCTTAGATCATGCCAAGAGCCCTTTCACAGTATATCATTATTTAAGGATTGTAGCTTAAGACCAAACAAAAATAGAGGCACTGAAGCTTGTGCAGCAATACTTCTGCAAGAAAACACAGATCAAATAATCAGCTTGTCAGAACTTTACTCATTTTGTGTTTCAAATTGAGTTATGCAAATCATCATCTAGGAAGCACATAATTGAGTGATTGGCTGGATCAACTCATCTAGTCAAAAAGATCCATCTTGAGATAACAGATAAAAAGTGCTGCTCCTGTTCTGTAGTGATTTAATGGCAAGAGGAGTGCAGATCCTCTTGGTATCCATCAAAACATGCACAGTTTTCAGGCTGATCACATTGCGGTTTACCTAGGCACACTTAATTTTTAGGACGGGGTATTTACCAGTGTTCAGAGTCATTGGTTGAATAAATTAATGACTTTTTCTCCTCGTCAGCTTAGGATAGAGCTTTGTCTGTGACAAAGAATGCCAATCATCAGCTCAACAATGGCACAGCCTCAAAATCACCTTTGGGTTTCTGAGCCTTTCCATCCATATATCTGGCTGGTCATGTAATCCTGCAGATGGTAATGGTGGATGATGCTGGCTGTCTGACTCAGAGACAGATAGGATGGAAAAGGAAGGATGTGGCCCATGTCCAGGCTCATCTGAGGACCAGAGGGTGTCAACACCACAGTTATGATATTGAGGATCCGTAGAAATTTTGAGTTATACAAGGCAAGTGTTAAGATGGTTGTTTTTGCAGTGGTCATATTTTTAAATTAATTTTTTCTCTTTTTAAGATAACCTCTTCAGTTGGGAGGCCCATTTTAACTCCAGGTCTATTTTAAGCCTCGGTAGTGATGATTTGGAATTCTTAAAATCCTCATTGCATTATGGCTTTACATACGTCCTCAACAACAAATATTCTTTTGCTCGGGGTCGATTTAATATGTAGAACCAGCCCTTAACCATTAAAAAGTGAATAAAATTTAAATTTAAATACCCAATAATTAAATACTATTTATTTGAGGGCATAAAATAAATTGTGTTTATAAATAATGAGACTAATTATTTTTAAGATTTTTAGAATATATTTTGAAAGATGATTCCAAAAGGAATTTTTTATAAGTTCTAAAATTTTTAAAGCAGTGGTTGAATTATTCAAATGTATATATACACTAAAACTAATACAAATTATTCAAATGTATATATACACTAAAACTAATACCTACTGAACACAACAGTATGTCAGGTGCTGTGCCAAGAGTTACGCATGCATAATCTCATATTATTTATACAGAGTCTTTTAATCCCAGTTTATAGTTTCTTTGTGAGGACAACTCTTTTACATACACAATAAATCTCTATATGCATAAAAGGACATTCAACAGAGTAAAAGACAACCAACCCATGGAATAGGATAAATCATTTGCAACTTATATATCTGATAAGAGATTAATATCTAGAATGTATGAAGAATTCCTACAAAAAGAAACAAACAACTTGGTTTTAAAAAATAGCCAAAGAACTTAAATAGACATGTCTCCAAAGAAGATATAAAAATGGCCAACAAGAACATTTGTAGATGCTCAATATCACCAACTATCACCAATATCACCAACTATCACCAACATCACCAAGGTCACCAAGCATCACCAATATGCCCAACATCACCAACCATCACCAACATGCCCAACATCACCAACCATCACCAACATCATGAACATCACAAAGATCACCAAGATCATCAAGCATCACCAATATGCTCAACATCACCAACCATCACCAACATCACTAACATCACCAAGCATCACCGACCATCACCAATATCACCAAGATCACCGAGACCACCAAGCATCACTAATATGCTCAACATCACCAACCATCTCCAACATCACCAAGCATCACCAATATGCCCAACATCACCAACCATCACCGATATTACCAAACATCACCAATATGCCCAACATCACCAACAATTACCAAGATCACCAATATGCCCAACATCACCAATCATCACCAACATCATGAACATCACAAAGGTCATGAAGACCACAATGCATCACCAATATGCTCAACATCACCAACCATCACCAACATCACCAAGCATCACCAATATGCTCAACATCACCAACCATCATGAAAATGCAAATCAAAATCACAATGAGATAACACTTCATGTCTCCATTCGACTGAGATTGGTGGAAGACCTTTAGTGTTGTCCCCAAGATATTTTGACTGGTTGAAAGCATGATCCTTGCCCTGAGATATCCGAATCTATTCAGAAAATTTAACAAAGGATGTGATGACCATGTCTTTGATGAGAAGAAGTTATACCTTCCAACTCTAAAAGCTCTCTAATTTCTAGACTCTCTATTCCTTACTTTATTTTCTGAGCTCAAATCTTTTCTGTAGAATCTTATTAACAATAATTAGCACATGCTGCTAAATGACCAACGTTCAATCTCTTCCCATACAGCAGCACATCTAGTAGGTATATTATGTATCACCCAAGTTATCATAGGTGAAGGATTCATCTAATAGTTTGCTATTTCGTGAGATGTGGTAAAATTCATAAGATGCGTTAACAGCCTCACAGGCTTGAATACCAATTTCCTCATTGGCTGATACCTGTCCCCTAAGCCATGCCACATATTTTAGATTGTCTCTTATGCTAGCACCCCACTTCTGGCACTGATTCTGGTATCATTCATGGTAAGCAAAGTTGTTCTGTGATAACAAACAATAATAAATGTCAGTAATTTGAAATCACAGATGGCAACTTTTCTTTCTGGAGGCTCTTGAAATGAACCCACTTCCAAGTTCATTTGGGTTGTCAGTTGCATTTAGGATCTTGTAGTTGATGGCGTAAGGTCCCCATTTTCTTGCAGTCTACCAGACAAGGGACAGTCATTGCTTCTAAAGGGCATCCACATTCTCCTTCATGCCCTCCACATGGCCTCTCTGGCAATGGCGAGAGGCAGGATTCTCCTCCCATGCTTTAAATCTCTCCAGCCTTCTCTTCTGATGTTTCTTTTCACCCTCCAGCCAGAGAAAGTTCTCTGTTTCTAAGGGATCCAGGGATGAGATTGGTGAGACTGGGCCCACCAGGATAATGCAGAAGGATCTCCCTATCTTAAGGCCTGTAAATGTAATTACCTCTGCAAACTCCCTTTGGCCATTTAGTGCCACACACGCCCAGGTTCCTGAGAATGACTGCCTGGACGGACATCCTCGGGGCTCTCATTTTGCCCTACCACATCATCATAGACTGAAAGAAGAAAGAGCAAAAGATACATAAAACAAAAACGACCTCCAGGTCAGACAATGATTGCTCATACCCACTTGGCCTCTGCTGTGATGGACACGTCCTCCAACCTCTCCTTGGACTTGTACCCTGGGCAGACTCAGCCTCCTGCCTCAAGCACAGGTTGTCCTCCTCAAACGAACTTCATGCTTGAGTGGAAAGAGCTGAGTTCCAGATCTTCTTGCCCAGGCAGGACAGGAATTCCCTTCCTGATTTGGGAAATGGAGTAATATATTTTTGTTGAACTCCTTGGTCAAATCATATCTTACCTGGAAACTCAATCTGTACATACACAGAGGGATTCCTCTGGGTGAGGCCAGGGTGGGCTCTGGGACCCTCCCCAACGGCATGGCCCCTTGCTGGGAGACCTCAGAGGGAAAGGCTTGAAACCCTTCCTCTCGCTGCATCCTGCAACTCTGGGAACACGTCATTTTAAATCTCCTGATTATGAGGAGTCCTTGAGTGACAGTCTCATGCTCTGTGCATTTTGAAGGATCCTTCAGCTTTCCCCAAGGACATGGCTCGACACTGAATCAAGAGCTCCACCAGGGTCTCCTCTAGATGAGATTTTTGTCCCTTTTTGAATCAGCCACTGGGTTTTTCTTCCAGCTCCAGGAGCGGCAATTACCCTGTGCACAGAGTGCTGCCGTCCTGATAGATATCTCTGCCTACAAGGTTTGATCGGGTTCATTTGTACAGCTCACAGAAGTGTCCTGATTTGCCCTGGCTTTTGGTGACCTACTTGCAGGCAAACACCTGCCACGACCTGCCCACTGCCTCTGAGCTCCAGAGCAGCCTTTGGGTCTGCTTAGCATTGACTCGCTTATGTTGTGCCATAAAGAAGCTCTTTACAATTGCCTAGAAGCACTCTTTTTTTTTTTTCACTTCTAAAAAAATACGTATTTATTTTTAAACCATATAAGTTTCAGATGGCAAAAACGGCTGGTCAAAGGGAAAATTAGAGTGATGCATTCCACATCCTATATGATGGTGGTTGGCATCTTTTCTAAAGGTTCGTTCTGATACTCTGGAGGGAACATGGCATATTTCTTTCAAGAGGAAAGGCCCCTTTAGAACATTTTGAACCTTTAATCTCAAAAGCAAAGAACCTTGGCCAAATAACAGATACATTTTCATCAGTTAGTAGAGGAGAGATGTCACCTAAGGTGACAGCATTGGCTGAGTAACCTGACCCAGTGTTGACTCTGTAAATACAGGCTGCAGAGTATTAGGCGAAGAGGTGAGTCCTTGGGGTGCTTTTGTCTGCAACGAGCCAGACCTCACCTCTGGCTGGTCCATAACATGACACAGATCATGCCAAGCATTGGTCAAAGTTGGGCTGCGTGGAGGTTCCCTGGAGCACGTCCAACCTGCGCTCAGGCCCTGCAGCTTGGTGGTCTTCTCCAGCCAGGACAGGCAATGCTCCTTACACTCTGGGCTAGTGCCCTATGGCCACTCCTACCCTCCCTGCTCTGGCTGTCTCCTCTGACTGAGGGGGCAACATTTCAGACAGAAAGAAATGTGGGTCTTCTCCTCGTCCCCTGTTCATACAGGTCACCAGGCACAGGACGCTCAGGTGGGTTTCGAGTTAATATCTGATCAGATCACGCCTGCCTGGGTTTGATGACTGCAGACTTCATTTACATTTGGAAAGAAATTAGAGACAGCATGTCCAAGCAGCCTTATGTGAAGATGAACTATAGAAACATGCCTGTTCTTGGAAACATTTATGAGTTCACCAGCAATCTCCATATTTCTCACACATTAACTGAAATGTGAGCAGCACTGGGGGAACCCGAAGCATAGAATGTGGTTTAGTTTCCATGGTGATTAACATTCTTACTTAACCAATACTCGTTTTCTCTGGCTTGGGTCTTGTCAAATGATGTCAATCTTTGGGCTGGTCAGAAGATATTAAAATAGGTTCATGTCATCGTGCCTTCTGCATTAATTGAGTACAGGGTATCGGTGAGTTTCACTGTATCCACCCATATTCTTGGGTCCTTGATAATGGGATGAAAACTAGGATTTCACTGTGAAGACTTCACAGTTGGCTTTGAGCATGCGATGAAATCAAGATCGATTTTTATTATGAATGATGTTAAAAAAGTCTATGGTCAATGGCAGTTACTTTCAAACTTTGCAAAAACACCTTTGACATGGTAATTACTGTCTCTGAAGGCTAGGATTGTAGATCACTGCCATGGAGTGTGGTGTTCAAGGGCTTAGTGACTGCAACAAGGGGACCAAGAATTTCTCTCCTTTAGATAAATAGCTTTGAAGAGGTCCATATAGTTAACCGGTCCACCAAGTTATCATGTTGGGAATTTCTGGATACTAGGGCTTCCGTCTAGTTTCTAAGAGTTATGCTTTAATTACACATGTGGTATTATTATAAATTATGAGGTGGAGGCTATAGAAGGCAGAGAGACATGGAGTAGAAAACCCACCCCTAAATATTTTTGCTCACTTGCAAACCCATTATTATTAAGGATTTCTTTGGCATTATGTAACTTAGTTTCCTACAATTTCAATGTAAAACTGAATGATGAATATATAATAATCACCATATTCTAAAATGTCTTGAAAAAATTAAGGCACCTGTGCACGCAGTTAATCCTAGAAGGCCGGCTTGCGAGTGTGGACCTCGGCTGATGTCTTGAAACGTGGATTTCTCATGGGCTTCGTCACGCTAACTGATAAGAGTGGCTTGCTGTGCCCAAACTACTTGTACAAGCAACGTGTTCATGCTATAACCTTTTCACAGTCTGGAATTTTGGTACATGCTAGGTAGACGGTACCTATGTGGCCACCCTCCAATGAAAATCCTGGGCGTGAAGTGCCTGATGAGCATCCCTGGTTGACAATATTTTACACATGCTGGCACAACTCATTGCTGGAGGGAGGATGCGTGTCCTGGGTGACTCCACTGGGAAGGGACCCTGGGAAGCTCACACCTGTTTCACCCTGGACTTCATTCCACGTGTCTTTCCCTTTTGTTGCTTTTGTTTTGTGTCTTTTCCCTGTAAGAAACTGGAACTGTGAGTTAGACTTTACGCTGAGTCCTGGGTGTCCTCCTGGTGAATAGTTGCCCCTGGCAGCAATCTTGGGACCCGTGGCATCTTTTGAGTGTGTGGCTTCATGCACATCCTTCCTACCCCTGCTACCACCTTACCAGGTTCCCCATGAACGTTTTCTCAGGAAGCTTCAATCTGTACACATGATGTTCTGGGCACCATGTGGGCAGTAACAAGAACTCAGAAAATGCAGCGTGAGGGGAGCCAGGATTCGAGTCAGATATGCACAGGCTGCAGGGTCACGGGAAGTGGTCAGGGCACGATGCTGGAGCACTGAGTGGACACCCACTCTCACAGAAATGCTGCCAGGTGGCAATGTGGTCCCCTGTGTGTTGCAGGGAGGATTTTGCATCGTCTTCTTTGTGTTATGACATCCCATGAAGGGAATGTGTGGGGAAGCCATCGCTCTGTTTGCAAGCTTTGTTGGTGCTGAGTAGGCTTTATCCTGATGGACTGGAGTTGTACTTCCCAAACTTCAACATGCACAAGAACTTTCTGGGAAGCTCGTGAACATGCAAGTTCAGATTACTCAGCAGATCTGGGGCAGGCCTGGGACCGTGCATTTCTGAGAAGTTTCTGGGGATACCATGCTGCCAGTAGGGAGAGACAAGAGGGCAAGAGTGTCCAGGGCTTTGCAGAATGAAGCACCTGTTTCCACCACTGTTTCTGTCTTGCAGATTTGGATTGTTCCTGAGTTTTTACTGTGGCCATGGAGTCTGTACAGGATTTTGAGCAGCACCCGGAAGAATGAGGAAAGTTTTCTTATATCATCTACCATGAACGGGGGAAGAAACCCACCTGGAAAGGCATCACAGCTTTGCCCAGTTTGCTCAGTTTGTATGCGCCTGACAGCCTGAGAGTTGATTATGACTGTTGATTGGTAGGGCCCCTTAGGACCACCAAACTCTAGTCCCCTGAAGGGTAGAGTCCCAGTGGCTTACGGGCTTTTGATAGATGCTGTTGAATGACCAAGCTACCTTCACATCCCATTCACCTATTTACCGTTTTGATGATAATTTCTTGAAAGTGTGGCTCTGGAGGGGGGATTCACGCTCTCCTGGTGGATTCTGCTCCAACTGCCTGGTGCTGCCTGGGAAGTGCTGTCTTTGTGGCCTCTAGCTTTTTGGGCTGGGTTAGTGTCTTCTCCCCAGCTATGCTTGGCCGTTTACCTCTGGAAGTCTGAGTGTGTCCCTTCTCTATTTGATCCAGACCCTGGGAAATATTCCTGGCAAAAGGGGCAGCCGGCTTGCCAGCTGTGATGGGAAGGACTCCAGGATTTTAGGAACAATTCTTCGCCCATATGATTCACTCTGCTCAGGGACAGATGTCGCCTTGGAAGGGAAATGGCTTTTTTCATTTTCAGGCTCACCTGGTGAAATCTATAAAGTGAAACTGCTGGGGCAGGATAATCTTCAGGGAGATGTGCTGGGGTGTCTTTTCCTGGGGTATTTCTGGTGTTGCATAATCTATGCTAATGAGTTAATTTTGAAAAACTTAAGAATGACGACAAGACGATTATTGGTTGTACTCGTGAAGCTGTAGAACTCTCCTTGAAAAGAAAAGCAGCACATTTTCTCCAGAGTCACCAAGCTTTCTGCCTTTCTTTACCAATTAAGCAACTTAAAAGCTATAAACCTTGTTGATTCTTCAGGGAAATAGCAACACGCAGAAAACTCCGCACCCAGTGGCTTAGCATATGCATTGCTTACTTTGTTCTTGTTCATTCTATTTTTAGTTTTATTATAGGCTTTTTGAATCACACTTACATATTTGTTAATTTAAGTCATCTGAACATTGGGATTACTTAATATGCCTTAAGCCTAATAGTAATTACTGTAAATTCTTGAAAATAATAAAATTGCCTGCCTTTAAAAGTATCTGCAATTGAGAATTTTTATGAAGTAGCTCATATCTTTTTCCATTTAGTCTGCAGTCATGAAGGTTTCCTATAAATAATGGAAACATGGGCACATGCTGATGGGAACCATCAGCGTAGGCAGTAAAGATGACCTGTGGGGGAGGGGAAGGTATCAACGTTTGCAAAGAACCCTTACAAATGCAGGTTTCCACACCGATTTAAAACACAATCACATGCCCACGTGCCCCTGGGGAATTCCAGTTGCCTCCCCGCTGCACCCTGGTGTGGCCCTGCCTCAGCCCAGGGCGTGGCACTCAACAGGAAAGGGAGTGTCCACCAAAGGCACTCCCAGAGGGTGGACGGCAGCCTCTGCATCTCCACCCTGGGCCTGTGGGACCACGCGGGGCTCTCAGACGGCTTCCCACTGGCTGTGGGCTGAAGACAGGAGGGAGGTGCGTAGAGGTGAGGATGAGGTGCCCTAGGAGGGGCCCCTCTCCAGCCCGGAGTGTCCACTGCAAGTGGAGTCCTAGAGGGCGGTGGGCAGCCAGTAGTCACTAAAGAGTCTGACACGACGTGTCACAAGCCCTGCCCGGAACCCTGTTCCCACAAATGGTGGGGAAGGACCACCCCTGGTGAGAGTGACTGTCCCCTCTGGGCCTCTAAAGGGCTTCCTCGGGCCAGCTAGGGACTCTTGGGTGGGCAAGATGAAGCTAATGAAACCAGCCCTGGCGTTCTTAGGTAAGTGAGCACAGACGCAGAGGGCCTTGTGATCCCTGCAGCCTGAGATGGCAGCACCCAGGCCCTAGGTGGGGGTTGTATTTCTAAAGCGGAGCTTTTGGCTTTACATCTCACTTGACTGTAGTGTGACCATGTGGATCACAGGAGACAGGAACCCCAGTGTTCCTTTTCTTTTCAATTTTCAGAAAAATACTTATTCAAAAAGGACAAAGGCAATTCCATTTAAAGTATATGAATTTTCATTTCTTATGTATTTTATTACCAGATAAGCCATGCTTTTTTTATTTTTTATTTTTATTTTTTTTATTTTTTATTTTTTTGCAAATGCTAAGATATTATTGATAGTGAAAGTATTTAATGAAGTTCTTTAGGTCTCCAGAAATGAATCTGAAAATTCGCTGGTTTGGGAGCCGTGAGAGCAGCTCCGTCATTTGTTCGACCCCCGTTCAGGGAGTATTTCCTGGGAGCCTCTAAGTGCATCTGCGGAGAAGGCTGGAAAGCAGGGCCCTGCTGGTCCAGAAGCTCTGACGTAGGTTGGGGCTTGGGCAGGGGTCGGGGCAGGCCTGGAGATTTGTGCTGCGGGCGCTGGAGGCCGGGTGAGGTGCAGAGCAGGCCGGGGTCCAGTGGAAGGGGAGGCTGGAGGGGCCCCTCCAAGGCCACCTCGTTCTCACCTCTGCACATCCCCCTCCTGTCTTTGTCCTAGAAGCAGCGGGAAGCTACTGGAGCCCAGTGTGGTCCTGCAGGCCCGGGGTGGAGACTCAGGGGCTGGTCGGTGCCACTCGTGGTCCCCCAGGCCAGAGCAGCCCAGGCCTCTGCTGGAAACTCAAGCGCTCTCTGATTTAAATGAAGACGCCTTGAAGAGCTCCGGCTGTCCTGGATGGATGAAGCAGCATAGGCATGACTTGGAAGGATGTGCGGTGGAAGGGGGGTAGCTTCACTCCCAAGAAACCCTTCCTGAGTCTTCTGGAAATTTCAGGAAAGGTTGCTCATCCCAGGAGGCTGAAAAAGTATGGCTGTGTGTTGGGTGGGCCTAATGCAGGGCAGCGGCCAGGCTGGCACTCAAGTGTGTGTGTGTGTGTATGTGAGTGTGAGTGCAAGAGTGTGTGTGTCTGTGAGTGTGTGAGACTGTGTGTGACTGTGTGTCTGTGAGTGTGTGAGAGTGTGTCTATGAGTGTATGTCTGTAAGAGTGTATGTATGAGTGTGTGACAGTGTGTGTGAGCGTATGTGAGTATGTATGTCTGTGAAAGTGTGTGAGTGAGCATGAGTGCGTGTCTGTGAGAGTGTGTATGTGAGAGTGTGTTGAGTGTGTCTGTGAGAGCATGTGTGTGAGCGTGTTTATGTATGTGTGTATGCATCTGTGAGTGTGTCTGTGAAAGTGTGTGAGTGTGAGGATGAGTGTGTGTGAGCATGTCTGTGAGAGCATGTGTGTATGTATGTGAGTGTGTATGTATCTGTGAGTGCGTCTGTGAATGTGTGTATATGAGTGAGCAGGAGTGTGTGTGTGGTCTGTGAGTGTGTGAGCGTGTGAGAGTATGTATTTGATTGTGTATCTGAGACTGTGCAAGTGTGAGTGTGTGTCTGTGTGCAAGTGTGAGTGTGTGTGTCTGTGTGTAAGTGTGAGTGTGTGTGAGTTTGTGTGTTCATATGTGAGTTTATCTTCCGTGAGAATTTTAGGCGAAACTGAGGAGAACCGCAGTCATCTGACGTTGTCATGATGGCTGAAGTCCAGGTCTCAGATCTGGGTGGAAGCACTGGGTCTGAATAGTGACCGTCTCATCACAGTTGTCTCCTGAGACTCCCATTCCCGGGAAGGAGAGTACTTGCCAGGGAAGCCAGCAGCACTCTGGGCGAACTTGTGCCCCTCAAGAGTGGCTGCAGGCTGTAGCAGGATCCAGAGGAGAGGCGGGGCCGAGGCCCAGTCAGGGTCTCTGCAGGGTCCCTGCAGAGGCACGGCCTCTGGGAGCCTGGGGGACCCGGGACAGGGAGGTGAAGGAGGAGTAACAGCAGGTGCGAGGCACCAATGGCCAATGTGGAAATTATGAGTGGGCGCTCCAGCTTCGTCTGCTGAGACCTCTCGCTCACTTCTCTGCGTCTTCACCCTTCCCCTCCTCCCCGGCGCCCCTGCCCTCTGTTAATGCCATTAAAAGTGGGCGTTATGTGTGGCACGGCAAGGCCATGCTCTAAAACACGCGCCTGGGTCCTGATGAGCCTGCGCTCTCCCTGTGTTTTGGGCGCTGCCTTCAGAGCATGTTGGTAGTGAGATGTGGAAGGCCACGCAGCTGTAGTGCACTCACTGTCGCAGCCTAACGGTGCCACACGGACCCGTAAGAGGACGCACAACTGTCAGCTGACTCCGTCACTGGGAAAAACAACACGGTTAACTACTCATTTCCTGACCACAGTGGGCAATCCAATCTTTGGGGTACTAGACTCATGAATGCCTCCAAACAGCTTCAAAGTTAAGATAAAATGCAATCTAATTTCTAATAAGAAAGCTGGAATTTGGTTCATTGTTAATTCGTGGCAGCCTCACATGATCCACGAACCCCTTGGATCATGCAGGTCTACGGGCCATGCAGGTGAAGCCTCGAAGGGGGCGCCTGGCAGCGGATGCGGAGGGTCACAGCCGCTCTCCTGTGCCCACGAACTCCTGCAGGATTACTTTTCTTTGCTCTGGTGGGCACGTTTTTGGGCCTGGCAGAAGACTACCTGTTTTAGAATTTCGCCAAGATTTCAAGTGCTTCTGAAATTGTACATTGACAGATCTATTAAAATGCGAAGGATTGAGACAAAGGAAAGATTCTATTTTTTCTCACTTAGAACTCAGAAATCAAATATGTACTGAGAGGAAAGACAAGTCACAAGAATTCTCAAATATTCTGTGAATTAAAACCAAAGGAAATAATTATTTTCCTCACTGAAGGATCTGAATCTTAGATATTTAATGTGTACTTCACATTTGCTATCTGGATACAATCTCTATAGCATGAGCCTTTGTAAATCCTTCCTACTGACCAGTGATGAAGACAGTGTCCATTTCTAGGGTAAATTGTCTGAGATTGCTGTCACTCTGATACACGAGAAATATATGGGAGGGAGTTTGAAATGACATTGAATGAACTTGAGCATACCTGGTCTTTGGCCTACTTTCCTATAAGTTTATGGTCTTTTTCTTCTCCATTCTTGAAAACTCTTTTTCCATTCAGTATATTACCCACTTTGTCGAAATATACATAGAAATGATTTCTTCTCTCGGTTTGCTACTTATCTTTCGAATTTCATTATGGTGATTTATTTTTACCATAAAAATTAAAAAAAAATTGTAATTGCATTTTTAAATATTTCATTGCTTTTGAATTTTCAATCATAAAAGTTTATCTCCACTCCTATGTTAGGGTGGAATCAATCCACATGCTTCTGGCAAATTAAGATCTCTCATAAATTTACAGTTCTTTCTATTTTTATGTTTTTATAGACAGGGTCTCACTCTGCTGCCCAGGCTGCAATGCGGTGGCACGACCATGGCTCAGTGCATCCTCAACTCCTGGGCTCAAGTGATCCTCCCACCTCGGCCTCCTGAGTAGCTGGGACTACAGTTGCACACCACCAGATCCGACTAATTTGCAGTTCTGTCTGGCGTACAGTGTGAGATGGGAATCAACTTTTGTCTTCATCCAGATGGTAAATTAAATGTTATTTATGAAAAATCCATTGCTTAAGGTAGTGATCTGAGAAGTGAACTTTATCAATGGCTCAATAGCAATTTGAGAAGCGAACTTTACCGATGACTCAATGCGTGTTTTACTTTGGTCCTGGGCTTTCTACTCTCACCTCATGTCTGGTCTGTACGGCGGGTCTGACACCGTGGGATGCAGAGATACAAATCTGCCTGCCTGTCGCCTCCTCTCATGGAAACGGTGCATAGCTCGCCTTTCATGATTTATAAAGTCAAAGCCTTTTTAACTTAGGTAACTATTATTAAAGGTAAAGTGTTGTCAAAATTACAGGGATCCTTTGGTTAATGCTGGGGAGAAAATCATAAAATCATGAAGTTTTTGGAATAAATTATTTCCTCAGACTTTGAGATAGACATTTTAGCCACTACACATTGGCTCAGCCAATATTGTGGAATTCTCTATTTCTTGCTTATTAGACAAACGTTGAATTTTCTTTTCATGTCTGAATTATTATTTTTTCTTCCCTCTATACAAGGCATTCCCTCTATTAACTCTTATTCATTGCTGACACTGCAAGGTATTTCAGATTGGGAAATAGTTGTAAAAATAAAGACAATGTATTAGAAGGGAACAACTGTTGAAATATTACTTTAAGCAGAAGTCACAGACTATAGTTTATCTTCTTCTATTAATAAAATGAGATGCTTTCCCTTGACAAAAGCAGTACCAAGTTGAAGAGGGTCACGGCTTTCCAGCCGAGAGTGAAACAGTTTGAGCGATGCAGCGTGCAGGCTCGCGGGAGGGGCGCTCCGTCTCCCCAGAGCACAGCTGGGAGGTTCCCGGATGCAGCCCAGGCTTGATCTCCTCCTGGTGAGAGGGGACCCGCTCCAGGGCAGGCAGGGGAGGCCCGTCCATCACTCACAGTGAGATTTTGGCCTACTGTGGTTTCTAAGGAAATAAATCTCTTCTTCCACTCCCTGAAAGAACATAACCCATGCTTCCAAATGACTTAAAACAATTCAGGTTTCATTGAAAAGAAAATATGTTTAACATTATAGGATTTTCGCTTTTTTAGAGACTTTTATGTCAGTGAGAGGGAGAACACAAATGCTGATTTAAGGAAGTGTTGAAGGGCATTTCCCCAAGTCGTTCTTTTCCTTTGAGGTAATATTTGAATTTCTAAAAAATATCAACTTTAGTGTGCATTTTTTGTGACTTCTTTTAATACTATTGGCAACAAACTCATTGCTTTCTGAATAAAGGAAAATATCATACTTTGAGTTAAAAATGATAGTTTTTCATGGTGTGTATTTGTGTGATTACATTTTATTTCATTTGTTCCTTAAATCCCTTGTCTTATGCCAAAAATAGATACATTTAATTTTGGGAAAAAAAGAGAATTAACCCCCCACAGACATCAATCTGAAAGCAGAATTTCCTTTTATTAAAGCAAAAAGTTCCCAAGCATGAGGCTGTATGTTGAGCGAACACCTTTGACTGCTCTAATTTCTCACTTCTCAAGATTTCCTGAACTCGATGGGGGACAAAAAGACCAAAACCAAACTTTGGAGGAAATAAAATTAATAATTTTTTTCTCTAAAGAAAACATACTGAGCATATATCTGTATACGGTGCTAGTAACAATCTTATAAACCTCAAAAGACAACAATTTTGCTTTCTTTTCTTTGTGCACAGGGGTTTTAAAACCTTACAATGCTGGCCGGACGCAGTGGCTCATGCCTGTAATCCCAGCACTTTGGGAGGTTGAGGCAGGTGGATCACCTGAGGTCAGGAGTTCAAGACCAGCCTGGCCAACATGGTAAAACCCATCTCTACTAAAACTACAAAAATTAGCCAGGCATAGTGGCGAGTGTCTGTAGTCCCAGCTACTCAGGAGGCTGAGGCAGGAGAATCGCTTGAACCCAGGAGATGGAGGTTGCAGTGAGCCAAGCAAGATCAAGCTACTGCACTCCAGCCTGGGCAACAGAGCGAGACTCCATCTCAAAACAAACAAACAAACAGAAAAACTTTACAATGCTGATAAACTTAAAAATTATGAAACACAGCTCTTCTTGTCCTCCTGGGGCGCCCCCCGTCACCCCCATCACAGCCCAGCCTTCTTCTGCTCCTCTCTGTTCTGAGGGAACTTCCCATCCTTGTCTTTTTATGGCCGTCTCAGCATTTTCCCAGGTGTGTGGCTCTCCCTAAGTTAACCCCGGTTTAGCACACGGGATGTGATGCTGAGTGATGGGAGTTCCTCAGATAAAAGTGGCGGATCTTCTTTGACTCATCTTTTCCTTCCTCCCTCTCTATCTCAAATTAGAGTGAGATCAAATATAGTGAAAATGTTACTAGAGACTTTGGGTTTTAAATCTCTGTAAACCCAGTGAAACACACTATTTCTGGGGTGTGCACGGTGTGGTCAGTTAGTTACAAATGCCTTTTTATCTAGTGAGAGGTGTTTGGGCAATCCACGTGCACACAGAGGAGCGTTTCTGGTGATTTGATCAAATCCAAGTGAGCTCGTTAGTACCTGTGGCAAGTTTAGAACTTCTGAACTCACAAACATATTAAGAAATTTCCTAGGTTCACAGTGATTTTTGGTAAACATGAATTTAAGTACCAAAAGAGGCAGAATAATAGTTTGCAAAGTTGTGTTTCCTTTGAGCTTCTGACTCAAAAGTTACATCAAAGATGTCCCTGCCTACCCTTAATATTTAAGTAATGGAATAAAGCTTAAGGGCCCCGAGACTCAGGAGGATGCCCACAGGGGGAGGCAGGTAGCGCAGCACCTGGCATTTAGTGGCTCAGCCCTGGAATGCTAGAGCCTTGGGTTTTCCTTACAATTGGGATGGGATTGGCCACACCTCTCAACAATTTGTGTTCACTAGCCAATTATAAGAAGTTTATGCATGCCTAGACCATTAAAAAAAAAGAAAAGAAACGTTCGGGGGGTCTGACTTTGTTAGCATGGCCAAATGATCTGTTTTTAATGTAAATATTTTGCTACATTAAAGTTATCAAATCAAAGATTCTGCTGTTCTTTTGTTCTAAATATTTTTGGATGATACTTTGGCAGATGCATGCCAGACAAGCTATGTAAGACAACTTCAAGTGATGTGGCCCTTTTTGGGAATTTGTGGTGTTTGACTTGCCAAGGTTTGCAGGCTGAGATGTGGTTATAGGCAGAGATGAGCAGCCCAGGGGAAGCCTGTGCTTTGCATGATGGCATGGCCAGATGATCAGATCCATTCTTATCTGAGAAGGGGAGAGAGAGGGAGGGAGAGAAAGAGAGGAGGGGAGGAAGGAGGACAGGGAGGGAGGCAGCAGAAAGGTGTGAGGAAGACCTCCTAGGACCTGGGTTATCACTGCCCAGCTGCTGGGCCTCATTACACTGAAGATTGTACAATTACATTGATTTATTGTTAGAAAAAGATGTTTAGACTTCTGGGCTCCCCTGGTTTAGGAAGTGTGTGGGGGTGTTGAAGCGGGTGGCTATGCATTCTTCCAAGGATGCAAACATGCCCGAATTTAGGGTTCAGGGTCAGGAACTGTGTAGCAACGAGGGTGGGAGAACCTTTATGGAGGGTGAACTGCAGAGAGCTCTGCTGGGCTGCTGAGACCAGCCTTTCCATGAAGAGAAGGAGAAAGAAGTCAGAATCTGCAGCAGGACCGAGTTCCGGTGTGAACTGAGGGGTGTGCAATTCTGCCTGAAAAAAGTCCCCTGCCCCAGTGTTGGGGACAGCCATTACTCTCCACAGTGAACGGAAAGACAAACGCCCCGAACAAGACAGAAACATTAGGTAAGGGGCCATGGCTCATGCCTGTAATCCCACACTTTGCGAGGCCAAGGTGGGCAGGTCGCTTGAGCCACAGTTTGAGATCAGCTTGGGCAACATAGTGGGACCCTGTCTCTACAAAAGAAATAGAAAAATTAGCCAGGTGTGGTGGTGCATGCCTGTAGCCTCAACTACTTGGGAGGCTGGGGTGGGAGGATCATCTGAGCCTGGAAGGCGGAGGCCGCAATGAGCCATTATTGCACCACTGCATTCCAGCCTGAGCGACAGAGTGAGACATTGTCTCAAATCAAAAAAAAAAAAAAAAGAAAAAAAAAAGAAAAAGGAAAAAGACAGAAATATCAGGCTTCAATTGACATAGGACTGCACCTTCTTAAACTAGACATTGGGCCAAATCATTCTATTATGACATACCATAAACATTTATGTTTTTCTTCCTAGAAAAACTGATTTTCCTCAATGAAGAACGTTTTTATCAATGGTTTCAATTCATTATTCCTTGTAAGTTACTGATAATTTTCATTTTAGAATTTAGTAGCTTGCTTTTTAAAAAAATATACTTGTATTTAGATACAGCAAATGATTCTGGTTACACTAAGAACATAAAGCTTTGTCTTACATTAACTTTATTAAGTTAAAAAAGGTGAATCTATCTGATGAGCTAGCAAATGGCAAACATGGGCAGGGTCTGGGAGGAGTGGGCAGGCACCTGGCGTCCTCCAGGAAAGACCTGGGTCCTGCCCAACAGTATGGACTCCATCTAAGCAGGGGTCCGTCAGAGCCTGGCCAGAGCCAGGCAGGGTCATGGCTGAACCTCCCCTCCTTGCTACTGTCTGCAGTGAGGTCAACCCGCGAGTCCAGTGGAGGTGGCAGAGGCGAGAAGCAAGCGTCGGCTTGGTCTTCCCTGGGTGCTGACATTGCAAGCAGGTGCACAGATCCTTATCTTCCTAGGGAGAAAAAAGCAGGAAGCCTCAGAGCCATCTAATAGGGGAGCTTGGCCCTGGCACTTTCAGAGAGCTTGTAAAATGGGTTCATTACTTACACACTCTTCAAAACACAAACACGTTTATTAAACAGGTTGAAGCAGTAAGCGTAAGAAGCCGCAAAGCCACACTGGGCCTAATGCACTGAAGACGATTGTTCACAAACCATTTATTCAAGTGAAAATTGTCCCTCCATGTTTACGACATGATCCTCCTTCCACCCCGAAGATCTGGCCATCTCTTCAGCATCAGTTCACTTTATCATATACACTGTTTACTAGAGAAAGCTTACATTTTGCCAAATCCCTTTGGCCGTGGGTTTTTATCGTGCTTTTGTAAGGAGAGAATCTCGAAGATCGCACAGGGTTCATTTCCGATTGTAAGCTTCTAAGGACTTCAGTGCCCTCGCCTTGCAGATCTGCTGAGAACTGACCTCAACATTTCCTGAGACTGGTCGTGTAATTGTTTTCAGTTCTTACCTTTGAGCTCACTCTGTTAGCGAATCATTCCACGTGGAGGTTGATTTCGTAAAAATAGTTGGTGTGTGTACACAGCACTCTGCTCTTGAGAAGATGAGAACACCAAGACAAGAGTCCCCCTTTTTTTTTGGTGTTGTTGTTGTTTGTTTGAGAAGGAGTCTGGCTCTGTCGCCCAGGCTGGAGTGCAGTGGCACGATCTTGGCTCACTGCAAGCTCCGCCTCCAGGGTTCATGCCATTCTCCTGCCTCAGCCTCCTGAGTAGCTGGGACTACAGGTGCCCACTACCAAGCCCGGCTAATTTTTTTTTTTGTATTTTTAGTAGAGACGGGGTTTCACCATGTTAGCCAGGATGGTCCCATCTCCTGACCTCGTGATCCACCTGCCTCGGCCTCCCAAAGTGCTGGGATTACAGGCTTGAGCCACCACGCCCGGCTGAGTCAACTACTTTTTTAAAATTAAAACGTTTAATCATGACTTTTCAGGAGGAGGCCTTATGCTTACAATGAGGAGATCCATGTGATAAATGGAGAATGAATTCCAGAGACAAAATGAGAGACAGTGAGGGCTACAGGAATACATATTATCCAAATGTATTTTTTTTTTCTTTCTCACTCTAAAGTTCAAGAATTACCCTGGTTTCCCTACATGGGGGAGCCGGGCCTGGTCACAGCAAGTCCTATGCCTTCTTGGAAAGATGGTGGATTGTTCTGGATCGGGCATTGCACTACACTTAGATCAAGGATGCAGATATTCCCATCTGATTGAAATAGGCAATTATTTACTCCTTAGTTTACAAATGGTAAAACAGAAAAACAATTTAGCTGAACGGTGAGTGAAATCTGACATGACTTACTTCTACCCATTGTTGCTTCAGGAGCCATTTATGTTGGTGTTATTTATAGATTTCAAATACATATCATCAAAGACTCTGTGGTTTTAATCATTTTTTATGGAAGTCTGAATGTCACACATAATGCTATTTTTATAAGAAAAAAATCCCCAAGCAAATGCAGCTAAATGCAGTTAAAACCAGGTTACAAAAATATAAAGGAGAAAATGAAAATGTTATTACCATCTTTAATTTTTATTTTCTTGGTGCTCCAGCCTCCTGTGTTAGGAACCATATCACAGGGATATAATCACAGTGGTCTTTATGAAGGCAAATGCTAATTTTTCAATGATGGCAAAAATTAGAAAAACTCTACTGGCTCTATATTTTCGTTTTGTGAAACCAATGAAAATGTAAATGGGCTGTGTGCTTTTGTGTGAAGATTCTCACCCAGCTTTATCGCTCCTCTCCCACCCTCAGCCCCGGAATCCAATTACATTACCCAGGTCCGAGTGCACGGCCCAGGGCTGTGTAAGGGGAAGGCTGGAAAATGAGATGAGAAGCTGCAAGTTAAATTCTTTTCTCTGCTTCCAGGACGTGGCCATGGAAAAGCTTTCCTTTCCTTTTACATCTTGCAAAAAGATTTATTAGCCTTAAAATCAGAAAGAAACAGATCTTAAGCCCTTTTAGAAGCTAACTTGGGATGAGGAGAGATGAGATGTCCTAAGAGTAAACTGGGGTTCCTCCCGGTTGTTTCCTAATAGACATGTTGTTTCTGAGAGAGCTGCCGTCCCTAGGTGTGATCTTGGCACTGCACACAGGAGATGAATGCTTTACTTAATTTCGGCCACTTAGATTTGTTTATAGGCCAGGCGAGGCCACTCACGCCTGTAATCCCAGCACTTCGGGAGGCTGAAGTGGGTGGATCACCTGGGGTCAGGAGTTCGAGACCAGCCTGGCCAACATGGAGAAACCCCATCTCTACTAAAAATACAAAAATTAGTTGGGTGTGATGGCGCATACCTGTAATCCCAGCTACTCCAGAGGCTGAGGCAAGAGAATCACTTGAACCTGGGAGGTGGAGGTTGCAGTGAGCTGAGATTGTTCCACTGCCCTCCAGTCTGAGTGACAGAGCGAGATTCCATCTCAAATAAATGAATAAATAATAAATAAATATTAACAAATAAATAAAGATTTCTGTTGATAGTGTGGATGTTCCTTTACCTTGGAATCCTATCAGATGCTAGCACTGGACACTTCAAAGCCATCAGGACATCCAGAGGTGCTGTCTGTGTGTCTGCGTGTGAGGGAGACCACTACATCCGGCGGGGTGGGGGTGGGGTGGGGTGCACCCCTGGGACAACCTGAGAATGTTCCCTTGGAGAGTAGGGAGTGTTTACATGATGGTTATCAGTTGTAACTATGATGGCAGAACCATCAATTAGCCCTCTACTTGCAAAATAACACCTGGGAAAGCGTCTTCCAGAAACTTGTTTAACCTTTCTTCTCCCCTTCTCTTCAGTGACAGGTTAAGATTTACGATTTTTAAAGACTGTTGCAGCACCTGGGCTGATGTTATCACATTGATGAGAAATGCCCGGGGGAGGGGGAGTTGAGCAAGAATTGCAGTTCATTAAGAAGGAACTTTACCCTAAGAGCAAATTTAGTGTTTCGACTAATAACATTCTAGACAACAATTAATTCTGACAAGCCTGTCCCAGGCGGCTGCTTGGATCATTGGTAAGAAGCGCGCCTAGCTTTCCACCCTGGGAGCTAAGCTTCCCAGCTGCACCCGCCCCACCCATACTGATGGGAGAGATGAAGATGGAACTGAGTTCCCAACAGTCGTAATATTTCCAGAAAAGAGAGAGGCTGGGGAGCCACGGAAGACACACCCAAGTTCCAAGTCGCTCCGTTAAGTGGTGAATGTGATTTTCATCCTGTAAAATCTGGGTTCAATTTAGTGTTCCTAAAAAACACATAGGGATAAGAGATTAGATTAAACCAGCTGTCTCAGCTCTGCCTGCAACCTCGGCTGTGACCTGCGCATCTCTGATATTCCGTTCCTGGCCCCTCCTGCCACCCGGACGCCTCTTCATTAGCCCAGTTATTAGAGAGGGTCGGGTGTTTCGCGTTGTGTGGTAGTTCGGTGATGAAACTCGGGTTTATTGGAAAGATGTAATCGGCTGTCCCTGTTTGTAAGGAACCGTAACGAGCGTGCTTTGTGTGCACGTCTTGTCGAGAGTCATGTATCTTCTTTCATTCGAAGCTGTCAGCTACATAGCTCAGGCTGTAGATAGGCATCTGATTATGTTTAATGGGCTGCCTTTTTTTTTTTTTTTTTGCATCATTAAGGTATGGCTGCAACTCTAAGAAGCTGTGCTTAAGTTAAGGATTGCTAAATTTGGAAGTCTGGAGGTGATCCAGGTAAGTCAGTTAACACGGCATGCGGAGGGTATGTGAGCTGCACGTCAGTGTGAGCGGGGGCGGTATGACGTGTTCTTCCTACCACCGGCCCGTGGGATGGGGCTAGGAGCAGAATAGCTGATTGCCAGTGGCTCCAAATAGGACCCTGTACCCACTCAGATGAAACAGCATCTTTTTATAGGCTGTTTAAAAGAATTTTCCGTAATTATAACAAGTACAAAATCAATGAAGCAGAGGGAAATTGAATTTTAGCCCAATAAATCAGTTCATTGTTTTCTTGCATCTGTCCTCCATGTGAGGAGTTTCATGACAAGGATCCCGCTTGCCAAGGCCCCTGACGGGGGGTGCCTCAGAGATGGGGATCACTCATGGTTTTGGGGGGGCTCAGCTAAGCTTGGGATGACTGGGGAACTTTGGTTGGTGTCCACAGTGCAGCCCAGACAAGGCCAGGGTGGGGAGACAGGGGCCGTGTGCTGAGGCTTCGGGAAGGCCCAGCTCCACTGGGAGGTCCTGGAGGGGCCCTGGTCTCCCTCTTGCTCAGCTTCACTGACCTCCAAAATGAGATACATAACGTCCCCGCCAGGGCCATGGGGAATGGCACAAGGCGTCCCTGAGAGAAACATCTCGAACGTAAACGAATGTTACCAAAGTCTCAAAAGTGGTCTTTGCTTCCTTTCCACTGGGAATGTGATGGACTGTGGCCAAAGGCTGCCATAAGTTAGCTGAAACAAATAAACTTAGATTCAACTTTTATTTGACCCATGTGCCTTGCCGAGAGCCACATTCCAGAGGCCATGAAGCCACCTTTGGTGAAATACAGAGCGTGGCAATCAGATAATGTTGTTTGCATGGGAGGACGAACTTAAAACCACGATTTTCGATGGCCCTGCTACCTGCTGGGGGTGGGTGAGGAAAACCTTCTCCTCCTCCATCCTCCAGAAGTGCTCCTTCCCTGCCAGCCCTTCAGGAGGAAGATGCTGTGCAATCACTGGACAGGCTCTAAGGAAAAGTCACTGCTCCCTCTCGCTCCCATGGCAAAGCTGGGAAGACACACTCCATTTGGGGTCAGGCCTGGTTTCCACCTCTGCTCCCTCAGCGGCACCCGAGCACACCCATTGTCCCTTCAGACGCACACCACGAGCCTGTCCACTTGAGGGCTGCGCTGGCTGCCATAACTTAGGCTTTGGCCTCACAGACCTGCAGCCGGGCCACACCCGCCAGGTGCTGGATCTCTTGTGGTCCTTGGACACTCTTGTTTCTCACGTCCCTTCGTTGGGCACGGGGCTCCTGCTGCCAACCCTTTACCCCTCATGGCGGGTGGACCTGCTTCTTCCAGTGCATTCGTTCCCCACCGGCTCCTGCCTCTGCTCCTTCTGTCTACCTGGGGAGGGCCCCTGATGGGGATGGAGTGGATTCTACTGGTGACAAGGAGGATGAAGCACAGAAACGCCATCAGGACGGTCATCTGGGAGCCACCACAGGAGGGACCGCCTGGGAGTCACCACGGGAAGGGACCGCCCGGGAGTCACCACAGGAAGGGGCTGCCTGGCCGCCAGGACCAAAGCCCCCTGCCTGGGTGAGCCAGCCTGGTGGCCTCGTGAGAGCTTCCCGGCATTTCCTGTCCCTCTTTTAAGGCAAATTAACAATGGCAAGGTCAACAACAATGAACTGAAGTCAGTCCCCATTTTTCTAGTATCACGTCTGCACAGCATCAGCAGCACGGATAAATAACAATGCCACACAGGGACATTTAATCTCCCTCAACTGACTTTGTATTTGAATGGGGCACAGATGTAAGTGTCCTCATCACCTTTTCATGTCCCGGTTTCCTCGTCTATGAAATAAGCATCCCATATTGTCTGTTCACCTTATCTGCTTGGTGATATGTTCATCTGGAGTAGAACTGGGATTTAAGATTTTTTAAGGATGCCATAGTACAAGGCATTGGCATTCTTTCCTTATTTCCCCCCACTGTTTTTCCCCTGTGGTCTTCCTAAGGAACTAGCATCAGTCACTTTGCCCTCTGAGAAGTGAACTGAAATGCCTGTGAAATGAGTCCTGGGTGGTGGAGGGAGAACTGAAGGTTGCAGATCCCTGCTCTTCCACATTTCTCCATGGGGACAGGACATGAAGTTTGCAGTTCATCTCGTATTGACATGAATGGAGGAATGAGCTTCAAAAAGGAAATGAGTCAGAGTCTCTGGGGTTGGGAAAATTCCCGAAGGCTGGCCGGGGATGATAATGACCTCGGGAAAGCCGGGAAAGCCGTGGGCTGCACTTGGCACAGACTTTGCCGGCGCCTTCCGACAGGTCTTGTTTGCATAGAGTCTCATCCAGCTGAGTTCTGCTTCAACGTAAAAACATCCCGGGCCAAAAATCAGACCAAGTCCATTGACGCTCTACGTCTTTGCGTGGCATCTGCTAACAGCAATCCATTAGCCAACACCTCTGAGGTCTTGGAAGGCAAGTACCGCTATTTCTGTTTTTGTAGCTGCTCAAAAAAGGGAGGGTTGCCACTTGTCACACTGTCAGAAATTATAGCATTATCGTTTCCTGGCTGGCTCAGAATTCTTGGCTGGGTCTCCTTTTAAGTCTTTTGCCCTCATTAAGACCACACTTTCAGCTGGATCACAAGGAGAGCCTCCATTGCAGGGTAAACTTCAGACTTCCCTGAAGACCATCATCTCTCCTTCCAAACTGCAGAGTGTTCAAGGGATCACCTTCCGATTTCTTCCTTAGACTTGCAGCTTTCTCGAACGTGTCCTCCGACATATCATCTGTTTAATTCCTGTTTTTAAACTTTGTTTAAAGGCAAAATTTTCCCACCTTGTCCTGAAAATTGGAGTAAAGTCCTGCTCTCATCTCCTTTCACCTACTTACAGAGGGAGCATTTTTAAGGAAATAATAATCAGGTTTTGAAGGAAAATTCTTCAACCCAGTGGCTTAAACAATAAAAAAAGAGGAGACACTCCCCTTGAGATTTACAGAATGACAAAAAGTAGTTTTATTGTTTAAAGAATTACCTAGTAGAACTGAAAGTGCCTCCAGGCTTTGTTAAATATAAGCAGTCATCTCTAAAACAACAGAGAAATTAATTCCATAAAGTTTCCAGGTTCTCAGTGGTATAATTCACCATTGAAGCCAGTAATCTTGTCCCTATAAATCTAAGTCCTTCCCAGTTACCCCGGCCTGAAAATACCCTTTCCTCCTCTCTGCATCCCATCAAGACCAGTGTTTAAAGCTGTGGATGCCCTGGCTGGAACAGGGTGAGAGGCAGTGATCGCCCACATTCTCATTTCAGACGCTCTCTTGGTTGGTGTGTGGGACACACAGTCTACGCGATATTTTTGCCCATAATTTGTTCATCACTATAAAAATTAAAAAAAAAATTAGATCTGATCATATCACGTGAACACAATAGCTTCTTAAATAAGTCCTTAAAATAAAACCCTTATAGAATACAAATTACTTACCATATTCCATTAATCTGATACTCCCACTAACTAGCAGGGTAACAGATTTCCAGTGCCTATCTCTTAAATCCTGTAATTAAAACACGCTAGTTAGTGTTTCTGAAGGTCCACTTAGGACAGTGCAGTTGGATGAGTGGAGCCAGGGAACAGGGCGCCTATTCAACTTCTGGAAAGTTACATTTTGCAAAAATGTTTCTCACCAAACAAATCAAAAGGCAAAAACAACAACGTGGTTAGATGCCTGAAACCACAGGTTACTATCAAGCAGCAGCAAATCAAAAGTTATGGGAAGTTTAATTTTGATAATAGTGCAGTGAGATAGACATCTTTTTCTGATAATGGGTTTTTTTTTCACTGTCCTTTGCTGAGGGCTCTAACACTCTTTGTAGCTTTTCTCACTGGTGACCTCTTTTTCTCTCACGTGTCTATTCTGACAGTGGCAGTCATTCTACCAGGGACTGTGGTTTGATTGCTTCTGGAGCCATCCAACAGTTCACAGTAAGTATTCCAGTTCCTCTCTTTGGGAACTCCTGTAGGACTGTACTTCCTGTCTCTCGGAAGTCAGGGGTGTACAGGGGACTTGCGCTGGTTGGGAGATTCCAGTGGAGGTGGTGTACGTTGCTTCCACGTGGACACTCTAAGAGCTGGTGTGTGGGGGCCACAGCCTCCCTGCCAGCATCCCAGGGAGCATGTGCAGAGGTGGGGCCTCCGTCAGCCCAGGCTCCTGGGTGACCAGGATGAGCAGAGGTTGTATCCATCCCCCTCACCCTTCACCTACACACCTTGTACAAGTAGTACCAATGCTTTAGAAAGAAAACTCGGTTGTTTAAATCCACTGAGGTTTTAGGCTGGGAGTTGCCATAGCATTGTGCCCCAGACTATTCTGCTGGCTGCAATTACTGGTGGGCGTTTTTGTGGTAGAACTGCTTGTCAACCAGCTGCATAAATCTCTGATAAAAGCCCTTTGCATTCTGTTTAAAACATGCTGAAAGCACTTGCTACGAAAAGTTCATAGCTTAGCTTCAACATCATTTCTTAGCAACTGTCTCAGGAATGACAGTTCAGGAGGGCAGGTTTTCCTGGAAGACAAGGGGGACCCGGGAGTCCGTGGGCAGCTGGCCTGACAGATTCAGCCTGCATCCAGACATGGCATTTTGACTGGTCTCTGTGGGGACAGGATTCAGTAGGGTCCTCGTGCCCAGGCACAACTCAGCAGGACTCACCCTTACACACAAAGGGAGATGTTTCGGTTATTCAGAAGACGTCCAGTTGTAGGGTGGTAGTAAATTCAAGGAGAACCCAAATAGAGTTGATATTTGAGCACTGATTTTCTTGTGAATACACCCTTTCATCCTGGCTGACAGCCACTGGTTTAAGGCAACTTCAGGGAAAATTATTGAGCTCTGTCAGAGTTAGGGACGGGGCCGGTCTTTATTTCTTAGGGGCCATTACTCTCTGTGTCCTAGTGGAAAATCTGCAGCTGAGAATGGATGCTGAGTGCCCCCAGAGGTCTGTTCAGCAAGCTCTTCATTGGGTTAGACACAGAAGGAGCATGGATGGGAGCCCTTCTGGTTACGCCATAAGTGGTCTCTGGATTAGAAAGAGTGGCCCCAGAAGGAGAGCTTTGAATGTGCGATGAAGGAAAATGGAACAGCAAGAGAAGATAAGCCTATTGAGTGGTTCTTTTGATTCCCCTATCTCTTGTTAGATGAGAGGGAAGAGATTGGGAGGCTGGGGAGCGGAAACGTGCTGATTGCTATCAGGAGGAAAAAGCCCAACTCAGTAGGAGGACGCTCATGGAGAATTTCAGACTAGGGATCGAGGGCATCAAACAGATGTCCACAAGCAGATGGCCTAAAGCAAGTTGTGGTCTCTTCTGGACGTGGTTTTAATTTTGGAAAATAATTCAGTATGAGTGACCAAGAAGTATTACAAGGCAGCCTGGGAAAGAAACCAAGATTCAACTAGATGGATTTACCCTCTCCAACTTTCCATTAAAATATTATTATTATTCTTTTGCTTTCCCTAGATTTATCACATTAAAATATTATTGAAGACACAGAAGATGAAGAAAACATACAGACTCTTGGGTGAATTTCAACCAAAACCAGTTTAAACTGTTCAATATCTATCTGTCTCCATATATAGGAAATGTAGCTCTCCAGGAAAAAATGAGAACATAGCTTGTCCCTTCTCTATTGTCTAACTCAGGGCCAAGAGATCCAGGGTGGATACCTGGAAGAAAACAGATTAGACATCCCTTTCTGAGTGGGGTAAAATTCTGTTTTCCATATCCTGGGCTGGTCACTCTTTCCACCCACTCAGCTTCTTCAGTGCAATGTCAAGGAGAGCACAGGGGGCAGGTGGATGGAGTGAGGGCTGGTTGATAAATGCAAGGGAAAAAGAGCAGAAGATGAGCTGCTACAGGAATTAAAAGAAAATGTTCCCGTATCTTTTAATATTCTTAAAGAAATGTAAGAACGCAGGGTCCCTGGGAAGCAGAGGCAGCATTCTGAAAGATAGTGCAGAGATTGAGACATGGGAAGACACTGAGGGCATGAAACGTCCTTCAGGCTGGCATTAAAAGACACAGATGAGTCAGAAATGGTAAAAAGTACAATTTTGAGAGAAAAGATATCTCCTGCACTTGAGGAAACCAGGAGCAGAATTTACACCTTAAAAAGTTAAATCAGATTTCAAAGTACAGAGTGGAGCATGTCTGTAAGAAGGTGGGAACATAGATGATGGGAAAAAACTGATTTAAAAAGAGAGCATGATGTATGTGGAGAGTCGCAAATGAAAGCTCAACCTAAGAGCCATAGCTCTCCGAAGGACGAAATTACAAGAAGTGGAAGAACAGCAGTAACTGAAAAGACAATGGTGAAAAAATAACTTTTTCAGGTGGAAAGAGATTATATGGATTAAAATGGCTTTCAGTGTTCTAGGCAAAATGACTAAAGAAGTCCCCATCTAGACACACTCACACCTACATTGACTCTGGCAATTTTTTAAAGCATATATAATATGTATTTGTATATGTGTATATACATATACAGCAATATGTATACATATACACCGTTGGTGGGAATGCACATTAGTTCAGCCCCTGTGGAAGGCAGTTTGGAGATTTCTCAAAGAACTAAAAACAGAACTACCGTTCAACCCAGCAATCCCAGTATTGGGTATAAACACAAAGGAAAATAGATTGTCTACCAAAAAGGCGACTGCATTCATATGTTTATTGCAGGCAGCACTATTCACAATAGCAAAGACATGGAATCAACTCAGGTATTCATCAACGGTGAATTAAATTTTTAAAAATGTGGTACATATACACTATGAAATATTATGCTGCCATAAAGAAGAATAAAATCTTATCTTTTTCAGCAAAGTGGATGGAGCTGGAGGCCATTATCCTAAGCAAATTAATGAAGAAACAGAAAACTAAATACCATATATATATATATGTATATGTATACCTGCAAGCATTTAGAAGAACAAAAATAAGACGTTAAGTTAGCTCAGCTTTCAGTTCTGTGCTTCCAGCTGATGGGAGGTCAAAAAATACCTTGACACCTGAAGACCCAGGTGGCTTACACCAAGATTTCAGTCTTTTAGACGTCATCTTTCATGTGTGAAAATGTTCTGAGGAAAAAGCCTGGAAAATAGACCACCTGTGTATGTTTCCTGAAAAGAAAGTACACTCTCTAGCTTTTGGAGACAGAAGTTACATAAAATCAGTGTGAGGCACTCACGCTACCGAGGACACACATGCGGGCCTGGAGCCAGCGGGGTCCTCTGACTCCCTGAGAGGGGTGGCTCATTGGCCTCTAAACACCAGCTCCCATTGCAGCTTGCAAAGAATTCTAGAGCAGCGGTCACTTCTGGTTCATTGCGGTTTGTTTCTTGCTAGTTTGTTTAAATATTGCTGATTTGTTTTCTTTTCTTGATTTTAAATTCAGGAAGTTAACGTAACTTTTCTAAGTTACAAATAAGGAAAGGACATTTAAAAATTTCGTGCCTGGGCTATAGGCTAAGAAATGTGGACCAAATATTTATTGTTATTTGGAGACAGCTGACTCGAATGGCAGTTTTACTTCTCTATGCAATAAAAAATTACCTTAAAAGCTGAATCTGTCTATCTATCTATCATCTATCTATCTGTCTATCTATCTATCTATCTATCTATCTATCTATCTATCATCTATCTATCTCTATCATCTATCTATCTATCTCTATCATCTATCTATCTATCTATCTATCTATCTATCTATCTATCATCTATCTATCATCATCTATCATCTATGTGTCTGCCTATCCCTATATCCTTCTACGTTTTTAATATGGTGATAATTGTTCATTTTCATGACCATGCTTATTGGACATGCTGTTAAGTAGATTTTTTAGTGAAATATGAGAAAGAGTAATTGGTGGCGATATTGTTCTTGAATCCATGCAATAATACATTTATAATGATCTAAGAAAGCCCTGCAGACAAAAATCCTTGCACTCTAAGACCCTGCTGATTGGTCTAGCTTTCCAGCAAATCTGCAAATAACTATCACTCAATCTATCTTTTGACTCCATTACCTGTGGCACATTATCATGGCTATGATATTTTAAAAATAGTTTCTGCTATCATGATCTTGTAACATAGTTGGAGAAGCAAGCATTCAGGAGATGAAAATGTACAGGAGACAAATTGTCATTCACCTCCAATGTTCCCCTTTCAGGGACCTACAGTTTCTATCTCAAAATTGCTACAATCTTTCAGGGATATAATTGAACAATAGTAATTAAAATTTAAAATTCATCCTCCCTATAATCTAGCATTCCCAGTTGGAGAAGTTTGCTTGATATAAATGAGATCACTCATGACTAAAACACCAAAAACAATTGCAACAAAAGCCAAAATTGACAAACGGGATCTAATCAAACTAAACAGCTTCTGCACAGCAAAACGAACTAGCATCAAACAGGCAACCTACAGAATGGGAGAAAATTTTTGCAGTCTACCCATTTGACAAAAGTCTAATATCCAGAATCTACAAGGAACTTAAACAAATATACAAGAAAAAAACAATCCCATCAAAAAGTGGGTGAAGGATATGAACAGACACTTCTCAAAAGAAGACATTTATGTGGCCAAAAAACATATGAAAAAACGCTCAACATCACTGATCATTAGAGAAATGCAAATCAAAACCACAATGAGATACCATCTCACACCAGTCAGAATGGCAATTATTAAAAAGTCAAGAAACAATAGATGCTGGTGAGGCTGTGGAGAAATAGAAATGCTTTTACACTGTTGGTGGAAGTGTAAATTAGTTTAACCGTTGTGGAAGACAGTGTGGAGATTCCTCAAGGATCTAGGACTGGAAATACCATTTGACGCAGCATTCCGATTACTGGGTATACACCCAAAGAAGTGTAAATCATTCTACTATAAAGACACATGCACATGTATGTTTATTGCAGCACTATTTACAATAGCAAAGTCATGGAACCAACCCAAATGCCCATCAGTGATAGACTGGGTAAAAAAATGTGGCACATACATACCATGAAATACTATGCAGCCATCAAAAAGAATGAGATCATGTCCTTTGCAGGGACATGGATGAAGCTGGAAGCCATAATTCTCAGCAAACTAACACAGGAACAGAAAACCAAGCACTGTATGTTCTCACTCATAAGTGGGAGTTGAACCATGAGAATACGTGGTCACAGGGAGGAGAACATCACATACCAGGGCCCGTCAGGGGGTTGGGGGCACGTGGAGGGAGAGCATTAGGACAAATACCTAATGCATACGGGGCTTAAAACCTAGGTGATGGATTGATAGGTGCAGCAAACCACCATGGCACATGTGTACCTATGTAACAAACCTGCACATTCTGCAAATGTACCCCAGAACTTAAAGTAAAAATAAAATAAAATTAAATTAAATTAAATAAATAAGATCACTAGTCTGCAATAATACATATCTTGTTTAAAATTAATATGTCTAATATTAATTTAATTTATTAAAATTAACATGTTTGTTGTTTAAAATTAATTCAGATGTTGAATAATAATGGCATATAGATACTACAAGATATAATGTGACTTTATTAAAAAGAGTATCTTAAATCTCTACATATTGGTATGTAGGGTGGCCATAACACATTTTCTATGGAAAAGGGGGGATTTCAGAATCCTCCATTTACATTTGCGTGTTACTGAAGAAAAACAGTTCCCAGGAGTGTCTGCCGCACACTGAGCAGTGTGGACAGAGCAGGAAGGGATGCAGGCGGGGGTTACTGACCGGGCAGTGGGAGGCTCAAGGGTGACTGTGGATGTTTTCCTTACATACCATGGAGTAGTTTCAGTTGTTACAATAACCATATCTAATTGTGAAATTTTAAAAATAAAGCAAAATAAATCTAAAAGCAAATAAAATCTACTTTAATCAAGTGATTCACCATCTGAAAGCCATCGGTGACTCTCAGCCACAGCATTCAGCTGGAAAGTTGGAAGCGTGTCCGGCAACACCACTTGCATCTGGATCCTAACTGCCTCTCCAGCCTCGTCTTCTACAGCCTGGTCCCAATCCCACCCTGCAGCTCATCACAGGGTCCTCCTGCCAGGTACAATCCCCGCTTTTGCTCACATGACCCCACTTAACTGGCATAATTCTCCACCTCCCCTCTCTCAAAAATTGCTTAAATCTTACCCTCTCCTTAAACCTATTCTAGCATACTAGCCTGATTCTGCTTCCTCAGAAAACTTGTAGAATTCTTTACCCAGGCACTTCACTGGGTAATTCATCCCTGAGTATCTTGTGTCATTTATTTGATACAGACCACTCTCTATAGTATAGTTTCCCCATTCGCAGAACTAGAAACTGGAAGGTAGCAGCGCATCAGAGAAGACGATGGTGAGATGAGACTTTGCATCCCCAGCCAAGACGTGGTTCCTCTTTCGGGACAAATGTAAATGATTCTGCACATGTGAAGAGTTTGAGAGAATGTCATCCTGTTTTCTGTGTAAGGAAAATAATCAGGAAGTAGCTTATCAAATGACAACGGAATCAGAAATCTCAAGACAGGAAAAGACAAAAGTCAGGATAGAATTTCAAGCCGTCAAACTTACGGTATTTTATTCCTCGAACTTATAAGCAAATTAAGTATTAAAGAATGCTTTAGCAAAACCCAGGGATGTGGGAGATGCAGGAATTTGGAGAAATGATGAATTTAGGTGGTAAAGGGCCAGGGTGGTCAGATTAACCTGGTAATGGGCACAGCTCTCCTAACTAGGCCATAACTTAAGGTTGTCACAGCAGAGCAACAGAATAAACAGAAACTTTACTAAGATTGCAAATTAAGAAGAGGAAGAAGCAGCAAAAACATGGTGCAACAAACAGGAAACACGAAATATGGTGGGGTAGAGCCCAGCCCATCAGTTATCAAGTTATGGAGCTGAAGGCGAGTGGGCTGAACACTCACAATGAAGTGTTCAGGGGTGGATTGGATTATAAAAGAAAATACAGCTCTGTTGTTTGCAAGAAACTCCTCAAGATCAAGTAACAAGAGAACATTGATGGCATGGGTCAATGTATCCCACTGAAGAGAAGATTGAAGTGATGGGCCAATATATTCCACTGAAATCAAACAAAATGAAACCAGAAGTAGAAATGTTGCCACTGAATACAGTGGATGCAAAGGCCCAGCACACCAGACGGCACTGACAGCAACATTCCATCATGATAAAATGTGCCATCTACAAAAAAGCTGTGGCATTCTCATTTTTTAAAAATAAAAAGCAGCTGAATATAAACACAACATGTGTGTTTATATCCATAGAAAGCAAAGATGATGCAATTACAGTGGTAGGTTCAAATATGCTTTGTTCATAATTTGACAAATAAGTCAGTGTTTCTCAAACTTATTTTTCATCACTGCTATCCGATGAGCTTTTGTAAACTTTTCCCCTCACTTGCTGCCCACACAGATATTATAGACATATAATATATCTATCGATGTATTATGTGCACTGAGTATCATGCTTCATATGTGAGAAAGTAAGGGTTTTGCCCCCATAAACCAATTTTTGTCCCTTCAAGTCACTATTACTCCTGTCTCGAATGCATGAAATAAATTAATTAGAAAAAAATGTATAGGAAGTGTGAATAACACAACCCATAAGTCTGTCAGCTGAAGAATGACGAGGTTCCTAAGTTGGAAAGGAGAGTTTTATTTTTCATCAAGGGTTGTAGCTGGCAGGGTGGCCATTCCACAGGCTGGGAAGCCTTGGCTCTGTCCAGAAGCCTGGAACAGGCACTTGGAGGGAGGGAAGAATCAGACAGGGTCTGTGTGGGAACAAGCTGGGCAAATACTCGTATTCCATAAGCTGCAGGAGGAGTTGTGGATACTCATGGAAGGAGAAGCGTGTGCATGTGTAACTGAGCTCCGTGCCTCTCCATGGGACCCATGTTCAAAGCACGGTGGGATTAGCATGAGCCCAGGGTGGAGTTTTGGGGCCTCTGAAGTCAAAAGATGAAGCAGAGGCCACGGAAACCCTCCCTGAGCACCCTCCCCAAACTGGCCAGAACCACTCTGGGGTCGGCGGTCTCCCATCAGGAAGGAACCTGGTTGCTTGTTTTGTTGATATCTCCAAGAGGGGAAGAAGCATCAGGCAGGTGGTTGATATCAGGTGTGGAGGATTTTGGCAGGGCTGGGTTCTGTTTGCCCTTAGGGAAGAAAGCCAAGGCTGGGTGGTTAGAGGGTCAGAATGAGGCGTATCCACAGACCGTCCCGTCATGGATGGAGTTCAGTTTTCTTTTTTGTTTGTTTGGTTGGTTTTCATTTTTGAGACAAAGTCTCACGCTGTCGCCCAGGCTGGAGTGCAGTGGCACGATCTCGGCTCACTGCAACCTCTGCCTCCCAGGTTCAAGTGATTCTCCTGCCTCAGCCTCCCGAGTACCTGGGATTACAGGCACTCTCCACCATGCCCAGCTAATTTTTGTATTTTTGTAGAGATGGGGTTTCACCATGTTGGCCAGGCTGGACTTGAACTCTTGACCTCAGGTGATCGGCATGCCTCAGCCTCCCAAAGTGCTGAGATTACAGGTGTGAGCCACAGCACTTGGCCGGAATTCAGTTTTCAAGGTTTCTTTGGGGTCCCTTTGGCCGGGAGGGGTCTGTTCAGTTGGCTGCTGCGGGGCTTAGCATTTCGTGTTAATTTCTCAGGGCCCCTGAAGCGATAGTTAGAGACTAGAACTCTAGGGGCAGCAGACAAAGCCGCAGAGGAGGGGAGTTCCTGAGCTGCAAAGACCCCCGCATCTGAGGAGGAAACCGCACATGCGGAAGCCTGGCTTCGGCTGAGGAGATTTTGTGCCGTGGGTGACGCAGTCCCTGAGCTGTTCCTCAATATAAGGGCACCCTGGACAACAGGTTTGAGAAACAACATCCAACCCAAGCCACTGGTCACTCCGAGGGGATGCCAGTGCTCAGTGCGCTGCAGCCCCTTGTGAGGCTCTAGCATGGAGACCAGCAAGCAGTGTCCTAAACTCGACCCGCTGTGGAGGCCGTTGCTGGGGACTTCTAGGAACACCCCATGGAACAGCCTAGAGAATCTTGTGTGAGAAATGCTGCCTCCCTGCATGGACTTCCTCATTGCTTCCAGCAACTAAACTAGACAGAGCGAGACTAGAAATAGGATTAGACAATGTCTCTGACTTTGAACTTGAGCTTTTTCCCTCCCTTTTTCCGTTTCTCTTTTTTCCTTCTTTCTCATGAACTACGTTTCAAAACTAAGAAAATTGAAAATACAAAAGGAAGGAAACATTTAAAGAAGAGCGATCAACTCCAAGGCAACCCACTCTTGTTGTCCTGCTCCTCTGGGGTCTCTGTTGGAACCCAGTTCTGTGGCATCCCCGCCATGTGCCAGGCCCTCATTTGATCCCCCTGGGAGGACAGGGTCACAGGTAGCAGAGACAAGACGTGGTCTGCACTCCCTGCCCTTACAATCCATCCTGGAACATGACTTTCCACATGTAATGACACATATGGTGTCAGTGCTACAGGAGGGCCATGCCTGGTGTGCAGAACAGAGCAAGTTCATTCCCACCCTTAAAAGCAGTCTCACAGTTTCATCTTTAGAATAAAATCACATAAAGAATGGAAAGAAGGGCATGTGTTCCAAATGCGACGTGGTGGAGTAGAAAGCTGTTCTGTGAAAACCATAGAGCTTGTTCCAAGACCTGCTATCCTGGTTTCTTTTAGAGGAAAATGGTGCCATCTCTCCATAACTCGACGGTGATTTGGAGCTGGGACGAGAGCGGGTGGAGCTCATGCTGCCCTGCCTTATGTCGCCCTGAACACAGTGTCCGCCCTTCACCAGGCGCTGCGAGGAAGTTGGAATGGACGGTGTCCAGGGGCACAGCAAAGTTAAGTCAGGTGTACTGCAGGTCCTCATCTGGCTCCTGTGGTCAGTCCCAAAAAGCCTAGGAGATTCTGGACACAGAGGCATGTAAGCAGAGCCTGTCAACATCTGCACAGCCCTCACAGGAAGTTAGGAGAGCAACTGGGAAGGTCCTGGTGTCTCTATCAGACTCGTATTAGGGACAGTGTCAGCCTCTGCCTGCTGTCCTGGAAGGGGGCTGTGGACCAGAGCCCAAGGGTCTTTTACAGGAGCACCAGGGCCAGGTCCCTTTGTTCTTGAGCGTTCTGAGTCTTCAGTGGTGTAAACTGCGAGTCAGAATTGGAGATGAGGGTTTGATGCCTTTGTGAAGTTCTCTGTAGACTCGTGGAGGAAGGTACCGTGCAGGGATGAAGAGCTGGACATAAGATACCATTTTCACTAGGGTTTTGTGGTTTTCCAGGGTCTCCTTTATTATCTGAGAAGGAAATGGCACTGGAATGATGCAGCTTCTCATGGGACCTGCCATTTATGTGTCATTTGCAGTTGAGAAACTGAATCTATGCCTGATACGGCTGTTGTTCAAAAATTATATCTGAGGGCATTTTTAACTCACTTAAGAGACTGGTTAAGATTCATCGGCGAATCAGAGCTTTGGGAGGAACTCCCATTCGTATTTTCTTGGTGCCGCTAGATCCTGCCTCGACAGTATTGAATTTTGCATTTGGCTTTAAAGAAATAAAGCAAAACCTATGAAAAAGTCGTCGGCATTATGACCCAAATATCCAGTTTTATTTAGCTTTGCAAAGCCTAGTTTCCTAAAAAATGGTGATTTCCACACCACCGTCTTTTGTTCAAGAGAGATGAGTTGAGGTTAGCTTGAAACTTTTTTCCTTAGAAGCTGCTAGGATGTGTTTCCAAGTAGCTGAGGAGGTGACACCTGTGCATAGCACCCCCTGAAATTGGACATCTACCCCTGGATTGATGCTTTGCTTGGACATCCTGAAAATATGATAAATCCACTCTCAAGGCAGGGAGCTCAAGGAGAAGAAAAGAGACCCATGCAGACCCCTGAGTGATGAATACAAAGGCCAAACTTGAAGGACAATTGTCAGGACATCACTCCGCTTCTGGGGGGTAAACTGTGAGGCGCCAGAGAGAGAAGAGTGTGCTATTTCTCCCCTAAAGCTGAAAGGAGGTTTTGAGAGCTTCCTGCGGCTCCCTGCACCTCCGATTGCCACCTCCCTGGGCCCGTCTCTGCCATCACTCACTGCCCACCAGGCCGGGCAGAATCCCACCACGTTGCAGGTGGGGCCGGCTGCTGCCAGTGGCAGAGACGAATGACATATTTATTAGCTTGTCAAAGCCTCCCCTGTTTATGGAAGGCTCACCCAGCTAAACAAAACAGTCTGCTTCCCATTGGCTCAGCCCAGGGCCCCTGTTGAGAGCTTCAGCAAAGTGCTTGATGAGGCATAAAATGATGATTAATTAATTTACTGCTCAGCTGATCATCACACTGCGAGGTTTATGGTTCTCCCAGCGGTCAGCCCGCGCTCTGCGGTGCGTGGCCGCGGCTGCCTTTGCTTTGACCTAAGCTCGGAGACTCCTGGGCAGGGAAGGAGGCGGAGGCGGGAGCCGCGTCTCCAGAGACCCCAGGCAGCGGGCACAGGGCGCAGCGACAGAGACACTCCCAGCTGGTCATTAATCAAGACACACTTGCCCTGGGAACGTCGCCGGCATCCAGGGCGGTGGTGAGGGCCATTTCTTTACTGGTGATGTGCTTGGAGCCGCATCTCAAGGGCCTAGCTCTCTACCTCCACAGGACAGCTGAGCAGTCTGCAGTCTCCTGTTCCCCCTCGTCCTGGAGGACAGCACCCAGCACCCTCGAGGGCTGTGTTTGCTTCACAAGTTGAGTACAAGGGAGGTGCCGGCCTCACCCTACTCTGGGCAGAGGTCAACATCAAACATGCTGCGGAAAACATTGCAATCATGCAGTTCAATGAAAGGAAGGCTTTGAGGAATGGGGTCTTCTTTCTTCTTTCTTAATTTTAGCTCTACTTAATGCCTGAGTGATTCTATTTGTTGGATTTTAAGAGTTCGGGAAGTCTAATTTTACTAACATGAAAGTAATATTTCAAATGAGAGGTCTTGGTTTATTTATACACTTTCACATCACTGTAAAGAACAGATTTACAAGATGGAATCCGTTTATGTAGTCAATGGTAGACCGAAATGTTCACATCCCTGAGGGACACCAGTGAAGAAACGCACTGATGGGTGAATCACCTCTGTCCTGAGGAGTTCACCCTTGGGGCACCTAAACACTACCACACAGGTTGCATGGCTCGGAAGCCACTGCAGCACCAAGTCACATGAGTGTTGGCTCTCGTTCAAGGCACACCTTTCCACTCTGGCCCCTCCACAGCAGGCAGGGACTGGGGTCCTGAGGAAGCTCCACTCATCTTGCAGGCCCAGCACGTGATTCTGCATTCTCCGTAGGATGTCAGGAGCCCAGGCTCCTGTGCACTGTTGATGTAACCTTCCTCCTGTGGCCCAGGCTACCTTCCAGAACTGCTCCCAGTGGACCCTGTAGGCTGTTCTCCCGGTATCAGCAGAACATGGGCGAACTCCAGGTTGGAGAAGCCCTAGAGACCTTGCAAGACAACTGCTCCCTGCCCCCGCCTCGCCCCTCCAGGCTTTAGGGTGAAGAAGAGGCTCAGACACTGACCTCACCGACCTGAGATCGCACCTTTGGCCACGCCGCTCTCTCCGAGAGAATCACAGCCAGTTCAGCTGGTGACTGAGCAGAGCCTGTCCGATGGACGCCACGGTGAAGCCATCAAGGGGCAGCACGGGGTGGTGGGGGCCAAGTTCTGTTCATAGCAAGTGACCTCTCCAGGTGGTCTGCTGGGAGGAACAGGTGCTGGCCCAGGAGGGTGGTCCAGGGGGTAGGGGTGGTGGGCGCTGAGCCACGAGGCCCCATTGCTTCCGGGACCAGACCCCACTCCTGGCTTCCAACCGGAGCAGGCCAACATCACCCAAACAGATGCTGCTGTCTAATCGGGGACACAGCATTTCACAAAGCATTGTTGCCATGCATCACAAACACCACTTCAACCCGTGGGACGCTCCTGCCACCATTCCGTCACCCACCCAAGACAACTCAAGGGGCAGAGGGGTGCCACCTGCCATGAGTCAGGACCAGAGGGCCTTTGCCTGTAATCCAGGTCACTGTCACCCTTGGCTATTCAGGGGTGTGAAGTGAATTAAGGAAGCTATAATGTGAGAAAGTATTTTAGAAATGTAAATTTCACAAGGGGATTTCTCATACCGGGTTTTCCTCAGAAAAGGGGCTCACGGTCCATTATGGTTGCAGTCACCTGAGATTCTCAGTATAGTCAAACGTGAGCAGCACTAAGAAGCCCACCAGCTAAGAAGCCCACCAGCTAAAAAGCCAGTCCGATTTTTCTCATGGCAACCCTTCCCGGACTTGGGGCACACAGAACTCAGCATTCACCTTGCAAGGCCCGATTCTCCGGGCAGCACAAAGCCCGTGTTCCTTGGCCCACACTGGGAAAAGGCTGGCCTCCTAATTTAAGGCATTAGAAACAACCACATCTTCATTGAATGCCAATGTGCAAAGTGACTCTAGGGACTGAACAAGGCGTGGCGCATTGTCTCCTTGCAGGAGGAGCTATGCTGGCCTAAGGGACTGGGCTGACAGGGATCAGGGCTGGAGGGGGAGCCTCTGAGTGGGCCTTCAGGGAGCCCTCAGCAAGTGGCCATGGGTGCTGGATGTTCCTGTAGAAGGAGCCACGTGGGAGCCACGGGTTCTGTGCCTTGGCTGCTGTCCAGAGTTGTGCATGGCCAGGTCCTGGGAAGGACCCCAGAGGCCCGGGGACCCGGGCTGGCATTGGATGTCAGGGGTGAGGGTGCATAGGGAGGCCATGGGAGAGGAGCACTCTGCAGTGAACCTGAACGTGGGGCAGGTGGTGCATGCTCACTGGGCTGGACTGTCACTGAGAACAGGAAACAGATGCCACCTTGAGCTGCCTGGGAGTGGCAGCCTGAGGACAGGTCTGGAGACATCTAGGCTTTCCACAGTCAAGGGTGGAAGCCCTAGGTGCGAGGGCAGGGGCAGTGCTGCAGAACAGCAGAGGTCCCAGCTGCCTCTCAAACCCACTCGGTCCCTACACCCAGGGCACAGCCCCCACGGGAACCTATGACTCCTTGGAGCCCCACAGCGAGGACGTGCGGGCAGCTCGGCCACACTCACCTGGGCGTCTGGCTGGGACCCCAAACGTGCAGATGGTTGTGAAGATGGCAGAAAAATGTGCTGTCCAAACATGTAGGGCAGTGATGGTCCTTGTGGCGAAGACTCCTCCTGGATAGAACAGGGCAGTCCTTACCTTTTCGGGTGATTTGAGGAGACGATACAGGAGAATGAGCCGATGCTTGAGGACAAGGATGAATGCCAGGCAAGCCTTCCACCTTTGTTCGCTTCCTCCTGCCGCCTGGGGAAGAAGTCTAAGCACTCGGCCCAAGGGGAACGAAGGGACGTGTTGGGTCTTTGGTGGGTAGGTTTGTCCCCAGGTGACTGTAGGGGCTCGGCCGGGGGCAGTGGTCATCGGGGAGTGGGTTCCAGCCAGCATTGGGGTCGGATGGAGAAACACAGCCCTCCTTACTGCTATCGCTTCCTCTCTCAGGGCTGAAAATAGAAGTGCCTGGAGTTGGTTATTTATCCCTAATTTACTGCTTCTCTTTTGTTCTTTTCAAACCCCTGCTTGCATTTTCTCCAGTTTGAAAGGGTCACTTTGGTGTCACCAGGATTATAAAGCATCATCTCCATGAGCTCATGCAAGGGGGAGGCTCTCTACAAGGGGCGTTTTGAATTTTCTAGCATACACACACACACACACACACACATATATATATATATACATTTCTTTTAAAAATTAAAAACTGTATTTTGCCAGGCCTATGCATGGGGCAACTTAAAACCAGAGTTTAATTTTTAGAGAGTGGCTAAATGTGGCCGAATGCTTTCTAAGGCCAATTATGACATCATCCCAGGAAAGGCCGTCTGTGCTAATGGGGCCGCATTCGCTCCCGTTATGGTAAATAAGCCCATGTTTCACACAACGGTGCAATAACCCCATCTGGCTTGCACCATTTTCTCAGATTTTTTTTTCCTACTGACTGTTAGCCATGTGTCCAGGATATTCAAGCTAATGAGTGCCATGTTTCCTTCTGAACACAAATAGTTGAACTCTGCAATCGGGACTTGATCAAAACTTTCAAGTCAGAGAGGTTATTTCTTAAAAATGGATCTCAGTCTCCTTTTCCTGAAATTTCCAAATTACTTGTAATTTGGCATCATAGGAAAGAATGAAGTTAAGCACAAAGGCACAAATGCCGAGGAATGCGATTCTCCGGAGCCGGTCACTGAGCCGTGCTGCGGGACAGAGACGGGGTGGGCCAGGCACCTTCTGCTGTGGGCCCAAGCCCCTGGGCTCCTTCCCTTCCCCAGTTGAGCTGTGTAGGTGGACTCACCCCATCTCCTGTCCCAACAAGCTGGGAAACAGCAGAGCTGCATTTTTCTTTAGAATCCTGAGAGACTGCCAAGGAAAAGGATAAAGGAAGCAAATTGAAATTTAGCATATTTCAAAGGTGTCAAGGATGAAATGTGAAAGCAGAACCCTCCTAAAAGTGACGGTTAAGACTCAAGCATATTAGGTGAGTATCATAATCACGCTTTTTAAAGTTTGAGCTTTATAAATTTCTTCCTAAGGGAGGAGCATTTTGGGTGCCCACTGGGAAGGTGGTTTCGTGAATTCCAGGTGATCCCAGAGCTCTCCAAGGATGGTAGGGGCACTTCCCATGCAGGGCTCTGGGTCCTACTATAAGACAAATGTTGACACTCTAATCTGACTTTTTGTGGACTGCAACAGGCCCCCCTACTGAGTAAAAATCTTTTTTTTTTCCCAGAAGAGCATCAGGAACTTGAACTAAATCAGTGAAAGAATAATAAAAATAACCCTGTATGTATTTCTTGAGCAAATGAAAGATCAATTGTTTTCAAATGCAAATGATCACACAGCCTCCATTCACGGTGGTTTCCCTGCTCACTGCAGGGCCTCCGCCTCCAAATGAAGATTTTCCAGGATTAGGTTGCCCGATATCTGATGAGTTGTTCATTCTTTGGAATGAAAAGTTAAAAAGTAAATGTCCATTTTCCCCCCGTTTGATTTACAAGTGTTATAGTAGGGAACTTTTTTCCTTAAAAAAATAAGATATTTTTTATTGAAATGCAAATGTACGATGAAGTGACTCAGTTTAGATGAAGTATCTCAGTTTAGAAACTGTGACTGAGGTATGCACAGTCAAGGTGGGCAGGACAGTAACTGAGACAGGTTGATGCTGGCTTCACACTCGAGATTTCATTTACTCCTCCCGGTCTTGCTAACTCCTGAGTTGTACAAGTTTCAGGAGACTCGTTTTATACGTGCAGAGCCCCAGACCCTGAGAGATCGTGTCTGAGTCTGGGCCAGAAAGGGTCCCCCGTTTCCTTATGTCGGGCCATTGAACAGAGACTGTGGGAGAAATGTGTGGACTCACAGCAGTCCCCAGACACTGGACCCAGGTAGCGTTAGGAATGGAAAAGGGGAGAGAGTCCCTGAGTGGAGAGGCCCATGTCGCATGGAAGCTCCAAGCCCTAACTGGCCATCAGCATTAATGGTTCGGTTCCTTCTTCCTTTTCCACGCAGATGCCCAGCAGCTCTCCCCACCTCTGCAAAGACGCTCCCTGCAGTGTGGAGATGCACAGAGGGCCGGGGAGGGAGTTTGCATGCAGCACTGCTCTCTCACTAATAAAGATGCAATGCCTCATGTTAGGTGGAGATTTACTTGTATTGATGCAGATTTACTGCTCCAAGAAAAGAAAAAAAAAAAAGCCTTATTGTATGATCAAAGCTAATAAAAAATAGAAAACAAATGACATTGTAGACTGAATAGAACCCATGCACTATTTAATGAACATTTATTGACCAGTAACCTGCAACTAATGTAGCTATGGATTTTTACTTTGTCTATTCGTGGCTTTAAGAAGCAATCAGTTGGTCTCCCTGAACAGGAGGATGAGGTGGTAGTTAACAAAGCTGCACTTTATTTGGTGCTAAACAAAGCATCAATTTAAATTTGAGGTGGATGGGAACACCGTCTCTTTGGTTTATGTAGGCTGGGATCATTTCAGCGAAGGTGTTTCTGGATGGCTCTGTTGTGGGATACGGATTGTTTATTATGTAGGGCGGCATCCTACCCATTTACAAAAAGTGAGGGGAGAATTAGTCAATGTCCAACATCCCTGGGTGGGAATTTAAAACTAATATCCCTCATGCAGAATGTTTTTTCCAGTAAAATCTGCCAAACACAGTGTCGTGTCTTCCAGAGACTCAACATCCTAGAGTCTATTATAACTCATTGCACATAGAGATACAAATGAATGAATGGGTTCTGTTCATTGTACATACAATTTAAAAAAGACACATGATATGAATCAGATAACCGGACTTCCGAGGCCACCACCTTAGTAATCGTCACAGCCTAAGCGGGACCCTGGGGTGCCTGTCTTGACCCCTGTGGGATCTTTGAGGGAAAGTTATCCCACTGCCCCTCTCCTGAGATGGCAAACTCGCAGCCTCACGAGGCTGCCCATTTCAACGCAAGCCAGGACAATGTCTGAAAATCTCTTTCTTTACCGTGGATCCACCCCCATTCCAGGACGTGAGACAGAGACCAGGCCCACCTCACCTTCTCCCCACCTCCATGGGAAGGCAACAGCTGTCTTTGCCCCGAGACTTCTCTTCACCAAGGCTCCTGCTTCCGAGGTCTTCTGTTGAGCCTCAGACACTGTCCCCTAGCCTGCCCTCCCTCCCCTGAAACCAGGTGGGGGATCTGACGTAGTGCCAGACATAGGGCCATCTCTTCTCATCGTCAAAGCTGAGATCATTCTTCTCCAAGACGAAACTCAACCTCAGAAAAGCTAAACCTTTGCGCAAGACTCCACAGGGGGTTAGCGGCAGGTCTGGGGCTGGCTCCCAGGCATCCGGCCTGCTGCCTGCGTCCTTCCAGCTGGACTTCTCATGCTTCTAATTGGCCGCCCATGTCCTTAAAAAGTCCACAGCTCTGGCAAGGGGGCCGTGGCTCATGCCTGTAATCCCAGCACTTTGGGAGGCCAAGGAAGGCAGATCACAAGGGCCAAGAGATGGATACCATCCTGGCCAACATAGTGAAACTCCATCTCTACTAAGAATACAAAAAATTAGCTGGGCATTGTGGTGCATGCCTGTAATCCCAGCTACTCGGGAGGCTGAGGCAAGAGGATTGCTTGAACCTGGGAGGCGGAGATTGCAGTGAGCCAAATCGTGCCACTGCACTCCAGCCTGGCAACAGAGCAATACTCTTGTCTAAAAAAAAAAAAAAAAGAAAGAAAGAAAGAAAAAGAATAATAATAATGGAAAAACCCACAGCTGCAGGTCCCAGGGACCTGCACAGGGAAACACACACCATTTTCCTGCCTGGGCCACAGCCCGAGGCTCTCCCGGGCCCTCGGTGCTCAGGGCTCTTCACAGTGTCGGCTCACTGTGAGGTGCTTCTACGTTCACTCGCCTGGGGAGTGGCATGGGGAGGAAACAGCCTTCTTGGTGCACTAGTGGCCCCCATGCAGTGGGCATTTTTTGGCCTCAGTTGCATTGGGTTCCTCCAGAACGAAATAGAGAGCATGCCAACCTCAGTGTCCAGAACGAGAAGTCCAGGCTCAGCAAAGGTGTCTGTCCTGGTTGGAATAAGTGGCTGCATTTTAATTTCTCCATTGGAAGTTATGTGAGGAACAGAGAACACAAACAATTTAAAGTAACTTTGACAACATAGATTCTGACCATCTCGGCAGTACCAGCCGCTGACTCTCTGTCCCCTGGAAATAAATCAGGTCCTGTACGATCCACCCCGGGCTTGCTCTCCCTTCCTGCCAAGGGCCGGAGTAGCTTGTGTGATGCAGCAGATGACTTTTCTTCAGAAGGTTGGGGAAATGGCCCCGCAGTGTGGAGCAGTCTGGCAGGTTCCCACATCTTCAGAAGGTTGGGGAAATGGCCCTGCAGCAGGGAGCGATCTGGCAGGTTCCCGGTGCCATTTTTGTTCCTGGGCAGGCGCATGTCTGACATGTGCAGCTCTGCCAATCCCACTGTTAGCACAAAGCAATTATCCACAGTGGGGGGACAGCTCATTCCTTCTCGAAGCATGGTGCGTCACCGTCAATCAAGGTTTGCTGAAAGTCAAATGTCGGCGGTGTCGCTGGGTTTTGGTTCAAATGCTCCCTACAATGGGCTCAGTGCACAGTTGGAAGTTCCAGAGAAGAGGGGGTTCTGGGAAAGTCAGATCATTACAGACCTGGCCCAAAGACTTCAATACAGGCGAGTTCACCTGTGGTTCTGGATCTTACCGCCCTTCCTAACTGAGAAGAGACAAAAGTGACCACCCAGGGATCGGAATCAATAAACGGAGAGTGGGCTGAGGTGAGAGGAGAAGCTCTAACATCTGGGAACTAAAAATAGAACAACACCTGGAAGGCAAGCAGAGCACTGGTGTGGATGCCGACTTCTGCCACGGGCTGGGTTCCTGCAACCTGAGCAGTGAGCTCTGGGGCTATCTGCAGAGCAAACCACAACCCGAAGCTCATCCCAGCCTGAGTACTGGACTTCAACAGCCCAGCTCCCCACATCTGCCTTTCACGTGTTTAAGCTTCATCCTGGAAGAGGGTGCCATGCAGGTCAGAACGGTGAGGAGCTCCACCCCCTGAGCAGAGCTGCCTGGCGTGGCCCCTGACTCCATGTCTTTCAGTGAAGAGCCCTTCTATTAGTGAGTTCCTGGATCTCTCCGAGCGGTGGCTGCAGCCAGCTGTACCCTCCCTTTCCAACTTCCCATGCAGTGAAGCCATCCTGGGAACTTGAAACTGGCCAGGCTAGGGACATTTACACCATAGAAATGGGCACACACTGCAGCTCAGCACTTCTGTTTCCTCGACAGCAGCCACACACTACCTCCTCCACATGCCACTCGGCTTCTTTGTGCAGTGAGTGTCTGGATAGCACTGACTCTGCCCAGGTAGTGTGAAAGCTGAGATAACACAGGAAGAAAGCTTGTAAATATACACGTGGAGTTGCTTTCATTTTTATTTTAGTGCCTGTCTTTGGGCTGGACTCCTGTACTCAGTTCGTCCCATATCACAGCTTCCCCTAACCCAAGAAATGAAAGCTTGGGGCAAAGCAGCACCAGCCTGATGGCACGGAATAGCAGGTGCGGCCTCGAAGAAAAACAAACTTCACATGGTTCATGTTCAAGGTGAATTTTGTGCAACTTGTGGAGGGGAAAAAATAAAACCCAGCAAGATGTGGCAGCGATTGAGCAAATAAACTCCAAATGAGTCACAGGCTCCACAGGACTCAGTCCTCCGCAAGGCTTTCTGAGAGACCTGGTGAAGCAGGTGTCAGAGCGGCCTCCTCCCGCCTGCCTTCTGCAGCTCCACAAGTAGAGGCTTGGACGCCTTCTCCGAGCGCGTCTCCTACTCGCTGGCACACAGCTGACTCGAGCAGATAGGGGCACCGCGGGGAAGGAGGAGAAGACTAACTTTCCAGACCTTATGTGAGCTCCGATTTCCAAAAGATTTACATTCTTGTTCAACAAGCACATAAACACCCTGTTTGCCGAGTGTTTGTGATTATGGCTGGAGCCCGGGCACCGTTCGCATCCGGCCCGCAGACTCCCGTCGGAGCGGGCGCCACAGCTGAGGAAGTGCAATTCCTTCTTTGCCACCAAAGAAACTACAAACTGCAAATGTTGTCACTCCCCTGCAAAGGGTATTTTATAACGAGTCTTTGGGAATTCTCAATGTACATTTGCGGTGCTTTGATGTTTAGTTTTAAAATTCTGACCCATGTTAGTGTTGTGAGTGAATCACTCAAACTGTTTGGGCATGAGGCCCCTCTGCCCTCTGAACACAGATGGTGACTCTACCCCCGGAACACAGATGGTGACTCTACCCCCTGAACACAGATGGTGACTCTACCCCCTGAACACGGATGGTGACTCTACCCCCCGAACACGGATCATGGCTCTACCCCCAGAACACGGATGATGACTCTACTCCCCCAACACAGATGGTGACTCTACCCCCCGAACACACATGGTGACTCTACCCCCCGAACACGGATGTGACTCTACCCCCCGAACACACATGGTGACTCTACCCCCCGAACACGGATGGTGGCTCTACCCCCCGAACACGGATGGTGACTCTACCCCCCGAACACGGATCATGGCTCTACCCCCTGAACACAGATGGTGACTCTACCCCCAGAACACGGATGTTGACTCTACCCCCCGAACACACATGGTGACTCTACCCCCCGAACACGGATCATGGCTCTACCCCCTGAACACAGATGGTGACTCTACCCCCCGAATATGGATGGTGACTCTACCCCCCGAACACAGATGGTGACTCTACCCCCCGAACACACATGGTGACTCTACCCCCCGAACACGGATGGTGACTCTACCCCCCGAACACGGATCATGGCTCTACCCCCAGAACACGGATGATGACTCTACTCCCCCAACACAGATGGTGACTCTACCCCCCGAACACACATGGTGACTCTACCCCCCGAACACGGATGGTGACTCTACCCCCCGAACACACATGGTGACTCTACCCCCCGAACACGGATGGTGGCTCTACCCCCCGAACACGGATGGTGACTCTACCCCCCGAACACGGATCATGGCTCTACCCCCTGAACACAGATGGTGACTCTACCCCCAGAACACGGATGTTGACTCTACCCCCCGAACACACATGGTGACTCTACCCCCCGAACACGGATCATGGCTCTACCCCCTGAACACAGATGGTGACTCTACCCCCCGAATATGGATGGTGACTCTACCCCCCGAACACAGATGGTGACTCTACCCCCCGAACACACATGGTGACTCTACCCCCCGAACACGGATGGTGACTCTACCCCCCGAACACAGATGGTGACTCTACCCCCCGAACACACATGGTGACTCTACCCCCCGAACACGGATGGTGACTCTACCCCCCGAACACGGATGGTGACTCTACCCCCCGAACACGGATGGTGACTCTACCCCCAGAACACGGACGTTGACTCTACCCACTGAACACGGATGGTGACTCGACCATCTGAATGCCGATGGTGGCTCTACCGCCTCAAAATGGATGGTTGCTAATGGAGCCAATTTTTAGGAGCAGGAAACAGAAGGGAAACACCACCGCTCTTAATTCTTTAAGACAGCTGTAAATTGCCTCTCCAGCTTCTGTGAGGACCGCCTGCGTTCACTCAATTCCCAACATGCCAACATGTGAACTCCACTTTCCCTTCCTTCTCCTGAGATGACAAGTCAGTGCTGAGGTCACGTCGTGGCTTCGATGAGACGTGTCCTCCTTATTTTCAGACCATGGGCTATGATGTTCCTCACAGTGTACAAATATTTCCGTTACCTCCTGCCTAAAAAGGATTAGAGATGCACAAATCAAATACACCAAGTCCAGCATAGCTTCAAGGCTCCCAAGCTAGCTGTCTGTGTCTCCATTTTCAGCCCTGCTGGTGGGGCAGCCACTGAAGGGGAAAGTGTGCTGGGCAGAGCCCTGATGGCCAGACGGGGGGACCTTGTCCAGAGCCTTGTTCTGTTGGCTGAACCTGCACCGGGGTCCAAGCAAGGGGCCTGTTTGCAGACCCGCGCGTTGTCATTTTGCTGGCAATGTTGTGATAAGGCTGTGACCTGCTCACCCCAGGCCTGTGAGAAGCAGGATTTTTACTAGGAAAGTGTCCACAGACTCGGGTCTGTTCTCTGATCCTCACATGGGAGGGCTTCGCTGGTAGGAATGGAAGGGTCTTGGCTTTGCTGCTCTGCAACATTAACTTCAGTGAAAGCACCGGCTTACCCTCCAAATCGAGGCTGAATCCTAACTGTGGCATTTCCCGATGTTTTCCATCAGCTCTCTCCACTCCTCTGCACGTGCACCTCTGTCAGCCCAGGGCCACGCTGGGACCTCACCCCTGCTGCAGAGGTTGAGTTGCAACATTCACCAAGAGTCAGCGGTGAATTTCCTAGACCCATTCACGCCAATTGTCCCTGTTACTAGATTATACAGTTTAATTAAATACTGAGTAACTGAAGCCTCAACATAAGAACAATACAAAATAATAATATAAGTGTGAAGAGATTTTTGTCTGTGAGACCTGAATTGCATGCTTTGTAGGTGTTTTATGAGGATATCAGTTAAAGATTCTGTCATACAACTCTACAAGATTTTTTTTAAAACCTGTTTCGTCACTACACTCAGGTTACTTTGCAGTTAGCTGAATAAATTACTGGACTTTACAAACACACACACAAAATCAGAAATCACAGATGCCAAATCCCTCTAATGAGGAAATTCTAATCCAAAGAAAAGTCGTTGATCCCATAACGAAACTAGTGATTTGAGGAGTATCTAGATTTCTGAATGTCTGAAGCATGTTTATATCCTTTATAATTGACTTATTTTTACTGGTGGACCTACTGCCCACTCCAGCAGGAAGGAATGGAGGCAGGTGTTGTGCTCCGGACGCCTGGGCTCTCTTGGAGCGCCGGGTTGTGGAGCGCTCCCCCCACCGCCGCTCCTACGCAGAGCCCCTCCTCAGCAGAAGCTGCGCATGTCTTGACCTATTACATCATAGTCATTTTCCTGGTAATTAAATGTACATTCCTCACAATGAAAGGTTAGAAGACATCAAGGGCTTCCTGGCAGAAGAACTGACAGGGATGTGTGCAGAAGATCCTTGTATACACATCACAGGCAAGTCCCTGTGCTCTGAGACAACGCAGGGATGACAGATGTCAAGAACAAATGTTAAAGGTAACTACTTTCTGATATTGCTTGAAAAGTACATATCTAATTAGAGAAAATCTGTTTACACTCACCGGTAAAACGAACTGATGAAAGAAAGAAAAAAACTAGGTCAGTTTAAGATCTGTGTAAGTCTGGTCTCTAATGGCATAATCATTAAAAATAATTTCAATTATTCACATTTGAATGACTTTAATATAAAGCTTTTTAAATAACGTGAAATCTGCTGCACAAAGTCAAAATTAAAGAATGGCCGAGTTAATCTCTGACATATGATTTGAGCTTGTGGAATGTGAAAAAGAGCACAGTGGAATGTTAAATTTCACATAAAATATTCTGGTTTTCTCTGGTTTATTTCGGAATTATGGTGTCATTTATTATTACGTTTTATGAGAAGATAATTACAAGCCGAATTATTTTTCTAAACATGCAAAGTGTAATGTAGATGTTAAGATAAATGCATTTGAGGACATTAATAAGCTCAATTCTTTCCAACTTGATGGATTTGTAACTTTCAACTGTGTCGTGTAGACTTGAAATAGCGCTTCTTTATTGCATTCTTCTCTACAGCCCAGTGCAATTCAGAAATCCCTACTTCATGAAGAGGAAGACAGAGTTAGGCTCACAGACAAATACAATCTCTAGCTCTAGATGGGATGTAGCCAGATCATATATTGAATTAAGTGCGTTGAAAACATGTGAATATTAAGAAATGAGATCTGAAATGTGTGTGTCTTTCGCTGTTGTCACCAATAGTATTTTACAAGTCGAAAAGGGTGATGCAAGCAAATTGAAATTTAGACGTTTTCTAAGGAGTGAAGGATGAAATGACAAAATAGAATAGAGCTTCCTAAAAGTGAAGATCAAAACTCAAAGTATATTAGATGAGTAACTATAATCAAACTCGTACGTTTGGGCTTAGGACATAGTTCATTCTAAAGAAGGGGCACACAGGGAACCAGTGCACCTGCAGTCCCAGGTGAGGGGATGGGTCCCTCTCGGGTCCCTGAGTTCTTCTACTTAGCACTCAAACACTGCTAGTTCCCCAACAGTCAGTGAGTTTCCTGGGTGCCAATGCTTTCTCGAGGTGTTGCAGACGTCCCATGTATAAAGGAGAACAGGGTCTGTGCCATTGAGTATATTCCCCAAAAATGGCAGGTGCCTGCCTTCTGGTTACTGCCTGAGTTAATGTGCAGATTTCTTCACATGTGAGAAAAATGGATGATGTTCATAGTATTCTGAAACATAACAAGTATCTATTAGGTAAGATTGTGATTACATTCATTTTCAAAACTCATGCTAATAGATACAAACAAACCAAACTGAATTATTAAGTGGTCTTGTTCAATAATTGTCAAATGGCACAGACTACTTTTAATGAGGGGAAAATGTGATAAAATAGAGAATATCTCTGAATGTCAAGAACTGACGGAGAGGAAAGCTGAGGGCCTTATGCGCTCCGGTTTGAATCCTATATTGAAGACACATATCTAGTTGTAGATTAGATATATTCTATTTTTTTTCTAGCTTTCTCTCCCTTTTCCTGATTCTGTTTTGTTTTTTTTTGTTTTTTTGAGACGGAGTCTCGCTCTGTTGCCCAGGTTGGAGTGCAGTGGCGTGATCTTGGCTCACTGCAAACTCCGCCTCCCAGGTTCACACCATTCTCCTGCCTCAGTCTCCCAAGTAGCTGGGACTACAGGCACCCACCACCATGCCCAGCTATTTTTTTTTTTGTATTTTTAATAGAGATGGGGTTTTACCGTGTTAGCCAGGATGGTCTTAATCTCCTGACCTCATGATCCGCCCTTCTTGGCCTCCCAAAGTGCTGGGATTACAGGCATGAGCCACCGTGCCTGGCCCTTTCTCCTTTTTACAGGTTATCTTACATCTGTCCTTGTTAAACTACATATTACCTGGGAGCGATTAACTGTTATTGCTCCTTTTTATTCAGATGGTTTAAAATTTTCATCTGTGTTTAAGCTGTTCTAACAGTCATTCAATTTCATTTAAAATAATCAACATAAATAATGAGAGCATTTCCATTCTCTCATTAAAATAATTGGTGGAAGGGCCGGGCACGGTGGCTCACACCTGTAATCCCAGCACTTTGGGAGTCCAAGGCGGGTGGATCAGTTAGGGCAGGAGTTCGAGACCAGCCTGCCCAACATAGTGAAACCCCATCTTTACTAAAATTACAAAAATTAGCCGGGTGTGGTGGTGCGCACTTGCAGTCCCAGCTACCCCAGAAGCTGAGACAGGAGAATCGCTTGAACTCAGGAGGCAGAGGTTGCAATGAGCCAAGATCCCACCACTGCACTCCAGCCTGGGCAGCAGAGAGAGACTCTGTCTCAAAAACAAGCAGAATAATTAGTGGAAGTCCTGGAGTAGAATGGTCTCAAAGTCATCACTCCACATTACTCAGTAGTCACAATCTCGGTCAGACCATTGTGATGAAAGAGGGGTCATTCTTTTCTCTACGTGATAAACAGCAGTGAGGTGAAGCTCTCAGGGCAGAGCTTGTTTATAAGAAAGCACTGCTAGTGAAACAAAAAACCTCGTTTAGCCCAAGACACAGCCCCCGCCCTCGCATTCCTGTGTCTGCAAGATCCCCTTGCTATGGGTCTGGTCTGACCTGGGGTCTCAGAGTCCTTCCGGCATGTTCCTGCATCAACCCTTCTGTGTGCCACACACTGTTCTAGGCACTGAGGATCCCGTGGTGAGCTAGAAGGCATGCGGTCTCTGCCCTCGTGGAATTTATAGATGAGAGGCAACACAGGCATGAGTTAGACATCACACGAGCTCACGTGAAATTGCAGCTATGGACAGCGTGAGGAAAAGGAGGCACAAGCCAGCATGGAGCCCTGGGATGCAAGGAGCTCAGCAGGTCTGGGAGGTTGGGAAGCTTTTTTGACAAAGTGGGCTTGAGTTGACATGATGGAGCTCCCTGTGCAGGGGGAGGGAGGAGCCACTGAGAGAGGAAGCAGCATGTGCAAAGGCCCTGTAGCAGGAGGTGATGCCAGGAGTGTGAGCTGCAGGGCGTGGAGTGCAAGGGGCATCTGGAAGATGGGGTAGGAGCAGGCAAGCCCTCCTGACCATAATTAGGGAGGGCTTTCTCTCCAGAGCTTCAGGAAGCCCTAGAAGGTGTGCCAGGGATGGGACCGGGCTGCTGGGTTTGCTGTGTGTTTCCAGCAGAGCAACTCACTGCCTGTAGGGGTGGAGGACACTGAGCAGGAGCTGAGTGGGCAGGGCACGCCAGCCAGTGAGTACCTGGGGAGGAGTCTGTGGGCTGTGTCCTCCTGGGAAGCCAGTGCTGTGAGCCCATAGCCAACACAGCAAGGCCTACAGTGCCATTAGGACCCTTGGCTGGGGAGAAGCCCAGCACCTGAGGTCTGATCTGTTCCCAGTGTTGGAACTGGAGCATTTCTGGATCACCCGGAAGCCCCAAGTGGAGAATCTCTAGACTGGTTCCATCTTATGGAAATTTGATTTTCATGTACAGTGTATACCAACCAGAAAGAAGGGAATACTTGGATTCTCGGTGGGCAGTACTTAGGAGAAATATTTTCCTGGGACCCCGAAAACCAGAGAGAAAGAGTGTTTTCCTGTGCTGGCATTACCTGGGCGAGCCTTCACCTCCTGCTCCTCTCCTCAGGCTCCCGGACAGGCTTGCCTCCCCAGCCCTCTGCACCCTGAGGACCCCCATGCCCATCCCAGGCTGTCATCCCCTCTCTGGTTCCTGCTGGAGCCCACACGTGGGTCTCTCGCCGCCTGCAGTGCCCCCGAGCCACAGCCCCGCCGGATCCACCACCTTCCCCTGAACCTCTTGCTTTCCCGCTATTCTTGGTGGCTTAAATGCTGACCCAGCTGCTCAAACTGGAACCCTGGGACCTACTGAGTGGCCTCCCCTTCTCTCTAGTGAAGTCCTGATGCTCTGCCTCCTTGGGATTTTGCAGTTCTCCATCGCCCCTCCACGCTGAGTGGCTTCCTCACATGGGGTTACTCACGGCTCTGCTGTTCCTAATTGCTCGTGGTCAGGCCTTCTGCCAAACCTTCAGATGCTGGAACTTTAAGGAAACCAAGAAGCCTTGTCTAAATGACAGGGATCTGTAGGCTCTTCAGACGGTTAGAAGCCCCCTGAAGGCAGACATGAGGTGGTACCCCTCTGTTTGTTCATCTTTTAATTCCCCACCCAGGCAGTGTATGTTACATGTGGCAGGAAGCCAAAATCAGTTGTTGTGAGGTTGCATGTTAATGTTCTACCAGATCACACTGGTAGTGGGTTGGGCCATAGGCAGACAAGCATCCTTTACCACACACAGAGGGGCTGTCCACACAAGGGAGAAGTCAGAACTGCCTCATTCCCCTCCTGGCTGTGAAAATCATGTCCGGCTCTGGAGACATCTGGTGTGAACCTAGAGACCTAAGACCAGACATCTCGGTCATCCTGGATGGCCCTGGTAAGAGGTGCCTTGTGTCTACTTTTGCAGGTCACCTGGGCACACATGGAAATGGCGTGGGCCCAGCCAACGGGAGGGAAGGGCAGGAGTCTATAGAGATTCCCAGTCTCAGGTTTGGGATCTGATCTGAGTAGATAGTAAGGCCTTTTTCAGAGGTGAGGGCATGCTTTGAGGGAGGCCAGTGGGTTGGTTTTGGGCATGTGGAGTTTGAAGTTCTGAGGGCAGTCCCAGTGTCCATGTGTGGCACCCAGGCGGGGCGGGAGCAAGGCCACGGATACACATCTGGAATTGATTTGGGGGAGCTGGGGCTGGAGCAGTGGATGAGGTCCCCAGCGAGTGGAAGGAGAGCATGTACATGCCATGAGTGAACCAGAGGGACAATTGCTCAGCCTTCACTTTGGACTTTCTTCATGTCTGTCTTTAGAGGAATAATTTACCTTGTTATGACAAGAAGTATGGAATGTTTGATGACAAGTCAAGTGATGTCAGAAGACAATGAGGGCATCTGATAAGACATTCTAGCTTACTAATTAATAACTGTGTTTCCAAGAAGTCATAATTGTCATGCATTCCACCCACATAAAATGGTGTCAGATACTCCAGTGCCTGACAAGTGGGAGGAACAGGAAAATCTGCTGCTCACTGCTCCTCTGTGTAGGTGTTTGATAATGCCTGGCTGTGTGTCAACCCACTTAGGAAGCTGACTAGGGAATACAGTTGTCCTACCCTCTAAAACTGACTTCTCCCAACCAAGTCTGATCACACTTGAAGAAAGCGTCGGGCTCAGCCCCTGGCCTGCTACATGTGCTCCCCAGGTGTTGGGGGCAGAAGCTCAGCCCTCAGGTTTTGACAACAATAATTGTATCTGTTGAAGAACAACCGAGAACGTCAATCCCTCTCCCTAGCATTGCCAATGCAGATTGAGGGCTAGCTACTGTGTTGCTTCATTTGCCCTTTATTTTCCCAGGAGTTCTTAATTGCTTTTGGCACTAGATTGTAGATAGCATTTATTTAAGGCATACAACATATTCCTGATGAATTTATTCCATGGGGGTGTGCCAGGTGCTGGTCAGGATTGTGCTGGTTTGCAGCCAGAATGAAGCAATGGGGCTTGCCTGCAATAGGCAGTTATGATCATTGACCTCACATAGTTAAGTAGGTTGAAATTTTTCCATTTTGGAAAATTTCTTTTTAAAAAAATTCTGAACCGCTGGATCAACCTAGCTAACATCTTTCCATTTTACCTTAGCAATGATAGCAAGAGCATGTTCCAGTTGGCTGGGCCAATTTTTTCCTACTCTCCATAATTTCCCTTTGTCTCTAAGACTCACAGGTCATAATAGGGTGTACATCAAAAGGCAGACTATGGTGCCTCTTAAGCCCTGTGCCCCACTAGGTCACCTCCCCAATGGCTCCCTGTCTTGCCTAGAAAATGCATTTCTCCAACCACAGGTAAATATTACACATAAAATTGTTGAGCAAGTTTTAAAACACTAAAGTTTTTTTTTCAATTTACTTTATCACTTATATTCTTAAGAATATATCAGTGAGATGCAAGATGATGATTTTTGACATTATGAGAAATATGTACTTTGAATTTCTAACATCTACCATCTTGCATGATTTTTAGGTCACATTCCCCAGAAGTGTCCTCTGAGACAGGCAGTGTACGCATATGCTGATTATTAAGGAAAGACTTCCAGGTGTGGAGGGAGTAGGACAGGGAAGGGAGGACACCAGGTAGAGCTGAGTCCAGACAGAGTCCCAGCCTCAACCTGGTCCCATGAGGAGGGATCTGGAGTGCATTCCTGCTTCCGAGCTTCTCCAAACTCGGGCAAGGGATCTGGGTCCCTCCTCTGCCTCAGGCAGCCCTGGGCTGGGCATCCCTGAAGGGAGTGAGCAGGGGGGTCCATCTGCAGGCACTTGGGCTTTCATCATTTAAACAGAGTGGCCCCAGTGGCCCAAGTGGAGTCCTCCAAAGAGAATCTCAGATGCAGGCGGTTGAAGCGGAGACTACATCAGAAGGGTGCAACAGGCACACGTGCAGAAAGATTTTGGAAGAAATAAATGAAGAATGAGCAAATAGCAGCTTGAGATAACCATGATTTTATTCAGGGAAGGTTCAGCAAGTATTCTTCAGCTTTAAATTTTAAAAACTCATTTCACTAGAGACTAAGGTATCAGCCCAAGAAGGCTATTAATTTATGTGGCTGATAAATCTTGGTTGATAAACGGACATTTCCCGTGCTATGGAAAATGTTTTTGTTGTTTTGCTAAGATGATAAATGTTTCTTTACAACTTTTCAAAATGAGCTTGACTATATAATACTAATACATAATTTGCATTCCTTTGATCATAAAAATGCGTATAGAAAAACATATGGAAGTGTTAAAATGTCAATACATTGCACTGATACTCTTGGTACATCCCAACTCAGTATTAATGGGAAATTTTACTGCAATATTTGCTTCAAAGCAAATTGTCTGAGTTCTTGCCAATTGTTTTTATAGTAAAAAGAAGAGCATGGCAATGGAAAGAATAGGCCAATTATAGGTGAGAAATTTGCCCTCTCTCCAAATAAAGGGTATACTTTTGACAGCAGAATACTTTGTACGAGAGAGCTGGGTCATATCCAGGTGGGCAAAAAATCTGGAGAAGGAGCCACAGGAATATGGACCCGCTGGACACAGAGTCTGGGAAGAGCTGCAGCCGGGAGCACTGTTCCCATGGAGTCCCGCTCCTCCCTGCCCATGGCTGGCTCCTTTCAATATCTTTTCTTTTGATTTCTGAAGAAATTAAAATTTATTCCAGCACCTAAAAAGGAAAACAATTTGTATAAAATCCCATAACTGCCTTCTATTTTATAATCTTTTGTTTTTCAGCTTTTGCCTAAAACATATACATATTATGTTCACCTTTTAGGAATGATTTACATAATATTCTCTGAAGTTAGATTCATGAAAATACAAAAAAAAATGGTGAGTTGTACTTGTAAAGGTGAAATCTAATATTCAAATGCTAACACTTAAAAAGAGTTTTTTTTTTACTAGCTACCTTAAATTATTTGATGGAAAACACTGAGGTATAAATAAAAATAATAAGTAAATACAGAAAAATTAAAAACTCTCAGGGGTCTCCTTTTCCCGGTCAGCCCTGAGCTTAAACAGACAGACTGGGTTAAGACACTTGCCCACAGGTTGTGGCCAGGGATTTATTTGTGGCTCATATATCCCCAAGGAGTCCACCAAAGGAGGAGAGGAGGTCAGACAAAGCAAAAACAGCCAAGAAGGACACGACAGAAAAACACCGCTCTGAGCTTGAGGCCAGAGTTTGCAGATTGCAAGAACATTGCAGTTACTAGTCAGTCTATGGGCAATGGCGAATACGTGGTCATTTCCTGGTAACTTTTTCAATGAAGAGGATAAGAAGAAACTGCTACACATTCTTAGGAAAGAAAAACAAAATATTGGATTTTTTTTTCTAAAGGGACAAAAATAATCTTGGTACAGAATTTTTATCTGTAATATGAAGAAGAACATTTAATAGCAAAGCTTCCTATTTGGGGGCTTAAACAATTATCTCAAAGATTCTATTCATACCTCAGAAAGTTGTTCCCATGTCTGGTAAACGCAGACATTGATGCTGAGCAAGAGAGAGCCGTTCTTGAGTTCTAATAAATCTCGGCACGATGTAGAGCAAAGCTCAGATTGGGTTGAGTCTCAGAGGTTGCTGAGGCACTGAAGGACGGCATGCAGACATGCGCAGTCACACATACACTTGCACTCACACTCACGCACACTGGGATGGTGCTGGGTTTCAGATCCCACACCACGCATGTGTGCACCGCAGGAAAGCTCTTGAGGTTGAGTCAAGGTAGAAGCAAATTTAACGGTGGTGGTAACTTAAAAAAAAAAGGTAGAGGAGCTGTTACAGAAAAGACTGGTGATTAGTAGCAAAGCTGGTGCAATTGATTAAGGTCTAATAATTCTTACATCAGATAAAAACGCTATATCAAAATCAGTCTTTATAAAATTGATGTTTGCATATAAATAAAGCTTTTATTTATATATACTTACCTATAAATAATATATGTATAAAAATCAATCTTTATATATAAAATAGGATATCCAAAATCAGCCTTTATATATAAAATCAATCTTTATATTTAAATATATCTATTATTTATATAAGCTTACATATATAAATCTATATATAAATCAGTCTTTATTTATAAAATACTAAATCCACTCTCAGTCTTGGAACATAATACATGTATATATAAAGCACATATTTACTAAAACTGCAATGATTCTGTAATGCGAGCAGGTTCTGAAGTCCACTTCCCAGAGCTCGGAGGTGGAAGTGTGAATAAACAAAAGCAGCAGGTCGGTTGTGTCATTCCGCTTAGGAGTGTACACTACACACCATCATGCTTCAAACTGACAATTGGGAAAAAATGAGGTCATCTCTTTTATAATCAGAAAAGAATGATAGAAACACTGTCGGTCAAAGGCTGCATGGCCGAGAATCGACTGTGGTCAGTGTGAAACATCTTCCACTGTTGATGCTCTGGGTGTCAGATCCAGTGAGCTCGACCCTACACCAGGGCAGGGATTTCTGTCTATGTTGTTCTGATGAGCCCACAAGGCTTAGAACAATGCCTGCTGCGGAGGAGGTGCTTAATAAATGTGGAGTAAATAAAATGACTCAAAGCAACCATTGAAAAATAGCCATTCTGAGTCCTGGCCCGCTTACAAGGCCAAATGGGGCAGCGCTCAGTCTAGAGCCCAGGTCAGCATGCGTCCCATTGTTTCCTTATTGAGGCTACAGTGTCACCTTCCACCAACTAATTGTGGGTGCTAAAAATCTCTGCTCAAACATCTGGCAATGTGGGACCTGCCACTCAAACATGTCCTTATGAGCACTGAGTAACACATGCCCAGTATCAGCTCTTCCACAATTCTGAGAAGTTAACATCGCAGATCCTTGAAGATCCTTGTGGACTACCCTAAGCATGGTGTCCAGTGAAGTCTCTGTTGCTGCACCCACATGTGCACAAACCCTAAAGACTCCAGAAAATCCCACCAAGCTCTGGAACCATCGGAGACAAGCCCATGCATTTGGAATTTCTGGGACTTTGTAATTGGCTGGAGACCTGTTTCATTCCATGACAAGTTGTAGAGAAACATACATATGACGCTTTGGGAATTTCATACCCAAAGCAAATTATCCATACTTCTTCAACCATTTATTTCCTGTGAATGCAAGTTCCTAACTAACAGAGAAAATGATTCAGCAAGCATTATAAGCATTTACATATGAATTTCTTTCCGTTTTGAAAATTTGCAAGTTATAATTTTTTTCTGAATTCTAGCTAACCAAATTATGACCAGTTTCAGTAACCTCATGGTGCTGTTGAGGTACCATCCACACCTGCTGTTGATGTGAAAACATGTGTAGGCATAAAGAAAAACAATTTCCAAACTGATGTGGGCTTTCCAGCTGAAGTCCATTTGAGGCAATGATGGGGAGCCGGTGGGATGAGCAGTAGCTGAACCTGGACGGGGTGTCTGCCCCTCGCTGTGCCTGGTGGGCAAGCGTGAATCCCAGGAAGGGTCAGTGTCACAGAGGAGAGAACCAAGCAGCAGAGGAGCTTGCCTGGGGCCATGCAGTCCTTCAGTGTCTCAGCAACCTCTGAGACTCAACCCAATCTGAGCTTTGCTCTACATCGTGCTGAGATTTATTAGAACTCACGAACGGCTCTCTCTTGCTCAGCATCAAAAGCATTATTTCAGCTAAGCTGACATTTTAGTTTACTTTATTGACAAATCAGTGCAGGGGACAGAAGTGGTTGTGAATACTTTATATACTGTGGAGGCGTTGAAATGTATTATCATGATATGTAATCGACTTATAAGCAAAATGTAATTTGCATGCAGTTTTCAGTCTTCATTAAGAAAAGAAATTTTATATTTTAGAATCATCTTAAGTGACGAGGGTTTCTGTGCATTCTTTAACATAAGATACGACAAAGAATAAGCTGCTTTTATTTTGCATGTGTGAAGCAAGTCATTATTCTGTGCTGTGAAGCAGGTAATTATTAAATGGCAACTTCATGTAACCAACCCATAGTCACGAAGCCTAGAAAGGCAAAAAACAGAATTCTGTCCAAACCAAAGTAATAGGGTTCAATTTCAAACAGCAACTGTAATAACTAATAAGCTGAGCCGCATCATCAGCACATATCTGGAGTCCTGAGTGTGCTATGCGTTAAACCATCCCCACAAAGGCTGCACAGCAATGCCACAAACACACACAAAAATGCCAAGCCTGAGGAACGTGCTTTTTTCACTGCATGGACAGAAATGTCAGCAGCACTATATCCAGCACGGCAAAACTAGACTATCATCTCCAGTGTATCTCAGGTCCAAACTTTCCACTGGTGGGGACTGCAGGCTTTTTAAAACATTTAACAATTGTGTTGGATTCTTCCTCCCTCTGACGTCCCCCTTTGGCTTCTCCTATAATAACAAAGGACAGTTGGATCTCTGTTTTACTTGACAGGTCTCCAGCTTGACAACTTTCTGCTGTGAACTCTGGATAACTTCCTCCAAGCTAAAGAGGTCCCACATTTTCATTTGCCACCTGCCCCCCTCAGTCCATACTCGATACAAAAAATGTAAGAGGCAGGTGCTTTGTCCAGCTGGGGAGTCAAGATCATCCTTAAAGTCTCCACAACACTGGCATCATTTTTCTGCATTTCTGTTGTTTTGCAGAATTGGCTTTTTCAAAGAATCCTGCATTTTTCTATAAGGACTTTCTGTGGTGATCATTTTCTCATTTTTTCTTCTTATACTGATCTAAAGTAAATTTTAATGAAATCAAAGGCTTTTCAGGGTCGATTGTTAACTGTCTTCTGTCTCAAATGAGTGCAAAGTTACCTGTTTACTTCACCTGTGACCTTTGCAATGAGCTTTGAGGCGGGGGAATCATTGCTATTTTTCTGAATGGGGAGCCTGGGCTCTGAGCCACTGAGGGCCTCTCACCGAGTCATGGGCAGACACAGCACAGATGGGTCTTTGCTTCTGTGTCTCACTCTGCCTTTGGGGGCTGCCCAGGGTGTGGGCTGCCCCAGCCCTTTGGGGGCTGCCCAGGTTGTTTCTGTAGTGGGTTCAGTGAGATCCTATGTAGAGCTCGCTGTTTACATCACTTACCTAAAAGTGGCTTAAATCAACAGGGCTCTGTGTGTTTCCCCAGGCAGACCCAGGGTGAAGGCTCAGGGATGCTGCAGGAAGCCTACCTCCAATGCTGACCTTCACCCTGGCAAGAGGGGCCTTGGCATTTGGGGGCCCACTCTGCTGCCTCCTCTGTGTGTGTTTCCCCAAGCCTGAGAAGCTGCAGGGACTGGGGACCCACACGTCCCTGCTCAGAAAACCCAGCGCCTACTTCCTGGCCATGTGTGCATCTCCAGCCCTGGCTACTGGAGGGCTGGCCACACTGGCCCAAAGCATAGCCAAGGGTGGCTGTTGGATGAGATGCATCTCAACTCAGAATTGCCAGCTGAGATGTCCACCTATGGGTGGCACAGACTGCCCATGGGTGGGGGAGAAGCAGAGGGTGGGGGTCTCATCTACTCATAGGATTCTAACTCTAAGCCCAAACTTTCCATTACCTGTGAAGTTGTGTTGTTAAGGCAGGAAGCTAGAACAGCCCACTTTTTGTTGTTATCAAGAGTGTTGGCTTGATTGACAACTCTTACCTGTTTAGACATATAGCATTGAAAACGAAAAAAAAAAAAAAAAACAGCCTGCTAGAAATGTGTCCTGCTGGCTGGAAAGAACTGATTGTTTCTTGTCAGGCATTTTGTGATCCAGTTGTTAAGGCCTTAGCAGCTGGAAGTTGGCTGGAAGCATATATGCCACGGACATGGGCAAGTGCTGGAAATTGTGTCCTCTCCTCCTGCTTCAGGGAGCTGCTTGTTGGACATGACCAGCCCGCCAGGGACTGTTGCTCCAGCCTGCACGTGACAGGATGGGCCTGCAGGCTGCTTGGCACTCTTTGCTGTTCACTGTTGTCTCATGGGCACAGCCTGGCAGGGGCAGCCTCTTCAAGCATCCCCTCCACGGTCCAGGCTGACAAAGGGGGAACGGAAGGGGAGTGTCTGTGCCAGGACATCTCCATACTTCTGTCCCCTGCAGACTTCTGCTTTTGTTCCCTTAGCCCTGCTGCTTGTCTGCTTTTCTGCAGAGGAGCTTTGAACTTGGCCTTTGCCTCTCCAGTGCCTGCACGAGACAGGTTAGGAGTGTGGATGGGCAACCTGAAGGCTCTGCTACACCCGCATTCCGGCTTCCTGGAGAACTCCTGGATCCTGTGTGGACACGGATCCCAAGCTCCTTCAGGTTCCCTTTCCCACTGCTGTGGGCTGGCCATGAGGAGACTCTGGGGAACTTCGGCAGGCTGCCCTTGCTAAAGGGATGGGAACCAGGAACAGCTGCATCTGGCGGGCAACCTTTGTCCTGTAGGAACGGTGCAGAGGTGGCCAGGCCATAGCAGGAGAGGAGCAGAGGCCACGGAGGAGGCACCAGGCAGGAGTGGGGCCAAGAGAGCCATGTCTCTCCAGGGGGAGCCGCAAGCTGAGCTGCCTCATCGTGAGGTGCCTCTTCCTGCTTCCAGCGCTGCAAATGGGTTCATAAAGTCCCTGTGGGTCTTAGGAACACACTGCACATTCCAGCTTAATCTAACCTGGTCTGCTTCCTGTTCATTAGCACTGAACCATGTTTTGGTTCATTTTTTTTTTTTAATTAAGACAGATTTTATTGTCTTTGCATAGAATAAATTGACTTTTTTTTTTTTTTTTTGACAGAGTGTCACTCTGTCGCCCAGGCTGGAGTGCAGTGGCACTATCTTTGTTCACTGTAACCTCTGCCTCCCAGGTTCAAGTGATTCTTATGCCTCAGCCTCCTGAGTAGCTGGGTTTACAGGCATGCACCACCACACCCGGCTAATTTTTGCATTTTTAGTAGAGAATTGGTTTCACCACGTTGGTCATGCTGGTCTTGAATTCCTGGCCTCAAGTGATTCGCCTGCCTTGGCCTACCAAAGTGCCGGGATTACAGTTGTGTGCCATCACGCCTGGCCATAAATTGACTTTTATAAATATTTGACAAGCATTTAGAATTGCTTTATTGTATTAAAATAATTTCACTGTATTATAAAGAAAGAAGCGTTGAAAATTACACGAGAATAACTGAAGGCGCTCACAGTAACATACAAGATGGGGATTCTCTGTCTTGGAGAGGAAAAAATTGAATCCCCAAAACTTTTCAGGGGTGTCTTGACATATTTTGAGTTAGGAACATCAATGTGCTAGAAACATGGAGAGAAATGCTACATTTTCCATATTTAAAACTAAGGCTGGGAGGGAAATGGAGAGAACATCACATGTGCCCCGGGCAAGCCTGTCCCGAATCCTGAAATGTGGCAATTGACAGTCATCATTAGGATCATGCTCTGTGGCCCACTCCTACGGCTGCAGGCCAGAGTTTCCATATTTAGGAAGACTTACATCTTGTCTAGGTTTGCAATAACTTATCCGTACTTAATATCACGACAGTTCCAACTGCCCAAATCCACATGGCATGTACTTTCAAATCATAATGAATTAAAGTTAGTGGTTGCCTTTTGGAGGGACAGTGGGTAACCCTTTGGATAATGACAGGCACTCTAGGGGGGCGCCCTCAGACTGTTTGGGGTGCAGAGGGAGGAGCCTTGCTCTCAAATGCAAGAGACATACCTGGGAGTGTACCTGGTTCTCAGGTTTTGCAGATGCCACATGCCCTGGAGGTCACAGCCTTCTCTCCCTGGCAGAGAGGAGACTCAACAGCATGGTTGTAACTCCACGGGATATCTGCCTCCCACAGCATATCTGGGACCTGCTAGACCTTTTTTTCTCCATCATCCGCCCTTCTGAGGGGTGAATGTTAGTTTTTTTGTGGACTTGAGTTATAATTCCTGGGCATCTAGGGACATTTGAGAGGCCTTGTGTATGAAAAGATGGACCCATACAGAGGGAAAATTCAGATTCTTTGTGTCCATAACAACTGCTGCCTGGAAAGAATACATGTTTCCTTGGACTCCACAACCGTGTGTTGGACTGCTGATGCTGGATAATAAAATTAGTTTTGGAAGACAAATAAGAGAGCCAGTTCTGATGGGTAAAGCTAACCTCACATGGAGGAGTTCGCATAGTCAGGATAACTGTGGAGCCAGCATATTCCTTCAAGGGATCCTGAGGGCAGCCTCTCTAAAGAATAATATGTTGGAGGAATCAGAAGATAGTCAGAATTCGGTTGCACAGTTTAATTACAGTCTGGTAATATAGTTACAGGGAGATGAATATCTACCAGTGATGTGAGATAAGCAAAATGAGCAGTAAAAAAAGACGATGAAATTCATTATCTAGGAGAGTCCTAAAGAAACTAACAAAACTAATTTATGAAGCAGTCACAATTACTTAAGTGAGAAACAGAGCTCCTCCCTGCATATCAGTTTGAGACAAGCCAGCCCATGCAAGTCCAAACCTACTACTTCCAGCAATTTCCTGATCTACAGAATGCAAATACAACTAGGGCTGAAGGATGCATTGGCCAAGATACATACCTTAACTGCAGGTGGGACTGTATGCTTCATTTCAGGTAGACTTGGGAGGCATTTTTGCCTTGCTTTGCTTAATATATGAAAAAAATGTATATATAGGTATGTACTCATAGGAGTGGGTGGTCTTAAATTCACTGAGGTAGAAATTTAACATGAGTTCCAAGGAGAAGTACTTCTTCCAAGGCAGAAGGCTTTCCAAATAACTTACCTCCGGAGAGAGAGTATAATTACCTAATTATGCAATGTAAAGGCATTTTGTTTTTAGAGAGGAAACCAAATGCACAAAAACATATGCGAAACGAAGCATGGTGAGGAAGAAGATGTATGCATGTGTTATGGAGGCAGTGATCGTAACCTATGCGTTCTCCATAGACATCACCTCAAAAGGCTTGCACTTGGTTGCCCAAATATCAAAAGAGCTCTGGTGCTCATTGTGGTGGATTCAAGATGGCCACAGATTTTTTTGTCTTTACCCATGGGGAGGTGGCATTTAATTCCCCTCTCTCTCCTTGATTATTGACTGGCCTTAGTGACTGCTTTGACCAAAATAATGTGGCAGAAGTTATCAGACCTGAGTCTTAAGAAACTGGCAGCTTCCATTTCCTGTGTCTGAAAACACTGTGCGGAACTCTTGAGCCACCATGAGAGAAACTGAAATAGCTCGAGCCTATCTTGCCAGAGACCAGACACACCATGAGTAGGCTCTCTGGATGAAAGTCCTGGCCAAGTCGAGCCTTCCATCTGTCCCCACCAAAATACATAGTGTATGAGAGAAGTTGTCTTGAACTTTATGACCAAGTAATTTGCCAGCCAAAAACCACCAAGTCATCTCAGTTAACACAGCCTGGAGCAGAAGAATGGTCCAGCTGAGCCCTGTCCAAATTCCTGGTGCTAGTGTTGTGCAAAATAATAAGCTGGCTGTTGTTTTAACCTATTAACTGTGTAATAATTTGTTACAAAGAGGTAGATAACTGGAACAGCCACCAATAGTCCACTTTCAGGATTTTAACTGGTTCTCTGGGTTTAGCATAGCGTCTATTGGGCTCTGTTCTATAAATTTAAACATGATGAGTTAGAATCATTTGAATACTCCTTTCTCAGCTTATAGTTGATATGAAAAGTCATTCTGAAAATTAGAGAGTGATGTTTCTGTGATATTCTATCGACCCGGTAATCTTGGGCACATTATTTAAGCTCTTTTCAGTTTATTCATCAGTAAATGGGCAATGCATAATTTCAACCTCAGAGTTGCTTGAGGGATTACATGTGATAATGTTTACAAAAGGCCTGGCATCTTAAAAAGTTGAATATGTTGAGAACAAATACTATCAGAAGTATTTTTTTTTCTTTTGAGACAGATTCTCGCTCTGTTGCCAGGTTGGAGTGCAGTGGCGAGATCTTGGCTCACTGCAACCTCCACCTCCCAGTTTCAAGTGATTCTCCTGCCTCAGCCTCCCTAGTAGCTGGAACTACAGACGTGTGCCACCATGCCCAGCTAATTTTTGTATTTTCAATAGAGATAGGATTTCACCATAATATCCCTGCCTATATATAAGGGATAACTTAATTCCTTAATATTAAAGCTCCTACATGATATATTTTTCCCCAACTCCTCATTTATACAAAGACTTTTCCAAAGACTTCAGCAAGTTCTTATTATAGTTATTACTAACAATAAACTCAATGAGGATCACATAATAATCTATAGAAGAAAAATTTTCAATGCCCAGATTATTTAGGTGTTTCAAAATATTTGGCTCAACTATATTTTCATGTGAAACATATGACAATGCCATCATTCAGAAGATTATATTACTGTAACTATAATCCTAAAATCCTGAAAGCCCTTATAAAGTAGTGAAAAAATACTTCAGTGTCAGGATTTTTATGGGCTCTAATTTTCTTCATGCATCCCCTTTGTATTGAGACTTGATTGAAGCAAAACATAACACAAAGACGGTCAGAGCTTGGCATGATGGCTTCAGACCTGCTGTCCCATGTGCGGGAGGGGAGGCCCAGTGGAAGCATGCCGTGGCCGGACGGCAGGGTCCTGCTGCCACCAGCGCATCCCTCGGAACCTGTCCACTTGTGGAGCTGCATTAGCTGTTTCCCTAAATGCAACTCTGGGCCGTACCGAAGTTTATAGATAGCGGGAGGAGAGGAGGCTGGAGAAGATTCCAGAAAGAAAGACAAAGGAGGAAGTATGAAAAGCTGTGACTTGGAGACCACAGAAAAGAAAGTTTCAGGAACCAGCATGCAGCCAGCCTTGGTGAGTATGGCAGGTGAGGCTGGGAGGACCTGGTGGGTTAACGTAGATGGAGTTCTCCAAACACCTTGGCCGGGGATATGAGCAGACACTTCTCAAAAGAAGACACTTATGCGGCCAAGAAACATATGAAAAAAAGCTCAACAGCACCAATCATTAGAGAAATGCAAATCAAAACCACAATCAGATAGCATCTCACGCCAGTCAGAATGGCAATTATTAAAAAGTCAAGAAACAACAGATGCTGGCGAGGCTGTGGAAAAATAGGAACACTTTTACACTGTTGGTGGGAGTGTAAATTAGTTCAACCATTGTGGAAGACAGTATGGCAATTCCTCAAGATTCTAGAACCAGAAATACCATTTGACCTAGCAATCCCATTATTGAGTATACACCCAAAGGAATATAAATCATTCTACTATAAAGACACATGCACACATATGTTTATTGCAGCACTATTTACAATAGCAAAGACATGGAACCAACCCAAATGCCCATCAATGATAGACTGAATAAAGAAAAGTGGTACATATACACCATGGAATACTATGCAGCCATAAAAAGAAATGAGATCAGGTCCTTTGCAGGGACATGGATGAAGCTGGAAGCCATTATCCTTAGCCAACTAACACAGGAACAGAAAACCAAATATCGCATGTTCTCACTCATAAGTGGGAGTTGAACAATGAGAACCCATGGACACAGGGAGGGGAACAACACACACCAGGACCTGTTAGGGGGTGGGAGGCAAGGGGAGGGAACATAAAGAATGGGTCAATAGGTGCAGCAAACCACCATGGCACACGTATAACCATGTAACAAACCTGCACCTTCTGCACATGCATCCCGGAACTTAAAGTTAAAACAAAGACCTTGGCCAGGGCGGTGTCTGATATTTCCAGGAAAAGAAGCCAGACAATGTTGAGTGGAGAGAGAAGTGCTGAGGAAATAGAGAGAAATAATGAATGTTTTTCTTCCGGGAGTTTGACTGTGCAGGGAGGGAGGGCTGAGGATAGTTTGACTGGACTGTGGGACATTTGTTTTTTAAGAACAGAAAGGCTCCAGTGTTCTTATTGGTCCAAAGGACAAGGCTGGAGGGAAGGCAGAGGGTGAGGGGAGGGGAGGGTGACGGAGTTACGGGGTCCCTGTGGAGTAGGAAGGGAGGAGATCCTGCCCAGACAGAGGACTCTGGAACCCCTCCCTGCCAAAGGCCTCATCAACAGAAAGGAAGAAGCAACAGTGGGCGCAGAGGCAGGTAAGACGGGAATGCAGGGCCCTGGGAGCTGAGGCAGGAGGGGGCTAGAGATTCCTGTTTTCCAAGGTGGTAGGGGTGACTTAGCCTCTGAGACGCAAGAGGAGGCAGGGCTCCTGGGACATGACCACAGGGAGTAGGGGCAGGGCCCCAGCAGGAGGCAAATGGGATGGGTTAGCTCCTCAGAGCCACCACAGCACCCCCGGGTTTCTTTAGCAAGTGGCACCATTCTACCTCAACCTCGGGGTCCACGACCCTGACACCCCACCGAAATCTCCACCTGGGAAAGAGCCTTCAACTTCTCAACAAGCCTGAAGACAGAGCCACACAGACCCTCCATCTGCAAACAGCTGATGCCTGAGAAAGCCAGCCCAATAGACGGTCTTCCGCCTGCAGATGTCACTTCCTTCTCTTGTGGAGCTAGTTGACAACACAGAGAGTCCTTAAAAGATGAGAACTTACTGCTCACCAGCCAGCTCCTCTGTGTTCTGTTCAAAGGAGAAGATTTGGAGCAGACATTTTATGTCTCATCAATTTACTGCTCTCTCTCTTCTCTAGAGACCAGTGTTGAAAGGTCAAGGCCATATCAAATGAGTAGTTGCCATGGTCCCTTCCCTCCTGACTTTTTTTTTTTCCCTTGTTGGGGAAATAATACTCTTGTGCAGTAAGCGTTCAGTAGGAAATAGGGCATGTAAAATGAAGGCCCAGGGAGGGCAGTGTGAGAGGGTGAGAGCTTCAGAAAAGGAGTCGACGAAGGGGAGAAACATCACCAGGACCCGTGGTTTGAGCAGTGGGGACGGAAGACCATCCTCAGCCGACTTTAGGGGCTCATTTGGGATCGATCTCTGCCACTGGCTTGCTAGGAGACCAGGGGAACCAAGGACTTTTTCTGTTCTTGGTTTTTATCACTGGCAAAATGAGAGTAGACCACAATCACCAATTAATCTCTCCGGTTGTATCTCAGGAATCCTACAAGATCCACAAGGCCTTTACAAACGAGTCGGTAATCCGTTTCCACCCAAAAGTCAGTGTTTTCTGAAATTTCATGATTTAATTTGGGAGTCTTTAAAATTTGAAATCCATTTGTTACTTGTCCTGTCATTGTGCAGCGTCTATTCTGATCATGCAGGCTTGAAGTTTTTGGATGACTTTCAAATAATACCAAGAGATATTCTCTGAGCACACGCTGCAAACCAGACACTGTCCTAAGTGTTTTATGTGGGTTGCTTGATTTGATCCTCAAGACAAGTCTGTAATTAGGTACAAGTGTCTTGATTTATGGGGGAGAAGAGGCCTAAATACTCTGCCCAGGGTCACACAGTGAGACCCCGCAGAGCTGGGCTCAGGGGTTCCGTGGTGCGGAGTTAAGGATGCGTGACCCCAGGATTTTTCCTCCCTCTGTGATTTATGGATTTCTTTGGGTTACAAATCTGTGTCTTGTGATCATAGGGTAATTGAAATGCACCGTTATTCACGTGTTCTAGATACTTGCAGGTCCCTGATGCTGGGAGCTCAGCTGCTGCAAGCTTTGGAGCTCACTCAGAGCCTCCTCTTTCCCAGCAGCCACAGATCAGCAGCAGCTCCTGACATTTCTCTCCACGTCAGAGTTGCCAGAAAGAGGTGACACATTTCAGTCAGTTTTGCTTTTTAAGTGTGGAATTTTTATTTCTGAATTCTGAATACTTTGGACAGTTAAGTCCAATTCTCTTACAAAGACCTTTCCTGGAAACAAGCACCCACAAACTGAAAATGAGAAGTTTCTTTCTCGATACCAACTGATTCTATTGGAAGAAAATACTAAGGGAAATTAAGCTTTCTTGATTAACAGCTCAAGTGTCGATGTCGCTGCTTTGCTGAGGGAAAGTTCTAGCTGGAAACACAGGTAGCTGCACATGTACCCTAGAACTTAAAGTATAATAAAAATATACATATATATAAAAAATTGCTTCTTCCTGGAAAACCTGACTCTTTGCTCTTAAGGCTTTCCACTGATTGGACGAGGCTCACCCACACTACGGAGGGTACTTGGCTACACTCAGAGTCTTCTGATTTAATGCTAATGGCATCTAGAAATACCTTCACAGCAATATCTATGCTGGTACCTGATGCAACCGCTGAGCCCCGTTGACCCATTCAATTCACCAGCACAGCGAGTATGTTTGCTACTCTGTCCAGGACCTTCTGGTTACACATAGTGTCTTGGTGTCATTGTTAATAGTTCCCGGTGCTTTTGAAAACTGTTGCTGTTTGCAAGGTCAAGACTCATCTCACTTCAAGGAAGTGGCTGGGACTTCATTAAGCCTACAGAACAGGTTATAGGAACTTTTAAACCTGCTTGTTAATAAGGCATATTTAATAGGTTTCACGGGTGTAGCCTAATTGAGTCTAATGTTTTTTCAATATAATTACATTATGAGGTTAGGGAATTGGTGAGTTGACTCTCACCCATCTAAAGCGTTCCATAGCTATAGTTAGCTACCACAAAGCACCTATATCTTCTAAACTGGCTTAGGCCTGCTTGCAACACCCAGAGCCAGAGAAGATACAGCTACAGTAGTTTTCCCACTGGGGGAGCCCATGATGGCTTGATTTGAAATAGACCTGAGCTGATGGCATACGATAATTGTGCAGCATCCGAGTGGGCTGTGGGAACTGTGGCATGGTTGCTGCTGGAAGTGGTAGTGGGAGGACGATTTTCTTCCTGATACTCAAGTCTCACATGCTGGTTCTTTCCAGTTCAAATTCTTTAATGGGATGTCTTCGTCCACACTGGAGTTTCTCAAAGCAAGATCCAAATGTTCTCTGAATCAAAATAAAACAGCATCTTATTTAAAATGCAGACCTCTGGGCCTCAACTCAGACCCAACCAGTGAGAATGGGGAGGGCAGTTGTTGGCCTTCGGGGTGGCTCTGGAGGTACAGCCTCCTGTACAGCCTCCTGCCTGGGGGTCATGCCCTCAGGCAGCCCCAGGGTATTAGACTTGGTCTGTGTGACAGCAGTAGGCACAGAGTGACCGTGTGGCCCTGCCAGCCCAGGTCACAAACCACATCATGACCTCTGCCTGGTGTGGATCATTTACTTGGGGAAGCCAGCCGCCATGTCAGGAGGATGCTCAAGCAGCCCTGGGGAGAGGCCACGTGCTGAGCCACTGAGGCTCCCACCACAGCTGCATGAGGTGCCACTCTGGAAGCACACCCTTCAGGGCGCCTGAAGGTGACTCTGACTTCCTAAAAAGCTCCAAGCCACAATCAGGTGGCTAAGCCATTCTGGATTCCAACCCCCCCCCGCCCCGCCCCCAAGGAACTGTGTGAGATGAACACTTGCTCTTTCCAGCTTCACAGTGTTGGGTTGATTTGTTACACAGGGGTAGGCAAATCACGGGGAGGAGGCAGGGAATCTGTGATTGTTGTCAGCAGCTGAGTCTCAGGCATCCTGAAAGGTGGGGCCCCTGGGGTGGGAACATCCAGGCTCCTGAGATGGACCCATGAGACATCATTCACACCCTGGGGTCAGGCCACCATTGCCGGCCACCTGGGCCACCATAAGAGACCCTTACCTCTGTCCTGCGTCCACGCATGCCTTCTGGAGCTGGCCCTCCACACATCAGCTGGAGTGAGCTCTTATCAAGCTGATGAGGTTTGGGCCGTTTCCTCCTTGGTGCAAAATCTTCCTTGGCTGTCATCTCATTTACACGCAATTCGCAGGCCCACCTTGCCCTCCCAGGTCTCACGTCCCACGCTCTCCTCCTCGCTCTCTGCTCTGGCTGTCCTGGCCTCTGCTCTTCTTTGACACAGCAAAAGATACACTTGGTTTGGGGATTTTGTTCTTGCTGCCCCAGGTCCTCCTAGCTTGCTCTAAATTCCCACAGCGCACACCCTGAAACCCAGGTACCTGACTTGTCTGTCCCTTCCCGTTCTCCTACCAGAAGGCCAGCACCATGAAGATGATGACCCAGTCCACCTGGCGCATGGCCACCTCCCTGATGCCTAGCTGTGTACCTGCACACATTCCAGCCTCAGTTGGTGCTTAGCAAGAAAGTAGCGACAATCCACGTCCAGAAAATACCACGGACGCTGAGCTCCAGTGTTTACTGCTTCTGTCTAATTTTCATCAGTGAATTTCCTAGCTCATTTTGTTTTCACTGGTTGGTAATTAAAATTGGAATAATGATAACATGTAATTGTATTTTTTTCCTTTTTTTTTTTTGAGACAGAGTCTCGCTGTCACCCAGGATGGAGTGCAGTAGCGTGATCTCGGCTCACTTCAACTCTGCCTCCTAGGGTTCAAGTGATTCTCCCACTTCGGCCTCCCAAGTAGCTGGGACCACAGCCGTGCACCACCATGCCTGGCTAATTTTTCATGTTTTAGTAGAGACAGGGTTTCACCATGTTGGCCAGGATGGTCTCGATCTCTTGACCTCGTGATCCACCCACCTCAGCCTCCCAAAGTGCTGGGATTACAGGTGTGAGCCACCACACCCAGCCGTAATTGTATTTTAAATAAAATACTTATCTTTAAAACTCAACATGAGGCTGTCCTCCTGTTGGTTCTCTGTACCTGCACATGCTGGTGACTCCCGTGGGCTGACCTCTCCCGGCCCCTGTAAGGTCCCCTGGGACTCGTTCTCCCAACCCCTCCTCCCCACAACACCATAAGCTCCTCTTGGGCAGGAAATTATCACATTCTTCCAGCACAGGGGTCAGTGAGGTTCCCACAAGCTAAAGCCGGCCAGCACCTGCCTTTGGAGGTCAAGTTCTTTGGAGACTCCCATTCATTCATGGACTATCTGTGACTAATTTCAGGCTACAAAGGCAGAGTAGAGTCTTGTGAAGGCTGCAACACTAAAAATATTTATTGTTTGGTCTTTTATACTAAGAATTTGCCGGCCTCTTATCTGACCCACAGGAGAGAACTGACTACATTCAGGTTCATAAAGAAATAAACATATAGCATGAGGAATGCGGCAGTAAGTCAATACAAATAGGTTAAAAACAGATGGTCTGACCATTTGCTGAATCCCACTAAGAGAGCTCACATACTGCTACCCAGCATCAAGAAGCAGGTCACACAGAGTGTCTATTATTCAGTGACATACATGTCACAGAACCCAGGGCTGAACATTTCAGCAGTTTTCATGTTAATAAGCAGTAACTCTGTGCCCCAAATATTCTAAAATTAGAAAAATTAAGAATAATTGAGAAAACCCCAAATAAATGATTATGATAAATTTTACACTGAAATATATTCCATGATTAATGGATCCTTTAAAATTTGTCATTTTATTACTGTCATATAAGTTTAATTTGCCTTTAAAATGGATGAATGACCTGAGAAGCTTCCAATTTGTGGTAATTTCTATTTGATGCCGACACTACATGTGTGTACTTAATATCCCGTGGAAGAAGTTACATTCTCATGGTTCTTAAGAGCAGAACTCGAGCACTCACTGTGGGTTCTGCACTCCCTCTAACATGCGGTGACTATCTTCCTGTGGTCACCGTTTCCTAGCTGAGCCTCCCCATAGCGTAGGCTCCTGCTACAGCACAAAAGGAAATTTTCCAGTGTTATCCAGAATGGCATAAGTGAGGTATCATCATTTATACAGAGTTGAAACTGAATTTACATGAGGAACAAGAGCAAATGAATATCAAAGGCAAGGCCATTAAACACCATTAAAAACAAAATTATGACCCTGCCATTCCCAGAACACTCTGGGCTTGGGAAGCCGGGGGAGTTTCTGTGGGAGGCGGAGTCTCTCTGCCAAAAGCCCTCCAGCAAAGCCACCTTGCCTCTGCTTTCTGTTTTCTGAGCATATTTGCTTCATCTAACACATGGGAAGTTTATTTTATTGCTGATTTTTAGCGATTATCTATCTAGAAAAAGTGAAGGCATGACTGTTATTTCCTCCTCATTTCTTCATTTTAGCCAAGTGACTCATTAGCATGAAGGAGCTTCTGTGGAGAGCCCCAAGCCCAGCTCGAGCGGCCCCCGCCTGACTCCCCACTGGGCCACCCACTCAAGAATCGAGCGGTGGAGGCTTCGCACCCCACTCACCTCTGCCTTGCTCTGCAGCCACACATTTTACATCTGTGAGGGATCTTCAATCCACTCCATCCCAGGGCTTCTCGGGCTGTTTACACATTTGTTTTCACCCAAAAGAATGAGCCATCAGTGCACCTACAGTGAATGCAGAGTGTCCCCCATGGCTTGAGAATACAGCACATAACACACCATGAGGAGGTCAGAGTTTGTGATCCAGGTGCTGACCACACCAGGCAGATGGAGCAGAGGGCTGAAGGGCCCTGCAGGGTCCCTGGTGCTGTGATGTCAGTGACGGTGCACCTCGGTGACCTCGGGATGGGCACCCCAACCTGTCGATGCAGAAATTATGGCTTGAGTTTACTGAGGGTGCTATGTATGGGGTGTGGCGCTAACTCTGCTGTAGGTGACACCGAACTGAAATGTAAACATAAGAAGCCTTAGTCCAGGACGCTGAGGAAGTCCCCCCAGATTCTTTGACAGTGGAGGGAAAACAGAATAACTGGAAAAGGAAGTGCTTAAACCAGGGGCAGTGCCCTGCTTCAGGCTAGGTCTGCAGCCCTGGAGGAGCACCTGGCACCCAAGTACTCAGTGTGTGTTTGTTGAGTGAATGAATGAATCATTTTTATGAATGAGTAAGTTTGCGTCTGGTGATCTTGGTAGAAGCTAAATTTTGTGCTGAAAATCCTTCACTTCCATGGGATACCACATTGGGCCAATGGAATAGAAAGGTTCATATCTTTGACCCCTCTCATCTTTTTCCCACCTTTTGTCAATTGCATTGACCATTTCACACAGGTCAACCCTCTGTCTGGAGGGCTCCTTGGTGGTTCAGAGCCCCTTTCTGTCTGCAAGCATTGTTGTGCTATGCAAACAGACAGTGGAGGAAAGGGTTGGCGTTGACCACTGAAGATCCTTATGTGTGGATTGCTGAAAATCTGTACCTCTTCTTCTTTTAATAACAGATTTTAAAGATTCATTGTTGCTGGACAATATAAAGGTTCACCAATGATAAGGAACATAAATGGCTAGGACTCCAGGGATTCATATGTACACTAATTATTTACTGAGGCCCATTTGTGTCCAAGGCATTCAATTTCTTGAATGAAGGATTTCTTATTAGTAATGTATGTTGGATGAATTCTGAACTCCTGGAAATTGTATTTTTAGGAATTATGAAATGGCCTACAGGGTTGCATATTAGCCGTGGAGTGGAAATTAACAATCTCTAACTAGGAACCGTTTGCACCGAAGACAATGAGCAACACCCTGGGCACGGACTGGCAGGGCACAGAAATGTGTGGCTCTTCCCCTACGAGGAAGCAGCCTCTGCAATGCTCAGAGATTCATCATCTTTTCACACATGAAAGGTGTGGACTCTGTATTTATAAAATAGTCTATATTTGCATGGTAATCATTAAAGTAATGAATATGTTATTGCTAATTTCCTTTCAGTTTATTTAGATCCACACAGAGATCAGTGTCTGAAATGATTTGGTTTTCAAACCCTTTATAAGAAAAAGGACTGTGTTTTGATCAAGAACAATGTGAGAACTTTGAATAAAAGCTCCCCATGTAGTATTGCCCTCAGCACTTGGGCAAAGTACTGAACATTTGAGCAAAAACATAAACCCAACATCAAAACTGCTGACTAATATTATTTTTTACATAGAATCCATTGTAGTTTAGGTCAGTAGACCTGTCTAGCAATTGAGTGTGTGCATGTTGATAAATAGCCAACACTACTTGAGGTGTAGAATGTTGCATGCTAAGAACTCAAAGGAATGATTGAAATACAGAGAAAAACAGAGGCAGCCCACAGCACCACTGAAACTGCAAAGATGCCCAGCCCAACAACTGGAGCCGGCACACTTCATGAAAGTCAAACACATCGGCATCTGGGATTAGCACACTGCTTACATCAAGAACTGGAATGATCTACAGAGGAGTGTGTGTGTGTTTCTGCACAATTTCTGCATAATTTTATTAAAATATCTTACATAAGTAATAATCATTTTCTAATCATAAAATATTTGCCCAATAATGAAGGAAAATTTAAAATTACTGATCTATGTTACCAAATTAAGTTAGAAAAAGAAATATAGATTAAATTTAGTGTAAGCAAAAGAAAAGATTAAAGTGGACCTCAAGAAAAACAAATGTAGATTAGATTTACTGTAAGCAAAAGAAAAAATTAAAGTGGACATCAATTAAATAGAAAATTGAAAAATATACAAAAAATTAAAAAGTCAAAAGTTAGTTATTTGAAAATATTTTTAAAAATCTCCTAAAAAGAGTAATGAAAGTGGTAACAGAACTACACGTCCTGGAGACAATTAACTCTAAATGATATAAAATATCCTCTTAATATTTCTAGAATATGTGGTGTCCTCTCTTCCATGGCAATCTTCTGCAAACACTTTCAGGAAATACAGAAGAGAGAGCGGCTGGTTTTGCATGGAGGGCCTGAAACCAAAACACAGATTCATTGGCTTTCTTGCCCCTTAGAGGGGTGGGTATTTACAGAGCTTCAAGGGCTAAAAGGTCAGGGAAGTTCCTGTGTATTTGAGAAAGTGAGAGTTAATGTTGATCCCTCTCTTAGGACCAGGGGATTTTCAACTCTCCATTCCGAGTAGGACTGGAGAAGGCACAGTTAGGAATGGGCTGGCCGTGGGAAGCTGAAAGATGCAGGCAGAAGCCCACACCAGGTTACAGGGTCAAGGGCTGGGCTCCAACTCAACTCAGCTGGGATCCGTATTAGGCCAAGAAGCCCTGCCAGGTTTCCTACTGGGAAAGTGATTGTGACAAATGGGAGCCAGGCTCAGGCGTCTCATCTGAAGGGTCCCCTCAGTTGGTCCAGATCTCACTTTTGGAAACATTTCCTAATAGCACAGACATGCTCTTGTCCATGGACATGATGCTGTCTTTAAAGCATAGGAGGGTGGGGGCTGCAGAGTTGTCTGGTGGGGTCAGTGACTATCCAGTAGAAGAATCCAGGTGTCCAGCAAAGTATGAGACAGTGTATGTGTGTGTTTTAAAATGAATTATTTATACATCAGCGATGACTATGAGCATGAAAAGGAAGCTCTGTTTGGTAATATTCATACATTTCCATCAGTAAGTTGAAAATACAATATGTATTTATATAAAAAAAATCACCGGTTTGATATTAAGTTCCTGAAATTCTTTGTTTGATGTGTAGGAAGGAAATAAGTCTCTAAGAAGCCGAACCACCCCTTTTTCTAGAGATGGCTATGTAAGCCCAGATGTCCAATATGCCTCTCCTCAAACTAAGAGTGATAATCAAAGGAAGTTAAAAATAGACTTACTGCTGGAATCCAGGAAAGGGCCTCGTCAGAGTGCCAGAAATGATAATGAATTTCTTCTACATAAAATGCAGATGGGGCTGGATGAAAAGAAGCCCTGAGCACTGACAAGTTGCCTCCGTGGAAGACACTCCTGCCTCCTGGCAGGGTTCCTAAGACTCTTCCAATGAATGGGTTAGACCTGGAAGAAATCGAAGGGGCACCATCTGGACGCCCACATCCTCTTTAGGGACAGACTGATAGAATTCAGAAGCAGCTGTGCTAGCAGTTCCTGGGGCGAGAGGGGTGACTCCCAGTGAAAACATCAGTGTAACTGGTTTTTCCTGGGTGCAGATTTCTGTCAACCTGGAGGTCTCCTTCCTGACCCAGTGGAGCTGTTCTCAAACCCAAGAGACAGCAAAGCCATACAGAAAAGTCAACTTGATCACACAAAAAAACCCAGAGTAGAAGATTCTCTACATAGGCTCTACCTGGAGGACACTGGTTCCTGGAAAAGCCGTTTTAGTAAACATAAGGAAAGTGCCTGGAAGGACGAATCTGGTTGGTTCTATCCAAGTCTCTAGATTTCCCCCATTTTCCCTAGGCTGTGGCATCACTGGGCAGGGAATCTGAGCTTAACCCCCAGCCCTCCACCTTTGTCATGAAGACACTTCCAGTGGCTCTGGTGCACCTGTGTAGAGAACCCACCATACTGGCACACCAAGACATGCTCCTATGAAAGCAGGTAAATTGAGAGAAACCAGGGTGGAACTTATAAAAACATCCTGCTTTGTTACAAAGAGGGTGTATGCATAGACCTAAGATAGGGAAAGAATGTATTTTGAAAAAGAAGTTTCCTAAAGGAAGTCTAAGGTACGTGCAATTAGAATTTTCTCTGTGCTGTCTCTGAGTGTGAAGAAAATACAAACAAGGAACTAAAAAATTAGTGAGGAGAGATGAAGGTGCAGAGAGGAGGGAGTTCAGAGGAGAGTGAGAAAAGAAATAGCACCTGAGGGTGATGAAGAAGCAGACAGAACAGGAAGGGTCAAGCCATCGGCAAACATTGAGTCAGGTTTATCGATGAGAAACTCCAGAAATATTTCCCCAAAGCTGGTGAAAAGGCCAAGGAGAGAAACATCATCAGAGAGAAAAAGGGAAGAAAACAGATTTTCAAAAAGTAATCAGGTCCCTGAAAGAGAAACTGCGTCAGTGTGGTCCAAGCCCTTCTTCGCATTTTGCACTGCTGCTGCGGATTTTCCTGACGTTTCCAATCCCTTTACTTTTTCTTGAAGATCTGAGTTTCCATCTGGAATCGCTTTCTTTAGTGTGAGGAACTTCATTTAGCATTTCTAGTAGGGCAGGTCTGCTCACAACATATATTCCTAGTTTTCTTTTTATTTGATGATATCTTTATTTTGCCTTCTTCTTGAGCACTTTTAGCTGAATGTAGAATTCTGGATGAACCTGGGTAATTTTAACCTTCCAGCGTTTGATGAGTGTTATTCCACTGTCTCCTGGTCTCCATTGCTTTATATTAGAAGTCAGTGGACACTGGATCATAGTTCCTCCTCATGCAATGTGTCATTTTTCTCAAGCTGCTCTGAAGATTTTCTGTTTACTTTGGTTTTCCAAGTAATGTCTGTAATGTGCTTGCCTTTGTATCTTTGTATTTGTTTTGCTGGGGTCCACTAAGATTCACAAATCTGAACATTTATGTGTTTATGCACATTTGGGAAAACTTCAGCCATTGTTTTCTTTATATATATATATTTCATTATATATATATTTCATTATATATTTATTTGATTTTATATATGTGTGTGTGTGTGTGTGTGTATTCTTCCTTAGTCTCTCTTCATTTTTCTTTTGTGACTCCAATATCTGCATCTTAAGTCCTGTTGATGATATTCTCCTTAGCTCCTATCAATCTTTTTTCTTTTCTCTCTATTCTTAAGTTGAAACATTTCTATTGATTTTTTTAAAAAACAAATTCACTAATTTTCTGTCATGTCCATTCCACTGTTAGGCCCATTCAGTGATTTTAAAAAAATTTCAGATATTGTAATTTTCAACTTAAAACTTTGTCTTCTATTTTGTTTCAGTTTATGTTTTTCCACTAATACCTACTATCTTTGTGTTCATTGTAAACATATTTTCCTTTACATTCTTGAGCAGTGACAATTGCTTCTTTTAAACTCATGTCTGCTGATTGTAACATTGGGATCATGAGTTTGTTCCTCACTCATTTCCTTCTCTCTAGAGAACTTGACATATCCTCCTGTTTCTTCATCCCAAATGTTGTAAAGAATATGTTGTAGAAATACTAAATTGTTTGAAGTGCCTCAGAAGACTTTTGCTTTATTTTTACCTATGCAATTAACTTGACAGAGTCAAAATGCACATTATATCTCTGCTGGGAGGACAACGATTTAACTATGAGTTTAATTCTTTTAGCTTAAGTAGGGCTGCTTGGATCATAGCCTGCATATGTGTGGGTAATGGATCAGCAAGAAATGTAAGCAAAATATACACACAAATTTTGGCTGTCTTTAAAATACAGTATGAAATAGTAGTAGAGACAGTGGACATGAGGTTTTCCTTCTGACTTTTATAGGCAACATTTAATACTATTTGATAATTACTAATCTTCCTACTTTTGAGTGTTTTCAATATCAATTGTGATAAATTTTATTAAATATCTTTTTTACATATCTGAAGATGACTGTATAATTTTTCTGCATATCTCTATTTGATGACTTTTCTAATATTGAACAACCTTTATATATTTGTAATTTTCTAAATCAGCTATGTTGTCATGTTTAGAATGTATTGTGTATTTTGTTTCCTACATTTCTTTTTAAGGCTTTTTGCACTGATATTTATAGAGTGTTCAGTAGGTTTTATTTGAATTAAGTAGTTCTTAAGTTTTACATCAGTGTTATAAATCACAAAATGGATTTGTAAGATTTCCTTCTTTTTCTCTGCTCTGAAGTAGTTGGAATGATATGATCTTTAAAGATTTGGTAGATCTTCTCTGAGAAACCATATAAGTGGCTTATGGTTCTTTTGTATGGGGGTCTTCTCTAGTTGTTAGCTTTTCCAGTTATTGCCTTATTAGACTTTCTATCTCTACTGGGGTCGATTTCAGTAAGTAGTATTCTTGTATCAATTTGTGATTGGTTTTAATGTTTTTATAGATTTGTACAAAGTAGTTTCTTGTGCATTTTTTTTAAAATATCACTTTGAATGTTACTTCTATCTCATTTTTAATTTTTTGTATTAGTGCTCTCCTCATTTCCCCCTTACACTTTTTTGAGTAAGTTAGCTAATTTGGTGTTTTAATAAATCAATTTTCAGTTGGTAAGTCCTGCAGATGGTAAAGATCGGTAACCCATTTGCTCACGCCTGCTTCCTTATCCTCTCTACCCCCTGCTCTTGGTTTACTGTGATGTTCTTGATCTTGCTTTTTGAATTGGGTCTTTCATTTACTTATTTTTACTTTAGCAATTTTTGTTGATACTGTTATTTAATTCATTTCTTTATCACCTAGTAACTATTTTAGTTATATCTCATAGATTCTAATAATATGTGCTTTCAAGAAATTCTGTATTCTTTAAAAATTTTCCTTTTAATTTATAATTTATTTAGTGATAAATTACAAAATGTAATTTTGTAATTACAAAATGTAAAGGTGGAAGAGTGCTTTTTGTTTAAAAGAATTCATTGTATTTTCATTGTGTTATGATTGGAGAATTCTGGTTATGTTTTTTCCTACATTTTGGAATTTATTGGGTTTTTTTGTAGTGGACTGAGACATTATCAGTCCTGCATGTGGTCTTGAAGAGAAGCTTCATTCTCTTATTATTGGGAATTCAAGTTCAATCTGTAAGATTTTTCTGCTGAGTCTGTTATTTAAGTCATCTACATTCTTATGTATACACTGTCCATCTATCTCACCTGCACAGATAGAAATGTATTAATACCTACTTTATTAGGGTGATTTTGTCTGTTTCTCCTCACATCTTCTCCAGTTCATGCTTTGCCAGAGCTGTTAACAAGCTGTGGATATTACTCACTGTTATGTCTTAATGGAGACTTGTAGCCTTCAGAAGTTTAAAGTGATTTCTTTCCCTTTAATGCTTTTAGTCAGATACAAAAATTGCATCTCTTGCTTTTATATGTGTGTTTTCCTGGTGTATCTTTGTCTATCATTACCTTTTCAGTCTTTCTGGGTTTCTGTTTTAGATGTGTCTGTACTACGAAGCATAATTTGGGATTTAGCTTTGCTGGGTTATTTGAACAATATTTATCCTTTAATGAGTGACTTAAGCTGATAGATACAGGCACTCTATCTAGAGTCAGTGTTATACTGTTATGTTAATCATTATGATTATAGACACATGAGACTTGTACAGACTTATTCATTATATGGTTTGTAATTTTTTCTTTTCGCGTCTCTCTCTTTTTAGTTTATTTTTGGGTTTAACTTTAGTTTATATTTGTGTTCTAGTTAGCTTTATATCAATCTTTATATCAATTTCTTTCTATCATCTTCCCTTTTATTTCTCTTTATCCTAGGAGAAACAATAGTTACATTAACTATAAACTTCATCCTTTTCTTTCTCATTTATCTCTCTGGCCTCTGATAAGAAGTAATATCCTTGTTTTCCCATTAATAGCTTTAAGGCAATGTCATTTTTCATAGGATCTGTTCATCATCGCTCAGTTTTAATGGTTGTAATTTATCTACATTTTCCAAGCATATAGCCATTACACACTATAATCTACACCTTATCATTATTACTTTTCTTTGTTCTACAATTAAACATTTAATGCTCACAAACAGTTCTTATACAGAATGTTTTAGTAATATTGGCTGTCTCAAACTAATTTTCTAAGAGAATTTTCAGTGCTCAGTAGAGCAATACATCCTAAGTTTTTGCATATTGATAACTAGTTTTAAAAATGTATTTTATATTTAAGCACTAGTTTAGCTGGATATCAAATCCATTACTCACTTCTATCTTTGAATACTTTAAAAGTTTCTATTATTTTTGGCATAAAGTTTTGCTATCAAAAATTTGTATGACAATCTGATTTTCTTTTTTTTCATAGGAGGCTTAATTTTTCACTTTGAATTCAAAAGAGTTTTTGTTGTTGGTGGTTTTCTTTAAAGCCCAGTAGCTTGACATTAAAATATTTCAATATTGGTCATCATGATGTTTTTTCTTCTTTTTCCACTAAGTGGACTTTTAAATACATAGATGTAAGACTTCTGTTTTTCAGAAGTTGTCCTATATCTTGTTCTTCTGCCCCCTTGCTTTGCTTCCTTCTTCTGGGCTTCTTTTTTGTTGTTGTTGCCCAGGCTGGAGTGCAGTGGTGTGATCTCGGCTCACTGCAACCTCTGCCTCCTTGGTTCAAGTGATTCTCCTGCCTCAGCCTCCTGAGTAGCTGGGATTGCAGGTGCACACCACCACGCCCAGCTAATTTTTTTTTTTTCGTATCTGCAGTAGACATGGGGTTTCACCATGATGGCCAGGCTGGTCTCGAACTCCTTACGTCATGATCCGCCTGCCTTGGCCTCTCAAAGTGCTGGGATTACAAGCCTGAGCCGTTGCGCCCCCGGCTTCTGGGCTCCTCTTCTAATTGGGTCAGATCCTCCTTGATCTTTTTCTGTTAGCGTCATTTTCTTTCAAATTCTCTTCAACATTCTCTTCATTTCTTTTTCACTTGTTAATATTTCCTTCATTTCGCCTTCTATTTCTTTTAAGCTACTCTCTGTTGTGTTTACTCACCCTGTGTTACTTCTAGCTTAGTCTTTTTAAAAATGATTCCTTCCTTGTAAATGATTCCTTCCTTGTTTTCTTGATCTTTCTTAAGGTCTATCACCTTGTTTCTCAGCCTTTATGATTGTGTTGTTGTTGTTTTTTTTCTCTACCATTCATATATTTTATCAGGTTCTTAATTCTTTAACTTGTCTTAAAATACACTAAAATTAACGTCTCTGAAATCTAAAACTACCAAAGGAAAATGAAAAAAAAAATAGCCTATTGGGAAAATGTACTTGCAACATACGTAACTTAATTGTGATAAGTAGCCTAAATATATAATGAAGTTTTACATATTAAATTGAACCATTTTTAAAATCAATATAAGGATAACAAAATATACATATAGACACTAATCATTAAAATATTTGGCCAGCTTTTTTTCTTTTTTTCAAATTGACAAGTACATAAAACAGAAGTGAAAGTGGTAGCAAGACTGGCTGCGAAACAGGGAGAGTCTCCCAAGAACGGTGCACGGTTTTCTGCCGTATTCACGGTGCCGATGAAAGTCGAATTTGGCAACTTTTCTAGAAAATTTTTAGAAAATATGTGTGAAGAACCATTTAAAGAACCATATATTAGGAACTTGTGAATCTACTTTTAGGAATTTACTATAAAGAAATAATCAGAAGTGAAAACATATTTTTATTTTTGTTTCAAAAGATGTCAAAAAGTTAACTTTATATTTATTAAAAATAATTATGCCCCACCATAGAATATTTATTTGAAATGTTTGGAACACACAAAATATAGACTATTACACAGACACTGAAATAATATTTCAGAACCATGTTTAATTTTATAAAGAAATGCTATCCTATGCATTGAGGGAAAATTATCCATTACCTTATTTATAAAAGACAAAGTATTTTAAGAAACTATACAGATAATATAGAATCAATTTCCAACAAAAATAGCCATAGTAATATGAATATATATGTATATGAGTGTATATATGTATATATACGTATATGTATATACATATATATGTGTGTATATATATATGAATAGTTCAAAGATATTTGTCTGAAGTGTGAGACTACAGGAGACATTTTATCTTCCTATGCTTTTTAAAATTTTCTAAATTATGGGTATATAACTGATTTTACTTGAATAATCTATCCAATTTTAAAGAAAAATATAACCTAAAGGAAAAGCTTGTTGCTGCTACTATTTTTTTCTCTTTGGATTCTTCTTTGCCAATTCTTTCTATTGAAATAATGCATTTGTAATCTAATTTTTAGAATAAAAGCTTATTTGTAAATCAGAATACCTTTCTACATTCAGTCATTTGTGACCGTGTTAACTGATTAACATAGAAATGCGGTACACTCATACTACATTTTTAAATAATTGGCTACTTTGTTAACAGGGTTGCCTTCCAGTTAATTAAAATTAATTCATGTACCATAACTAAGAGTGATGTAATCTTCACCACGTTCTTTCTTTCGTTGAGGTTCATCACATTACAGCTGAGAATAAGCCAATAAAGGCTTTTGTTGAGGTGTAAACTCAAAAACATTTTGGCTTCCATAGAAGTTATATTTTAGTCTCCAAGTGTTGAGATATTAAGTTGTCAAATTTGCATACAAAGTTTAAATTTTAGAGCCATATATGAAAAAAGACTTCTAGACCATTTCTTTTCTTTGCTACCATGCCCCCTATTGATTCTGGTCACAGAGCATTAAGTGTGTGGGTGTGTCTGTGTCTGTGTGTCTGTGTCTGTTTCTCTGTGTATCTGTGTATTTCTGTTTGTGTGTGTGCATCTGTGTTTATCTGTGTGTGTGCATCTGTGTATCTGTGTGTGTCTGTGTATCTGTGTGTGTCTATGTATCTGTGTGTATATTGTCTGGGTCTGTGTGCCTATATATCTGAGTGTGTCTGTGTATCTGTATGTGTCTCTGTGTCTGTGTGTGTCTGTGTGTCTGTGTGTGTCTGTGTGTCTGTATGTCTATGTATCTGTATGTGTCTATGTATCTGCATGTGTATGTGTATTTGTGTGTATGTGTGTCTGTGTGTCTGTATGTGTCTGTGTGTGTCTTTGTGTCTGTATGTGTCCGTGTCTATATATCTGTGTGTTTCTATCTGTGTATCTCTGCATGTCTGTCTGTCTGTATGTGTCTGTCTATGTATTTCTGCGTGTCTGCGTGCCCATATGTGTCTGTGTGTGTGTCTGTATGTCTGTGTGTGTCTGAGTGTGTCTGTGTCTTTGTGTGTTTGCATGTCATGTGTGTCTGTGTGTGTCTGTGCCTATGTAAGTCTGTGTGTCTGTGTGTCTGTGCCTGTGTAAGTCTGTGTATCTGTGTGTGTCTGTCTGTGTATCTCTGTGTGTCTGTGTGTATCTCTGTGCACCTGTCTGTGCCTGTGTGAGTCTGTGTCTGTGTGCGTCTGTCTGTGTATCTCTGTGTGTCTGTGTGTATCTCTGTGCGTCTGTATGTGTCTGTGTGTGTCTGTGTGTATCCGTGTGTGTGTCTGTGCCTGTGTGACTCTGTGTGTCTGTGTGCATCTGTCTGTGTATCTCTGTGTGTCTGTGTGTATCTCTGTGCGTCTGTATATGTCTATGTGTGTCTGTCTGTCCACTGGCCCCAGGGGAGTGCGTCTGTGCTGCCCTGGCCCCCGCAGCTCCCAGGGAAGAGACGCAGCTCCCCCACTCACATGCTCCTCCCCAGCCCCGGGATCCACAGGTCCCCTTAGTGCTGCCTGCGTCACCTGCCCACAGACCTGTCCCAGGCTCTGCCTCTGGGGACTCGAGTGAAACCCGTCTTTTAGGCTTTGTTGTTGTTTAAATGGAGACATCTCAATTATTTTTAAAAGCGGCACCTCTTGCCTTCTCAATCAGAGCATGCTCAGCTGAGCGCCCTGGACAGAAATGGCTGGGCCTTGCTTCTGAACCTGGTCCCAAGTGGAGGGGCCCTGTGCTGCGTGTGCCACTGCCCGGAGCATCGCCGCGCCCTCTTGGCCCCGCCTAACATGGGAGAGCCACACTTCTCTGGCAGCGGGGCTGAGTGAGGAGATGGGAGGCCTCCATCTGCTACTCAGGGTCTTTTTTTGTGGAAAATTCAGATTCTCCAGCAAAAAAGGGACATGGCTCCCACCCCAAAGAGTTGTTCTCACTCTGTAGGTAGAGAAAGGAACCTGGTTTACAGGAGTGGGTGGCTCTCAACTTTCTAACTGCTGCTGCTCTCAGGCAAAGTCAAATCCCCCTTAACCCACACTGCCGACTGCTGTGAGTGTGGCCGGTAGACAGCTCACACAGATGAGAAATACCCCATCTGTGTTCTTAGACACACACCACACACACATCACACACACCGCACTTACACTCACACACAGCCCACACACATACACAGAGCACATATATACAACCATGCACACACCACACATACACGCCCTGCACTCATACCACACATGTACCACACACACCACACACACACACACCACTCTCTCTCTCTCACACACACACACAGAAACACACACAGGCTTTCTTTGAGGCAAATAGACTTTGAATGATTGGAGTTGTAATTTTCAATCTATATCATTTTATCTTTCTCCATGAATTGAAATCATTCCAATGAATGATTAAGTTGAAAGGTTTACACCTGTCCATACATTAATCACTTCCAAAACTCGTTGTCATTAGAAATCCCTTACAAGATATCCGTCTCTGGCAAGGTTGCTTGTTTGATTTAATTAAAGTGTGAAGTGAATTAGAAGTGACATCATTATAGAGAAATGGATGAGAGGGCTGGAAGTGGGTCAATGCGTCCTCACGGGAATACGACGGAGGGCCTGGAGGCATCGTCATATTAACTTATTAAAGGGTTATGTGTTTCATGCAATTAAAAGAAATCTTACGTGTTCAGCCTCCACACCCTACCAGCACCCTTCTCTCCAAGGGTAAAATGTGTCGTACTCTATAAAAAGTAGCATCGATGAAGACTACGATGTTTCTAAAAAGGCAGTTCATTTTACCCTCTTTCCCCCCACCCCAGGATACTTGGAAGATCAATTCTTAGGCTCAATTTTAGTCGTATTATTTGTATACGGTGCATATATAATTTATGTGTAAGTCTCAGAAGAGGAAATGGTTCTTTGGGTTACTTTCCGATGTTTGTATCGTAGTTTATATTAAATCATAAGCAGCATCACTCAAGAACAGAATGAGCTTGCTTCCTGCTCCAAAGCCCAAACTTGGCCACACCTCATTTACAGGTAAGCGCAGTGCTCTCCCTGTCTAATGACACAATGCTCAGGACCTTTGCAGGGTGGTGCTGCCCGAATGTTTCAGATCCTCTTGCAGGGCTGAGACAGCCTGGCCCTGCCGAGCTGAGAGGCGGGAGAGGGGGCTCTGCAGGGCCAGGCAGGACATGGAATCTGCCACCGGCTGCTCAGAGGGGCCCCTTTGCCAATTTGACCAAAGTTTTAGAGCTAAGCGCTGAGACTGATGGCCCGGGGCCAGTAGCAGGACTCCCACAGTCAGTGCTGATGTGGGGAAGTGAATGGAGGCGGGCAGGGCTGGCCACGCCCAGGAGGAGGCTGTGCAGGTGCGGAGCCCCAGGCGGCTCTCAACACCTCTTCCTAGAACTCCCTGTGCTGTTAGCATCTCTGAGGCTTCTGTGTTACAAGACACGTCCAGAAAACATGTCTAATTCCCCCGCTGTAGTTATCTCTGTGCTCATCTGTACCCATAAATAAACTGCATCCTGGGTGCTGGGTCCCAGGGCAGCTGCCCAGAGACAAAACCCGCAGCATGTGCAGGCAGCGTCCCGCTCTCCGCTCTCCAAGCAGAGTCAGACAGCGTCTGCACCGGACGGGCTGCCGGCAGCTGCTCAGAGGCTGTGGACCTGGCTGCATTTTGCTGGGGACAGTTCTGCAAATTCCAGTGTGCACATTGGGGTGCAGGCTCCCAAGTCCAAGGTCTAGGGCCATCGTACCAGCCACACTCCTCTGGTGTCATGGTGCGGACGCCTCCTAGATTTTAGAGTTTGATGGTCTCAATCTACACTGGGAAAAAGCCATCTCTGGAAGTAGGGAGATTGCATGAGGGAAGTCTGCGGTATCCCAGCCCCTCTTTGTAAGACACAGGTGGGATTACCCTCGCACACCCAGACCCAGCCTGGGTCCTGGGCAACCGCTTACCCTGGTGCTCAAGCCTGAAGTTTCTTTCTTTTCCTCCTTTCCCCTGACCCATTCCCAATATCCAACCCAACAGCATTCCCATGGTTTCAGCTGGAATGGCCTCTCAAATGACCTGCTCCTCTCACCTGCACAGCCTCCCCTCTGTCCAAGCTCCCATCTCCTACCTGGGGCAGCCCCTGGACCATCCTTCCATGTCCACTCTGCCCCTCCAGCGACTCTCTACCATCCTCTGGAGGGACCTTTGAAGAACGTTCACGTCACGAGGCTGCTTCAAATTCATCGCAACCTCCCCGGACCTCAAGATAAGCCCTGCGCTCCTCCCTGGGACCCCTCAGGCCCCATCACCACCCTCTGCTCTCACTGGGTCACCCACGTGGGCTCTGCTGGGGCCTCAGCTCCCAGCACGGGTCTCTCAGGGGTCGACGCCTTCTTCTACCTTCCAAGGTTTCTGCCCTCCCTCGCCTGTGCTCCCTGTCTCATCTGTCAGGGCCTGGCACCCTTCTCTGCAACCCCCTCGGTGACTCCCCTGAGGCCCCCTCCTGCAGAGCTGAGGCTCTGCAGAGCCTCAGCTGTGCTGTGCTGCTGCAGCTCCTTTGCTGGTCTGATGTAAGCCGCCTAGCCTCCAGGACACGGGAACCACAGAGACCTCACGTCCCTGCCTCAGTTCCAGTGCCCTGAGCTCAGCAGGGATTTTTTCACTGGGGAAAGGGAGGTGCGAGGAATGGAGAAAGTCAGAATGTCCGGGACCCCCGGGATTTTCACAGAATGTGTGAAGGGGACACCGGGGCGCTAGGCCCATTCTATGGACGGTGACATTCAAAGTGTTTCCCAGGCAAGCTGCCGCAGCACTGCCTGGTGACTAAGAAAGGTGGGTTCTTGGCTCCCAGACCACCCCTCCTGCGTCAGAACCTTCCTGGGCTTTCTTGCTGACTGGCTTGCTTGTTGAAGTTGGGAATCACTGGCTTAGTGGGTGAGCAGGTTTGGTTTCCTTTTTTTTTATTTTTGAGACGGAGTCTCACCCTGTCGCCCAGGCTGGACTGCAGTGTTGTGATCTCGGTTCACTGCAACCTCCGCCTCCCGGGTTCAACCAGTTCTCTTGCCTCAGCCACCCCAGTAGTTGGGATTACAGGTGCGCACCACCACGCCTGGCTAATTTTTGTATTTTTAGCAGAGACAGGGTTTTACCATGTTGGCCAGGCTGGTCTCGAACTCCAGACCTCAGGTGATCCGCCCGCCTCGGCCTCCTGGGGTGCTCGGATTACAGGCGTGAGCCACCGCACCTGGCTGGCATAGTTATTCTTAAGTCGCTGATTGCAGAATTTCCCTGCGTTGTCCATGGAAGGCACCACCCATATTACACACCTGCATTTGTGCTTTCCTCAAAGGAACTTTTGGAAATAGGTATCACCATTTACAAAAAGCAAGTCACAATGCACAGTTTGAATTGCTATAATGATCTGTTGGCCCTGTGCCTTCCCCATAGCCCTGGTCCCAGGCAATCTGGGGAGCCCTGCGGAAAGCAGCCGCATTCCCCAAGTCCATTGCCCAAGCATCTTGGTGTCACAGGCCATGGGCTTCATGGCAGCCAGGACACACTGGGACCATCTCTAGGGCAGAGTTTCCACCAACCCCAGTTAGGTGACTTGCAGTGCCATCAGTGGCTGAGGCTGTGAACGTCTTCATAAATTGGCGTTCATCAACTGGTTAAAAGACAAGATCAGGTGTCTGAGTTTGCCCTGCAGTTTGATGGGGGAGTTTTCTATTCACTAGTTTTGCCTATCGTTGTTTAGGAAATGTTTAGACTTTTGGAAATGCCTCGTAGAAAGTCACTGTGGCTCTCTGGTGTCTTGCAATTGCTAATTCATTTACACTATCATCTGTTGTGCCTTGTCAGTTCTTTTACCATTATGCTGTACAAAATAAAGTTTTGTGATCATGGGCAGGCCTTGTATCCTATCTCAACAAGAGCAAATATTCTCTCTCTCTCTCTCTGTCTCTCTCTCTCTGTCTCTGTCTCTCTCTCTGTCTCTGCTCTCCCTCACCTGTGTCTCCTAACAGCACATGACACAAAACCCTGCACCCTTTATCAGCATTCGATTAAGTCTGGGAAATAGCTGATTGATAGAAAGACAAAAACGGTGAGTAAAGAACGTAGGAGCTTTGGAAATTTGGCACTGAGAACAAATTGAAGCCCAATTAAGAAACAGGAGGAACTTGAAGTCATGCTTGCTGTGGAAACCACGTCTGCTTCTGTCATCAGAGCTAGATGGAGATAATGCACGATAGTAGAATGTAAATTTAGAAAGGTGTGGCTTATTCAGACATGCCTGGCCAAAACAAACAGGCTATCACCCCATATTCTAAACAGAATATATATGTCAAAGACAGATGGAGAGAGGGACCTTGAAGAGTTGAAAGCACTTAAATGTTTCTGTGCAGTCAAATCCCTATGAACCAGCTTAATAAAAGAGGTAAGTCTCTGCTGAGTGTGAGCTCAGAACGGAAATGAGAATATTGCTGGCAGCAAATCAAGGGAGCCTGATTGAGCCACATTACATGAATGAGACAGCCCCGCCCAAGTGTACACAGAGGCACGCTCATCACTCCACCCGGGTTGGTGATGAGTACCCTACACCACGTTTTCCAAAGAGAACTCGCTCTATCTTCAGGCGCCACCAAATTAAGGACATCAAATTGTATCCTATTTTTTCATTGCATTGAGTAAAACACATTTGTTCTCCCTTTGTCCTGTTTGGGTCAAATGGCATGTCCATTGTTTTCTGGCAGTGGCATCTTGGAACCATCGCTGAGAACGCCACTGTATCCGAACTCCTCTTTGTGGAGGCCTTTTCTTCCCTTCCTGTCACCTGCTGTGGCTGCTCACAGAAGTGTTGGACAGACAGGGCTAATGTTCATGGACTGTGGGTCAAATGCTAACTAGGAAAGATGCCACCAAAACTCAGGCACACACAGAACATCCTCACAGAGGAATGATTAATATTTTATTTCCGTGACCAAAAGGAAAAAGTCCCTAGTAAAAGGCATAATAAATGCAAATCAAAGGGTCACTTTTCTCTCAATAGGTGCATTCATAAGTGCTCTTGTGAAATAGCAAAGCAAGCAGAAGAGACGGCAGGTGCAGCGAAGGGAAGACTGCTGAGTCCTCTGCCATCGGGATGGCCTCCCCAAGGCTGGGGCACACCACCCGGGTCCTTTCCCTGTGCACTTGCTGGGTTCCAGCAGTAAATAGATTTAGAGAATTTAGTTGTACCACATACCTTCAGAATTCCATCCAGCAAGTCCAGTGTTCAAAGTGTTAAAATACAGGTAGTTCTAAGCCTTACATGCAATCACAGTATTCTCTCATGTTAATTATTTTTGTGCCGTCTTATTGGATATCTTAAAACAAAAAACTCATATGAACTCATTCATCCTTTTAGGATTTTTATGACGTTTTAAAACAAGTCACCAAAAGAGAACACTAAATGGAACAGTGTGCTGATTATTTTGGATTATTAGGCTTCCAAAAGACCAATCTTACTCTGCCATAGGTTAGAGAATGCCAGGTGGATTACCCCATCCATCTGCAAAATACTTAAATCCAGGTTCCTTGGGATATCTCTAGGATTCTGGCTACACCCAGAGCCAGAATATCCACTATGGCTGAGTAATAAGTGATAAAAAACAGCAGGTTCAAACAGCGTGTGTTCATAACCTGGCTGTTCGGCGGGTCAGAAGTCTGGGCACAGTGTGGCCCGATTTTCTGCTCAGCTTCTCTATGGGTTTAGATCAAGGTGTCAGGCAGGGGTGCCATTCACAGCTGTGGCGGGGGTGCTCTTTCAGGCTCACTGGCTGTTGGCAGGTTCACTTCTTTAAAGTTGTGGGACTGAAGTCTCCATTTTCTTGCCATCCTTCACCTGGGAACCACAATTAGGTCCTAGAAGTCCTCTGAGGCCCCCCTCCCTGTGGTCCCTACAGGTGGCCCATAGGGCAGGTGCTCGCTGTCAGGCCAGCCCTATCTAGTCTATCTTCCTTACTTTTCATACCCCAGCTGGGGAAAACTCTGCTTTGCGAGGGCTCACCTGATGAGGCCAGGCCCACCCAGGGCCTTTCCTTTCCATGTGGCCCAGTACAATCGTGAGGACAGCGCTGAGTCACAGTCACAGCTTCCGCCATCCTCCAAAGGCCACAGCTGCACAAAGCCTGGGGCACTGGGGCCACCTGAGAATTCTGCCCTTGGGAGGATGGGTGCAGATGAGGAGGAGAAATCCACGCTGTGCTCAGGAGCCAACCCAGATTGCTCCTTCTGGGATGGCCGCCGCATGCTCTTCTTTAGGGGCCCAATGTGGCCCAGGCATGAGCCCTACGTCTCAGGAGGTGTCAAGGCCTGATTGTCCCAAACTTCCTCTCTGGTTCTGCAGGACTGGAGTTGGGTTTCTGCTTCTGAAGTTCTTCACCACATGAGCGGGGACCACCACTCCCTCCAGCAGCCCCTGAAAGGACGGAGATGGCCCAGAATGGCACACATAGGAGGCACAGGGGACCAGCGGGGGTGACACCAGATCCCGAATGATGGGGATGCAGGCACGACAGAAATTCACCTTTCCTGAGTGTGTGGGTGGAGAGGGCTCTTTCAGAAAGTTTACACGGAGGACATGCCAGGGCCCAGTTCACTCAGGATTGACCAGAGCATTTACTCCAGCCGTCACTTTGCCCTGGTTTGTTCTCAGAAGGTGAGGAAAGCAGAGGCAGGGACAGGCAGCAGTGAGAGCAGGAAGCACACCTGCAGCCCAGGCCTTAACTCCGAAGCCCTCCACTCTCCACCATCTATGCATGGCTGTGATGGGTTCCCATGTCCAGGCATCATGCCCTGACCCTCACCACACACACAAGGGAACACACCTACATTCACTCAGGCATGCACATGTTACCTCTCTTCCTCCACTCCCCAAATAGCAAAAGTAAAAATACACATGTGACCTGAAGTGAAAGGAGAGGAAATAAGACTTCATCCATGTCTCCTTTCGCTTTCACAGTAACCGTGTATGGGCACCTGTTCCTCTATCTGCAGGTGAGCAAACTGAGGCTTCTTGCTCATGCTGCATGGCCAATAGAGCCAGGACCCGACCTGAGTCCACGGGATGTGCTCCTGGCCACTGCTCCAAGTGGGTCCTACATCCCTACGTGGGAGACACTATCTGCCAAATGGCTCTGATGACTCCAACCACCAACTGGGAAGAAAGTTAAATTTTGTGCAGAGAATGAGAATAAGCACAGAAGCTACTTTCCAGCAACCCACACAAGGCTTCTGTGTTTTCCCCAACACAGGCTCTCAGGAAGGCCCCAGGTGCGCTGGGGTGACATGCGGGGTCTCGTCCAGTAAAGGAGGACAAGGTTCTTGCCCTTGAGAGGCTGGCTTGCCTTGGCTGCCCAGAGCATTTCTGGTGGGCCATAGCTGTTCCCAGATAGAGACTCCTTCAAACCAGAGTTGTGCATGAGCCGACAAGTGATTTCCACTTTAAGGCAGTGCATGGGGAGAGGGAGAGCCTAGAGTAGAAAGAACTGAGAGGAGACAAAAATAAGAGATCCCAGAGAGAAAACACTGTGGTTCCCAGCTGCATCTCCAGCACCCAGAACCAGCGCCTGTTCAGTAAAGCAGCACAGGGAGGCTGACCAGTCCTGAGTTCCCTCTAGGACCCATGAGGAGGTGTGGTATGGAAGGGAAAACCAGGACATCTAGGGTTACTTTAAGTTTTTACTAAGAATACTTGAGCCATTCATCCATCCATCCATCTATCTACCAATCCACCTAACACTCATCCACCCATCCATTGACTCATCCACCCACTTATCCATTGGTTCATGCATCCATCCACACAAGAACCCATTCACCCATCCATTCATCCACCCATCCACCCACCCAATCACCCATCCACTCATCTATCAACCCGTCCACCCAACCATCCACCCATCCATCCATCCATCCATCCATCCAGTCATCTATCCATCTGCCCATCCACCTAGCCATACACCCACCAATATATCTGCCCATCCACCTATCCATACAACCACCAATATATCTGCCCATCCACCCAACCATCCATCCACCCCACCACCTATCCACCCACCCATTCACCTGTCTATCCATCCACCCATCCACCAACCTGTTCGTTTATCCATCTCTCCACTCACCCATCTATCCACACATTCACCCGTCTACCCATCCACTCATCCATCCACCCATCCAACCATCCATCCATCCATCCATCCATCCATCCATCCATCTATCCATCCATCCACCCATTTACCTATCTGTCTGTCCATCTACCTATCCACCCATTCATCCATCTATCCACTCATCTATCCATCTATCCATCCATCCATCCATCCATCCATCCATCCATCCATCCACCCATACATTCATCCATCCACCCATTCACCCAAACATCCATCCACCTGTCTAACCAACCATCTACCCAATCAGCCATCCACCCAACAGTCCATCTGTTCATGCATCCATCCACCCAACCACCCATCCATTCACCCATCCACCCAACCATCCATCCACCCAAACCATCCATCCATCCATCCATCCATCCATCCATCCATCCATCCGTCTGTTCATCCACCCATCCACCCATTCACCCATCTACCCAAGTATCTATCTACCCATCCACCCAGCCATCCATCCACTCAACCACCCATCCATCCATCCATCCACACATTCACCCACCTGTTCATCTATCCATCTGTCTATCCACTCACCCATCCATTTATCTGTTCACACAACCATCCATATTTTTATCCATCCATCCATTCATCCATCCCTCCATCCATCCACTCATCCACCCATCCACCCATTTACCCATCCATCCATCTATCCACCCATCAACCCATCCATCCACCCAAACTTCTATACACCCACCTCCCATCCACCCATACATTCATACATACATCCACCCATACATACATAGACACACTCACCCATTCACCTGTCTATCCATCTATCCATCCATCCATCCACCCACCCACCCAGTCATCCATGCACCCGTCTACCCAACCACCCATCCACCCAACCACTCATTCATCCATCCACTTAATCATCCATCCACCCATCCACCCAACCATCCACTCATCTACCTGTTCATCTATCTGTCCATCCACTCATCCTTCCACCTATCCGTCCACCCAACCCTCCAACCATATATTCAACCATCTGTCCATCCATCATCCATCCATCCATCCATCCATCCATCCATCATAGTGTACACTTCATGTACATCAGACACTATTCTGGGCCCAGGATAAAGCAAACCCTTGAACAAAACACCTAATCTTTCAACCTCAAGCTTTCTCCTCTGTAAAAATAGATAAGAGCACCTACCCCTCACCACTTTCTCTGAAGAGGTGCCAGTCCATGTCCAGGAGACAAAATCAATGTCTCACTTGGATAACGGCCCAGGGATAGGCTCAGGGAGGAATCCAAGGATTCCTGGATCAGAAGACCCAGTCTACTGTACAGTGATAAATGTCTGCTTCTGTCAGTCACTAAGTGTATGGTGATTTGTTACTGCAGCAATAGAAAATGAACACAACTTCCATTTTTTTAAAGCCAATGAATTGCATTTAGATAATGTTTCTGCAATCTTTTAACACTTAGGGCAGCTTGTTCTGAATCTCTTCCTTAAATCGACCCTTTGCACTGGCTTTCACCTTCTGCTTAGCTCCCTTAGAAATGGATCTCCACTCTCTCTCTGCCTGAATCTTTCGATTCATCAATTGACCAAGTTCTTGGTTTATTCCTTCATTCAACAAATAATGAATGGGGACAGCCCATTCACATTGGCAAGTGAGATGTGAGAATGAACATGCACAGAGACCTGCATAAGGAAACTCACCCAGAGAAGGGAGACACAGGTGAACAAAGCGTAAGTGAAGAGTAAGAGGCGTGAGCAGCGAACATGGCTCCACGGGGTGCAGAGGAGGCCAGACCAGGGAGCAGAGGGGGAGATGCGGCCGATCCGGGTGTGTCATGGAAAACGCCTGGGGAGGAGTCCAAGTGCATTTTAGTGGAGGCATGATGGACATTAGCGGAGCTGGGGTTGGGGAGCTCCTTCTGGCTGAGAAGGCACTGCAGGGAGAAAGAAGTTCAGTTAGGGGAGACAAGACAGGGTTACACAAACTAGCCTGTCTAGACGGAGAGTCTGAGAGACAGGATGGGCGAGATGGACCCTGGCATCCACCGGGCAGTGGGTAGAACAAGGCAGCACCACAGATGGAAGGGACAGTGGAAGGATACCTCATGTCAGCAGGCTGCTGCGGGATGCTAGGCAGTGACACTGCGGGGCTGTGCAGGTGGAAGCAGAGGCCACAGCATCCATGGGAGCCCCTGAGGAAACGGGAGGGTGCAGTCTCCACAGAGGAACCCAACTGTGAAGAGTTTGAGAAGGGCCAGGAGAGGAGAGAGAGAGTGGAACAGGAGCAGGTGGAGCCACAGAATAGAAAGACAGACAGAACTGCAAGAGTTTCCACAGTAAGTGACAAACATTGACAGTGAAAGTAGAATTTTCCAAAATTCCCATTAGCTTTGGCAATCAGGAAGTCAGGGGTGACCTTTGTAAAACATGTCAGCTGGTTGGCAGGGGTGGGGACCCTGCATGAAGATGGAAGGTTCAGGAACAAGCGGTTCACAGAGAAGAAAAACATTTCACACAGGCAAACGACAGTGCATGTGTGTGCGTGTGTGCATTAGTGTGGGCATGCATGCACGTGTGTAAATTAGTGTGTGCATGAGTGTGTGTGTGCGTACTTGTGTGCATGAGCTTGTGTGTGTGTGTACATGAGTGTGGGCATGCATGAAAGTGTGTAAATGAGTGTGTGCACGAGTAGGTATTTGCGAGTTTACTTCCCATGTGTAGGAGAGACAAGTAAAATAAGTTAGCATGTGTAGATGGTGAAAGAAACAAGTCAGCACAGAAGAGAGAGTTGAAAACCAGTGTGCGGACAAAGACAGCCTCAGGGAACAAGTCCTAGACCCAGAAGAAATAGGAAAGGGTTGGACCAAGACCAATATAAATAAAGGTTTCCAAATCTGATCACATCCCTGTTGGGGAGGGCTCAGTGGGAATTACACAGCCAGGTGGCATCAGTGGGTGCCTATGCTGATCCAGCTCCTCTTTGTGCTCCACTGCTGGGACCCTCCCAGTTTCCACCTGTGCAGCCCTGGGCCCGGCGGCCCCTCTTCTGGACTTCAGTCCTAGAGACAAGCATACCCCTGCCCAGGGACTGTGGGCAGAACCCAGTTCAGCAGCTGTCATGGACTCATGGAGACCTGGACGCCCACAGCAGGGGCACGTGCAAGAGCACAATGATTCTCTAGCACATCAGAGCCAGGAAGGACTTCAAAAGAAGGAAGCAGGCCCAAACGCCGTCATGCACACGCATGCCTGTGGCAGCGCTTGGGGAGGACAAGAGCACCGTGCCAGGCAGGGCGCAAAACAAAGGCTGAAAAATGTGAGAAAGACAGAGAAAGACATAGAGAGAGACAGAGACAGAGAGACACATAGAGACAGAGAGAGACAGAGGGAGATAGAAACAGAGAGAAAGAGAGAGAGGGACAGACAGAAACAGAGAGATATGGAGAAACAGACAGACAAAGAGAGACAGAGAGAGTCACAGAGGAAGACAGAGAGAGAGAGAGGAAGCACACACACATCTCCAAGCCCTCTCCGGGGACCAGTGCTCCCAGCCATCCCATGGGAGTGACCCTTCTCCTTTACCACCTCCTGGAAGGAAGGCCCAAGAGAATGTGCAGCTCAGCTTAGAGGAGAGGCAAGAGGAGACCTCACTGCGCCCTTAGCCACTCATTCCCAGAGCTTTTGCAGAGGACCTGTCACGTTTCTCCACACTATTCTGGGGAAAGGTGAGAGTCAGACCTGGCCAGGTGACAGATCAGCACCTCTGGCAGCCACCCTGGGACCCATGTTCCTCTTGCCCAAATTTCATTTACTGGCCACTGAGGGAATGTCACGAAAGCCAATCCTGGCTGAGTGCGGTGGAGTTTGAGACCAGCTTGGCCAACATGGTGAAACCCTGTCTCTATTAAAAATACAAAAAAAAAAAAAAATAGTTGGGCGTGGTGGCGGGCGCCTGTAATCCCAGCTACATGGGAGGCTGAGGCAGGAGAATTGCTTGAACCGGGGAGGTGGAGGTTGCAGTGAGCCGAGATCACACCACTGCAATCCAGCCTGGGCGACAGAGCAAGAATCTGTCAAAAAAAAAAAAAGATGAAAGAAAGAAAGAGAGAGAGAAGAAAGAAAGAAGAAAGAAAGAGAGAAAGAGAGGAAGCGGAAGGAAAAAGAAAAGAAAGGAAAGAAAGAAAGAAAGAAAGAAAGAAAGAAAGAAAGAAAGAAAAAGACAGGAGGGAGGGAGGGAGGGAGGAAGGGAGGGAGGGAAGGAAGGAAGGAAGGGGGAAAGGAAAGAAAGAAAGAAAGAAAGAAAAAGAAAAGAGAGAAAGGGAGATGGAGGGAGGGAGGGAGAGAGAAAGGGAAGGAAGTAAGGGAGGGAGGGAGGAAGGGAGGGAAGGAAGGAAGGAAGGAAGGGGGAAAGGAAAGAAAGAAAGAAAGAAAGAAAGAAAGAAAGAAAGAAAGAAAGAAAGAAAGAAAGAGAAAGAAAGAAAAGAAAAGAAAAGAAAGAGAAAGAAGAACTATGCCATTCCTGGCAACTCCATCAGATTTTTAGAGAAAAATGGAAATAATTCAAGCATGCATCATCATTAAATCTATTAAATCTAGGAATTACTAAATGTAACAAATCGTAGTTTAAGAAATGCGATGGAGATTTAAGCACTGTCCTAAGATGTCACTTTTATTAAAAAGACAATTTCTTTACGTAATTGTAAAAATAACCTGTGTAGTGGCGCCAATTTATTTCTATGCCCATATTCTCTCTCTCTGCTTTTTTCAACTCCTCCCTATCTTACACACACACACACACACAGACGCACACACACACCTGCTTCCTCTGTGAACTGAACCCTTCTCTCTAGTAGCTTGGGAGCCACTGTGTGTCCTGAGCCCCAGCAGAGGTGACTGGCCCTCTGGTGTGTCACATGACCCCACCTGGACCCTGGAGAGCCTTCACTGGGAATTGAAAATGCAAGTCAGAGAGGCTGTTCTTTGGAAAGCGGGAGCTCTGAGTTTGGGCTCTGTGAGCCTTAGGCATCTTCTCCAACATGCGCTAGAGAGAGATCTGCAGACACTCAGGTGAGAGAGGAAGTCCTGATAGCACACATCTCCTGGCTCCAGATGGCCCCTGAATGGTGCTCATTCTGAGCTCTGAGGGAGTCCAAAATTTGCCTTCGTAAAGTCACCTATTGCTTTCAGCCTAATCAAATTTGATTTCTCTCATTGCATCCATGGGAATCCTCACTAAAAACATGGGAGGAAGTCCAGCACAAGCTTCACAGTGTACTGCTTCCTGATGGAATTGGGGTGATTTTCATTTTTGTGCATCCTCATGGCAAGAGGCCTTCTTGAAGTTTTAATTTGTCTTATTCTTGCAGCTTAAGACTTCAAGAAGTACAAAATCAGAAAAACAAACAGATGGCAAAGATGTCAAAGCTACTTAATAAATTGGCTATCTAGTTTGTATCTTATACCATTGATTATTTTTGTCATAATTATTTTCTGTCCGGTAATGAGACAAAAATAATGAATAGTACACAGGACAGATAGCATTACCTGATAATAGACAGACTATCTACAGGGAAGCGTCTATCCAAAACATGGGCTGACGGGAGATGAGATATGTGTGAACAGAAGTAAGTTAATGATGCTGGTGCTGAAGACTGGGCCACTTTAAAGAACCTTCTGGAAGTTCTTTTCCTAGAAGAACTATTTCATAGCCCAAACCACTTCCACTTCTTTCAGTACTTTTGCATATTTTTCAGAGGTTGTTAGTCAAAGGATATAGGGGCAGGCCTCTTTAGGGAGCTTGCAAAGAGCTTATAATTTCCACCATAAGAGGACACACTTTCAAAATTTCTGCTACTGTAAATTCAGAATGTAACAAGGTTGTCTCCTCTTTCTCAGGTGTTCCTGTGCAGAGCCACAGTGATGCCGGCTGATTCAGAGGTAAGAGTGCCATCTACTGAATCTAAGACCTCACTTCCAGCAGCCCCATGGCTGATCCTTGGAGATTGCCCACCCAAGACTCCAGCGGGCCACCTGCATGTGGGGGAGGGTCAGGCACACAGGGCACAGGCATCTAACAGCCCGAGGACAGGACACAATACCAGACCAGTGCTCACAGGAGAAAGGAGATGGGTTGTTGTTTGCTGGTTCAAAAGATAATTATGGCAGCAGATCTGAGAAGACTTGCAGATGCAAAGTCACCGAGAGTCCCCTGGGAGAGAGGAGTGCAGACGCCCAGTTGAGAGCCTGCTGTGAGCTTGACCTGCCAGGGAGAAGCGTGGAGGGTGGAGTCAGGTGGCCCAGGCGTGCGGCTTAGAAAGAAAGAAGAGCCCGTTAAAATCATAGAGCCGCTGATGGGGCTAGGCGCCCCTTCCCCAAGAACAGGTACCGCTTGGATGCCTGAGGTTCTGACTCCACTGTGTGTGTGTGCCTGTGTGTGTGCATGTGTGTGTGCGTGTGTGTGCATGCATGTGCGTATGTGTGGTGTCCAGGGCATTCATATAACCACTTTTCCTTAGTTTTCCTGTAGGCAAATCACAGGTGATAATAGCGCACCCGTGCACCTACCTCACTTCACTGTGGTGGAGATTAATTTGCTACTGTTTTAAAGAGGCTTTGAAGATGCTAAGCGTTATTATTATAATTGCCACATAGAGTTTCCGAAAGAGCTTAAAGCGAGCTTGAAGTCTATTTGTTTCACTTTCATCTATGTTGTCGAGCTACCCATCTTGTATAATTTGTACAGATACATGATAACACTTGAAACAGCTGTGTCTCATACAAAGGTTACATGACATATGCAGTGAGAATGGCCACATTCCATTGCCTTGGGTTTGGATCTTGGACTGCCTTCAAGTCCGTGGGCAGAGGGTGGTGAAGAAGTCACCTATCCTATTAGAAGCCTCCTCTATTTTCTGGGGGTTAGGATTAGGGTAAAAGGATGGAGAAACCTAGACCAAATGGAACATGTAATATTTGGAGAAATAGCATCAAATTCAGAGAGGAAAATGAAGGAGGAGCCATCGTTCCTGCCCTCTAGCATTTTTAGAAGATTTGGGTCCCCAAGTGCCCACGCGTGCTGGGCTGAGAGCTGGTCCTGCAGCCTCTGTGACCAGGGCTCTAAAGACGCCTTCTCTGCTCACCCTCCAGCGGGGAGATTTCTCCTCCAGCTTCCACTCTGCACTGGTCACTCTTAGTGGCTAGCTTGGCCTCTAGAGCATGGAGCAGCATTGATGAAGCTGGCCGAGGCTGTCCACAGCCCAGCCTGTACTTCCACAAGGGGACCACAGTTCTGCTTAGAAATCAAGGGGTAGACGACAATAGACACACGCTCAAGGGAGTTGAGAACTCTTGTTTAGGAGGGTTGATCAGTGGCCACATGAGAGCCATCCAGGCCATGCACAAGTGGCCACCGGGCGGGAACACAATGGGGCAGCCTCCCCTCTGCCCTGTGCACAAGCTTCCCTGCTCCCCAGTGATGCGGTCACCCCCGGCCCAGCTTCCACCCCAGCCTCTGAGCTCAGCACAGCTGCTCTCCTTCTCCTACCCTAGATGCCTGGAGATCCCCAACGCCGGCCTGGGCAGGCACACAGCTCAGCCAGTCAGAATCAGACCTGGAAGGTGGAGACCCTCTGCATCAGCAGAGGCCCCTCAAGGGAGAAGGGGTGACTGTACAGTGCCTGCAGACATCTCTTTAAACTTCTAAATGTGGGTTGTGGCTCCATTGTGTCTGAGAAACTGGAGGACTGTTGGCAGGACACAGGGAGCCGAAAGCAGGGAGTGGAGAGGGTCCTTCCTGTGAGAATCTCGGGCGCTAGGGGAGCCTGGTGCTGGCCCAGGTCACACAGGGCTGGCAGAGGACCCCCAGGCTGCCTTGCTGCACCGGCTTCCCAGGAGTCCACCAAGGCTCTTTCTGGGCAGTGGTGAAGGGGGTGTTCCTGGAAGCGGATTTGGGTCTTCATGCTGGCACACAGCGGCCACAGCAGGGGCACAGGGACAAGGCAGACCCACATTCACAACCTGGGATTCTCAAACATGACTGGAGCTGCTTTTGAGCAAGCCACCTCACCCTGTGGCCAGAGGGCTTGAGGTCGCCATCGTCAGAGCTGGAACCCATTTACAGCTTCAGTTTGATGGGCTGGAGTCAGCCTTCAGGCACTGGTTTGGCTTTAGGCAAGAGGACCCCGTGTCTCAGAGTCACAACAATACAAGCATGAGAACCTGCCGGGGGCTTGGCTGCCCACCGGGCTTCAGAGTCTAGCACGTCATCTTCCCACTCCAGAGCTGCATTTTGTTACCCAGAGGGGCCGGGGCTCCAGGGCCAGACCCATTGCCCTGTGACGGTCTGCTGGGGCTGCCGTGGCACAACACCACTGACCAGGAGCTTAAACAGGCATTACATTCTCACAAGTTTGGAGGCTGCAAGTCCAAGGTCAAGGCATCTGCAGGCTTGGATTCTCCTGAGGCCTCTCTCCGTGGCTTGTAGACGGCTGTCTCCTTCCCATGTCCTCACACGGTCTTTCCTCTGTGTGTCCATGTCCTCATCTCCTCTTCCTGTTAGGACACAGTCATGTTAAATAGGGCCCACTGATATGACCTCCCTTTACCTTAATTACCTCTTTCAAGACTCTATCTTGAAATACAGTCTCCAGTTTACTCTATCTTGAAATACACTTTACCTTCATTACCCCTTTAAAGACTCTATCTTGAAATACAATCCTATTCTGTACTTGTGGAGTTGAGGACATCAACATAGAAATATTGGGAGGGACACAATGAATTTGGGGGACGGCAACATCACAGGGAAAGAATAAATAAAAGCAAGACAGCTGTGATTTTATTATCCTATGAAAAGCAGGGTATGACAGAGATTCTCGGTTATTCCTTCAGGTAAAGGACCTGGATAAGAAAAAGAGATAATTTTTTGCATCACTAAACTCTCATTACATTTTCTTTGATGTTTTATTGCTAAATTCTTCTTTTGCGTGGTCATATTCTGATTTAAGAGCAGGCAATACACATTGCAGCCAAAAATATATTCAAGCTACTATAAATATGTTAGCTAATATTTTCCTTTCCAGGTTATTTTGGTGATAATTGATGTGAATATTTTATAGTCCACTGAATTTTCAGCTGAATGAAGGCTTATAAGAAAAGGTGGTACTGAAATATTTGAAATGGTCAAAGCTTCTTTGTTGGTAAAATATTATGGCAGAAAGCAGAAAATGTGCTTCAGTTCTTCTGCCTTTGATTCAATGGCCTAGTAGCCCATAAAAATGTATGATTCAGCCATGAGTCAAATAGTTTGGGAAGGAAATTATTAACTAATAAAATGTCTTCTCCCCCCACAATCTACTGACTATCTGGAATAACTTAATCACAGAGAAGAAAAATCAATGCTTAGTGTTGCAAAAAGAGAAAAATCATTGAGACATGTGCACAAATGTATATTGGAAAATGTCTAGAGTATTGAAAATTAAGTGGATGAGAGCCAAATATTGGGAAGAACACGGATTCATATGTGAGAAGTCTCTGCAGCTGAGTGGATTCTTAGTTCCCACCCAAACGCCCATACATTCTTTGGAGGGTTAGTTGATGAGCATTCTTTACTCTTCCCATGGAACTCATAGCCAGTGAGGCTGCAGATAAAAAAGGCACATCCTGACTGTTGAAGGGTTAACTTCATTTAAGGCAAAGAACTTTCAACAATCTGAAATTTCAGTGAGTCTCATTTTCTCTTGGAATGTAGTGATTAATGTGCAGCTACAATTGCCCAGGAGGCAAAGTGCACAGAGAGGACCCCTGCCGCTCTCAGAGGGGATGAGGTTGGAAAGCCTTCCTGCCGGGCGAGGGGGACTGTTTCGTAAGCTCAGGTGAAGCTGGGCCCCTAGGGAGGCTTCTAGCAGGAAGGACGGAGGCAGGACACAGCAGGGCTCATGCTCAGGGGTCCTGCCTAGGTTTGCCTGTGCAGAGATTGGGCCAAGGGGGTGAAACACATCACAAAAAAGTTGTGACTTCTCTTAGAGGAAAACAAAAGGATATTGTTAGGGGCACTTTGGGGGCATTTCGGTTTGGCATGCAATGTATCATATTTTCAATACGAGACATACGTCACCATTAAACATTTCTGTTAGGAATGGAATTTTCCCCAAAAGTATTCAATTTCTTAAAGGGAAAACTGACTTTGAGTTCACATTACCAGCGTCTTTCCCTTCCACCCTCCCACCCCCACCACTCATTGCTGCTACCATGTTCATCCTGGGATTCCACAGTAGCCTCGTTTCTGGTATCCTTTTTACCCTGGGCCATCTTTCTAATTCCTTCTTCATATGACCACTGCAGTGATTTTTTAAAATAACATATTTACTGAGGTAAGGTTTATATGTAGTCCAATTCACCCTCCTTTAGTGCACAGCTGATGAATTTTGATGAATGTATACCATGTGACATGCATATGTGTATACTGTGTGACATGCACATACGTACACCGTGTGACATGCACATGCGTATACTGTGTGACATGCATATGTGTATACCGTGTGACATGCATATGCGTATACTGTGTGACATGCATATGCGTATACCGTGTGACATGCATATGTGTATACCGTGTGACATGCACATGTGTATACCGTGTGACATGCACATGTGTATACCGTGTGACATGCATATGCGTATACCGTGTGACATGCATATGCGTATACCGTGTGACATGCATATGCGTATGCCGTGTGACATGCACATGTGTATACCGTGTGACGTGCACATGTGTATACCGTGTGACATGCACATGCGTATACCGTGTGACATGCACATGCGTATACCGTGTGACATGCACATGTGTATACCGTGTGACATGCACATGTGTATACCGTGTGACAGTCACCATGATAAAGACTTAGGGCATTTCCCCAACCGAAAAGGCACCTCGTCCCTCATGCTGGTCCATCCGTCCCCCAACCCTGGCAATCATTGACCAGCCCCTGTGGCTCAGGTTTGCCTTTTCTAGAATTTTAGGTGAATGGAACCACTCCTGCAGCTCACGTGCTTCTGCCTGGTGACTTTCAGGTGATCCCACGCTCAGGGATCCATCTGCCCATGGTGGCTGCGTCCGTGGTCTGCCTCGTTTAGTGCTGAGCAGTATTCCATTGTGTGCCTGGGCCACCCTCCGACTTTGCACCCATCAGATGATGAACATTGGGCTGTTTCCAATTTTCATCTATTAAGAATAAAGCAGCTGTGCATATTCGGTTACAGTTCTTTGTGCAGACGTGTTTTCATTTTCCGTAGGCAACTGCTTAGGAGTGGGATGTTTGACTCATGTTAAGTGTATGTTTAACTTTATGAGAAAATGCCACCTGTTTTTCAAGGTGGCTGTACTCTTGTTTTGCTTTCCCGCAAACAATGCATGAAAGTTTCAATGGCTCCACAACTTCAATACTCAATGCTTAGTATTATTATCAGATCTTAAAATAACTAATTTCATTTTGAATAAACTGGTGATTAATGAGGTTGAGCATTAATCACTGGTTATTCATTGCACTTATTTACCATATATATCTCTTTTGTTTCACATTTCTTCAAATGTTCTTCCCATTATATTTTTATTGGGTTTTCTTGTTCTATGTCTCATTATCAAGTTGTAAAAGTACTTTATATTTGCAGACACAAGATTTTTTAAAATAACATATATGACTTTTAATTATTTTTCCCAGTCTGAAGCTTCTTTTTCATTTTCCCTAAAAACGTCTTTGAAACAGCACATTTTAAACATTTTAAAATTCCGATTTATGTATTTATGTTAGAAATGGTATAGCTCAGACTTTTGATATGCTATCTAAGAACTCTGACCAATCCAAGGTCACAAGGACTTTTCTCCTCAAATATGTTATAGAAGTTTTAGAGTTTTTGCTCTTATGTTTAGGTCTATGAAATATTTGAGTTAATTTTTGTATATGATGTAAAGTAAGGATACACATCTCCTTTGCTTTTTAAATTTTGCATACAAATATCTAATTATTTCAGCACGATTTGTTTCTCCATTGAATTGCCTTGACATCTTTGTTGAAATTCAGTTGACTGCCTATATGTACGTTTATTCCTGGGTTCTCTAATAGGTTCTATTATTTTCATGTCTCTCTTTATGGTAATATCACACTTTCTTGATTACTGTAACTTTATATAAATCTTAAGTAATATCGATGTCCTTCATTATTTTTTACTCAAAATTGAGTTGGATATAATAGGTCCATTGCATTTTCCTTTTAATGTTTTTAATGTATTTTGTTAAATTTATTATTGAATGTTTCATGTATTTTGATGCTATTGTAAAAGGCACTAAAATTAATTTCTAAATAATTGTAGATTGCATATAAAAACACAATAGGTTTTGATATACTCTCCTCCACCCAGTAAACTTTTCTTAGTTTCAGTAGATTTTTGTGTAGACTGCTTCACATTTATTGACACACATGATCAAGTCACTAAAGCTGGAGATGGTTCTTCTTCCCTTCCAACCTCTGTGCTTTTTTCTCTTTATTTCTAGTAGTCTGAGAGTTGTTGTCATGAATAAGTGTCAGACTTTACCAAATGCTTTCTGTATCTATTCATAGGATCATGTAACTTTTAATTATTTTAGCCATATTGGGTAAATATATTGGTTGGCTTTCAAATGTTAAACCCATTTTTCATTCCTGGAATGCATCAACCTTGGTCATAATATATTATCTTTTTTCAATTGCTGGGTTTGATTAACTAACAATTTTATAAGAAATTTTATCACTGTTAATATATTTATGATCTGTAGTTTTCTTGCAAATTCTCTGCCTGGTTTTGTTATCAGTATGTTGGTTTCATAGAACGAGGTGTTAAATGTTCCTTCATTTTCCAGTTTTTAAGAGTTTCTATAGAATTGGTACCATCACGTCTTTAAATGTTTGATAGAACTCACCACTAAAGCCACTGGGGCTGGCAAATTTCTTTGTGAGAAGGTTTCAAAGTACGGCTTCAATGTCTTCAACAGAAACAGAGCTATGCACATCAACTATTTCTTCCTCAGTGAAATTTGGTAGTTTGTGTCATTTAAGAACTTTGTCCACTTCACCTAAGTTTTTGAATTTATTGGTGTGAAGCTGTTTACAACATGCCCTTATTTTTCTGTTACTGTCTGTGGTAGCTGTAGTGATGTTTCATCTCTCATTCCTGATTTTAGGGCAGGATTCTTAGAAAGCCCCAGGCCTGAGCCTCAGGTGCACAGAGCTCAACTGAATTGATATCAAGGTGCTTGAGTCTGTTACATTTCCTCACTTCCTTTTGTAAATGCCTCTGAAATCACGGCAGAAGAGGGACAGGGTACATTCACATATTCATTCTCTAAAACACTCCCAACGGGGGTACCTCACCTCACGCCCAGGCTTTCCATCCCCAGTGTCTCTGGATCTCAAACATCTTTTCCTTCCAGCTTCCTTTGAGCCTTGGGACACTTTGAGCAACAGTCCTCATACTTTCCTCTGTGTTTCTGACTGCATGTAGGTGGGTTTGGTGCTACCAGTAAGACCTCCATCTCTGAACCTAGCATCCGAAGCATAGGAGGTGCTTAATAATGCTCTGAGAGTGAGGGAGTGAGCGAATGAGTGAGCTGAAAGGCACTGAGGAAGTGGAAAGTTAGGAGCAGAGACATCCTATGCTCTGGCATTATGTACTACCTAATGTGTTCATCAACATTCGTTTCTCAGCATGCGTGTCCTAGGTTCTTGTATTTTTATGGCACTGCTCATTCTAGGCTGCTCAAAGTAAGGGAAATGTATGTTCATGTGTAACAATGACAGGCTGCTCAAAGGGCTGAATAAACATTGTTAGACAGAAGTGGAAAATGTCTTCATGCTAAAAGCAAAGGAAAACAAACAAATCAAACCCCAATTCTCACTGTGGCTTTTTTTTTCACATCCTCGTAAAATGATTATTCAACAAAAATGTATTTCTCTAATAAAAGCAGGACTACATGGGATTGATGGACTAGTAGCTAATGTCTTCACCTTCATTATTCATGGAGAAACAGTCATAATTATTGAGAGTGTGAGTAGCAGAATTATTTTAGAAAACTTGCTTTAATGAACAATATTAATCAACTCATAAGAACAGTAGCTCCCTGTTGAATCCCTCTAATACTTCAGCACTGTACTAAGTATTTCACATTATTAACCCTTTATACACATGAAACTACCAAGAGATAGGTATGTCTTTTATCCCTATTGTAAATAAAACAAAACAAGACAAAACAATACTATGCACTTAGAGAGAATATATGATCTGTGCAGATTTCACAATGAGTTGTTGGCGAATTGGGACATGAGCTGAGATTCTCTGACACCAAAAGCACATTCTCACCCCTGTGTATTTCTGCATTGTTAGAATAGTTAGGAATGATTTGTTACGATCATAACTGTTTAATTATAAGTGCTTATCTTGAAAATGTTTCCCTAAAATGCTTGAAATATTTGCCTCGTAATTCTAACAGGGAAGGGGGACTATTAGGGTGAAAGAATTGTCTGGAAAAGGCTCAGAGATTTGATGCTTGCAAAATGAGCTTGAGATATTCTTATCCAACTTCTGTTCCCTCTGAGGTCACTTCTTCTAAGACCTGGCACTGCCTGGGGACGATTACAAGCATTCAGGAACTAAATGCGGTAACGGAGAGCGCAGCAGCGGCACATGTATCCTGACACTGACCCACTGATTTTAATGCCTCTGTTACAAGCAGGGAGTACATCTATGAGTGAAGAGCCTGGTGTTAGTCTTAGTGCTGTGCTCTTCATTTGTCTGTTTTGCTTCCCAGAATAAAGCACCGGTGATTGGGAGTGGATTTAAATGTGTCTGGGCTTCCTGGTGTGTTTTAATTTCTCATGCATTGCTTTGGACAGCAGGGGTCTGGACTGACTTAGGGCTCATGGACTGACACGGCAGCCTCCCTGGTAGCTTTGGATTTTATTCTATGTCTAAAAGTGAGAACGTGAGCAACACAAAACAAAACCAAAAAGCAAATAAAACAACAGCAAAACTCCCCACGCCCCTGAAGATGTGAGCATGACCAACAGTTGTGCAGAATTTTGTCCCGTTCAAATTTCCACACTGGGGACAGGTGTGCCTGTGTTTAGATGACGCTTATATCAGGGGACAGACGGGCTGGAGGTGGGGCCTGGGAAGGGAGAACCTGAGGGCAGAAGAGTGTCAAGGTCCACTCAGGCAGGTGGATGAGCTGGAAGCCAGGCTGGCTTGTGAGAGCATGGAGAGGAGGACAGAGACGAGGAGGCGGAGGAGGCCACAGCATCTGCCTCTGCAGCAGGTGCGGGCTGTCGAGTGAAAGAGCAAGAGTGCCTGGGTTTCCCTTTCAGCAGCCACATGTTGGCGGCTTTTCCTCAAAATAATGTAAAAGAGGCTGGTGAGAGAGTAAGAAGGACGTGGGTTGCAGGTTCTGAAGGCATATCGGTGATGTTCAGAGGAGGTGGTCACCGGCATGTGACCTCGGAGAAGAGGCCACGGCTGGAGACGGCATCAGGAGTATTCAGCCATGTGTGGGCCGAGGCGGAGATGAGAATTGGGCCTCAAGGCATAGTCTTCAGAAGGGTCTGCAGAAGAGGAGGGGCCTGCCAATGGCGTCACTTCTCACCCTGGGAGCCTGCAGGGGTGCAGGCAGTGGGCAGCCTGACCCTAGGGACGTGAGGATCACAGTGGACCACAGCATTCCACCTTCTGGAAGGTTCTTGCCTGCAGGGCTGTACTGTCTTGCTTCGTCCTGCATCCCTGCTTCTCTGTCTCCCAGATCCTTGCCCTCATCTCTGCTCCTCAGCTTTCCTGAGACTGTTGTCAGGCATCTCAAGCCCTTGAGAGATCCAAGCCCACAGGGACAGCTTTCAGCTTCCTTGGAAGCTTGTGCAGAGAAGTCTTTCCGGCCTGGTCCGAATTTCATCATTTCATTTGACCTCTGTGACATTCACCAGGGTTCACTTGACAAACTTGACAAGTCAGGAACCCTGCTGGTAGGCTAGAATGACACTGAGCATTGTCCCGAGCTAGGAGTCTGTGACATGGCCAGCCTGACATGCTCAGGGAGGACTCCTAGTCTGGATTTTGGAAGAGCTGCCTTAATACCTAAGTTGGTGATTCGGCTTCCTCTCTGCTGTGGTTCACTTGGGGGAGTGTGTTCAGTGCAGGTCCAACGGTCTCTGGAGGAAGTCCCTGGGTATGTTTCCTGCCTGTGGGTGCTTTCTCAGGTGTGAACTTAACAGCAGGACACTCCCGGCTGCCCGCCACGGCCCCTGCAGCCTAGGCCTCAGCTTCTCTTCGGCTGTTAATTATATTGCTCATGTCTTCCAGATCATTACTCGAGATTATCTGCTTGACCTATCAGTCTCTGAGAGCAGCCTGCTAAAGCCTGCAACGGCTATTGCGGATTTAAAAGCTGCTTTTGCCATTCTCTCCATGTCTTCATCGTGCTCTTTGACACTACCTTGACAAGTGTGTGTACAGATTCAGGATTTTTATACCCCTGATGAGATGATACCTATCTTTTTCATGGTGAAATGTTTCCTTAATCTTAATATGTTTGTCTTAGAGTCCATTCAACCAATGCTAACGTCAAGCACTGTTTTGTGATCATTGGAGATGGAGGGGAAGCGTGGTTAGGATCAGTCCTTGTGTCAGAATGTCTGTGTTTCCTTCTGGCTCTTCAGTATCCTCTCTTTCCTGATCCTTGCCCCAGGAGGGGACCTGCGTGGGCCACACCATCAGCTCCCAAGTTGTCTGGCTTCCAGATGGCTTTGGCCATTGAGGAGCCCACAGGAGACAAGAGGAAGAGGTTGGAGGGGTCGGGAATTGATGTCTGCCTCTCCCTACCCACCCTACTCCTGGAAGATGCCAGGTTGCTCCCACATTTGGGTTCCCACTGTGCCTCTCAAGGCAGCTGACTTTATAGGGCACTCGCCCTGCAGGCTCCAGGGAATGTCTCCTCCTTCCCATCCCTTCACACCTGCAGGCAGCATCTGCTGATGTTCACCTGCCCTGCGGCTGCACCACCCCTGGAAATAGCTTGTACATTAACTCTCCTCAATCCTACTTATTCTTTTTTTTATTTTGGGACAGGGTCTTGCTCTGTTGCTCAGGCTGGAGTGCAGTGGTGCCATGATGGCTCACTGCAGCCTTGACCTCCCAGGCTCAAATGATCCTCCCAACTCAGCCTCCCAAGTAGATGGGACTACAGGTGCACACCACCATGCCCAGCTAATTTTTTACTATTTGTAGAGACGCGGTCTCACTGTGTTGCCCAAGCTGGTCTCAAACTCCTGGGTTCAAGCAGTCCTCCTGCCTTGGCTTCCCAAAATGCTGGGATTACAGGTGTGTGCCACCACACCCAGCCTCTCCTCAATTATTCTGTGTGCTTGCTGCCTATTTTGGGGGTGGGACTCTGATGGATACATTCGGCATATCTTTTGTCCATTTGTTTTATTCCAATCTGTCTACGTCATTTTTATTTTGTGCATGTTTCTCTTAAACACTACATGACTGGATTTCTAAAAATATGCACTCTGAGAACTCTTTATTTTTGAACAATTGATATATGGTTAGTATTACGGTTGGATTCATTTCCACTGTATTATTTTGTGTTCACGATTTTTCATGCCAGTTCTTTGCTCTTTTTATTTCTCCTTTTCAATCTTGTATTGTATTGATTACTTTTTTATTACTTTTTTCTCCTCTGTTTCTATGTAAGTTATGTATTCTATTTATATTCTTTTGGTGATTACCCTTAAAATGTCAACAAGAATACTTGACCTACAAAAGTCTAAAGTTAATCAATATCTCTACTCTTTACTCCAACTCTCTAAGGACATCTCAAATTTCATATTATTTTCAATATTTTTCCACCTCCTTTTAACCCCCAAATTATTCATCTTGATTACTATTGTTCCTACAGTCACAGTGTGCTCAGATTAACCAAGAGTTTCGCCACTTTCTTTGTTCACTATTGCTTCTTACGTCTAGTCCTTTTATTTGGGTTAATTTTCTCCTTACTCAAGTGCATCCTTTGGTGAGTTTTTCAGTGAAGGTCAATTCATCTTAGTATCTTTTTTTTTGCTCATTACCCCACCCTCACCCTTTAATAACTGCTTGCCGGGTGCAGAATTCTTGCTGGACGATTATCGTCCGGCAGTAATTGGCAATCATATTCCTTTCTTTCCGGCCCTCTTAGTGTTAATGAGGCCGATCTGATTATCTCACTGACACTCTCCTTAGAGGCCCCTCTTTTCCCTGGATGCTTCTAAGACTTGTCTTTGGGATTCTTCAGTTCCACCAGAATATTAGCGTCAATGTGTTTCTACCCCTGTCACTTGAACTCTGGGATTCCTCAGTAAAGCTCTGTCTCTTTCATGAAGCCTTGGACAGTGGATTCATTCCATCTTCTAGAGCTCCTCGTTGTGGCTTTTATGCTTTCTTCAGGAACTCTATTGTCTCTTTCTCACCTCCCTGGGCCTCCCTTCTTCCTACCTCTCTGGGCCACACAGTACGTCATTCATTAAATCTCTCTCACACATATTCAGTTCGCTGTGAAATCCATCCATTGAATTTTACCTCAGAGTGACTAGAGTTGTTCTCATTTTTAGAAATTATAACTTATTTCTTTCAAGTGTATCTCACTTAAAATGGATTCCTAGCTCTTCTTTGGTGGCTTAAAGTAATGGAAACACAATACTCTACAGTCTCCTTAATAGTGATACTGGCCCGGCACAGTGGCTCATGTCTGTAATCCCAGCACTTTGGGAGGCTGAGGGGGGCACATCATTTGAGGTCAGGAGTTCAAAACCAGCCTAGCCAACATAATGAAATCCTGTCTCTACTAAAAATACAAAATTAGCCAGGAATGGTGGAGCATTCCTGTAATCCCAGCTACTCGGGAGGCTGAGGCAGGAGAATCACTTGAACCCAGGAGGCAGAGGTTGCAGTGAGCCAAGATCACGCCATTGCACTCCAGCCTAGGAAAAAAGAGTGAAAACCCAACTCAAAAAAAAAATAGTGACACTTGTTCTCTCTGTTAGGGGCTCATGCTTTCATTTTCTGTGTTTTCTGACTTTTCCTCACAGTGATTCATGATCTCGATGATTCATTATTTGTGTGTTTTCTATGAGAAAACCGTGTGCTGGATGGATGGCCCTACAGAGTTTCGGTCTGTGTGTGTGTGTTGTTTTTTTTTTTTTTTTTTTTCATTTTTTCTTTTTGCCAGGGCATAGATAAGTCTGTAGTCCCTGAACACTTTATGTCTTAATTCATCAATTTGCAATTCTTGTATGATCCCAGTTATATGCATGTGGACCTTACTTGCAAGTCACACACTGGAGCTTTGATTGAATGCAGGGTCTTTTTTTTTTTTTAACTTTAAATTCTGGGATATATGTGCAAAACATGCAGGTTCGTTACATAGGTATACATGTGCCATGGTGGTTTGCTGCATCTATAAACCCTTCACCTAGGTTTTAAGCCCTGCATGCATTAGGTATTTGTCCTAATGCTCTCCCTCCCCTTGCCCCCCACGCCACCAACAGGCCCTGGTGTGTGATGTTCCCCTCTCTGTGTCCATGTGTTCTCGTTGTTCAACTCCCACTTGTGAATGAGAACATGCAGTGTTTGGTTTTCTGTTCCTGTGTTAGTTTGCTGAGAATTCTGGCTTCCAGCTTCATCCATGTCACTGCAAAGGACATGATCTCATTTATTTTTATGGCTGCATAATATTCCATGGTGTATATGTGCCACATTTTCTTTATTCATCCTATCACTGATGGGCATTTGGGTTGGTTCCATGTCTTTGCTATTGTAAATAGTGAATGCAGGATCTTTTTGAAACATTTTTCTTTAAGCTTCCAGCAGATGACCAGCTACCTTTTTGCTTTTCCAGGCTAGCAGATGGGGTCTTCTTTTGTTCCTCAAGCATCTCCACAGTGAGAAACCATCCCATTTCACACGGTGCAGAAACTGTTCTTCCAGGCCCTTGAAGAAGCAGACACTAGCACGTGTCTCACTGTGTGGGGAAAAGTCAGGAGAACCGCGGCCAGGCTGGCCAGCATGGAACCAGGACGGAAGGGTCCTCTGAGGGGAGGAGCCAGGAGAAGCTGGGGAAAGGGACACAACGGAGGCTTGGTTAAGCTTCAGAGAGTCTTCCAGCCAGTGTGGGCTGTCCGGGGAGGCCCAGGTCTCAAACAGAGGCAGCCCCCGGGCAGCTTGGTGTCTACACAAATATGCCATGAGTCTTTGAGAACATCAGCAACCCCAGACCTCCCACCCATGCTTCATCTGGAGTCTGCGAGGCCCATTCTCATGACGGCCCCAAAGCCAGGGGACAGGTCTCTCATGGAGGCTGACCTAACCCCAAGCCCGGGGCCCCATTGCAAGGGTTCTCTGAGCAAGCTTGGAGCTCCCCGTTCATTTCTGACATGGAAGGACTTCCTGTTTTTTTTCTAACTCAGCTATGTATTTATGCATTTACTTATTTTAATTAATATTTCTTTATGTATTATTAGGGAGACAGTTTCAGCTTTAATGGGGGGGCCTGCATATGAACAAAGTAATATCTTGTTTACAGTTGTAGACAAAGTGTAAGGCTTTCAATTTGAACAGTTTCTTGGAATGCATTGCCTTGTTCTCTGTGATGTGTCTCCACCCTCTCTTGACACTGAAAGCCATCCCAAGGGGATCCCGGGCCTCTCTGGAAAAGGTAATTGGTGTGTATTTACGGCGACAGGGAAGCCTTGCCCGTGAGAATCAGCTTAATCAGCTTTGGTTATTTGTTACTGTTACTTAGTAACCCATCGGTTCTCTGTAAGGGTCTCCTTCCCTTTACATTTCTGAACTTATAAGGATCTGGTTTAACAGATATCTTCCAGAAGTTTCACAGGTGTCTTCTTCGTGGTGATGAAGTGAACAAGCACTGAGCTTTCTGCAGGTGCAGTTCTGATTCCGGCTCATGCACTCATTACCGCCAGCCGCCGTGCTCCCTGCATTACCACCAGCCGCCGTGCTCCCCTGCGGGATGGGAAATTGCCACTTCTTCCCTTGGTACTTTTCCTCCACCTGCATCACCCTCCAGCCCTGGGCACAGGCGACCAGCAGAGCCTGCAATCCAATCCCACCAGTTGTCTCTGCTTCAGGGCCTTGCCCTGGCCGCTCTGGATCCAGTCCTTTGTTGACATGACTAGGAAACCTTTCTTTTTTAAAACAGATCCCATAAACATCACCCTCTGTCCTCCCCTAACTCAAAGAAGAGGAGAAGGAGGCCCGGTGCAGACAGCAGTGATCCCATGACCCCCGGGCTCCACACTGCTAAGGAAGGCAGAGCTGAGCTCCAGGTGGAGACGGGTGGGGGACCACAGAGTCCCTGAGTCCAGAATCGAGCCTGAATTTGCCTGACGCTGCGTCTGCACTTGTGAGGCCAGCACATCCAGGCAGAGCTGCCATTTTCTTGCCATCAAATGCATCCTCACCGACAGGTTACTTCAGGGCTGCAGCCTCACTGCTCAAATTAGCACGCACTCCCCAAAGCTTACCCCAGTGTGCTCACAGCCCCCAGCATGTAATTAGCTGATGATAAATATTTGTTGAACTGAAATGAACTCTCTGGAAACAAAATTATTTGAACATGATTAAACAGTTTTTTGATGACTCAAGGTCATCATTGTGAACCATAATTATTCCATTTTGTTATATTGAAGAGGTGGCTTGAGGCACTATTAGTCTGGCCAAATTACTCCCAGTAGCTATTCCTTTGGGGTCCATCTTCTTTTCCTTCCTCTCCTCAGGGACAGCTGTCTTTTGCTGCAGCTGCTCTGACACTATGTCTGCTACGTCTCCCACCCTGCCGCTCAGGGTAATTCAACATCAGGACCTGCACGTAGGCCACAGCCTTGCAGGAGAGATGTACCCTCCAGTTCCATCAGCAGCCTCAGTCTCCCTCCTGGTACAGAGTCCTCCGGTTGTGTCTCAAGAGTTAGACATTGACACTTCCAAAGAGGGGAGCACACAAAGGCTCCAGCCTCCAGGTCCCCCACACCTTGGCATCTCCTGCTGACCTCCAATCTGTGGCCAGATGTCAGAATGTCCCGACCACTGGTCTGACCCCTGGAGGTGGTGGGAATTATGGTAGCTACTTATCAGAAACTGATGCCAGGAATGATTCATCCAGCCCTGCCCAGGATCGAGAGTGGCACCAACAGCTCTGGAGAGCCTGTCATGTTCAGTAAGAACTGAGACCCCCAGACTCCCACAGCAGCAGAGGCCCTGATTCAGCAGGGCTGGCTCTCTACGGTTGCTGTGGCCTCAATAGTCTCTGCAGTGCCCCACCCACAGCACAGACGTGGGTTCTGCACGGTCACCAAGCTGGTGCTGGTCTGGCCGTGCTCACGTCCACTGCCTGGGCCCTCCCTGCTCTTGTCTGTCTTCCCCAACTCCCTCACCCACTGTCCAGTGGCTCTGGGTGCCTACACAATGGCAGGCACAGGCAGATGCTGGCAGGAGACTGCAGAGTGGGAGATGGGGAGCCAGGGTGTTCCTCCTCCTCCTCTTCTGCTTTGACTGCACCTCCGTCAGTGCATTCCACAGTCCAAGGTTCCTCTAGCTGCAGATGGTCCCCCTTTGTGAGGTCCCTGGGTCTAGCCTTCCTCAGTCCCACCAGCCCTGTGTTCCGGCAACACCTCACCTCAGCCTCTCCTTCCCGGAAGCACTAAGTGGATTGTTGCCATCACCCTGCCGATTGCTGAATCCTTTGACTTTTCAGTTTTCCTGGTACCTTTGTAACACCCCTGTTCCATCAACTGGCTTGGATTGTTTTCTTGACTGGGCTGAGATGAATACGTAGCTTTTACACTACCTGCTGAACTGGGAGTCTACGGTTTGGATCCATAATGACTAAATACCCATAGGGTGTTCAGCTAAAGCCAGGGAAAACGGAAGGTCAGTTCCTTCCTGCCACTGCTGCGAGTTGGTTTTTATTTTTAAATCTCTTCATCAAAGGTCATATCAAAAAGTTGTCGCCTTGCAGAAAGACCTAAAATCCACTTATTTCACAAGCACAGTTGAGTAGGGCTCCAACTGAAGTGCTGACTCTGCAGCGGGTGTAGATGAGCTGGGCCGTCCCCTGTGACAGTGTTCACAGCGCGTGCCCGGGGAAAGTGCCCATGCACACGCAGAGGGTGTGGAGTGTGATGTGCGTTGCCGGCACAGGCACAGGAAGGAGGACACACACAGGCTGATGACGCACCACCAAGCTCCGGGACCAGCCACTACACGGCGCCCTTCAGCTGGGCTCAGACCCAAGCGGGTGTCTGGGCTGTGGCTGCCAGGGGAGCATCAGGAAGCTGTGTTGGCATGAATGAAATTCGGATACTCACATTTTGACACTGGAGATCAAGCCAGGATTCTACCCAGAATATTTAAGCTGGAGTCTTGACAAGTAGGAAATATGTACCCGAAAGTTTCTTTTTCACTGGAATATCGATGTCTTATTATATACCAAGGCAGATGCTTTGATGTTTAGGCAAAGGAAGAAATAAAATAAATATCTTCATCCTGGACTTATTTAATGTTATACATCCCACGTTTGCTTTATTAATAAAAATAGCTTAAAAAGATTAATGAAAAGAAAAGAAGACATTTCCAGTCCTTCAGGGAAAGTTCTCCCACAGCGTGAGTTTGTAAGTTGCTGCACCAAAGGCTATGCCTGTGTGCCTGGGAATTGGCCAACATTTTAGATTGTCCCAATGGGCTGATAATAAAAAAACAGTAGATCTATGTAAATGATCAGTGACAATGCCCTTTTCCTTCGGTGTACATCAATGAATACGACCATACAAATGTTGATTAAAAATCAGCTGCCCAAATGGACAGGTTCACCTTAAAATAATGACTCCCAAATGAATCTAATTCCTAAGAAACATGAAAACATTTTATTTTACTTTATTTTTTATTTATTTATTTATTTTTGAGACAGAGTCTCGCTCTGTCGCCCAGGCTGGAGTGCAGTGGAGCGATCTCAGCTCACTTCAAGCTCCGTCTTCAGGTTCACGCCATTCTCTCGCCTCAGCCTCCGGAGTAGCTGGGACTACAGGCGCCCGCCACCACGCCCGGCTAATTTTTTGTATTTTTAGTAGAGACGGGGTTTCACCATGGTCTCGATCTCCTGAGCTCGTGATCCACCCGCCTCGGCCTCCCAAAGTGCTGGGATTACAGGCGTGAGCCACCGTGCCCGGGCGAAAACACTTCATACTCATAAGTAGGCGTGGTTGACGTTTGGTGTCTGTCGTACAAGGAAACGCACGGTGGTGGGGCCTGCATTGCGCTTGGGGAGCTGCCTGCACATGTTTGGAGAGTGGACCACATTCTTGTGCGCACCAAGCTTCGTGCTCACCCCACCCCGCTTCTGCTCCATTCTGGGTAGCTGCAGCTATCCCACAGCTCTGCAATCTTTTCCTTTTTTCTCCCTGTCAGGAATCCACCGCCCTCACTATGGCAATGGCCATTAGGAGCAAGAAATACATCACCTAGACACAAATTGTCTTCTTTCTCTTGTGTGACAGTTTCCAATTCTGTTTTCGCATTCTAGTTCTCATCTTGCATGCAAAATAAACCTTTTGTAAATGACTCAATACCTTGCACCCACACCTTCTCAGTTTCTGTGGAATGAGTCTTGGTCCTGTAGGCCCCTAAACACTTAGGTTTGCTCTGAAGCTTGCAGAAGAAGCTTGTAGCACAGCTGTGCTACATGAACCCCTCAACTGTGGGGTGTGAGACTTTGGTCTTACTTAATGTTCCTGGAGTTTCTACAGGAGCCAGAGTACATGAGGTCTTTGCATCCGCAACAACTGTAAACTAAAACCAACGCTTCGATTGACTTAGTCTTCCAGGCGGCATTACAGCCAGGCTACATTTCTTAATCAGAGATATCTCATCATGCCGCATGCGTGGGCCCTTAGATAACTTCTTCTTCTGCTGAAATTTAATTCCAGTTAACAAATATGTATGACCGACGCTCACACTCTACACTAATATAAGCAAGGAGATTGGGAGAGGCTCCCTTCAGGAAGAGACAGGGTCAGAAGGAGAAGGCTTAAAGGCTGGTGGCGTGGGGAGGGGGCAGGAAGGTGGGCCCTGGAGGGCGTGGGTGTCTCCCTGATGGGAAAGAGCGATGGGATCCTTACAGGCTTTCAGGGAGTGGGACGCAAACCCTCTGCCATCGTCTCCAGAGAAAGGAATTAGACCCCTTCACCCTAGCTTCTTTCAAAGACCCCTCCTCCACTGACCTCAGGCCCAGTGTGCCCCCATCTGTTTGAGTAGAATCAGGAAGAGAGAACCTGCATGATCCTGTCGGGGGGAGCAGGTGACCTCACAGTACTGAAAGCATCCACATTCCAGCTCATAGGCTGGGGAGTCGATTAAGAACACGATTGTCCTTTAGCACAGCCCACTGTAGCATCTCACAATCAAACACAAAATGGATTTTGAATCAAGATGACTGACCCCACAGTTTCATAAGGAATTTTGCCAGCCTGGCTTGACTTACTGCCTGTATTGAATTCAATTCAGATTTCATTAATTCCAACACATTTTCATGGACTATCTTCTCATAGACAGGGACAACCTGGAGAATATAAAGTTAAGAGAATATGTTTCCCACCTCCTGGAGGCTGCTGTGCCCTCAAAAAAAAAAAAAAAAAGAAAAAGAAAAAGAAAGAAAAAGAGGAAAGAGCTGTAAGTTAATCCCAGTGCTGAAAACGAACTCTCAATGGTATTTCACATTTATCCTTTAGAACTTTTAATAGCAAAAGCTTTCTCCTGCTTCAATTAACCTGTAATTTTGTAGATGCTATCTTATTTTTGTCCAGGGAACAACATGACTGCAACACGACTCATGAGGGCGTCTGATGAGTTTGGTGTGGAATAACAGTCTCTGAGATAATGTAACAAACATTTCAGACTCCAACACTCAGTAAAGTTTTTTCCTTACTGAAGGGCGGAAATCAAATGAATGAGTTAAACTTGAACTAAGGATGGTGTAAAGCAGATGCATCTGTCTCTATGTTGGTGACATTGTCAGGAGATCCCACCTTATCGGGGTTTACACGTGGCAGCCCACGGTCGGGAGCCCACGATATCTCGTGATTGCAAGCCTGCACAGCCCTTCAAGCTTGACAAGTTCTTTTTCTTCTCCTGTTTCTTTTTCTTCTCTTGAAGAGCACGCAACCATTTGTAGGGCTCTCGTAAAGACACAACGACGGCATCTCCTGTTTGCCCTGAGATGGTGTTTCACACGTTTTAGATTACGGAGCTTAAATTAGCATGTGCGATAAGAGAGACTGCATCTTTCCTTGTCATCAGGACAGCCTGTGCTGGCCACTGAGGCCGGGATGGTGACCTCCACACAGGCGGCCTGCAGTAAGGCGAGTCGCTGTTGGAAATTATTTATCACCCGAGCGGGTCATTCCGTTTCAGACTCCGAGGCCTACGCATCTAATTGACACAGCAATAATGGCCTATGAACTTTTGATCCAATTAATTGTTAATGAGAGGTTTGATTAGCAAATAAAAGGCCTATTAGGTGAGCTGGCTGTCTTTTTTTTTTTTTTATAATAGCAGAGGTCCACATCTTGCAAAAAGAAAAATGAAAGTATTGCTGCATTCCTCCCTTTTGAATAAGCCACTTGTTCTTTGATGTTAAGTAAAGTTAACTCTGAAGTTTGGACATCCTGGGAAACTCACATGTAAACACAGGCATGCTAGATATATATTTTAAAATGTGCTTATAAATGCATTTTTGATCATCATAATTCTCATAATTCTTACGATGTTTGCCCTGTGTGAATGCAATTTAGAATTTCACTGGCTCAGTGTAAACTGCAGAAGAAGCCATAGATTGATCTTACGCAGTTGATTTCCTTCTTTTTTTTTTTCTAAAATGAAATGGAATTTTTATTTTTCTGATAATTAGCATACTATATGCTCATTGTAATGAGTAATTTAAAGTACTATATGCTCATTTTTAAAAAGTGAAAATCACCCATAATTCTGCCTCTGAGAGATAAAACTATTGTTAACATAGTGTGGAACATTGGGCCCAGCTTCTGCCCTAGGCTGCTCCAGGGGAGGCTGGTCATGCCATGATCTGCTTCCGTGGCTCCAGAGCTGGACACAGCAGAGGCTGCACAGTCCCTGAGGCAGCCTGCATGTGTTTGTGTAAATACTTATGTAGAATTGAGGGTCTGTGGGATTCTAAAAATGTGCTTATATTGTTTAGAATCAGTTTTCAGTATAGCAAAAATGTCAATGGCTTCCCCAAAGAGATATCATTGCTTTCTGAGTCCTCAACAAAGAATGTCAAGCCTTGACACGTCTATACTGCTGTCTTTAATTGGCATGTAGAAATGGATTCTCTGGTAGCCTAGTGCATTGTGGGTCAGGGTGGATCTCAATGTGGAGGCCCAGCATCGCAAGTGCAGCTGTTCTGCTCGGCCTGCAGCAGGTGGCAGGGACAGGCAGGTGTGCCTCACTAGAGCCACGCTGCACTCCGGATGCTGCTCACAGTGTGATGGGATGGAACCACGCAGGAGAGGCTCTGCTGCCATCTCACCATTAAGGCTCAGCAGGTACCGTGCTAATACATGCTTGAGAGTGAACACCTCAGGCTGTCAATCACCTCAGCTCTACAGCGTCCTGCATCCTGGCCCCCTGACTCATGCAGTGTGTGACTTTGCCTGAGTCACCTACTCCCTGAGCCCCCCACACCCCTTCTCCATATGAAGCGTGGGGATTGAGGTGAGCCTGTCTGAGATCGGAATGTGGAAAACACTCTGCAATAAGAACGTGAACCCTATTGTTCTGACTTATAACACTATTTTCGGTAACAGAACTCAGAGAGTTGCGTGTTTGTGTGATTTAGGCTCATCAAATAATCTAGTTCCTAAATGGCAGACAAGATCAGCTGTGTTGATAACACAGGAAGCAGGGCAGAGGGCGAGCATCGGCCCATGAGACGCTGCAGGTGTGGCTCACCTGAGTGGAGTATTGGCAGGAGGAGCTCCATGGAGCTCCAATCAGCGGCTCGAGGATGACGGCCTTTACTCGCACTCCGTACGCAGCCTGGTGGCCTCCGCATCAGGTGATAGGTTTTGCATATTTACGCAGAGTGTTTTCATCCTCAGTAATCCCTGGCTCCAGGTCGTCTAAGGCCGATAGACGCTACACTGGACGGGCCCAGCTCACGGCCTTCATCCACCAGGAGAGGAGCGGCCCAAAGTGTTTTCAGAGATAGACCTAGGAAGAATGGTCATCTGGCATGAAGGAAATATTTTCAGAGAAGTGTGTGTGGGCGGGAAGTGTCTGCAGGAATAAGCAAAGAGGCAGCTGTGAGGGAAGAGGTGCACCCCGGAAAGACTCATACAGGAGGGTCCGGGGGCCTAGGCTTGGTCCAGCAAGGGCAGAAGACTTCCGGGAGAAGCCCATCTCATGGCCACACTCCGTGGCTGGGGCACCAGGACAGCCGGATGGGTGCATCAGGGGCACAGCTTCTCCGATGTCCGTGGTGCCTGCTCATGATCTGATGGCCCCTGCCAGGGTGTGGAGTTGCAGAGAGAGCCGGTGGACAGGGAGTGGCCCAATGCCACAGAGGCCAGTTCTTTGGGAGCAATGTGAACGGTCAGGAGGGGACTCTGGAGAAGGTGCAGACATCTCGCTCCCAGTGACCTGATGGTGCCTGTGTATCCTGGTGGGCGCCCGTCTGCACTCTAGATGGGGCATCCCAGCACAAGTCCTCAACATGGAGCCAGGGCCCTGCTCACTCTCACCACCACGGGATCCTAGGCCATGCCTGTCCCACCCCATACTCCTACATGCCCTCAGAAAAGGAGGAAGGGAGGGCCCGATTCCTATTCTGCCCTGAAGCTTACCCCCACCCTGCCCAACACATGCAACGTATCTCTATAAGACCACTCATTTTTTAGCCCCAAACATGTGCTGTTTTCCCCTATTTCCTCATTCTATCTTGTGTTTCCCTCCTGTTGTTCTATAAGCTTCTAGAAGATCAAAAGCATAGTGTGCACTTAGCACAGTTCTTGTCGCCAAGATGTGAGATGCATGAATGACTCATTAAACAGGTGAGTATCAGTAGAAGCCACACTTCTTCAACACCAAAGCTAACAAATAGGGAGAGACTTCAGTCATGACAAGCATTTCGAAACTTCTGCACAAGAGCAGAAATTGTCATTTTCGATGTTTATATATTTGTACAGAAACTTACAACAAAATTTAAAAAGCAGAATGAGAATGGAAGTGTGAATGGGCACATTGAAGTGTTGGTGTTGAGTTCCATACAGCTAGTTGCGGTTCTGACCCAAAGCACTTCCACTGGACACCAATTCTCCATGAGAATCACCCTGTCAGTGTCAGTGAATTTGTCACTTTCTCCACAGGGAATCATTTGGAAGACATGGAATGCAGCAAACAATAAAAACTTAAAGTTAAAACTTGAGAAAATATGTATATTAACAATTAAGTTCCATCTGAATTATGTTTTCATGTGAACAAAAGAGAAGTTCTTAAATCAAGAGAAATAATTTGCCTAATGGCACATATAAACCTGGGGCTGATAATAAATTAATGAGAAGAATGGAGAAAATAAGGCAGGAACTAATTATTTCCTCATCCAAAGATTGTATCTCAAACCATGTCTACCTGACACTAGGCAAAGCACAGACCTAGTAAATATCATGTTGTTTAATCAAGAAAAGTCAACTCACTGATTTAAAGCCAAACAATTTAACTCTGAGAACATAATTACTTGAATCAGTTATCTACATTGAATAAATTAAGCAGCTAATTGTTACATTTTTACTTCATTTTCTCTTATTGCAGCTTTAGATGAGATAATACAAATCTGTTACTTCCTGGAACATGTAAATCATTTCTCTTTACCCCCAAAATGCTCATTTGTCACCATAAAATTTTCAGGTTAGAATTTCACATCCATGATGGAATAACTGATCCTGGAGCAACCTTCTCCCTGTGAACAGCTGTAAAATGGACAGACGAGATGAGACAGTGGTGTTCAGCCAATGTCCAGGGAGTAGAAAAACAAGGTAAACTCAGGAGCTGAACTCCATGTTCACCTAGCTCTCATGTGGGGACAATCCACAATTGCAGAACAATGTGCTGGTTTTTGCAAAGTAAGATGATCCCACTGAATTGAGGAGGCAGAGGTCAGCGTTTAAGACACCAAGACCAGTGTGAATCTGTGGGATGAGGCATTGAGACAAGAGAGCTTTGTGGTGAGGGATCTCAGAATTCCATAAGGAGATCCCCCTGCAAGTCCATGGCTAGAAGCTGGGCTGCACATATGTGGGGTGAGAACTTCTGAGGCTTGGCACACAGCAGCTGCTATGGACCTGAGAAGAGAAAGGAGATGCTGGAGATGGGGCAGTGATGGCCAAGAGAGGATCCAGGCTGCATTTGGAGTTCCAGCCCTGCCAGAGTGGGATGGTCTCTGAAGACCTTGCTTATAGCCCTGACATCCAGCAGACACATCAGAAAGGCTGAGCTTGGCAGCAAGGAGAATCAACCAGAGCAGCGCATGTTCTACATCTACCCTAACAAAGTGCAAAACCCAGTCTGCACAAGTTAAATGAAATTAGGCAGCTATTTACTGCCTGCAAAAATAAGAATCATAATCTTTCAGGGAAAGAAAATGAAGGCCAGAATTTCTAAAGCATACTACACATTCTGACTCATTATTCCTTCAAAAATAATTAAGGTATAAAGAAAAAGGAAAAGGGCATTAGCCACCAAAGAATTGATGGCTACAGATACAGATATGTGTACATGCATACACACACAGTCTCATGAAGTAAAGGAAAAATATGGTCATAATCAAATAGTGAAGGGATCTGAGTAGAGAATAAATGATATAAAAAATCAAAATAATATTTCAGAGGTGAAAAAATAACAAATAAAATCCAATGGATGCTCTTGGTAGCTTGTAGATGATGGGGGAGAAAAACTCGTACTTGAAGGCAGAAAAATAGAAACTACCCATTCTTAAAATGAGACAGAAAATGACTTGGAGAAAATTAAACTGAGCCTCAGGACTTGCATAAAATTATTACATGGTCTAACATTCACTGAATTGGAACATCAGAAGGAACAGAAAGCGAGTTTGGGGGTAGGAAAAAATATATTTGAGAAGAAATTACTAAACCTTCCTGAATTTGATTTTGATTTATAAGACACTGACTAACAGATCCAAGAATATCAGTGAATCCTGTGTTTGTGTGTGTGTGTAGCAGGGGTGTGGGAGAAAGATGGAGAGATGCAGAGAGAGATAGAGAGAGACAGAAAGACAGAAAATGAACAACAACTAGATAAATCATAGCCAAATAGCCCAAAACAAAGATGAAATGACAGTCTTGAAGGCAGCCAAGAAACAAAATAAAACACAACAGCAGAAAGGGTGTAGGGAACAAGGGTAAGAATATTACTGATTTTTTATCAGAAACAATGGAGACCAGCAGACAATGGAACACCATCTTTGCGGTGCTAAAAGGAAGAGAAAAAGAAATCCTATATTCAAATATAATATTTTTTAAAGTAAGAGTGAAATAAAGACATTTTAAGATTTAAAACATCTGGGATTGCTGAAGGGACATTATATGCAATGGAGACTTGAATGCATAGGGAAGAATATATCGAAAGTGGAATCTGAAGAGATGAATATAAAATAATTTGAGTAATTTCTTTTCTTTCTTTCATAATCTATTTAAAACACAACTGACTTTTGCCAGAGAAAAAAACAACAGCATCGTATGATGGGGATTTTCTCTCTGCAGAAGTATATATATTTTATATATATATGTATACACACACACCTATATATACACACACACAGACATGCATATGCACATAATACGGCAATTTCAAAAACAATGAGGGAGGGGTATATAGGATTATATATAGCAAACTTATTACATATTTAAAGTGAGATGCAGACAATATGAGGCGTAAAGTAAGAAGTTTCAAGTGGGAGAAAATAAAATATTGAACCTAAGTAGACTAATAAGTTGAGGATGCTTATTATTAGCCTTAGATAACTGCCAAGAATGATAATAAATAGTTGTAGATTAGAAGCTAAAAGGTGAAATCGAAAGGAATATTAAACTATTTTATTACCTCAAGCAAAACAGCAATAGAATAGCAGAGGGAGTGAAGGAATAAATGAGGACTGAAGAGTAAAATGGTAGATTTGACACATCCATATCAAGTACATTCAAATCAAATGGACTCATTATGCAAAAATATGAGACAGAGATTTTAGACTGATTGGAAAAGCCAGATCTGACCAAATTCTGTCTACAAGTGATGTGTTTTAAATATAAAGACAATCACTGAAAGTAAAAGGATGAGATAGATATAGCATGCAAAAATTAACATGGGAAAGTTGGTTTGGTTATATAGCTATACAACAAAATAATAAACTGGATGCCTTCAATTTAAAAATGTTAAGGTCTTCAAAAGACAGCCAGGCCTGGTGGCGCATGCCTGTAGTCCCAGCTACTTGGGAGGCTGAGGAGGAAGGAGGGAGGATTGCTTGAGCCCGGGTGACAGTGGGCTATAATGGCTCCACTGCACCCCAAATTTGCTGATAGAGCAAGGCCCTGTCTCAAAAAAAAAAATCTTCAAAAGATGTTATTAAGGACATAAAAAAATCAATCTACAGCCTGGGAGAAATGGTCACAACACATATGTATGACCAAAGATTTGTATCCAGAATTTCTACATACATATTTATTAATATATATACACATATATTTGTATAACACTACATATAGACATATACATATATATTTATGCAATGTATAAATTTGCGTAATACATATGTATCTACATAGATATACATAAATGTATGCAAATGAACAATAATAAAAAATGTAACAAGATACACATCCTAATAAAAATGAGTGAACTATTTAAATAGTCATTTCACAAAAGAAAACATGTAAGTGACCAACAAGCATGTGAAAGGTGCTCAGTATAATAAGTTGTCACGTATATTCACAGTAAATTCACAATGATCCCAAATCCCACTGCACTTTAAAAGATTAGTAGTGTGAAATGTTGAAGTGGACAGAGCTAATGGAAGTCTCATATCCTGCTGGTAAGAGTATAAAATGTCAGAGCCATTTTGCCCAACAATTGTAAAGTCAAGCCTATATTTACTATACGCTTACTATATGACCTGCTCCTAAATATTTAACTAGAAGAAAGAAAAACTTATGCCCATACAAATATCTTGTAAAACAATGTTCAAAGCAGCTGTATCCATAATAGCCCCAAACTGGAAACGACACCCTTGTTTATCAGTAGATGGATAGATAAATAAATTTCAGGGCATTGGTGCAACAGAAGAATGTTCAGCAACAAAAACAATGAATTACTAGCACACAGCATAGGTGAACCTCACAGGCGTTATGCTGAGCAAAAGAGTCCAGACGCAGGAAGTAAATACTATGCAGTCCCATTTATATGAATTTCTGGAACAGGCAAAATCAATCTGGACTACTAAGAATTGGATCAGCGTTGACCTGAAGAGGTGTCTTTTGGCAGGGCAGAAACCTGAGAAAGCTTTCTGGGGCTTGAGAAATGTCCAACGTCTTGATGGAAGTGGTTACTAAGATGTGCGTGTTTATTAAAACTCATCATACTATACACTTAAAATGTATAAATTTTTTGTATGTAAGTTACACCCCAGTAAAGCTGATTAAAAGCTAGTTAGCTCAAGTGAGAGTTCACAAAGCCATCTGAGCTCTCTATGTCATGTTCTCTGCAACCATCGGTATTCTCATGTGTCAGACTTTGGGTGGGAGGGATAGTCAAGCATGCAGCACCCCCAAGGAAGCAGCAAAACCAGGACAGAAGATCCTCTGCTGGCTACCCCATGCATAGTCACATCTGAATGCCTGTGGTTGCATCTCGGGAAGGTGGAGATCGAGGGCTAATCAATTCTCATGGCGTCAGCAGCTTCCATCCGGCTCTCCCCTCTGCCAACTTGCTAATTGTATTGAGAATGGACCTATTGTTTGGAAAATCTGACAAGTAAAATTGTTTCATCCAAGACTGCTCATCCATAGTCATGTTTCCGAATGAAAATGGTATAAAATGGAGCAAATTTTCATTGTTGGTCACCAATGAGTGGGTACTGTGGACTCCTTACTTTGAAATTTCTTTGCTTTCCTTAGGGATACAATTTTCTTGTAGTTACTTAAAACATCAAACATTCATGCTATCTAAAATTTTAGCCAATTATGCTTCTTATTTACTGCTTAAAGCAGTCGGGGTTATCTATAATAAACTTGTCAACTTCATTCACAATTTATATCATCTATAGTTTATGAGCTTCATAACCTTAGAAGCACTACCAATTTTGCTTTTTTTATTTTCTTTCGAAGCCCATAGAGCCTAATGTTTCCTACTTTGCTTAGATTATTGTTTTGTCATTAACATTTGTTTTGGCTTAGTCCCAGCTCTTCCATCAGCACGTTATCATCTCACAATTAAAATGTCTAATTTATTTCCTCATGTTCCTGATGTTATTGAAGTTGGCTAGCACTCTCTAGAAAGGATGCCAAAACCTTCGTCGGTACCAAGGTAACAAAACATTTGTCTCCTTTTATTTTTCTGTTTTCATTATACAAATAAAATAAAATATTTAACCTATAGTCAGATGCAAATTAATCTTTATTTATTTTATGAAGAAATTACTTTGCTTTAAAGGTGCTTTTATAATCTCTCATTATCTCATTAAAAAACGAGGTATTGTTATAAAATGTAATATTAAGATGTTAATTTTAATGAAATGGTAATTCTAAAAGATACCTTACAGCTATAGATAATGCTTTAAGGGAAAGAGAAACAGTTTATCTTCATTGTTTTTTTAAGCTGACATGTCTATAAATTATTAACATGATAAGCAGAATAACTGTACCGAAATTTTTAAAATGGAACTAAAATATAATTTTTTGCCTTGCCACTTAAGATTTTCCTTTGCGAAGTTGCATTTATTCCTAATATAAATGTTTACAATTAATTGAAGTGACTGTTAAATTCATCCCGAGAATAGATAGGCCTGAAGCTGGCTGGGCCGAGTGCAGCCCGTGACTGGGTTTGGAAGGCTGGGTTTTTGTGATCGATGAGGCTCTCAGCCTGTGAGGTCCCCGGAGCCAGCTCTCTGGGCTTCCGCCTATCATCACTCACTGAAGTCAGCCTGCTGGCCAGGAGATGAGGCAGTGTCACCAAAGATCAGAACGCAGCATTTATCCATATTCACTTATTCTACAAATGTTTCCTGAGATCCCACTAGGCAATGGGCTCCATCCAGTGCTGAAAAAAAAACAAGTGGTCCCTGTCCTCAGGGGAATTTCATTCTAGTGAGGGAGACATAAGAATTGAGAAATGCCGTGAGAGGCCATGAAAAGGGTGGAGCTGAGCTCCTCAGTATCACAAGGCCCTGTTAGGGGATCTATTCTGGTAGTTGAAAGAGAAGCTTGGTGGGTTAGGACGCCACTTTAGCTTTAGCTCTCAGGAGTCTAAGAGGTGCCAGGGCTCAGCCGGGCAGTTGGCGCTTGGGGCCTCTCACTCTGTTGCAGTCAGATGTTGCCGGGGCTGGACTCGCCTGAGGCTCAGCCATGCTGGATACCCAAGATGGCACACTGGCACGGCTGGCGGTGGATCCTGGTTGTAGCCTGGCTGCTCAGATATCAGCCAGAGCCTGAAAGGTGACCGCTCTGTTGCTTGAGCTTCTCAGGACACAGTGGGTGGCATCCCAGAGGGAGCATCCAAGAGCGAGCATTCCCAAGGGCAAGAAGAAGGAGCCCAAGGCTCTCAAAAGTCTCCATCAGATTGTCGCAGTGTCACAGGCTGAGCTGCTCCATCAGAGCAATCCTAGAGCCCACCCAGATGGACAGGGGTCAGAAAAACAGCCTCTTCCCATCATGAGCTGGGCAAGATCCTACTGCTGAAGGGCATGTGGGATGGAAGAGAGTGGTGCCATCAGCTTTGGAAAACACAGTTTATTACTGGTTCTAGGAAGGCTCCTGGGACCTAGTGATATTCATGCAGAGACCATCAAGACAATAGGAGGTAAAGCCATTAAAAACTTATCATGTTTATGTGCCAAGGGTCCAAGCACCTTCACACGTATTCCCCCTCATTTAGTCCCTACAACCTTCCTAAGGGATAGCTAATATTTCATGTTAGAGATAAGGAATCTGAGGCAGAAGACATCGAGCAACTGCTGAGGTCATGTCTGCTATGAGGCTAGAACCACCCATCTGCTATTACTCAGCATGAGATTTATCCTCCATGATGTCACATAAAATACCGGGCAGGGTTTTTCCCAGCTTAGTAGCGCAGGCGTGTTGCATGTACCTGCCCTGAGGTGGAGAAGGACTCAGGTGGGGTGAAGAAAGGGAGTGCAAGGGGCAGGTACGAGGGCAGGGGGCTGGCACGAGGGGTCCAGAAGGGAGTCCTGGGCACATGGCAGGAGGCTCTGAAGGCAAGTCTGGGAGTTTAGATTTTCTCAGGGAGAAGGAAAACCTCTGAAATATTTTAAGCATGAGAATTTCCCGGTGACATAAGTCATCTCCCAAGGCCACTGTGGCTTGCTGTTGGAAAATGAATTTCAGGGAAAATGGAACATCAGGAAAAGAAGCCAGGATCCAGGCAAGGCTGCTGCACCTGCTCATGGGGAAGACTGAGGGAGGATGAAGGCAGAGGCAGCAGCAACAAAGCAACGATGTGTTTGGAAGGACACAGGATGGAGAGGCCGCATGGGCACAGTGCAAGAGGGAGGTGGCACGGAGGTGCGCCAGGGCCTCAGATTTCTGTAATGAAGGCCATCTTGATGGTGGCATCTGTTTCTGAGAAGGGAACCAACACTGCGGAAGGAGCGGATTTGGGGAGAAAGCCAAGAGTGCGTTGGTCGACTTTCTTGCCTCACTCTACTGAGAGTTTTCCCTGAAGACTGAGCAAAATTGTTAGCATACCCACAATAGACTATTCTACATGTCTTGAGCTTGTGTGCTCAGGTGAACCTCTCTAGGGGTTGATGTCTCAAATCTTGGATAACAGGATCAAAATGGTCACCTTTTGGCTTGGGAAGGGGGCAGATTTTCAAGTAACATGGTGCCTGATATCACCCTCACCAGGAGCATCTCCAGGGTGTTCGCCATGAAGACCTCCAGGCTCTTTTTGGGGATGTCACACAACTTAGCACACAGATGGTCAGGAGTGGAGAAAAAAGAAGTGTGGCTGAAGTGAAGGGAGAGGGGCCTGGAGAAATGGGGGGCGGATCAGAAATGGAGGTACAGGTAGAATTTATCTATTGCTTTTCCCAGGTTGAGTTTTTCGTTGTTGTTGTTGTTTTTTACAGTGTGCCTTTTCAGTTAATTAAAATAAAAAGGCCAAAGCAACACCTTAACCCTTAAATTGATAGATAAGGCCCAGCTCCATGCAAGAGGAAGTAATGTTTTTCAAGTGCCAGGGGAGAGGACCAGAGCTGTCGGTGGCATGAGTTTTTGAGGCATTTTGCGGGACTCCTCTCTAGAGCAGAGGCATCTCATTCTTATGAAAACACAAGTTCCAGGGAGAATCAATTCTACCACAGTGGCCATAACACTACTTGGTGGTCCAAGATCTTGGGGAGAAAGAAATAAAAAATCATTTAAATTGGGGTTATAGATAGAATTTTCTCTTTAAGATCAACATTATATACAGCTTAAAAGCAGCTCTTTCAGTTTTGAAATGGGTCAGGAACTGAAAGATCTTGATGCTTTCTTTCAGTTCTTGATGCTCAAGGAACAGTTGCTTATTGGTATTTATTTTGCTCTAAATTAGCTATTTGCTTATTGACCCAAAATAGTTATCATCTCAGCTGGAAATATATTGGAACTCTGGTTGCCAAACAAATATTCTGCAAAAGATGAATAAAAGCATATGGGAGGAAAACCCTACCAAGCCTGGCCTGCCGGGGCTCTGGAAGGCGTTCTGGCTGGCAGCCATGTGCCCCGCCGCACGCCGGCATCCGGGGATGACAGTGATCGATCTAACAGTGGGAAGGTATTAATGATATTCAGCGCTGATGGCTGAGGCACTTCACCGTCATTTGCGTTTCGATTCATCATCTCTGCATTTATCATTATGAAGAGGACGCCAGAGCTAATTAAAGTCTGGGCTAACAGGTTGACCGGGGAGGCTGGTGGGCACTAACGCCGAGGAAGACCTGGGAAATTTTCCAGCAGGAAGGACACCAACCTTACAGCAAACCCAATTAACTTAATTCTTAACGAATCCATGTGAGGCTCTTCCAATTGGGTAGACTGGGAGATTTGATCCACACTTCATATTTTATGCTTAACTCCAGGGCTCGGCGCTAACATGGCTTGGCTGTTGTTCTCTCATTCCATCCCCCGGACCCACAAAACCCCATCTTTGAAAATCCTTACATTTTGAAATATAGAATACCCATTTTCAGTATACGTTTTTAGAGAGAAACATTGTGGTTTTTGTTTGCATGGTGCTGCAAACTCCTATACTGTTGTTTCAGAATTGAAAGAAAAAATTCTCTACAAATGCAATTCAAAGAATAAATTCTGGACCATTTATTCTCTGTATTAACACAAATCATTGAGGCATATATTCAGAATAAAGTGAGACAATTATAATTCCGTTGGTAGAATAAATACACCACAAGTTATGATTCCCAATGTCTATTTTTCACTATGTGCAAAATTTCCTTCATGCATTTTCATCTGTGTTTTCCACCCTTAGTATCCATGACAATAAATGGCATCATTAAAGGAATTTAATTTTTCTTTATGGGCTTTAATTAGACACTGACACTTTGATTCTTCTTTGCCACTGCATAACAGATCTACAGTAGGTTGTTTTGGAGGGTTCAATTCAGTTCTTTACTCTGAAGTTGATCCAGGAAAATTGAAGACACCCTTTGATATGGTTTGGCTCTGGGTCTCCACCCATATCTCATCTTGAATTGTGATTCCCATGTGTCGAGGGCAGGACTTGGCGGGAGGCGATTGGATCACGGTCGCGGTTCCCCCATGCTGTTCTCTTGACAGTGAGTGAGTTCTCACGAGATCTGGTGGTTGAAAGGTGTTTGGTGCTTCCTCTTTGTGCTCTCTCTCTCCTGCTCCACCACGGTAGGACGTGCCTGCTTCCCCTTCAACTTCTGCCATGATTGTAAGTTTCCTAAGGCCTCCCCAGCCATGTGGAACTGTGAGTCAAACCTCTTTTCTTTATGAATTCCCCAGTGTCAGGTAGTTCTTTATAGCAGTGTGAAAATGGACTAATACAGCTTTGGAGAAAGCTCTCTGTGGAGTCATATTGAAGATAAATGGAGAAGACTGATCTTGACATTTTGTAGAACAGGGGCACCTCTCTGGGAAGCCCCCTCTCTCCCCTGCTGAATGGAGGTGGGTGGCCCTATACAGCCCCTGACTTGATGGTACAACAGAAAAAGGCAAGGTAAATAGTGGCCGCATATAATGACGTCCATCCCAAGGAATGGCTGGATCCCGATTTAAGACAAAAATTTTACAAAGATTCTTCTCCCTGTGGAACGAGAGTGGGTGAAGCATTGCTTGAAAGAAATGGGAGATTAATCTTTGTGTCCATCTGTACCATTACTGTGCTAGGGCACACCATGGCTTCTTCATGGCCACTGTGTGTGGGAGTGACTCTCTTCTTTTGTCCTACAGATGAGGCAACCACAGGTCAGGAAGGTCAGCCTCCCACGTGGTCAGCTGGGTGGCTGCCTCTGCCCCTTCATCCCTGCATGACCCTCACATCCAGCAGTGGAGTCAGGGCTTCTTGTCTACTTCAACCTGGTGCCTGGGTCCCTCGCCTGGAAAGGAATCCCAAGAGTACTGGGGCCATTAGAGCCTCATTTACAGCTGGGCTGTGTCTCCCGGCCCTGAACAGAGGAGTTGCACAGCAATTGTGCAGCAAACATTGGGGAAGGGAGTGACAGACGAATGAATACACACGCTGGGAGCCCTCACCCGACTCTCACCCCCTGCACACTCAGACTGTACCATGGGGTTGCACCCTAAGGTTCCATCTGTATCCAACCCTCACTCCTGCTCTGAGCCGTTTTATTCTTTTTTTTTTTTTAAGAAAAGGTTTCTCTGTCCCCCAGGCTGGAGTGCAGTGGTGTGAACACGGCTCACTGCAGCCTTGATCTCCTGGGCTCAAGCAGTCTTCCCAGCTAAATTTCCCAAGTAGCTGGAAGACAGCTGCACACTACCACACCCAGCTAATTTTCTATTTAATTTATAGAGATGGAGATCTCACTATGTTGCCCAGGCTGCTTTCAAATTCTTGGGCTCAACGGATCCTGTTCCCTTGGCCTTCCAAAGTGCTGGGATTATAGGCATGAGCCACCATTTCCAGCCTACCCCTTCCCTCTTAAGCAGCCCCCGGGCTCCCAGCTGGCTTGAGATTTGCCCATGGAGTGGACCCTGCTGCCAGCACTCCCTGAAATGGATCGCAGTTCTGTAGAGCTTCCTATGGGCTTCTGGAATCACGGCTGGTCCAGCCCTCTGGTTCCCCCTCTGCCCCTCTCCATGAAGCCAATCTGTGATGCCCCCATGGAGGAACTATGATCTCTGCAATGAATGTGGCACCCCAAGCATGGTAACAAGGAAAGGCCGTGTGATGCAATAATCAGAAATATATATTTAATGAAAAATAACAAAGTCTGAAATTGATGAAATTAAGCTTTTCTTGTTACCAACTTAATGTTAATCTAGAAAGCTCGCCTGCCATTTTGAACATTGTGTTTCTATACTAATTTATCTCACAAATGAACTGCATTATTCTGAATTCACAAGTAGGAGCACATGGAATTAAAATGGTCTGGGCAGAATTAAACACTTCTGAGCCAGAGGTGAACACATAGCACAGAAATGCAGCACCTCATTCAGCACAGCATCCGTTATCCCACCCTTCATTAAGCCACTAACCTTGTGGTTCACCACAGATATACAGAGGCCGACTTTTCCATTTCATAATCCAATTCCAGTGAGCCCGTTCTCAAAGTGTGCAAACTTCTCCCAGGAGGGAGTTCAGCACCATTATCATCCACACAGCCATTATTACCCTCAAAAGACATTTATTAAGCACGTAATTGTGCATTGCGTCGGGCTAGGTGGTGAAGAGAGAAAGTGAATTTCCCGTCTTCTGTGAACTTATTGGGCATACGAGAAAGTGAATAAAATGACAAACCAAGACAAGAAATAGAGAGTTAAAGAAAGCACCAGCCCTCTGACAGTTCATAACCGGCCACCTCTGAAGGAAGGGAGAGCGAGCATGAGAGGGACTCTCAGTTCCACGAGACGCTCAGAGGAGGAGCTCTGGTCCTATCCCTCTTATAGTTTATGTGTTGTTTATTCTCAGACCTAACTCCCTCCCTCTGGATCCCTGTTGGCCACTGGAAATAAAACGGGGGCCACCGAGGTGATTTACAGTTATCTAGGAGCCATTTTTGAGTAGTAAAAAGAAGCAGATGTAATTTAAAAAGAAAATCTCTCAGTATAGGCAAAATATTACTTTCATGCATAATTAACATAAATAATTATTGAGATATTTTGCATTTTTAATTGGACAAAGTCTTTAAAATCTGTGACCATCTAACATTTATATTGCATCTCACATCAGGTGCCACATTTTTAATCGCTTAAGTGAAATGCAGTCTTAGCAAAAAAAAAAAAAAAAAAGTCAAATTGTGTTTAATAGGAAAACAGTTGACTCAGCTTCAGACATAAAATCTCGGCATAAGTTCATTAAGATTGACATTTCAAGTTCCGGTCCTCCATCATGCTGGCCACTTTTTGAATGTCCAGCAGCCTGTGTGGCTACAGCGTGCAGGGGTGCAGGTCTGGACTGTGGAGTGACTTGAGGCGGATACCCGGTGGCAGGACAGAAAGGAATCACCAGGGCAGCCCCATCAATCAGCATGCACTTTACAGATGAGAAGGTACACTTGCAGCCGTTGCCCCTTGACATAAATAATGGGTATGTGAAGACAGGACTTGTAACTATGAAGAATCTGAACTTGACTTGTTTCTTCCCAGGCTCTGCAGTTAATCCAAGCCCAGGAAAGTCAACGAATCAAGTATTTGAAGCACATCAAAGGGGCTGTTTGGAGAAACTTCACACTTCTTCATAGACAGTCGCGTGCTGCTCGGCTGTGTGACTTGTGCCTGGAACTGCTACTGAGGTTGGGGTAAAGGGAGAGTCACAGGCACTGTGGGCTCTCGGGAGCTCCTGTTCCATGGGGAGAGCAGGCCTCTGGGCCTCTTGGCTCCTTGTCCTGAAGGGAGCCACACGTGCCATCCTCACCCCTCCCACAAGGCCACCTCCGCAGCCTCTGCCCCAGCTCTGGGACAGCGGGGCTCCTCACCCTGTGTCCCCTGCAGCATCTTCCCACTGTAGCTGGGCCCCAGCACCCCCGGCGGGGTTACTGGTTCTTTGTTTAGTGGCTCTTTTCCCCAGCCAGACTTACAGCCCTCCAAGATTGGGGCTGGTCCCCACTAATGTCAGCCCAGAGCACGTGGACAGCACTCAGCCCTGAGCCTTCTCGGATGGCAGTGGAGTGGACCGTGTGCTGTAATTCTGTTCATGTGCAGACATTTCAGAACCCAGGGTGGGTATGGGGGATACATGGAAACGAGCCCTTCCTCTCTTCCACTATGACTTGTGCTGATGTTTAAAGAGAAAGGGAGATGGAAGTTACCCTACAAATACACCTCAATTTTCTGAGAAAACATCTGCAAGGCTGATTCGGAGGGACCCACAACTGCTTTCTTGTTGTCATAAAGTCCGTGGTGGAACAGAAAGGGCTTGGGCCAGAGGGAGCTGAAACCCAACATTTTAAACTGGGCTGAAAAAAGCCATTGAGTTCCACTCCATCTGAGCTTACAAAAGCCTTTGCTCAGGCCTCCAAAGACCCCAGCCACTACCCTCTCCTGGTTCTGGTGCCCCGCAGGCCATGCTGACGCAAACTGGAGGAAACATCTTGGAAGTGTTGGGCTGGAAGGGGGACACATCCAGGGCTTGGAGGCAACACCACCACCTTGCCTGTGGGCGCTTTCGCTTTTGTCCCATCAGGAGGTGCTGCTCCACCACACAGACACGCACAGCAGGATCTGCACACACAAACATGCACACAGGCACACACTACACAGACACACACAGCAGAGTCCACACACGCGAGCATGCACACAGACACACACTACACAGACACACACAGTAGAGTCCGCACAAGTGAGCATGCACACAGGCACACACTACACAGACATGCACAGCAGAGTCTGCACATGCAAACATGCACACAGGCACACACTACACAGACACACACTACACAGACACGCACAGCAGAGTCCGCACAAGTGAGCATGCACACAGGCACACACTACACAGACATGCACAGCAGAGTCTGCACATGCAAACATGCACACAGGCACACACTACACAGACACACACTACACAGACACACACAGTAGAGTCCACACACGCGAGCACGCACACAGGCACACACTACACAGACATGCACAGCAGAGTCTGCACATGCAAACATGCACACAGGCACACACTACACAGACACACACTACACAGACACACACAGTAGAGTCCACACACGCGAGCACGCACACAGGCACACACTACACAGACATGCACAGCAGAGTCTGCACATGCAAACATGCACACAGGCACACACTACACAGACACACACTACACAGACACGCACAGCAGAGTCCGCACAAGTGAGCATGCACACAGGCACACACTACACAGACACACACTACACAGACACGCACAGCAGAGTCTGCACAAGTGAGCATGCACACAGGCACACACTACATAGACATGCACAGCAGAGTCTGCACATGCAAATATGCATACAGGCACACACTACACAGACACACAAGCATGCACAGGGACACACACTACGCAGACAGAGTCCGCACATGCAAGCATGCACACAGGCACACAATACATAGACATGCACAGCAGAGTCTGCACACGCAAACATGCACACAGGCACACACTACACAGACACACAAGTATGCACATGGGCACACAATACATAAACACTCACAGCAGAGTCTGCATATGTGAGCATGCACACAGGCACACACTACATAGACACGCACATCAGAGTCTGCACATGTGAACATGCACACGGGCACACACTACACAGATATGTACAGCAGAGTCTGCACATGTGAGTATGCACACAGGGCACACAATACAATACATAGACACGCACATCAGAGTCGGCACATGCAAGCATGCACGCAGGCACACGATACACAGACATGCACAGCAGAGCCCGCACACGCATGCGTGCACACAGGCACACACCACACACACACAGCAGAGCCCGCACACGCATGCGTGCACACAGGCACACACCACACACACACAGCAGAGCCCGCACACGCATGCGTGCACACAGGCACACACCACACACACAGCAGAGCCCGCACACGCATGCGTGCACACAGGCACACACCACACACACAGCAGAGCCCGCACACGCATGCGTGCACACAGGCACACACCACACACACAGCAGAGCCCGCACACGCATGCGTGCACACAGGCACACACCACACACACAGCAGAGCCCGCACACGCATGCGTGCACACAGGCACGCACCACACACACAGCAGAGCCCGCACACGCATGCGTGCACACAGGCACGCACCACACACACAGCAGAGCCCGCACACGCATGCGTGCACACAGGCGCGCACCACACACACAGCAGAGCCCGCACACGCATGCGTGCACACAGGCGCGCACCACACACACAGCAGAGCCCGCACACGCATGCGTGCACACAGGCGCGCACCACACACACACAGCAGAGCCCGCACACGCATGCGTGCACACAGGCGCGCACCACACACACACAGCAGAGCCCGCACACGCATGCGTGCACACAGGCGCGCACCACACACACAGCAGAGCCCGCACACGCATGCGTGCACACAGGCGCGCACCACACACACACAGCAGAGCCCGCACACGCATGCGTGCACACAGGCGCGCACCACACACACACAGCAGAGCCCGCACACGCATGCGTGCACACAGGCACACACAAGAGATCCAGGAGGAAGACCCAGAGGTTTTAACAAAATAGAAGAAAACACATACTTTTTGAAAAAGAGAAAAAACACTATAAAGGCCAAAGTTAAACTCATCAGTTGCTGGTCACAGTGAGCCAGGGTTCCCAGGTACGTGGGAACAGGAATGAGGCTGTGGGGCTCTTCTGTCTGCTCCAGGAAGAGATTTTTTGCTCGTGGCCTCTGTGTTGCTAATGAAGTCAGTGGAGCCCAGCACAAATATGTGAAGCCTGCAGACCAGACCGCTGTCTGGGTCCAGGGGCCGCGTGGCATGTGACACTGAATACATTGGTCCCTGTCCCCATGGTTGTGCCCCCCAATCCCAGGGCTTGAGCCTCCAGGTGAAATGAGAAGAATGGGAGGGAAAAGGCACCAGCAGCAGGTGACAGGCAGGTCAAGCCTCAGACAGCTTCACGGCTGGGACACCTGGACCGAGGTAGCCAGTGAACAAGGGCAAAGGGCTTTGCAGCAGCGAAGGCACGAGGCCAGGATGTGGTGTGCATTCCCACAACCATGCAAAGCTTGGCCTGGTGTTTTCTGAGCTTCTCTGAGGGGCACAACCAGAAAGGGAAACACCGCTGCATTTTTCCTACAAATTATTAGAGTAGTCACTCTTATCCCAACCACCAGCCAGCATTGCTAGGAAGGTCAACGTCTGTAACAGATTCTCAGAACCCAGCAAATCCAAATCTTTCTGCTCCTCAAAAAGGACACAGAGTGGGCTTGGACAATCTGAACCCATCACTGAAAAAGAAGTGAAAACTTAAAAGACACAGGGTAAGAGCAGTGCCCCCACAGTTAGTTTATTGGAAAACTGTGAATTATTTATATATTGAAAGAAAAAAAGGCATTTGCTAATGGGAAATATCATAATAAATAGATAGATAGACAGACAGACAGATAGATGACTGGATGGATAGATGGATGGATGGATGGATAGATAGATAGGCA